>NW_027117335.1:1200000-1800000 GCF_020726465.1 Chaetomium tenue
CCAACATACCCAAGGTGAAACAAGTCGAACACACCATCCGCATACACTCTCACGGGCCGGCCCTCGGGAGGCGGGTTTGTCGTGTATCCCACCGGGTGGGTAAGCTTGCCGATCGGAGGCGGCGCCATCGCCGCGGTGGTCTTGCTGCTGGTCATGCCGCTCCCATTGGCACTGGCATCGCCGCCCTTGCTCGACGTCAACTTCCGGCTCCCCTTGCGCGTCACGCGCTCCGCGATATCGACGCTGGCCTCGGTGGTATCGCTCGGCTCGCCCGGGTCGCGGGCTTGGGTGTGGTGGCCTATCGCACTGGCGGTCGTCGAGCTGGGGGGGAGCTGGTCTGAGCTGGCACGCTGGCGCTTGTTGGGGTGTGCGGTGGAGGACGAGTCGGTCTTTCTGTGGGCGTTGGCGGCCGTCCGGCTGGACTCGGGGGCGGTGGTGTCGCCCTCCTCGCCCGAGGCGTCTCGGGACTCGTTCTGGATTGTCTGGTTCTGGTCCATGTCGAGAGTGGCGGATGTGTTGTTGCGCTTGCGTTTCCCAGCGCCCTGGGCGGCTGAATTCGGTGACGACATGTTGGCAGGCAAGAACGTCGGCCTGCCGAGAGAAAGAGCGGCGGAAGAGCTAAATAACACGCAATGTGGGCCCGGGCCGGATATGGAAGCCGTTGATCGTCCCGGGAGGCCGAGAATCGAATTCGATGCGCCCAGCGGCTTGTGAGGATGTCGAAGCGTGGCCTGTTGCCGCGGTTGTCAGATTTGCGGGTTGTCAATCGCCGATTGCGCAGCAACTATCTGCTCTGGCGGGAAGCTTTGAGTGGTGTCTTTTGAGTATCAAACTCGCCGACTACCTGGTGAATACCCGATGGATAACTATCGGGCGACGCGGAGAAACCGGGACTAACGGGGTATAGTTTCGCTTGTTGAATTGACGTACGATCAATATATCAAGCCAAGTTAGGGAGAGGTTGTGAGGTTGTTGCAGCAGGTATTTATTAAAAAGAAGCTGGCCCACAGCGAGCGAAGCAGCTAGAAAACTTCGACACGATAGCTGTTCTGCGAAACAGCACACCAGAACACGTTATTTGGGGAATTCGAGATGTATCGCGTTCCGTGCCTCCACATTAGGCATAATGATTCGAGATAAGCTGTCGCTGGCCGGGGTTGCAGGAAAGGGGGCACCCGCCCGAATTCTGCAAAACAATTTCCTTTCGCTCAATGCTTGCCCAAGTTGCGGCAGGGATGTCTCATGGCCCCCTGCAATGGTCACGTCATTCTCCAGACAATGCGGCTTCCATGCTGTGGTGTGTGGCTTGGCCTCAGAAGAGAGCAGATGCTGCGTCATCAACCTTGCAGCACCACAACGAATTCGTACTTGGTATTGTGTAGGTTCCCTGTCGTCTGATCTGAGGACTTCAAGAGGAGAGGCAATCAACTGAACTTTAATCGAACTTCAAAATCGTATACCGCTAGTTTTGTATCCGATTGAACACTGGAATTTGTGAATGATTGAAACTTAGGACTGTGCCACACGCTTCGATAAAACTGTCACTTCCAGCATAGGTAACCAGGTTGGAGTGTTGTCACTCAACCCTGAGCCGTGACCCTGATTTGAACATCGTAAAAAGAAAGATAATCCCCATACCGTAGAGACCTCGTTTTACAGCAGCTCAACCGTGTTCCTCTTCACAAAATGCCGCCCACACCTGCGCTTGTCACCCGGCTTGCTCATATAGCAATATGACTTGGAACCCTCGGGCGCCACGGGCCCATACTTTTGCGTAACTGAGCAGTACTCGCGGCCCTCGCCCATCCACTCTTGAATGTGTTTATGAAGCTGGCATTTCGTAACGCCGCACATGCGGCAGTATCCCTGCCCGCGCACCCGCAGCTTGGACAGCGTGTCTTTGCTACCGACGGCCACGAAGGAGCTTGGGGAAACAACATTGCCTGCGAGATGCCACGCCCACTCAAGCTCGTTCGGCCCGTTCCGGCGGGCCGTGAGGGAAACGGCACCGTGGAGCCTGCGGTGGATGGCGTAGAAGTGCTTGTTGGTCAGGCCGAAGCAGGTGCTGTCGATGGGGTCAAGGAAGTCGAATATGGCAAAATGGAGTTCGGGCGGTAAGTCTGTGAGCGCAAGCCTGACCGTCGGCTTGTGGCGGCGCGGAATGGGCTGCTGGTCGGTGACCGAGTAGGACCGCCGCGGAGGGCCGAGTGGCGGTCGCCTTGCCGGCGGTCGCGTCTGTTCCACCGCTTTCTGGGCTGGCTCTTGCGAGGGTTCCGATGGCGTCTGGGGTTTGTTTTCGGGAATGGGAGGTGGTTGTGGAATGGTATAGAGCGTAAAGCCGGGAGACTGTGGGGGGAAATACTCGTGCTGGGTTTGGGACCGGCGCGGCGCGCGCTTACCACCCTTGGGAAGACTAGTCTGGTTCGTCCTGTGCTCCTCCCTTGTGAAAGGTGACCTTGCCCCCTCCATCGAGGGCGGGCCACTGTACAGAACCTCGATCATAGTGAGGTTATGGGACGCCGTGGTTGGATGACGGTGTTGTTGAGGACTAGGAAGACTGAGACCAGAGTTTTGACTCTGAGCAACTTGAGGCGACGGCCAAGAGGTTTAGTTTCGGCGATATCGATGTCTATAGGCCAGATGGGTGACGAGGTGTGGCCAAGGTGGGGGGTACGATTGAGCCCGGTTGGTTCGTTTAGATATCAGGCCCGTCTTGAGAGCGGTTTCAGGTACCGATGCCGATTGTGATGCGGATCGGAAGTTGAGGGGCCCTCACTAGCAAGCTCATGGGAGGGAGGGACGGATTAATATTGGTTTCCCAGTGGAGGCAAGCGAGTCCTTTGTGCAGCTTGGTGTGTGGTCAGTCGATAGATCTGCCGTGGCTGACGAAGTGGCCAGACTCGAGTGGACCGCAGTAACCGAATGTCGAGGCCCGGTGCTGGGAGGCAGAAAGAGAGGGCGCTAAGATTGCCGAGGGGGTTTGGGGTAACACTGGGTAGTGTGGAGGGTGCAAGAAGATTCGCGACGAAAATGTCTAGGGACTGCCCGTTTTTGTGAGGATGGGGCAAAAAAGATACATGGTACCTCAGTACTTGTCGGAGGGTGATCGGCGCCCCTGATTTGCTGTTGTGGGAAGTCGTGGCTTCTGTCCGGCACGCCGGGTTCCGGTCGACTTGTTATCCGCCCGCGATTTGGTGGAGTAGGAACAGGATATGTGGGTGGATGGAACTGGGGGATGCTTCCTTGCCGGACGTGCCCGAGTCCTCGAGCCAGTGAACAATGACAGAATGGATGTGGTGTACCACAGACACCGCTCGAGTGCGAATCATGAATGGCCTTGCGGGCCTGGGGATCCGGAGTTCGCAGGCTTATCCAGCCAATGAGTGCTCAATGCGTAACTACTTTGTACGACGGCTTCAACCGCGAATGACGACGCGGCGGGTCTTTGGCTGAACAGGCGGGAGGGGCAGGGGTTTTTGCAGGAGGCTACGGGGATCGACCCATCTGGATTTCTCGCTCTCGAGAACGTCTTGCAGCTCTCGGCGTGTCAAGGTCGCACGCCGAGGCCGCTTGGCGAAGGAAGGTGGTCAAGAAGGTTGCAAACTTGGCAGACCAACGTCACGCGATGTCGCCACTCCTTCCCAGAACCAAGTTGGATGTTGTTTTAAGCAAAGCCGTGGGGTTTCTGAGGCTTTCTCTCGTAACCGCTTGATTTCCATCGCTCGTGGGATAGTGGTCCCACAAATAGACACTTTTTTAGCACAGCACAAGAACAACTGGCTCGTCTGATCAAAGACTGCACCAACTTGAGTTGTAACGATCGGGTCCTTCCGGGAGGCAGGAGGACAGGCCGCAATAACGGTTCTCGAACCCCACCTTCCATTGGCCAACAATCATTGGATGTACATACCCCGCCGCCTTCAATGATGTTCCTGATTTTCATGTCCTCAAACTAAGAGCGGTATATCCCATCCCCCTGATAAATTCTTACAGCCTTGTTGTTTCGCCCGTTGCGCAGGATTGTACAGGATGGAACAACTGGCATGAATTGCATGGCAGTGAGGTCAGTTATGACTTCTGTGGCAAGAGATCGTCGCACGTCGTAGCGTGATCCGCTGTGCCACGGCCGGAGCTACGGCCGGAGCTACGGCCCAGCTCCACGCCTACGAAGCACATCCACCCGCACTTGAGCCGCAGTGGCCAAATGGGTCGCAAAATGGGGCCGGCCGCTCTGATCCGGAGGGGTGGCGTGAGCAGAGTCCGGGGAAGCGCAGGGGGTATGACAACGTGGGATGAGGCTCAACCGGGACTTTCCTCTCCTGTTCCGCACAGGGGCACATGGCGAGATAGGGCCCTCAGCCCTGAGTAACAAGGGCGTTCGAACTCCGTCCCCTGGGGCTGTGTGTTAAGTTGCTTGGCTGCTCAATATTGATGGAATTTTGTTAATCCACAGTGCGATGTCGCCCGTTTCACCGCCAAAAATGGAAAATGGTATTAAGGTATGCGTGGCACGTCGAAAAATAACCAAGTCCTTAGACAGCGATCCAAATGACCATAAGGACGACATCCAAACCCTTGGCATCGCCATCCCATTTGAAGCTCCACATGCCGTCCGTCTTCTCGTTCCAGTAGCCGCCGGTTGCGCTGTGCATGCCGCGCCGGCCAGCCTGCCCCTTCTTGGACGTGCCCTCTTCTGTTGACTGGGTGGTCGGCTTGTTCAGCTGCGATGTGGGGACGACGTGCTGGACAATGGTGCTGTTGATGGCAAACTTGTAGGCCGGCACAGTGGCGCCTTGGGGGGTAGCCTCCGCCATCACCGCCTTGAGCATTTTGCTCTAACAGAGAATGTATTTGTTAGCGGGTTGCTGAAATCGTGCGGGGATTCGTCTCGGGCTCAACATACAATGATTGTCTCGTTCCATTGCGCCGTCTTGGGGTGCTCGTAGTATTCAGTACCTTCAAAAACGCTGTTGCACACCTATCGCCTTGCCGTCAGTATCTCCCCTTTCCCCTTGAACCCTTGATCCCGAAGACTGGTGGTATTTGCACGTACGTCGCTAGCTATCTGCTCTAGGCGCTTGAGAGCAATCGGCTATTATTAAGGTCAGTATTGGTTGCCCTCGTGCTTGAATCTAGGGCGTGCTAAAGGCCGTACAGCGTTGGTGGTTTGGGCAGCCATTGTGGTGTATTGAGGTGGGGGGACGTGTTGCGTTTGCGGTGGAGTGGCGGTGGTGATCCCCGTCGGACGATTGTGGTGCTAGGCGGTCAAGGGTTAGAAAATTGGACCAAGGGTCAGCTCGAATCCGGTGCTGGATACCTGAGGCGCAAAATTGACTTGATTGGCGTGGTGGGAAGAGCTGGTTTGGGATCGCGGTTTTGACTGGCGGTTTGTTGTTTACGTCGCGGTAACGGCCCGTATCGATACCCAACTTCGAAAGCTCCTATCAGGCTATCACACAGCCTCGCAGGAGCTTGGACCAGAACCGTGCTCTCTGATAAGCCAGCGCGATTGTGCAGTTCACGTGACCCTTCAGCGAGGTATCCTTTCTCCAGCCGCCTCGATGCAACCTCGAGCTTTCTGCCAGTAAGATGCCAAGCACGACCCACGTGCATCCTAGCTGCCTGAGCGGAGAGGGCCGACGGCCTCTCTGATTGATCAATTGAGCTTCCAGCCATCGCCCCCAAACCAGCCCGTTGTCTGGACCGCCGACTGCCGGTGAAGGTCCTCCCGTGTGAGAAAAACACCAAAGCCGGAGCTGGACGAAAGAATCACCATCTTCTAGTCTGTCATCACAAGGATATCGAGAACGAGAACCGGCTTCTCACCGTTGATTCCTTCACCACCACACGAGCTTTGCGTCACGATGTCTAGCCAACCTCTGCTCCAGACCGCACCGGGTTTGTTCTCAATCAAACCACCCAGCCATCTTCTACCCCACCTAACTTGAGTTTCTCACAGGCAAGCGCATCGCGCTCCCGACGCGCGTCGAGCCCAAAGTTTTCTTCGCCAACGAGCGGACCTTCCTCTCGTGGCTCAACTTCACCGTCATCCTGGGCGCTCTGGCAATCGGCATGCTCAACTTCGGTGACCGCCCTGCCTTTATCTCGTCCTTCCTGTTCACGGGCGTCGCGATGGCCACGATGATATACGCGCTCATAACGTATCACTGGAGAGCAAAGTCGATACGGATGAGGGGACAGGCGGGCTTCGACGATCGGTTTGGCCCGACATTCTTGGCCATCATCTTGCTGCTTGCGGTGGTCGTCAACTTTGTCCTGCGGATCACCTACTCGGCTCAGGACAAGAAACCTTGAATGACATTCTCTGGAAAACTATCAATTTGTTTGAAGTTGGTGTGGGTTTGCGAACATCCTGAAGCCGACCTCGTGCGCGCGATTGGGACAAGGTTGAGCGTGGGGGAGATGGTAGCATAAGTTTGGATATGTCGTGACTGGATTGCAACGGGTGGATTCAAACGGAATCATTATGGAAACGGACATCACTTGCATTTACATGGGTTCATGCCACCGGCGTTTGTTAGAAATTGCATACCTTCCGAATCGTTGCCTTGATGGTTTCAGAGACGCCGATCCTAAAGAAGAGGCGAGTGGTGGTGCCATTTGTAGACACTCCGCCTTGAAAAAAATATTGGGTATCATGTCGCCAGATGTCCGGACTCCAATCCCCGAATGACAAGACCCTTGGCCGTGTTGAAATCCGGCCCTGACCCGAGTAACTTCAGCCTATCTCCAGATCCGCTGGGTTTTTTTGGGGGGGGAGAATAGCCCACTAGCCAAGCAGTCCCATCTTTTTCTTCCGCAGATATTCGATGCTTCTCTCGTTCGTCTGTGACGAAACGTTGGGCTCAGCTGCCAGCTCGTCCAGCGGCAACCTTGAGAGTAGGATGACTATGTGTGCTTCGTACCTGACCTTCGCTGGCTGCACCGCTTGCTCGTGGATGGTCGGTTGTCTCGTCTCGAAGTATTCGCCATCCGTGTCGTCCCCCCCTTCCTTATCAACATCCATGAATGTGTCCTCTACGACTGAGGGGTCCTCCGACGGCGGTGGCTCTTCTATGACCGTCTCTTTCGGCACGTTATACTGAAACCACTTCTGCTCGCTCTCTCCGATGCGCCGTCGAATGATTTCGGCTATCGTTATGAGTTTGGTGGACGCGGACGACTTAGCACAGAGGAGAACGACGCCCGGAAGCACGCTCTTGTCCCAGATGCTAAAGCGGCCGAGGTGTCCAAGGGCGCGGTCGACATGTTTGCGGATGCTGGTTGAAGGTAATACGGACATGGTTTTGATTTCGAATTTGCCGCTCAGCTTGGCAAGAAGAGGATTGTGAATCTGGCTGTAGTTGCTGGTTGTTGGCGCCGGGTTGTGCGTCCGATTCTGCGCTCGATTTGGGAGTTGAGCGTCGGCCGCTCGTCGTTTCTTGGGACTTGGGTCATGACTGTCGTTGTCAAATTTCCGCTTGGCCGCATGCGGATTTGGGAACGATGATTTTGTCGAATCTCGGGCGGCCATCGCGGTTGGAAAAGGCTACCCAATGTTGATTGGGGCCGCAAAGGAAGTTGTGGTTGCGGGCAAGATCTGAGTCGATGCGAAGCACTGCACTACACTGCTTGGCACGCACCATAAACACAGCGGGTCTATCTGTGTGGGGTGGGTTTGCGGCTCTCGAGCGGTTTTATCGATAAGACCGAATAACTTCAACAGCTGGAAACTTTATGATGTTTGTGCTCTTGCAACGGATGGGAGTTATTAGCGGAAATGCCGTCAATCGATATGAATTATTTGGTCGCCTTTGTGATTTGAGACTGACATGTTAGCAGTTTAAACCTTGTTTGCTTCTGTTGTAATCTTTGAAAACGCCGTTCGCTCACCTCTAAACGGAGGTCCCCCCACCCTGAGAAACATACTTTATGTGTGATGCGTCTATTCCTGGCAGGCCGGCAAGACATACCTAGGTAGGTCTTGGGGTCGAGATGAATTTAGCCTGTTGCTTGCTCGTCTGAAGATTCGTTTTATGCATGTCACTATTCCTCGAAGTGCTCAAGAAACTCTTGGAACGCTGGAGCCACAGCCTTTTGTGCACTACCCGGGGCCCCTTGGTTGCACAAGATATGCCGGCTTAAACGTTGAGACGGCAGGTAAACGGAAAGATTCACCGGGATGTAAAACTTTGAGCTGGGCTCGCGCCAACGGTAACAAAATTACACGACGGTCTGGTAATATCGGAAATATCCGTGCGCCGTCTTGCCTCACCTGAAATGCGCTTGGCATGATGCAAGGGATGGGGCGCGTCTCCTGGTACGACATGATAAGACCCCTGCCTCAAAACATGCCTCCGAGTTGCATCATGCTGGTCCACTAACAAATGGATGGTGAGCACAGCCCACTCGCACAGTGTCCTCCTCCGCCAGCAGGCAGACGGTGGGTTTCGTCTTCAACGTCAGTTCCTCGACAAGCTATCATCCGTCCTCAACAGACGCATGAGCTCTTGTTTCGACTGCGACGGGTTTGTGGTGGTACTCGGTGGCGTATTCTAGTTCAAAGTCTTGTCTCCTTATTTTTTTAAAAAAAAAAAAATCAAAAAAAAATCGAGGACCAAGTCATGGTGATTTAGGTATCTTCCCCTCATTGTTCGTGACTGCCATTCTGTTGCATCTTTGTTCGAGTTCCCCATTTCTTGGCTGTGCTGCCCAAGTGGAAATGGGGCGCACTGGCACTCTGTCCAGGCAGCCCCACTCCTACCCAGGCCTACCAGCCAGATCAGCCAATGTGCTGCAAGATTGCCCCTTCCAGGATCAGCCCTTGCCTGTGGCCCGGGCGGCGTTAGTCACTGATTCTGCATCCATCGTTGCCTCCAGCTCGCATTCCAAACAATTTCCTCCCTTCTCAGCGCACGGCTCCCTTCCAACACCGCGCAACAGCACCCGTCCCTCCCCCAACCTCTCGATCGACTTCGCAATCATCGCCTTGCGAAACACTCCAAAACCTCGCAAAAAAACGTTGCGCAACCGACCGGTTTCCCTTTCACAACTTCGCGCATTCCCTTTATACAAATTTACCACACTTCCTTTAATTCAGACGGTCCACGCTTTGCCCGAGACTTTAGATAGTTCTCGCGCGGTTTCCATCCGCTTCTTTGTCTGCATCAACGATCAGTCGCGGCACTGCGACCGACAGTGGCGCCAGCACCTCTCGCCTTTCATCTGGAGTGGGCCACATCAGCAGCGACGCAGCACCGGCTCCACTCGTCCCCGGCCTCGCACCTCTGACTAAGCCGAGCTATCCGGAAAGGCCAAGCGGATCAGACCCAGTCCCATCTGCAATCAGACTGGGCGTTACGTCAGCCTAACACGCACCTCCGACCGCCCCTTAACCGCGTCGTCGTGCCGTTGTTGCCTTCAACACAACGTTCGAAACATCCAAAACCACCACTCACCCGTGGCACCATTCACCCATTTCTCGACGACGACTGTCCTTTCACCTTTCGCGGGACTCTCTATCAGCCACCGTTCCCGGCCATGTCAATGTTCGGCTTTTGGACATCCAACTCGAGAGGAAGCGGCGAAACCGTAGATGGACACCGCCAGCTTCTTGATTGCAGCGACTCCATTGCGCACAGCGATTCAGGACTTACCACCCCTATCTCCCCTAAGAGGCGGCGCCCAAGCTTCGCCGACAGGGCCCTTTGCGCTTATCCACCGGCCAAGCGCGTCAAGACGGAGCAGGATGGTGACCTGCCCTCCCCTGTTTCGGCATCGGCCGAGGGTGACGACACAAGCGCGTTGTATGAGTCAAGCATGCTGCCCGACCTCGATGCGGCGAAGGAAGCCATTCAGATGCAGTTTGGACTCGAGATACTCCTGAAACATGACGAACTCCGGCTCATCAACCAGGAACTAGCCAAGTGCCAGGTTGCGCTTGAGCAACTGAGGCGTTGTCACCTCATCCCGTACCCCCTCCAGTGCCCCACGCCCAGCCAAATGGTGCAAATCAGCAACGGCAACGGGCCGGCCTTGGGGCCAACAAAGCGTGGCGAGCCCGTGCCGAAATGGGCGCCGCCCTTCGGTGTCGTTGAAGGGCCGTACGCGCGTCATTATGCTAAGTGGCTGATTCCTGATCCCTTGTTTGATGGTATTCAGTGCGAGCCCCAAGGATTGATGGATCCGGGTCGTGCGAAGAACACCGCGGAAGGTAGGACGACGAGAAGCAGCGTGTCGGATGCTGTAGGGCCTGGTAAACAGCGGCCGGTCCGCGGCACCGCAGGCCAGAGGTTACAGGCGCTATCTAGTGGATACCCGCAACCGAAGGACAAGAGCTCGCCCTGCACCATCACGAAAGCCGATGGCGTCGTAGTCAAGCTCATCTGCATCGACTGCCGGAGATGGGACTTTAATAGCACGCAAGGTTTCATCAACCACTGTCGCATCGCTCATCACAGGGATTTCAAAAGCCACGAGGAGGCTGCAATCGCCTCGGGCCATCCTATCGAGGTTGACGAACGAGGCGCCATCGTTGGTGATGACCACAAGCCTCCTGCTCCCGTGCCCTCGGGGCTAGTTCATCCCCTAGCGGGCTCCGAGTCGACACCGGAGCCCCAAGCATACACTGCTCTGCTCACTCGTATCAAGGCGTCCGTGGCACTTTACAAGGCAGGGAATCTGCCGGGCGTGAACAGCATACCTGGGCTTTCAAGTTTGCCCCGCGACTCGACTGGCGCGCCTTCGCAAAGCCTTGTCGGGTCTTCGGACGTTCCATATCTGTCGCGACTGATGCAGAAGAAGAAGATGGGAGGAAACCTGAAGCAGCAGGTGATGGACGCGAAGACCAAGCTGGATTGGAACTGGCCCTCACCTGATGTGGATTCGGAGACGGACGAGGCGCCCGCCACCGAGGGCAGCGTGGCCCGAGAGCAACCTTTGGCTTCGGTCGTACGCACGCCTGCTGTTATGAGGATGCCTTCTAGGGCTGCTGTGTCGCCGTCTCACCCGCCAGCTGCATATCGCGCCGCTAGCAACAAGGGTCTCCGCACGAAAACCCATGGCACCGATCCTGAGTCCCCTAATGTCCCAGAAACCCCGATGTACGATGATGAGATGGGTGTGGACCTCAGTCCAAACACCGTGATTAGCAACCATGCACCATCTTTGGTTAGTGACGACGGGGAGTATGACGACTCCGATGATGGTTCGGCTTCGGAGACGAGTGACGCTATGGAGACGGAGTCTGTTTCTGACGTCGCCGAGATCAACATCAACGACGATGGTGATGCCCGGGAAGCCTCACCCCCGCCTGTTTCTCGCCGTCGTGGATCTACCAGCAAGGCGGCCAAGCTGAAGAAAGATGAGACCAGGCACGTTACTTTTGTGCGCCCAACCCCCGTGCCGAAGAACAACAACAAGGGCAAACGCAAGAAGATTTAGGGCCTGCACTTGCTGCGCTGGGTGCTGCAACTGAGGCCGACGACACCGCTTTTACGACTGAAAATTCTGCACCACTATACATATTTCTAATACAATTCGGCCCCTCCCGACGACTGAGGAGCCTTCTAGTTTTTGGATTCGCACGACCGTCCTTCCCTTCACTACGGCAGGGATGAAGGACTTTCTCAACACTATACATATACACCTTGTATTACAACTCCAATCTGGCATCGCAGGACTTGCCATCTGGACTGGGCGGGGAGGCAAAGGCAAAGAATAAGATACCTGTACCATGATTTTGTCGTTTTGGCTTTTTTTGGTGAAGATGAACTTGAAGATTATGAAACTTGGCTGGGGCTTTTCGGTTGGCTTGTGCTGCGAGGCACAACGAAGCAACGGCGCGTGGCACAGCGGTTCTTTTAGCGGGTTGACTTTGGATTGGTTCATGGCTGCGAGTGTTTTAAGTTACCAATGTTGTACCATTCCGCACCCATGTTCCGAGTGTAGGGGAAAGATTACGAATAGAATGAGGACGAGGTGTTTTGCTTTTAAGAAAAACCATTAAAACCCAAAGACCTTGCACTGCTTTCGGTTGTATTATGAGCTGAGGTGTTTTGCTTTTAAGAAAAACTATTAAAACCCCAAGACCTTGCACTGCTTTTTTTTATTGTGAGCTGACAGAGGATGATACTCATGAGCATTACAGTCACCTCGGTAGCCCATCCGGTATATGGACACAGACAAAACACAGTGAGAGCAGGGGGCAAGCAGGTGATGAATCGCGCGCTATATAGGTAGGTATCTAGGTAGGTGTAATGGGCGTCCCCGCAAAATGCCAACCTGCGTAGTCGATATCTCTATTGTTAGCACGTCGGCAACCCCCTGGCTCCTTCGATTAGGCCCCCTCTCCAACGAACTAGCTTCTCCCCTCACGCACCAAGCCACACTCCATCCTCACTGCTTCACCCTAGCCAACTCGAAGCTGCTCAGTCAATCTCGACATCAATGTCCAGATCCAGGGCGCCAATGATATCATCATCCATGAGCGGCTTATGGATGACAGGCACGCCCGGCTTGGCCTGGCTGCGCTGCTGCTCCTGCAGCTTGGCGATATGCGGCAGCACGGCCGCCGCGTCTCCGGCCTTGCCTGGCGTCGCGCTGCCGTTGGCGGGCGTGTTGGCGCCGCTCGCGTCGGTGGCCTGCTGGGCCTTCTCAGCCTCGCGGGCGCGGGCGCGCTCGAGCAGCTGGGCCTTGCGGACGGACTCGGCGTTCTTGCGGCGGTTCTCGGCGTTGAGCAGGGCGAGCTTCTCCTGCTGGGTCGGGCCGCGGTTCTCGTTCTTCTTCTTGGCCGAGTTGAGTGTGGTGCGGAAGGCGAGGCGGGGGACTTCGAGGTTGTCGAGTTTTTCTTGGAGGCGGTTGACGGCGGCTTCGTCGTCGCGGGCGCGGGCCATGTCGAGTTGCTTGGCCAGCTGGTCGCGCTCGACACCGCTGTATTTGATGTGGAGGGCGTTCTGGCGCTTGAGCTTCTCGGATACCTCCAGATCGGTCCAGCTTCGCCCGATGAGGTTGTTGATGTCACCGATCTTGGCGACGAGTTCCGGCTTGGTGGGTATTGGAACACCTTCTGATATGCAGACTTGCTTGTACCGGTTCCATTCGCCTTCGGTGAAGTCCCTGTCGGAACACGTGATAAATGGCCACTCCCGCTGCGCCTTGCCGTGGGCGGCCTTGATGTAGAGGTCCACAACGATCTGATGCCCGGTGCGATCAGTTATCGCGTAGGGTCTGCCCTGGGTGAAACCTGTACGTCGTCAGTTAGACGGTTGGACGGGGAGAGACTTAGAGACGCAACTCACTCTTGATGACAGCCATGCGGTAGACATCTTGGCGTGTCGTAGGGTCGGGCCCGATATTGATGCGGACAAAGCAACCCGAGAGAGCCTTCTCGACGCCAGGATAGAAGCATACCTCAGCGAACCGACTTCTCCCGACGCGGATACGCTCAACATCACGCAACTCGGCCGGTGGGGTTTCTCTAGGTTCGGGTGTCCTGGACTTTTGCCTAGAGTCCCTCCGCCAGTCGTTGTCGCTGTCGTGGTCGTCGGGGCTGCGACTCCGACGGTATGAGGGGGATCGTTGCCTGCGGCGGTCGTTCTCACGTTCTCTTTGTTCCTTGCGGTTGCTGCGCTCTTCTCGGGCGCGGCGTAGCGTGTCCATCTTGTCACTGCTCTCGCCGGCCTTGGTGCGAGCACGAGCCGACTTGCGCGCGGCATCTTCGAGATCGGCAGCGCTGGCCTTGCGCTTCTTGCTGTCCTTCTCCTGGTTGACTTTAAGCTGGCGCAGCATGCGGTTTTGACGAATGCGCTCATTCTCCTCCCTGCGCTCGGCTAGGATTTGTTCGCGCTCGATCTCGCGCATGCTCATGATGCGCGCTCTCTCCTCATGGCTCTTGAACAGGCCTTCGACGGGATACTGCAAGTCGTCGTCCGCGCTGCGGTCGCGGTTCTGGGGTGCATCGGAATCGGAGTCCGACTCGTCCATCGGAGCGGACATCTGCGAGCTAGGGGACGCCGGCGGCGAGGAGCTGCGGGGAGGCATGGTGGTTAGAGTGATGTATTCAAAAGTAGCTACTAGCAAATAACATCTGAAGTGCGTGGTATCGGAAGAACGGTGATGGGAGGCTTTGGGTGTAAGGTGCTGAGTTCGTTTGCAGAAGTTGGGAGGCGAGGCGCGAAAAAAAAAAAAACGTGCGCTGGGAGGTATAACAGGAAGCTGCAACTTCGAGTCGTTGCAGCGTTCCCATCTTACAACCTCACAATAGGATATGAATGCAGTGAATAATAGCAAAAGAAGCGGGGCACAACTCACGCCTCTCCCTCATCCTCCGACTCATTATCACTCCTACTCGCACGTCTCGTTTTTTTCGCAGGCGTCTTTTTCAACGCCACACCCCTTGATGGCGTGTCCTTTTCCCTCGACGAAGCCGCTGGCGGTGACGGCGAACGCGACTCGTTTCGGCTCATATCCATCGCTTCCTCCTCGTCCGACGACACATCACCACCGGCTAGAGCAAGGAGCTCATCATCGATATCAGACATTATGGCGACTCCAACACGGAAGGTTAAGAATAATTAGGGTTCGTTCGTTTGCGAGGGCAGCACGGAAATTCTCGGCGTTGTAGTCCGATCGGCGACGACGCGATCACGGATTGGGAAATACGACAGCGGCGGCTTTGGGCGTTGTCCTTAATGAGGACGGTAATCGGAGGCGTAGGTACGTATATATTCACAGCATCTGGTGAGAAACGGGGCACCGAGAAGGGAGCGGGTGGGAGCGGAAGTGGGGCGGAAGAAGCGCAGGTCGTTGAAGGTTTGTACGTTAGGAGGAAGAAGGGGAGTTTGCGCGGCGCGACGTTCAACTTTAAAGATGGGAGTTTTGGGTGCGAGAACCCAGGCAATTGGTTCTTGGCATGCGGCATGGGGGCGGGTGCACGCTAAAGTCCCATCCACCTGTTCGCTCCTCTACCTAACTGGTGACGGGCCCTGAGGTGGGGCATCATAAACATCGGTCGACTCGGCCATAGAGGTTCCCGGTTCCCGAGCTCCAAAACCACATCACCACATCACCGCACAACAACCACCTGAAGTCCGAATCACAATGGCGTCCCCACGCTTGCTGTGGCAGCCAATGCGGCACTGCAAGAGCAACATCCTCGCACAAGCACGACAACAAACTCGTTCCATCTCGTCCACCACATCCGCATCCCAAGCTACAACGCCGTCATCCTCGTCCCCCTCCAACACCAACACCAACACCAACACCTCCTCCCAACCAAACCCAAACCCAAACCCGCCCCCCAAACCCAAAAAGCCCCTCACCCCCGCCCAACAAGCCTTCCTCTCCTCGGCCCTGCGCGTCAACCAAGCCGGCGAGCTGGCCGCCACGCTCATCTACACAGCGCAAACGCCCCCCGTCGTCGCGCGCGAGCCCCACCTGCGCCCTCTCATGCGGCACATGTACGAGCAAGAAGCGGGCCACCTATCCACCTTCAACTCCCTAATCGCCAAGCACCGGGTGCGCCCGACGGCGCTGTACCCGGTGTGGTCGGCGCTGGCGACGGGGCTGGGGTGGACGACGGGGGTGCTGGGCCGGGAGGCGGCGATGGCGTGCACGGAGGCGGTGGAGACGGAGATTGGGGGGCACTATAACGCGCAGATTCGGGGGTTGTTGGAGATGGTGGCTGGGTGGGAGGCCGAGGGGTATGAGGTGGGGGAGGAGCTGCGGGAGCTGATTGGGACGTTAAGGCGGATTCGGGATGAGGAGTTGGAGCATCTGGACCATGCGGTTGAGCATGATGCGAAGAAGGCGGAGCCGTATTGGTTGCTGACGGGGGTTATTCGCGCGGGGTGTCGGGGTGCGATTTGGGTTAGTGAGAGGGTTTGATTTGATTTGATTAAGACGTGGGAGGTTGTATTAGAATTGGTGTAAGACTACAAAGTGTATATGGTCTGTGAAATAAGCCAGGTGGGAATATATAATGGTGACAAAAAGGGAAGAGGGTGCCTATACGATACCCCGAGCGTGCGAGGCAAGCCCACCAAAGAAAAATGAGATATGGCTCGAAGGACGCCAATACACTAGAAATAATGCATGGTGGTGGTCTAGGGGTAAATGCCACCAGAACGCCAACGCAACTGCTCAAAACAACCACGGAATGCGACCCATCACTCTCACTCTCACTATATATACCATCTCTCGAGGAAGCAAGCCGTCCTCTACCACCCCCAAGTCCCACTCACAGCCACGCTCAGTTACTGTTCACCTTGTTAGCAACTTCCCACACAGACCAAACCCACAAGACGCAGAAAACTTACTAGATAGCCAACGGCGCCACCTGGTCCACCTGGAACAGCCAGTTCCCATTCGTCTCCTCGACCGCGAGCCAGTCGTACGGGAACTGCACCAGCGGGCCCTGCGTCATCTGCAGCAGCTCCTCCGCGTCGGCCTTGGACAACAGCTCCTCAGGCACGCCGAAGCGTGGCCGGCTGCCCTTAGTCGTCGCGCGGCGGCGGCGCTTCTGCGAGCCTGCCGGCTTAACACCGGGACCGGTAGAATCGCGGTTGCTTGTTGCCGCCGAGAGATTGTTATTTCCATTCCCGGAACCTGTGCTGACGCCCGTCGGCGGTGGCTTCTCCTGGTTGGAAAAGGTAGGACGGCGCTCCTTGCGACTGTCGGGCCGCGGGCCGAGGCGGGTGTTGGCCTCGGTGGTGGGCAGTGTGTCGCGGCTTGAGTTGATGGCGTCGTCTAGCCTCCCCATGTCGCGGTTCGTGCTCGCCCGTGGGGTCTCGTCCCGCAGCCCGTCAGCCATGGCCTGCTTCTCGTCCATAGCACCGTCGCCGAGAGACGGAGTCATCTTCGTGGCGGCTTTTGCTATGCCACCGAGCTTCTCAGACACAGCAGCCGCACCCGCGGCGGGGCCGGGCGCGCCGATGCCAGCGCCCGCTGCGGTTTGGCCCGATGCCCCCTGGGCCGCACTGGGCTTTTCCTCTTCCTCGCTCGTTCGGTGACCATCCATGCTTGCCTTAAAACGCGCGTTATAGTTGTTGAAATCCTTGTACTCGGCCCAGTTGGTCACTTCCGAATCCGGCATGCACCGGAAGACACGCCTGTAGATGCGCGTATTGTTCTCGGCAGCACGGGACCAGACGTCGTCATAGAAAGTGGGGTTCAGAGGATCGCGCATGCAGTCCTTATGGATATCGGCCAGTTTGATATCGATGGGAAGCGAGGTAGCGTTGCCTTGAACAGGCCGACCAGCTGAATCAACCCGGACCGGTGGCCCGCCGATGTCCGTATCATCGACAATGGGCAACGTTGGCAACTGGTTTGCGCGGGGAAGACCAGCTTGCTCAGTCGTTCGTCGGTCGAAGGGTGGCATCGGCGGCGCGCCCTCGTGAACTCTGGCGCTTTCGGGAGTCGCGGCACCAGACACGCGACGAAGCTCGTGCGGGTCCCTCGGGTTGTCAAGTGTTCCCTTGCCTTCCGCCGCAACGTCCTTGAGGAGCACCTCGCGGTTATTGATGATCACGGTATCCCTACCTTGATCGAGGCCTTTCTCTTGCGCATTCTTCCACCGGTCGGCGCCGAAACCCTCCACTTCTTGGTGGTGCTTCTCGATGGCGGGCTCTGCGGGGGAAGCCTGGCGCTTTGAGCTTATCGAAAGAGTCCGCTTCCGAGGTCGAGGCTCTTCCGAGCCGGCATCGTGGTTGAAGCTATGAGACTCCTGAGGCAGCGTTGGGGTTTTGGGTGGCTCGGTAAAGGAAGATCTTCGTCGTCTCGAACTTTCTTCCATAGGCGACGGATCAGACTCCTCCTCGTAGATTTCATCCATCTCTGCCTCAAACTGCTCTTCGCGGTCAAGGTCAGCCTGCCGCTCCTCTTCCAAGATTTCGTCCACGTCCAGGCCCAGGTGCTCTCTCATGAGCCGAAGACGGAGTGTGTGCGCGAACCGCCCGACCTGGTACGGCCGGCCCCCCATGGTGGACCAGATGAGGTCCGTATCACGGACGACGGCGGCGACTTCAGAATCGCGACTGCCTAGCATCGATCGTTCGTTGATGTTGGCCGAACCGATCAAGGCGACACGGTCGTCGACAATGATGCACTTGGCATGGATGTAGAGCTGCTCTGTTGTCAGAACACCATTGCCCAGCTTGCCCCACTGCCGGAGACTGAAGAACTGGATGTAGTCCTCCGGCTCAATACCGGCAGCGCGTAGGCGCCCAAAGATCGAGTGCTCCCCTCGGCAGATGCTGCGGTATTGGAACTGCAGAATCAGCCGGACGCTGGACCCGTCGGGTTGGTTTACCTCGTTCTGGAACCCCGGCATCAGCGGGATCACGATCACGGCACGCCAGTCCTCGTCGTTTTCGTGAGCCCGGATGATACGGCGGACCAGAGCATCGCCGATACCGTTCACGACCTTGCTATTTAAGGTTTCGGTACTAGTGATAAAGAACTGGTTCTCGATGTAGACGAAGTGGTCCGAGTTGTCAATCATTTTGATGTACGCCGATTGGATGCTGTGCTCTGTGTTCTCGGTACCAAGCGACCATGTTGTGGCGGAACGGAGGATCTGGACTTCGCAGGTGCCATTGAGACCCATTGCCTCGAGCTCCTCTGGCTTACAGTCTGGCGGTGGCAGCAGGAACGGGGTGGGCCGTGTCGGCTTCCGTCCGCGCCGGACATAATTCCACCTCTGCACAAAGTGCCGAGTGAGATCCCGTGCCGGCTGCCCCACGACTTGCATCGCGATATCGTGCCAGGGCATGCGCGGCGTCATTGATCTGTCGTACATCTCCGCGTACGGCTCGTGGAGCTTGGAGAAATCTAGGACTCTAGGATTGGAGTAATCCTTCCCGGGGAACAGCTGGCAGTGTTCAGCGTCCTTGGGGGCGTCTTGGGGTTCGAACCCGGTAGGTTTGTCGTCCACCACGGGATGTTTAGGGGTATCCCACCGGCCGAAGCACAAGTCGATCCCACCCACGAAAGCAATATCGTGGTCTACGATACAGACCTTCTCGTGGTGAGCAAAGAAGAACTGGTTCTTCTTGAACTGGTGAGGTGACCGTTGGATGAAGATGTTCGGATGGAGGTTGAGTAGTGAAAACTTGGTGTACTCTGAATCGATGGGAATGGCGGCCTCGACGTTACGATAGACAATGACGAAGACCTTGACACCTTCGGCAGCCTTCCGCTGGAGCAAACGGTCGAGACGCCACTTTTGACTGATGCAGGCGGGCCGCCTCATGTAGAGCTCGGGACTCAGCCACCAATCATGGATGTAGACGACGTCCTTCGCCATGCTGATGGCACGGGAGACATTCCACATGTAGTCGCGGCCGTCGACCAACCACTGGGCATGCACTCCTGTTCGAACCGGGGCAAAACTGCCAAAACGATTCTCGAGGTGCCAGGGAGTGTGCTTTAGCATTTCCTGGATGGACTCCTCAAACTGGGAGATGAGATGCTGGTTGGGAGCAAAGAGCTTCACCTTC
The DNA here is from genome assembly GCF_020726465.1 of Chaetomium tenue. NCBI lineage: Eukaryota > Fungi > Ascomycota > Sordariomycetes > Sordariales > Chaetomiaceae > Chaetomium > Chaetomium tenue. Next base: position 1,219,500 of record NW_027117335.1, read on the forward strand.
CGTTCCGAGGTGATGATCTTGAGTGTATGATGCCCACTAGTGGGCCGAGGCGCAGAGGGATCAAGGTTTTCAATATCCTCATCTCGCTCCCGGCTCATGGCGCGAAGATGCTTGTCTTTGCTCTTGGTGACGATCCGGAATTTCGGGTCGACGAGGTAGACATCGTAGATGTTCATATTCTCGGGCGATTCAACACACACAATGTAGCTCTGTCGAACTAGGAACCACTTTCGGCTGTGTCTCGCAATCACTTTGCCCGGTGTCAGCACGCGGCGGAAATCGAGGCCTTGTGATGACTGGATGTGTAGGTAGCATTCCTTCCCGTGGTAGCTGCCCTCGGCCGCCAGCCGGACCCCTAGGGCGGACAGCTCGAGGAAGCGGCATAAACGGTTGCTGTCTGCCCTGAACATGAGCCATCGAATCATGTCCTGGAGATACCTCTCCAGCGTCCTCTGCTGCCGCTCGACATATTTCCTCTTTTGGGTGGCGGCGTCGACGACGACCTGGCCGAGGTCGGCATTTGAGCCAAGTGTGGAGGGTTTACGCCGACCACCAAGGTAGGGCATTCGTGAGCGCTTCTTGCGCATAGGCGGCCTGTCCTCCACATCGGTCCCTTCTTGGACTGTCCCCTCACCGGCTGTCATCTCGCCCGCCGTCTCCTCGGCACGGGTCTCATTGCCGAGTTCCTCTTCTTCGTTGTCGTCTAAGCCTCTCACGCCACGGAGATAGGGGAAGGCAGAAAGGGGGAAGCGGGGTTGTTTGGGCCGCCGCACGCCATAATCGGAACTTTTGGAAGGGAACCCTTCGTTGCCCAAGGCCAGCTTGTACTTCCAGTGTAGGTTCATAATGTCCTTGATGCTCCGCTTGATTGTCCACTTCATCTGGCTCGGGCCACTCCCGTATTCGAGCTCCATGGTGAACATCCAATGCCTCTCGCTGTCCTTATCCGGGGCCGGGGTGCTGTCGGTAATACGCAGCCTTAACTGCTCGAGTAGCACGGGTATCCTCTTATTGCCGTGCTCATCGCGCTGAATCATACTTGCGAGCATCAGCACGGCGGGTGCACCACCAAAGAGCTCTGCCATAAGTTCTGCAGATTTGGAGAAGTCGAACTGCTCGTCTTTTTTCTGGCGCAAGAAGTTTAGTGCGCCCTTGACCTGCCGCCATTTCTGGACACCGAAAGTCGAAGCTCTGTCTGCCTTAAAGAAGGGTCTCCTGGGGGTCATGGCATCGCCATCAGATACGCCGCCGCCGCCACCACCAAGAGCAGAAAGCCGCCTGAAGTGATGGCCTACTCGAAGACCGGCAGGGCTGTCAGCGTCCTCTCCCTCCTCGCCTGGTCTAGACCTCCAGTTCATCCCCCTCCTCGAGCCACGTTGCCCGGCAAGGCGGTCACGCCCCTCGCCCTCGGAAAACCCGTGGTCATCGACGCCAGCCAATGGGGTGCGCCTCAGAAAGGCCAAGCGCCTCTGGGCATCCGACGTTTCGGGTCCCAGCGAGCTCATCTGTGGGGTGTTGGGGACCGAGTAGGATTCCATCCTGAGCCTCCGCATACGCCTCCTCCTCTTCTGTTTCCCTTTTGAAGGTGTAGCGGTGGTCTCGTCGGCTGTTTCCTCAGCATCTGCGTCGTCGTCGCTCCCTTCGTCTGCGGCGCGGGGGAGCCGGTTTGTATGTCGGAATGCGGTGGGCGAGCTCGCTGTCGATGGTAGCTCGGGAGTCGTGGCTGGCATTCTCGGGGTCTGCGCACCGCTCGGTCCGGCGAGTTCTTTGAGCTTTGATATGAAACCCGAACCGCGGATTTTCCCCAGAGCCTCCCTCGTGTCCCAGGACCCGGTTCTCGAATGCGCTACCGGTGGATCGGGAAGCCCATCGTCTGGGGTAAACTGCACGCTCTTCCTACCGGCAATAGGGGAGGACGGCTCGGCAACATCAGACATGGCTCTAGGCTGCGAGGGAGTGTCGGTATTTAATGTCGGTGTCTGGGATGAGCCCAGAAAAGTCGCTTGAGGAGATATCCTCTCATGGGGGTTCCCTCCGTTCAAGTAGTCAGCCGCTTCGTTCTCGGCGGTACTCGACTTGGCGGCAAAGTCAAATTCGTCTGAAGCTAGAGGCGTTGCCGGACCAAACACCTTGGCTTGTGGGATCGTGGGTAGCTCGGTGAAAGTGCCCGAAGATAACGTGGACTCCTTCCGGGCCACACCAACAGGGTCGGCTCGGGTTGTTTCTGCCATGGCTGCTGCAAGCAGATTGGCACGTTTCGTTGGTTTCGATCCTCAATAGCGAGGCATGGTACACCGATTCGGCGAAGCACTGCTCGAGGACCCCAACGGCAGAGTTGCGAGCGTTGCACCAACACGTCGTTGTCTAACGCCTCTGTAATGCTGAGCGGCGCGGCTATATTTGGTGGGTAGCAGGGGTGCGTGTGAGCGCACTCGCCGGCAGTGCTAATTCGAACGTACTGTGTAGGATGGCTTTATCGATGGAACACGTGGGAGTGTCAAGGAAATGCGTTTTGTCGATATACACGGTCGGGCTTCAGGGTGGTCGGTCGGGGGAAATAGTTCGGATCGGATGATGGGATCGATGGTATACAGCTTTTGTCCCACCTATTCGTTCGAACTCAGGTTTTCCTTCGAGCGGCGTTGGTTCAACCGTAGGTGGGTTGACGGCGCATGCAACTATCAATCACCGTGTGGTCGTTGGCTCCCTCCTTGCGCAAGTTGCCGGTTGAGGTGCATCGACCTGGTATTCGGAACAGGGATCTGGCGCAAATCACAGCAATGACCGTGTGTAATTTGGATGCGTGGAGTCTATTCGTAGTGATCCACATTCCTGGCAACCCCAAACCCCGGCACTCAGGCCCATGTTTCAAGTTGACCGCCCATCACTTGTCTTTGGTTTTTGTGTAATTTACGGCATACACGTATTTTTGGTTGGGTTACATATCAGATTTACCTTTCTGACGAGCCAGACAACAAAGAATGCATACCTAGATAGTCGTACCGTTTATATCTTTAGAGTGTGGAGAATTGGACAAACAACATTTGAACCGATCGGTCAATAAGTAGGGAGCAAACCGGTGGCGACAAAAGCCCCGTGGTCTAAGTGCAAGCGCAAGTGTAGGTATTTAAGTGCAAGGGCGACCACTTTGTCGGGTTGGCGGGGTCCAGAATTCGCGTCTCCATTGGCAAACGCGTCTGCATCTTGGACTGACAAGCCCAGCAACCACCACGATGCCCAGGTACAGAAAATATGTCTATCGACCCGTCCGGGACACGACTTCTGACATAGCCACAGAGAGATAATCACAGTTCAGGCGGGCCAGTGCGGCAATAGCAGTCAGTTTCCCTAAGGGTGTTGGGCGTGCATTGCGCATTGCGTAGCAAGTCCAACATCCCCCCCCCCCCCCCCGAACACACACAAGGCTAACATAACGGCATCAAGTTGGCAGTGAATTCTGGCAGCAACTTTGCCAGGAGCATGGTATCAACCAAGACGGTAATCTTGAGGAGTTTGCGACCGAAGGCGGCGACCGCAAGGATGTCTTCTACTACCAAAGCGACGACACACGATACATCCCAAGGGCTATCCTCATCGACCTCGAGCCACGGGTACGTCATGCCCTTCATGTTGACTGCGGACACGCCCCGCTAAGTCTCATCACAGGTAATTCAAGGCATACAATCGGGTCCATATAAAAACATATACAACCCCGAAAACTTCTACGTCAGCAAGAATGGTCTCGGAGCCGGCAACAACTGGGGTGATGGATACCAACAAGGAGAGTCGGTGCATGAAGAGATCATGGAGATGATTGACCGGGAGGCGGATGGTAGTGATTCGCTCGAGGTGATTATGCGGCTGCGGCCACACCACGCGTAACTACACACACCACGCATGCTGACCGTTTGGCAGGGCTTCATGATGCTGCACTCCATTGCTGGTGGTACTGGGTCCGGTTTGGGGTCATTTCTCCTCGAGAGGTTAAACGACCGCTTCCCGAAAAAGATTATACAGACATACTCGGTTTTCCCAAACACACAATCCGACGACGTGGTTGTCCACCCTTACAACAGCATGCTGGCCATGAGACGGCTGACGCAAAACGCCGACTCGGTCGTCGTCCTCGACAACGCAGCCCTCAGCCACATTGCCGCCGACAGGCTTCATCTCTCGGCGACATCAATGTCACAGACGAACCAGTTGGTGTCGACAGTAATGTCGGCCAGCACTACTACCCTCAGATATCCCGGGTATATGCACAACGACCTCGTCAGCATCCTCGCGTCGCTCATCCCCACGCCGCGATGCCACTTCCTCATGACAGCCTACACGCCCTTCACCGGGGACCAAGTTGAGCAGGCCAAGACTGTTCGCAAGACCACCGTGCTGGATGTCATGCGGCGGCTTCTGCAGCCCAAGAACCGCATGGTGTCGACGGTCCCGGGGAAGAAGAGCTGCTACATCTCTATCCTCAATGTCATCCAGGGCGAGGTGGATCCGACCGACGTACACAAGAGTTTGCTGCGTATCCGGGAGCGCCGCCTGGCCACCTTCATCCCATGGGGACCCGCAAGCATTCAGGTGGCGCTGACGAAGCGAAGCCCCTACATCCCTATGGCGCACCGCGTGAGCGGGTTGATGCTTGCCAACCACACCAGCATCGCCACGGTAAGATCCCCCGCATAAATCACCTTGTCTCCCCATTTCACTAACTCGTCCGTCTAGCTCTTCAAGAAGATATTCAGGCAATACGAGGGTATGCGGAAACGGAACGCCTTCCTCGACGCGTACAAGAGGACCACACCGTTCTCTGATAGTCTCAGCGAATTTGACGAGGCGAAGGAGGTTGTGTCGGACCTCATCGCCGAGTACGAGGCAGCGGAGGATGCCAATTATCTCAACCTGGACGCAGGGGAACAGGCGACGTCGGCCGAGACTGACAAACGGATGGGATGAAAGGTGATCAAGGAGCGGCAGTGATGAGGCTGCGGGGCAACAACGAGGGCCTTTCTTTGGTTTGCCCTGGAACAATTTACCCAGAGGTATTGGGATGAGTGTCATGACCACGGCGTTCAGGAGCACGAGGTGGCTGGGGCTCTCCTGCATCTGTATCATTTCGTATCCAGATTGTGTTATTCACCCGGCGTATTTTGACTACTACAATCGGAGCCATCTTTGTGTGTCCGAGGAGCAGGGAGGGACCGATCACGCCATGTGAATGTCGAGCAAGCAATGAGCATACTGTGCAGCCCAAACCCATTCTGCTCGGGCAATTCTAGTCCCTATGTACAGAGCTGGCACCTCAGGGCAACAAATAAAAAGCTGTCTGGCAAGGTGGACAGATCGCTGCCACCAATTCCTCGATCCCAAAGCTCTACTTTTCCCAAAGCCATTCAAGGCCAGGGGTAGTCCCCCATCCGCCACCAACCAACCCCCCATAACAGCTTCCACCAACCTCCATGCACCAAAACCACCCGCCTACTTGCGGTACCACATCCTGGTAATCTTGGTATTCCGCATCTTCCTCTGCAGCTGGAAGATCCCGTACATCAGCGCCTCGCTCGTGGGGGGGCAGCCGGGCACGTAGACATCGACAGGAACAATACGGTCGCACCCGCGCACGACGCTGTAGCTATAATGATAGTAACCGCCGCCGTTGGCGCAGCTGCCCATGCTGATGACCCAGCGCGGGTCGGGCATCTGGTCGTAGACCTGGCGCAGCGCCGGCGCCATCTTGTTGGTCAGCGTGCCCGCCACGATCATGACGTCCGACTGCCGCGGCGACGCGCGGAAGATGATGCCCAGCCGGTCCTGATCGTACCGCGGCGCCGACAGGTGCATCATCTCCACCGCGCAGCACGCCAGCCCGAAGGTCATGGGCCAGAGGGACCCCTGGCGCGCCCAGTTGGTCATGATGTCGAGGGTTGTGCTAGCGGGGAGGGTGGATGTTAGCGGGGGGTTGTGGGGTTGAGCATGCGGCTGTCGGCCGTCAGGGTGGGAAAGGGAATGCGTACAGCGCGTATTGGACGAGCCCCTTGGTGGGCTCCTGGCTGGGGAGCGGGACTTCCTTGCGGTCGGGCTTTGCGAGGCCGTACCCAGCGTGCGGCTGGACGGCGCTGGCGGCATCTTTGTGGGAGGAGGTCGAGAAGGCGGCGGCGGCGCGGAAGGGGGCAAGTACAGTGGTTGGCCTCGCTATCAATTGGTCGAATCGTTAGCTTCAAAGCTTCCAATGGATGGTGCATGGTTCATGTTTCCCAGGAACTCAGGCACCGGGAAATCGTGGCCAAACTCACCTCGTAGGGCCAACGAGGCGCCCGTCCTCGCAGAAGACAACATATTGTGATTGTGTGCCGAAACGGGCTGGAAGGAGTGGAGAGATCCAAGTCGGCAGACGTCGCGATCAAAAGGGTCCTCCCCCACGTCAGTTCGAATGGTCGTTGCGTTGATATCCCGATCGCTTTTCGCCGCATGACGCACGGGCCAAGTTGCTGAGCACAAATATCCAATTCATTATTGGCCAGAGCCGGGGAGCCGGGCCCACAGGTTCAACGCATGTTTTCCCGGGGTTTTGCCTCATGAAGCTCCTACATAGTACGTCACTCACCTGTTGCATTGATTTTACCAGATAGTAAACGCGATCTTTCAAGAAACGTAGGCTTTTACACAGCAATGAGAAAGGTGGCTGAGAACAAGAATCTCTCGTGTAATTAACTACATCACAGCTTAAACGCCCCGCTACTTTGCGGCCCCTTTTGCTCCACCACCTTCTTCCCGTCCAAGCCCACCACCTCTCCCTTGCGGTTGATGACCTTGACCCCACCCTTCTTCAGATCACCCATCGTCTCGCGCTGCGCCTGGGCCTTCTTACTAGTGGGTTTGCCCGCATCGGTGCCGCCGGCCTTGCGAATGCGCTCCTTGTCACGCCGGCGCCTCCGCAGCTTCTCCTCGCGGCTCATCTCCTGCTTGGCTACCGGCAGCCCGCTCTTGGCCACCACCTCGCCCTTCTCAGCTGTATCCTTGCTGGGAGCATACACTTCTTGCGGTGCGATCATGCTCTCGCCGCCGGCCACACCCTGGGCAGTCGTGGGCTGCGCATCCTCCATTGCGACAGTCGCAACATCAGCAACGACAGTGAGCGTCGGCGCGGCGGGCTTGGGCTTGTAGTGCCAGCTGCTGAGCGCGTCAAGCTTGGCGCTGACCTCCTTCCACATGTTCTTGATCTCCTCCTCATCGCGGCGCAGCTTTTCATCGGCTTGGCTGACGTAGGCGTCGGGGTTCGACTTTTTGACGTGCTCCTCCTCGTAGATCTCGGCCAAGCTTTGCTTGCCCTTCGTATCGTCCACGTCGACAAGGCCGCGGCGCGCGTCGCTTGGGTTACCGAGGGTGTCCGGGCGTCTGCGAAGCACCTCGTCGAATTCTTGGGCGAGGATGCGGCGTTTGATGAGCTCTTCGATGGATTCGGAAACTTCTTCGGTGATGACGGGGACTGGCTTCCCGACATGCTCAAAGTCCATGTCCTCTTCCAGTAGCGAGTTGAGCGGCCGGTCGACGGCAGTGGCTTCGCCAGACAGTGTCCAAGCCCGCTTGGCAACTAGCTCGCCTTCAAGCTTTCGTATTTCCGCCGCCACCTTGGCTTGTCTCCGTTCGTGAGCCGAGCGGCGTGACCGAGGGTCGCCAGCTGAGACATCAGAGAGCGCATCCTCGGAATCGGACCTCTCGGACAAATCATCAAAGAGATCACGACGGACATCGTTCTCAGCCCTCTCGACATCGGCTTCGTCCGGTCTCGACGACTCGGGGAAGTCCTGGCGCTTTTTGAAGCTGCCGGGCTTCTTCTTTTTCCTCGGCGGGGCGAAAAAGTCTTTGTAGTAAATGTCGTTGGCGGTGAGATCGAGACCCATGTCGTTAAGATCATCGTCCAGGTTCCCCCCGTCATCCCCGTCGTCTTCGTCGTCCAGGTCTTCTAGGTCCTTCTTGCTCAGCGTGTGCCCTGCCTCATCCTCGTCCTCATCCTCGTCCATATCCGGTTCCAACTCGTCATCATCCTCCGCATCCCCCTTCTTGCGTGACTTTTTCGCCGAGAAAGGATCGCCATGCCAGTCGACTGACTCATCGTCACTGAAGTGATCCGTATTCGGGTCCGCGCGTGCGTCTTGGTCCTCGAACCATTGTGTTTGCTTGTTGAAGTCGTCTATCGAGAAGAAACCATCGTTAAGACCATTTGGATCCTCAACAAGCTCTTCTTCCGGCTCGTCGTCGTAGTCGTCTTCTCCTTCTTCTTCCTCTCCATCTTCCTCAACATCTAGTGCCTCTTCGTCGTCCTCAGCCTCCATGTCGGCCATTTCCTCATCTTCGTCGACTTGGCTTGTGCCTTCGTCATCCGACTCTTCGGTGTCGCCGTCGCTGGCAGACTCATCTTCTCCAGAGCTAATTTCGAAGCCGTCCTCGCCAAATTCAATGGCCGTCGTGTCCTCAGCGTTATCTCCCAAACCCTGCACAACCTCTTCGTTCTCCTCAAGCTCCTCAAGGACCCGGACAGACTCCTGGAGGGCGCTGGTGATGATCTTTTTAGCTTGCTGCCACACCTGGCCCGTCTCGAAACCGTCAACGTGCAGTTTCCTGATCTTCAAGACTGCGGCCTTGTCCTGGTTGCCATCTCGCTTCCGCTTCTTGCCCGCATCACGTAACCTCTGTTGCTGCTGATCAGCGACCTGGCCGGCTAGCGCATCGAGTGTCTCCTTGGCTAGCTGGAGGGACCCTGTCGGGAGTAGAGGTGATGGCTGGAGGAAGGCGTGCCGATTGGAGGGGAACGTCGAGTCGAGAAACACGGTAGTGGCCGAAACGCTCTCAGATTGAACCACAGATTGCGCCATGGCCGGGGCGTGTGAGAGGGTATGCGACGTCGAGGTGAGCGAGGATGTCGTGCTGCTCGCGACCGCCATGCTTATGTTTTCTAAGCACAGACACCAACCAACACCAGTGCGGACGAACAGAAGCTGAGGAACCCAGTGCCCGTTGCACAGAACACGGATTTTTGGGGCCCTTCTGTCTGCCAAAAAATTTCGGGTGGTTCGACATGAGACCCCACCTCGACGGATAGTTTTGGCCAATCAAAGTTATGTTCAAAGGCGGTGGGAGAGATGCGGGCCCCTCTCACTCGTGCCCCGCAAAAAAGCGGTGGTTTCTTGGCCGGCAGAACTCGGGCTGTCGGGTCACCAAATCGCGAAAATCGTCATCGGTGACTTCTGTAACGTCTTCGCAGCATTCACAACAACCCCGCCGTTGTGAATCGCTTCAGTACTACTTTATCCGTTTATATTCCTGGTCTGAGCAGCGTCAAACGATACCTAGGCATTGGTGAAACTGTTACGATGTTGTGATTGGTACGGCTAACGACTGAGATAGGTCCCGTGTATATTTTTGACCACCGAGATAACACTTTAGGTCGATCGATCGAAAGTGAGCAGAATCGCGCTGCAGTTTGCAATTGAGCAGGAAAATACGTTTCGATGGCACCTGTGGAAAACTCCACCTTTTGTGGATTTGGAGTGTTCCAGCCATGGTCGGGGCTCTGTTTCACTTGGCCCCTGGCAGTACCCGCTCCAGCCCGTTCACATACTACGAAGTACCTATGAATACTAACAAAGCATGGCATCGATCAAACATCCTTCCTCCCCATGGGGAAGGGGGCCTGTTATATCCAAAAATGATCCAATCCATTCTTATTCGCCAATTCGTTCTTTCGCCTATCGGAGCCACGACAACACGACAACTCGGCCCTGCCGACATCGCCAACACAACATCCCAGCATGTATTTACAACAGCCGGCCATTGAACCTGGGCGTCCCGCGGGTCGACTCGCCTAGGCTCTCAGACCCGAGTCGTCGACAGGATCTGGAACCGGCGGCTTGAATCAATGCTGCGAAACAGCGGAGAACGGTTGTGGGAGGTGCGTGCTTGATTGGCGTAGCACCCAAACCCGCGGCCAAAGATGGTTACATTCCTGTTGTGGTGCGTCTTCCGTCACACACGGCAACAACGGTTGTCCATCCCGCACCATTCGCCAACAGAACCGCTGAGCGGTCTGCGGGAGCTCGGGGAGTTGATCACGCGAGGGCTTGCCTTTCCGAAAAAACATGGTTCTTTGCGTGCCGCAGCTGCATGGCAGGCAACCACGGCCGAGCACACCGGGGCAACCATACCATCATCCCCACCGCCTAGCTGCGAAAATCTTCGGCAGCCGGGTGTTCCTCGCTTCGACCCTCATCGCCTTTTAGCTTCTGGGCCGATTGTGGTCCTCTCTTGGCTCATCGACGCCAACATTGTCGACATTGGGACTCAACGCGAGGCCAGCGGCAACCAACGCACACGTCACTGATGTCCTAACACCGCCCAGAGCAAATCACAGGGTAAGATCATCGGGACAGCTCAAACTCAAGAGCTTGGCTTGACACACGTGAGCACTTACCTTTAGGGTCCAAACGACCCCTGCTGCCCCACGCCTTGTTGCTGAGGCTTAGCGCCGGCCCTATTAGCACAATGTCTCCATCTGGTGGCGGGAATTCAGATGAGACCAACGTGCAACCAACCACAGCTGTGAGACGAAAAGAATCTTCGGGATCGAAGGAGACGCGAGCGATACGGGCTCGCCTGAGAGAAGTTCCGATGAGTCGAACCCGCAGATAGTTATCAGCTCTCGCACCGGTGAAGATTACGGGATGAAACAAACGAGGGCATTCCCTGTCTCCGGTAGCATCGTCACCGAAAAAAAAGGTGAGCTTGCAAGGTTCTCGGATACCTGAGCCGCAGAGACGCCATGCAGCCTGCATGCAATACAAGAACTAGTGTTTGTCGACGTTGCTATCTCGGCCTCGGGTAAGAGCCCTTTCTTGTTCCATTGAGTTCTTCCGCGGCTGGTCCCAACACCGGCATCAAATGTAACGGTCCTGGGGATGGTTGGTAGCCAGTCAGAGCCGTCTCTTGGCCCACGTGCTTGCGAGAGAGCACGACGTCCATCTTCGAAGCCAACGACCGTTTCATCAACAACGGCCAAAGCGGGCGGATAAACGGCTTCACCAAAACATGGCGGGGAAGATTGGCAGGGCCCTCGGCCGAACATTGACGATCTCGAAAGAGAAGGCCCCTCTCTCACAACCCTTGGTAACGAACCATTATTGCAGGCTGGGGTGCACCGCAGGCAACTCGCCTCAACATTGGTCACGCAACATCACTCCTGAGAGCATCAGTCTAACTGTCGCCATAGTGGCAAAAGCTGATGCGCCATGCAAGTGCTCGTCGAACCGCAGGTGTTTAGTTTTGATTACCCATGGGCACGGCAGTGCCCAGTGCAGTCGGCGCCAATTGATACTTTGGGATTTTTTATTCTGTTTCAATCGGCCTATGAAAGCGCTGATGAACCGGATAACTCCCGAGTGCCGGAGCGATCCTCCAGCAGCCCGTCCCGGCGTCCATGGAGACTCGCTGTCTTTTCAAGCTTTGAGCCAATGCAACATTTCAGATGGACCATTCAGCGAGTGGCACCGGTATCGCAGCCGGCTGCTTGGGGCAAGTGTGAGGGGCCAAGGGGCCTGCTGTGCACGGTGGACCACAATCTGTCGCCGTGGCGGGGTCGATGACGGAACAGGGATCTGGATGCAGGCCCCTACCCTTGCTCAGCTGCTAGTTATCCACCTATCCTTTTGCAGCGATCGCTCCGCAGCCCGCATGTGCTTGCCTCCCCTGCCCAGACGAGCCAGACCAAAGCATGCCAAGCCAGGCCCTCCAAGAAACACAGGCCCCACCAGAAGGTACCGTTTTGTATAATTTCCACAACCCAGGATGACACCAGCGCCTTCTTCCTGGCCATTGTTGGTTTCATCATTACTTTAAGAATTGCACAGCCACGTACTTATCTCTTTCTGCGCTCCATATCTGCTTCGAATACTTTTATTCCAGAAAAATCTCCATTATACCTTAGAAGCCAGTAAACGTCATTCCCGCCGTTCGTAGGTATCCCGAGCCGAATTTCAGACGGAGCGTCTAGTTGCCTGCCGCGCCGTCCCATCAACTCATACCATTGATCCTCCCCCACCAAAGGTCCAAGGGTCACACGTCATCGTCGAGACCACGAGAGGAATGAAATACGGGGAACAGTTCGAGAAGGAGTCTGTGCCACAATGGAGCCTTCGTATGTCTAACCGTCGAGGAACCAAATGACGTCGCAATGGTTGTCGCTCATGCGTTCATGTTTTAGATAATATCGACTACAATTCGCTAAAGCATCACATCAAGGTGCACACAACCAGGGACCAAGCCACGGCGATAGCGATACCGGGCCGCCCAAACACGGCTCTTCACAAGTTTGAAGACGATTTTTACTCGGAGCTGTGCCGGCAACACGACCGGGTGGAGCTATTTGTCTCGAGCAAAGCCGACGAAATTGCAAGGCGACTGCGTAAGTACCCGACGGGCTCACGCTTGCGATTGCCAACCAACTAAACCAATTCCACGTCACAGAACACCTTTCGAGCCAAATACACCGATTGATACTACGATGTGCAACCTCGGGGCGGAACCGTATGTCCCTTAAACGGCGACAACGGTTCGCCAAATACGAGCAGGTACTGCTGCAATGCGGCGACGACATCAAGTCTCTCCAGCGCTTCGTCGGCGCCCAAGTGGTCGCTTTTCGCAAGATTCTTAAGAAGTACAGAAAGTGGACTGGCTCATCGACGTTGGGAGCCCGCTTCAAAGACAGCATGCTGTCCAACCCCAAGAGCTTCACCAAGCGCGACTTCGCCCAGCTGCAGTCACACCACGATGATCTGCTACAGACATTACATGCGGCCTTGCCTGCCAGCGGCGTCGGCTCGCCGGAACCCGAACCCCAATTCTCCCGCCCCGGTACCGCACAGCTCTCGCCGAGCGAGACAATGGTCGACCCCGAATCACAACCGGCCGCGGGGTATTGGAACGAATACGAGTACGGCAGCGAAGCAGGCGACTTCGATCGCAATGGCGACGACCAGTACGCTATTTATATTGACCCCAACCAGGACAACGGCTTCCCGGGTCTCAAAACCCTCCGGATCTTTTTTTCAAGACCCATCACCAAACTAACCGCCTGGATATCCTTCCACCCCGAATCCGACTTCCCAACCGCTGATCTCGAGCGTGGCCCCCTTCTTCCCACTCACACCACTGATGGCTACGGCTCGACCAGCACCCCGCCAGAGCCAAGCTATTTCAACAGCCCCCCTGGTGGGACCAATACCAATACGACCGACACAGACCTGGAAGATGACCGGACCTCGTCTTCGCGACAAGCATCTAACGGTCACAGCCGCCGGGGGTCTGTAAATAGGGGCTACACATCCTCTTCGGACGAACAGATGTTCTTCCCATCTGGGTACAGCACGCATTATGCGGCGCTACCAAGCGTCGAGGAGCAGCGCGTAGTCCGGTACCGGGAACGGGTGCTGCGGTGGGGGACGTGGGGGTGCTATGGTACCGCGTTCGTGCTGATGGGCATCGCGGCCGTGCTGATCGTCGCGGGGCGGCAGAAGATGAGGCTGGAAGTGGATGCGGGTGTCATCCTCGGGATCATGGCGAGCCTCGGGCTGGCGTGCGGCGGATTGTGTATGACCAGTTCGCGGACGGATAAGCTTGGGCTGGCGGGGCGGTTGGCTGTTTGGTCTGTGTTTGTGGTGATCTGCGTGGCGAACGGCGTTTTGTTGGTGCTGCTGATGGGGAATGCGAAGATATGACGGGGGATATGAGGAAGCAACCCGTCGGGAGCCCCCCCGGTGCCTTTTTGATTTCTTATTCTTTTTCATTGGTTCTTTCTTTCTTTTTGCATGCCTCATGGCTCGAGACACCACTCCGTGTGGAGCCGGGCAAGAGGCCTCACGAACGAATACCCAGATGGTTGCATGGTGCGGTAGACGGATCAAGACATAGGACGCGAGAGCATTGGGCAGTCGGATAAGATGGAGGCACAGCGACCTAGAATGGGAGCGCGGTGCATGTACATACGGACGAGATGACGAGGGCACTAAATCGATGTGTTTGTCCCACCATTGGGGCCAGAAATGCAGATTCGGACTCGCATGCCGATTTCCACAATCGCATATATCCCGTGTGAACTGGCATTCATTTCTAGTGACGCTGCTGTGCCGGCTTGATACGTTGATTGGGTGATTGTCTGCCCGGAAGGATTGTCTTCACCATTGCTGATTAACGAGAAGGTTGACCCCGATGTCACTTAGACTTGTAAGCCGGGTTCTCCGCATCAGCCCCTCAGAATATATCCACTCCATCTCACCCTCACCCTCACTTACACAGAAATACACACTTGTAAAAACACCACATACGTCAGAGTCAACCAAATCCGCGATCAAAATGGCACAAGAAACTCGCAATAAACTGACCACCTGGTTTCCTCAGGCCCAGCATCCCATCATCATCAGTGCCCCAATGCTAGGGACCTCCAATGGCACCCTCGCAGCAGAAGTCTCCAAAGCAGGGGGTATCGGTACGTCCGCTTTCCCTTCCCGGTCAAGCCGGTAGACATAAGAAGCTCTAAAAACTAACAAAAAAAAAAGGAATAATCCCTGGTGGCTTCAACTTTCTCCCCGATTCTCATCGTATGCATACACTTCTACAACCCCCCCCTAGCACCCTCCCCCCCAACCTGATCATCAAGCCATCACCACTCAACACTTCCCACAACCAACTAACCACCCCCCCCCCCACCAGAACTCCCCGCCCTCGCCCAAGAACTAACCACCGCCCGCACCCTCCTCAACCTCCTCCCCATCCCCCCCACCACCCCCCTCCCCCTCGGCGTCGGCTTCATCCTCTGCCACCCCTCCTTCGCCCCTTACTTCCTCACCACCACCCTCCCGCTCCTCCTCGCCCACCGCCCCACCGCCATCTGGCTGTTCGCCCCCTTACCCACGGACCTCACCTCCGGCGCCGTGCGCACCGTCATCGCGGCGCTGCGCGCCGAGGGGTTCGTGGTGTTCTTCCAGGTGGGGACGGTGGCGGCGGCGAGGCAGGCGTTGTTTGATGGGGCGGATGGGTTGGTGGTGCAGGGGGTGGATGCGGGCGGGCATCAGTTTGTGGGGGGGGCGGGGGTGGTGAGTTTGGTGCCGGAGGTGGTGGATTTGGCGGAGGGGTTTGAGAGGGGGGAGTTGGGGGGGAGGGAGGTGGTGGTGGTGGCGGCGGGGGGTTTGGTGGATGGGAGGGGGGTTGCGGCGGCGTTGGCGTTGGGTGAGTTTTGTCTGGTGTGGTTGTGGGTGGTTGTGGGTTTTGGGGGGGTGCTGACGAGAGTTAATAGGGGCTGAGGCGGTGGTGATGGGTACGAGGGTAGGTTTTTGCCCGGTTTGTTATTTTGGTTTGATGGAGGGATGGCGCTGACCTGGCCTGCATAGTTTATTGCTGCGGAAGAGGCGTGGACGCCCGAGTTCCGCAAGAAGCTTATCCTCGAGGCGACGGATGGTGGACCATCCACTGTCAAGTAAGTCACCCGGATCCACCGGTCCCAGGTCTGGCCGACTAAAACTGCGCAGGACTCCCCTCCTCGACGATATCCAGAGCACAGCCATCTGGCCCGATGTCTACGACGGCAGAGGGTTGATTGGCAAGTCCTGGCAGGACCATGTCGCGGGCGTGCCCCTCGAAGAGAACATACGGCTGTTCAAGGAGGCGGACAGCGTCGGGGACACGTCCAGGAAGATCACCTGGGTGTACGTATCCCCAAACACCGCCACTGCGTCTGTTACTGACATTACCTAGGGGCACCGGAGTTGGTTTGGTCAGAGAGATTCGGCCCGCGGGGGAGATCGTGAAGGAGGCGAGGGAAGATGCCCTGAAGAGGATCAAACGGCTGCAGTCTACGATTTAACGTGTCTTGAAAATATTACGCAGTAAATGCAATATCTACCCGTTTGTTTTAATTTAGAAACCTGACCGCCTCAAAATAACTCCTTCAAATCCTCGCCGCCGTCTACAAATCCTCCCTTTCCCTCTCCCCCTCCCCAGCCTCCGCCTCCCTCGCATACACCCTCTTCCCCCCAACCCACGTCTCCCTCACCCTCAAACTCCTCAACTCCTCCTTCCCAACGCCCATAATATCCTCATCCAATACAATCCAGTCCGCAAACGCCCCCTCCCGAATAACCCCCGCCTTCCCATCCAGAAACGCCCCCCTCGCCACACTCCTCGTAAACCCATCCAGCGCCTGCTCCACCGTCAACGCCTCCTCGAGATGCCAGCCCCCCTCATACCCCGGCGGCCCGGCCCCCGTGCGCGGGCTCTTCCTCGTCACGGCGGCGTAGATGCCCTCGAAAGGGTTCGGCGGCTCGACGGGGAAGTCGCTGCCCAGGATGGGACTGACGTCCAGCAGCGAGCGCATGCGGTAGGCCTCGGTGCGTGTGCGCTCGCCGCCCAGGCGCAGCGCGGCGTAGGCCATGTCCGAGGTGGCGTGGGTGGGCTGGATGGAGGGGATGATGCCGAGTTCGTGCATGCGTTGCTGGTCGGCGGGGTGGATGATCTGCGAGTGCTCGATGCGGAAGCGGTGGCGGGCTTGGCAGGCGGATAGGTCGTTGTGGTCGTCGGGGCAGAGGTCGCGTAGGGAGGCTTCGAGGGCGTCGATGGCGAGCCGGTTGGCCAGGTCGCCGATGGCGTGGATGTTGACTTGGAAGCCCGCGGCGGACCAGGACCGGGCGAGCGAGGTGAGCATGGAGGCGTTGACGAGCAGCGAGCCTGATGTGTCTGGGCGGTCCGAGTACGGCTCGATCATGGCGCTGCCCCAGCTTCCGAGGGCGCCGTCTGTTAGGGTTAGCAAATGGGGGTAGGGATAAGGGGTTGGCTGTTCTTACCCGCAAACAACTTCACACTCCTGACCGAGAGCATACCATCGGGATGCTCCACCTTGACCGCCTCGTCAGGGCAGAAGGAATTCCGCTCGGGGCATTCCAGCATAGAATATACCCTGAGGGTCCAGTCCTCGGTCCGGCTCATCTCGTCAAACATGGCGATGTCTGCCGGCAGCGCACCCGCATCATGCATGCCAACCAGGCCAACCTTGTGCAACTCCTTCATGGCCGATGCCACAAACGTCATCTTCCGCTCCTTGCTCGGCTTAGGCCACAGCGATATGACCAGATCCATGGCGTTGTCGCAGAACACGCCCATCCCGGGGGTCCTTACAATCTCACCGCCGGGCACCTCCTCGGGGAGATCCGGCAACAAGTCCAGCACGGCCTTGGACACCCAGGTGCAATGCACATCGACCCGATCGAGCATGAAGTACTTGCCCCTCAGCAACTCATCCTCCTCCAGCATATCCTACCACCCACAACGTCAGCAGGCCGTCCTTGCCCAGACAAAACAAAACGACCAGACAGAATGAAAAGAGAAACCCACCGCAAACGGCATCCCCCCCATAGCCATCTGATCCCAGCCCACGCCCCTCACCCACTCCCCCTGCCCCCCCACCCCCGGATTCTTCTCCAAATACTCCCTCAACCGCCGCCTGACCTCCCCCGGCGACGCCGCGCCAAACAAGTCCGCCGAGTGCAGAAACTCGCCGTACGGGATCAGATGGCCGTGCCCGTCCCACAACCCAGGGAGTACATACCCCGGCCGGACCTCGACCTCCACCGCCCCGGCCCCGGCCCCGATACCCTCGGAGGAGAGGGAGGACGACGAAAACAGCCGCGTGAACCGCCCCTCGCGCGACACAGCGAAGCAATCCGGCCGCGGCCCCTCCCCATCCCCATCCCCATCCCCATCCCCATCCCCAACTACATCCTCAGGAGAGGTGCGCACAGATTGGTAGCAGTATGTCTGCACCCCCCCGTTGTCATTATTGTTATCGTTGGGGGTTGGAGGGGGTGCGGCCTGGCTGAAGATGCCGCCGCTGCCCTGCTGGGGTAGGAGGTGCGGCTGCAGGCTGAGGGCGACAGCGACGCCGCCTGCGAGGAGGGAGAGGCGGAGGGCCCAGCGGAGGGCGGGCGAGGATTGGGGTGGGGGAGGGGGCATTGGGGGGTTTGGTTCTTTTGGCGTTTTTTTTTCTTTTCTGTTCTTATCTGGTTCTGGTTCTGGTCCTGGTCTTGGTCGGGTCGGGTGGGATTGAGGGGTCAATGGGGTTAATTAATGCTGGTTGGGTTAAGAGAATGGCACAGTAAAGAGCATGAATGCTGGTCTGGTGGGTTTTGTCTTTAAGGATCTCAAAGATTATGTAGAAGCAAGAAGCGGTCACCTCAAAAGAGAAGAGATCCACGGCCGGCCCCGGCTCCGGAAGCCCGATTCGCGGGCCGGCGGTGCCTATCTAATCGGGACGGGAATCGGGAGCGAGCCAGTCAGGGGGTAGGTAGGTATCCGCTGTCGTGGAACCATCTGAGCAGCATAGATGATGGGCTTAACTTAACCGCCGAAGGACCCCTTCACCACCACCCACACGCATCTTCACAAAGAGGTCCTTTAAAACCACAAGAGAAAGGGCACGCAGGTTGCTATCGTACTTCCGTCATTGCTACGATCCTATGTAAAAAAACGCCACGCGACCCCTCCACCCCCCGTGCCAGCCTTCAAGAGAATGTATTCAACACAACCATCTGCGCTGCGTTGCTTCCGTCCCAGCAATGCGGCACCTCGATACTGGGAACCCATCACGTTACGTGTTCCAGCGCATCGTATCGAAGGCATACGTGGCAGACTGGCGCCGAACAAAGCCCGTCATCCATCCACCCACCCATCCATCTATGTACAGCATTGCTCGCAGGGGAAGACCCTGTCCTCACAGACAGAACGAATGATGGTACGGTATCAGGGAGGGACGTAGTAGTAAAATGGGTAAAAAAAACAAGACACCACGGCCGACGCAACACCATCAAAAGATGCAAAACACTAGGGTGCTTGTGGGAAGGCACCGTATCCATAACCAGCCCGCGCCGTGATTTTACTCCTGCCCGAAACCCATCGTCTCTTCTACTGCCATCGTCAACTTGCCTTGTAGCATCTCCAGGTTCTTATATGGAGGAAGATCCAGGCGGTTGAAGCTGGACACAGCGTTAGCAAATCACTTCCTCAGGTCACATCGAACACCCAAAAAAACTAAAAAAAACTAAAAAAAAACTCACCAAGTGTGTGCCTTGGGCAGATTGCCGAGCTCACCCGCCTTCTCGATGGTGAATCGCCTCGGCCCGTCACTACCCTGCAGATCCTTGAACCCGTTGACGGGGATACGGGACGTGCCCGTGGTGAACTGCAACAACCGCGACTTCTGCTCGCCATCCCACGACCGCACTGTTTGCCAGAAGAACTGGATGACCTCGTCCGACTCGGTGTAGCCGCGGTAGTCGGTGTGCTTCTTCCAGTCGTCGACGTCGATCTCGGCGATACCGCCGATCAGCAGCTCGAGCTCGCGCTCGTCGAACACGTTGATGAGATCTTGCGGGATCAGGTCCTGGAAGCCCTCCTTGAATGCCTCGAACTGCTCGGCAATGCGCTTCTGGATTCGCCACTTCACCATCAGGTCGACGTACTCCTTCTTGTTGTCGTTGGTCACGTCGATGTTGCGCCCGTTGGGAATCAGATCCTCGACCGTGATGACGCCGAACCGCTCGTCTTCGGTTGAGAAGGTCTGCTCGAGAATGCCGCCCGAGATGTCGTTGTCCAGCATCCACTGTAGCGAACGGTGGAAGTCGGCATCCACGCCTTCCATGTCGGCCAGCACCACGTTCTTGCCGAGCACCATCTTGTATAGCGCCCCGATGAAGAAGGCGTCGAGGAAACGCCGGTGGAAGATGGCCAGGCCGACCACCCGTCCGATGAACTTGAAGTAATTGAGATGTTCCGGGTTGATCCCCGAGTGGGGGTTGATCTGGAGCGTGTAGTTGTCGTGCGCCGAGTACTCAAAGAGGCAGTAGAAGGGGTTGAACATCTCGTGCGACAACAAGAAGAAGAACTCTCTCGAGAGACCACCGTAGTCCAGGCCGTCCTCGCCGTCGAACTTGATCATCAGCCGCTTCTTGAGATCGGTCGCCGACTGCCGCGAGATCTCGGCAAACGAATCCTCAAAAATATGGGACCGTCTGACCTTGATATGGCACTGTCCTGACAGGATGCGCATGGCCGGCTGCGACCGGAAGTAGATCAGCTTCCTGCGGAAGTCACGCTTGTACTGCGGCACATTCTGGTCGAGCGAGGACGGGAGTCGGGGGTCGTCCCAGGTCGTCGTCTTGGTGTTGTGATCGACAAAGTAAACGCGCGCCGTGTTCGTCAACCGCATTTCCCACCCGCTAGGTAGGGGGCCAAGCTGCGAGACCGGCTGCTGCTGGATACTACCATTCGTCGTGCTTTGTCCACCGTACATCCGGATGTACTGCTGGCGTCGCGGATCCACCCAAGTAGTGGTCCTAGTGTTGTGGTCAACAAAGTATGACCTACCTTCCGGGGTCCACCTCTGCTCCCAGCCAGGGGGGAGTTCGCCTGTCCCCGCAGTCGTGGTCCCCGTGTGCATCATGGTGGTGGCATTGGCGGCTTGGGTTGCCTGCTGCTGTGCTTGCAGCGTGGGCGAGTTCGATCCCGTGCGATCTTCAGGCAGCGTACGGTTCTGGTGTCTCTGCCGCTCGACCTGCGTGTTGGCTTCGGCGACACGCGCCTCCGCCGCCCCTGACGAGCCCGTCGGCCTGGTCCAGCTCGTCGTTCTCGTGTTGTGGTCGACGTAGTAAGTCCTCCCGAGGTTGTCCTCCCGACGCTCCCACCCAGCCGGGAGCCGGCCCTGTGAATCCTCAAAGGGGCTGAGCGTGCTGCTCGCCTGTCGGGGGTGTGCCGAACCGTTCATGGGGGGCGGAGGCGGCGCTGTGGTTGATTGCGTCGATACTAAGCTCGATGGGCGATGGGGGATCGTCAATTGGGTGCCGCCCAGCGCCGGTGTGCCGTTCGGACCCGACATGGCTGATGAAGGTCGTTCAGAAGCACGGTCGCCGTTAGAGATAGTCGAAGTCTGCGGGCTAAGAAGAGAAGGTCGGCTGGATGATGCCGTCAACGCTTGCGGCACGCGAGTAGGTGCTGCGAGGTTGGTGGAGAGGTTGATGATGAGTTTTCCGTGTACCACAAGATTATCAGTCGACTTCTTTAGGTCTCGCGTGAGCATCTGATCTACAAAGGGATTGGTTTTGCGTTAGTTGGGACGAAAAGAGCGGGGGACTGAGTGGGAGGCGGTTGTTCATACCGTCGGATTCGGCGACCAGTTCAATAACATCCCCGATACGAATATTGATGACACCAAGAAAACCTTGATCCTTTTTCTTGAATTTCTTCTGGTCAAAGACTTGTACAGCAAGGATACCGTCCTCGTTGACTTTACTATTATGGGGGGTGAGCTTCACGTCCGGCACATCGCCGTCATCGAGCAAAGGTACGGCTTACAAGTCAAAGCTCTCATTCCAATACGGGTTCAATGTTCGCTTAGAAACCTGCGTCGTCTTCGTCTGCTCGCCGTTGATGGTGGCGACCGCAAATGGGTCGGGAAATCCTGCCGTCGATGATCAGCAACTGGGAGTCACCAGATCATCTGGTAAAGGGTGCGAAACGCACTGAAGACATCTCGCTTGTATAAGCCATCGGCGGCGATGACTAAATGGTCGGGTTAGCGGAAGAGCTGCAGGGTGGATTCCGATCGCGATGGGCGGATTACTTGTGACGCGCAGGTTCGGCTGGCTGTTGGCATCACGTCGAGTCAGCGAACATTCTTCTCATCCATAGCCCCGCCTCGGAATCGCAGGGACAAACGGCCGAAAGGCTTGTTGGCAGATTGGGAGTCGGGACATACGCCGGAAGCCCTGCATCCATGCGGCTGCTACTCATGGTGGCCGGGAGTGTAAGTCAGACCGAACAAGTTGGCGCCGTGTTTCGCCCACCAAGCCGGCGGTCAACCCGAGTATCGGCTGATGCTTAGCCGGGAGTCGGACAGGAGCTGGGAGGGAGTCGGTGGGGAAGCGACAGGCGCGATCGGTGTGGTCGATGGATGGTCGCGGGCGCGGCTGCGACACTGAGAGAGAGGACGAAAGGGGGATAGCAGACACGTCGAGAGCGGCACAAGCCGAATGTGCGAGAAAGAGCGAGCAAGGGACGCAGTCGGCGGTCGAGGATCGAGTTGAGAGTCGAGGGGTGCAAGTGATGAGGCTGTGCTGCTCGGACACCCCGCTTTGGGACCTCGTTGGTCAGTTACCGTTGGCTATTGATAACGTTAAATCACTGGGCTCAAACGGCCACGGCCAGCGGGAATAGTAAGCGGTGGTGTCGCTGTGGCTGGGGGGCGGCACGCAGTAGTCTTGTTCTGGGATGGCAGAGCGGCAAAATAGCAAATACGGAAGGTCTGAGCAAGCGCTGACGAGTAGCGGTTATCAGGATGGTTTGTGAGGTGTTTGTGTCAAGACGGATTTCATGCACACCAACAGGCAGCCCTCAACCAGTGCCATTCACAAGGGTGGGTTCCAGATTCCGTTTGGGCGCAATTGGACGCCCGGGCGTCCTTTGGCTGCTCGAGTGGACCGTTTAGCGTTCGCAGCCCTGCAGGCGACCGAGACAGGGGCGCGCCTGCAACTGCCCCGCCACTGGCCGGTCCACTCCAGGCCTGGGGGCGAAAACATCACGACGAGCATGAGCAGATCCAAAGCCTAGAACTATGAACCATGTTGGTGACATTTTCATTGTTTTAGTTTGCTTGCAGCGGATTTCTCATTGATTCCCCCCCCATGGAAACCCTGCCTAAGACCCCATAATCGTGCCGCAGCGAAAAGAACAAACTATAAACGGCTGGGGCTGTTTGAGCCGGAGCAGCGCGGAACCCGGGCATCCACGTCCAGAGCCCGGTGTCAAATTCAGGGCCAAGTTTTTGGCCAAAGCTGTTCCATGTCTGTCCGTGATAACTAACAGGGCTCCGCTCTCATACGATATACGACCCAAACACTGTGATTACATTGCAATTGACGAGCACCTCCCAGAGAGACTGCACCTCTCCTTGTATCCAACGCGAGACGACACGGTCCTCGTTTTTCGCCAGTGTTTAGGTAGTGAGAGAAAATGCCGAACCCCGGATCCGTCACCATCCTCTGCATGGGCTCCAGGGGCGACAATTAAATGCCGATGATAAGTCGAAATGCGCTGAGCGTACCTTCCGTTCTTTTGCCCAATCCCATGACGCCTTACCGAAGCAAACAAAGCAAATTATACCCATAGGTGAAGTGAAGAGAGAAAAGAAAAGGAAAAAAAAGACAGCTCTTCCCGGCTCTTATCGTACAACCTGGAAGGCTGGCTGGCCTGTTGCCCTAGGCATGCCCCGAGGTCAATAGGGTGTAAATCCGCGGCCGCGGCCCCGGTACCCTCCGCGGTATCCTCCTCTCGTGTAGCCACCGCCCCTACCGCCAAAGGAACCACGGCCGCCGCGGAGCCCACCCCTGCCACGTCCACGCGACATGCCTGGGATATTTGTCCGCTTTGGTTCCACCTTGATGTTCCTTCCCTTGAAGACACTATCGTTGAGGACAAGGGCCTGGGCGACAAGGTTGGGTTCGCTGAACTCGACATATGCGTACCTGCCCACGCTTGCGTTAGCACTCATTATTACCAAGCTGGAGGGTGTCTGGGCGGAATGTACCCTTTCGGTTGGCCAGTAAACTTATCAAGCAAGATGGTGACGCGGTTGATAGACCCGCAGCTCTGGAAGTGCGCCTGGAGCTCTTCGGGCGACGTGGAGTAGTCGACGTTGCCGACGAAGATACTCCGATTGTCGATATCCTCTTTGTCCTCGCTCAAGTCCTGGCGCGCCTGGTCGAGCGACGCCTGCATCTCCCGGAGCTTGGCCGCTTCAGCTTCCATCTCGGCGACACGCTGCTTCATCGCCGATATCTCTTCCTGATCGACCGGTTAGCCTCCTCTTTTGTTCTTTTGCGGCCGGGATGCAGCAAGACCGTCGGTCCGGGAGCGTCGCACCTCGTCGTTGTCGCCATCCGCATGATCGCGCGTTTCATCGTGCGGCTTTTCCTCGTCTCTAGGTGAGCTCATTTTGGATTCGTTTTCGAGTCTGTCGATGGATTGGGTTTCAGAGCTCCTTCTTGGTGTCAGTGATTCAGGTTGCAGGGGTGGGGTTTGCGCGCGCTGGATTCGTGGAACGCGAGTCGCGCGCGCCGAGGCGGGGAGGGATGGAACTAAACAACGAGGATTACTTACGGGATCTAATGAATGGGCGAAGGATTCGGAGCAAAGCGGTTGGTTTTTGCGCGTGAAAGCTTGCAGTAGTTATACAGGTGCTTTTAGTATTTGTTGGGTGCTCCAAATCGCGACGCACTTGACTTAGCTAAGTTCACGGGCGACAAACTGGGAGCCCGAGCTTTTGACGCCACAACCGGAGGCCGGGTCCCAGGCCGCAAAGTCTTGGCTTCCATGGTCTCACGGTTAAAAGTCGGCACGAAATCGCTAACTAACAGACGAATACATGATCGTATCATTTCCTTGACATGACGCAACACGACACATTGACGAGAAGTACATCCATCCCCACGCCTTGTTCAAAACCCACAACCTTAAATTTTGACCATATTTTGCTAATACCATTCCCAAAAATTATTTGATGCGAGAACCTTAAATTCCATCGATGTGACTCCTGGGTAGCTATTTATTGATATGTGATGTAATGATGGGTGGTGAGGCCTACCACCGCCCAGCCTCGCCTTGGGCGACTGCAAATCCTCATTTGATGCATTTGCAAAAGAAAGCAACTGCAGAACTAACGCCAATCGGATATTGGGTATGCGCAAAGCTACCCCGCCCTCGGGTCCTGCGATTTCGTTACTCGAACGCAGATTAATTACTGATTTTTATTCCCTTGAACATCGACTGCCTAGGTAGTTCTGCCGGAGCAGTCGTCTGAGAAACCGAACATGTCGCTGATTCCCCCGAGCGCGCGTGATGGTTGGTCCTATTCGGGCGACTTCCATGTGGAAGCCAGCGGCAACAATCGTCACCGCCGCGCGACCATCCCGGAGCTCAAGGCCGTCTTCGATGGTACTGACGGCCAGAAAGACCGCCCGGCTCATTGGTACGAGGCCCAACTCATTCACTATGGCTTGCCGCCATCCAAAACGAAAGGGACTGCCAAGATGAGGCTCTTCGACGCTGTCGGCAAGGGAGACCTGACTGTACCGGCTCACATCCGCAAGGTGGAAGCTGAGCTGAAAAAGGAGTGGAACAAGCGAGAACGTGAAGCCAAGCAGACTGCGAAGCTATTGGGGCCGACAGCAACTGCTGCTAAGAAACCTACCAAGCGCAAAGCGGACGATGGCCAAGGCGGAGCCTCCTCGGGGACCAATGTCAACATCAACCTCAGTTTATCTATCGGGCCCTAGGGCAATGTCCAAGTTGTGCCGACTGGCCCTGCGGCAAAGAAGGCCAAAACAACACCTGCTACCAAAAAGCCTGCTCCTGCTCCCAAAAAGTCTGCTCCTGCTCCCAAAAAGCCAGCTCCTGCTGCCAAAAATGCTACCACAAAGGCCGCCTCTACCGCCAAAAAGGGAGCGCTTACCACATTGAACCCGACTCAGACAGCTCCACCCAAGAAACAGACAGCTCGGCGCGGTACCGCTCGAGCAGGGGCGTCCATGTCAGTCTCGTCCCGCATTACGCCTGCTGCGTCCCCGGGGTCTACCAACAAGCCAGTCGCCCGCCAGACAGCGCGGCGTTCTCGCCCCTTCAACAGAGCTAGCCAGGGCCGCCCGACGGCGGCTAGCCCCCAAACGTCTCGCTTTGACGCCACTCCCTCTCACTGGGACTCGACCGGCAGCCCTCCGCCGCCCTACCCGGGGCCACCGTCGTATTTTGACGACGATGACGGAGACGACGGCTCCCATTCCTCAGGACTACCTCCGTTAGGCCTGTTAAACGGTCGGTACCAACTGCGCTGCACCGCCCCGCACGCACATGCCGACGACGAGCATGACTCGGGCATAATCTTCACGCTCGACGGCGACGCCCTGTGGGGTTCTTTTGAGATTGGCCCCTTGTCGGGCATCCTTCGGCTGGACGAGCGGCCCTGGTCGTCTTCCGACCAACCTCTATACTTTGAGTGGCGCGGAGAGGATGGCCAGGGCGGGGCGCACTCCGAGACCGACGACGGGAGCTACATCAAGTTCCTCGGAAACGGCGAGGTTGTCGGGCAGATTGGCTTCTACAACACGATGCTCGAGTTCGACGGATATCGTGTGAGTGGTTCGGATACGCGCAGTGAGGTCAGCGCGTTTTCGATGCGGCGGGAGTGGGACGAGCGGTTCTTTTAGTGTGTTGCTATTTGGTAATAAGAAGCATCACTGGTTTCTCATGTATAATCGCATGCTAGGGTTAGATGTAATCGAAGACTACCTTAAGCTCTCTCCAGCTGAACTGAGTGACGTCATCGTATGAGAGCAGCGTTTTGTGTTCTAGATGCTCCGGAGGTTAGGCACCTCTTTCCCAGTACCGAACAAAATCCAGACTTCATAATGCCTGGCAATAAACGACTCTCGGAAGCTCACAGCATGAATGAATCATGGTTGTGACAGGCAGCGAGTATCAGCCACTCAGTGATCCAATCAGGGGTTTCGGTTGTTGTGTTAGGCGTCAGCTTGCATTGCTGCCCCGCAACCACGCAACCCCTGACGATGCTGCCCCTCCGTGCCCCTCCATGAACCCCAGGCTCCATTATCCCACTCCTATTTCCACGTAACAAGTCCACTCAACCCAAACAACCCAGCTTTCCTTTTTTGTCACAGACTTCTGATTGTTAAGCAATTGCTTTCGAACTCCTCAACCCAACCTCACATCCTCCAAATTATGTCGATCGAGCTCGAAAAGATCTTGGCTGCGGCCCCTGCAACGACGCGGGGCCAACCGACCCAGCTCTCATGCGACGCCAAAGGAGAGCGTATAGCTTACGCGGTGAGCAACCGGTCCACGCCACGGCACCACCCGCCCTTCGTCTAACCTCCGACTGCAGTCCGGCAAGTCCATATTCCTCCGCAGCATCGACGAACCCTCCCTCTGCAAACAGTACACCGGCCACACTACGACCACCACCGTCGCCAAATTCTCTCCCTCAGGCTTCTGGGTTGCCTCGGGTGACATCTCGGGTCAGGTGCGCGTATGGGATGCCGTTGAAGCCATCAACACCAAGGGCGAGTACTCCATCATCTCGGGCCGCATCTCCGACCTCGCCTGGGACGGCGACAGCCAGCGCGTCATCGCAGTGGGCGACGGCCGCGAGCGTTTCGGCCACTGCTTCACGGCCGACAGCGGGAACAGCGTGGGCGAGGTAAGCGGGCACAGCAAGGTCGTCAATGCCGTCGCCATCCGCCAGCAGCGCCCCCTGAGGGCCGCGACCGTGTCCGACGACAGCTCCATGTGCTTCTTGCACGGCGCGCCGTTCAAGTTCGCCAACAAGGCCGGGGGGCTGCACAAGGGGTTTGTGCTGGGCACGGCGTTCAGCCCGGATGGGAATACCCTTGTCACGGTGGGCGCGGATAAGAGGATCCAGCTGTACGATGGCAAGACGGGCGAGCCGACGAAGCAGGTGGGTGAGGGCGTGCACACGGGCAGCATCTTTGCCGTGAGCTGGGCGAAGGACTCGACACGCTTTGTCACGGCGAGCGCGGATCAGACGGTGCGGGTGTGGGACGCCGGGTCGGGTGAGTGCACGCGGACGTGGCGGATTGGGGAGGAAGGGAGCGTCAGCGTCGACAACCAGCAGGTTGGCGTGGTGTGGCCCCACGGGAGGAGCGACGGGCTGATCATCAGCCTGGGTCTGAACGGAGACCTCAACTGTCTCACAGAGGGTAGCGACAAGCCTACCAAGGTTGTCCAGGGGCACAACAAGAGCGTCACCGCGCTAGGTGTGGCATCGGAAGGAAAGGGCAACACCATCACAACAGGCAGCTTCGACGGTAAGGTCTGCAGCTGGGACGTCTCTACAGGCGCCGGCGTCGTGGTGGAGGGACAGGCCCATTCCAACCGAGTGACGCAGTTCGCCGCCGGCGCAGGCCAAACCTTCAGCGTCGGCTGGGACGACACACTGCGCACCATCCAGGAATCCACCAGCAACTTCCTCGGCACATCCATCAAACTCCCCTCCCAACCCCAGGGCATCGCCACCACGGCCGGCCGCACCATCGTCGCGCTGAACGACAGCATCGCCGTCTACGCCCACGACAAGCTCCTCGCCCAGCTCCCCACGGACTACACGCCAGGCGCGATCGCCGCGCACGGCTCCTGGGTCGCCGTCGGCGCCGCCAACAACACCGTGCAGGTGTACAGCCTGGACAGCACCTCCGGCAAACTCACCCCCTCCCACACGCTGACCAACTCCACCGCCGCCATCTCGGCGCTGGCCTTCTCCCCCGACGGCGCGCACCTCGCAGCCGGCAACGCGTCGGGCAAGATCGTCGCCTACAAGACAACGAGCGGGGGCGGCAAGCAGCAATGGGACGTGGCGACGGACCGGTGGTCGGCGCACACGGCGCGGGTGCTGAGCCTGGCGTGGAACGGCGCCGGCACGCACGCGGCCAGCGGCGGGCTGGATACCAACGTGCACGTGTGGAGCCTGGCGAAGCCGGGGAGTCGGGTTAAGGTGGCGAATGCGCACAAGGATGGGGTGTACGGGGTTGCGTGGGTGGGGGGTGGTGGTGGTGGTCAGGTTGAGAGGGTGGTGAGTACGGGTGGGGACGCGGCGGTTAAGATTTGGGGGGTTAAGGGGCTGCAATGAGTGCGCTGTGCTCGCGGGTTGGGGGGTGTGTGTGTATCTTGGGTTGGGGGTTGGGGGTTGCGGTTGGCGGCGGAGCGTAGACTATGATTACCTATATCACGAGCGAGACGAATCTGAACATGAAACTAGATAAATCTATTTGGGGCCTGATGGGGAGCTCTATGGATATGCCATCCAGAGAACCGCTCAAACCCAAGAGTTACCTAGTAAACGCCGATTTATGGCAAGAGAGGGTGTGTCATGCCACTCGTCAAAGTAGCCCCCCAGTCCTTCCCGCAACTAGGACGTTATACCGTCGAGCCTTGAGGTAAAAGGTCCCACGTATACCAGCAGGTTGTCAGATTCCCTGCCCCAATATACCGGGACTGAACTGTCCAGCACTTAAAACTGTACGCTCAGTGCTCGAACGCCGCGAGAAAACCCACAGTTCAACCGAGCAAGACGGTAATTTAACATCCACTAGTAACCCTCGCGTATATCCGCCATTCCACGTTATCCTCCTATTCATATTGGCGACCCCAAAACGCCGTTTCAACCATACGCCAAAACGGTGCGTAGGACAGCTCGGTGATTGTCGCCGATAGGATGGCAGCCGCGGTGGTTATGGTTGCTGATTCCGCTGACCACAAAAAGCCGGCTTCCCTCTTCCAGGCTCCGACAGTCTGCTCCACCACCAATACCAGGAATCACAGGATTGCTCACTGCAAAGCCCTAGTTGGGCAGGACCACGCCATTGGTTGCGGGGCCATGGGTATGGTTGTTGTTCGTCATATTGCCACCAGCACCAGACGCCGTAGCATTTCCAGCTTCGTATCCCTAATCGAGCTGGAGCATGCTGTCGTTCGTCTGGCTGTTGATCGCCGCGACAGGTACATTACCATTGGCTACGACCTGTTGCTGTTGCTGCTGTTGCTTAGCTGCAAATTCTGCTTCGGCACGGCTCAGATCGGCAACGTGCATTTGAGCCGCGAGCTCCTCTGGGTAGCAGGTTAGTACCATCCAATCGAAGAGAGTAACGCGTTCGGCAGCGGGAACGGGGAACGACGGCGGGCAGTATGGCGGCAGGACGTCCAACCTGCCTTGGTTAATTCGCTCGGCAACACGGTGAATGGCGGTGGCAAGGGAGCTATCCGTGACGGGTTAGCCTTTATGACAGAACGCAACGACACGACAGCGCGCCGAAGGGGGAAGAGGGCATGCTTACCCGATGTGCCCATGGACGACTAGATTCTGGGCCTCGAGAGTCTCGGCCAGCTCAAGTTGGTGATTGTCCATCAACGTCGGGTTTGCGACGACGACTAGCGGGGCTCCGATGCCCAGTACCTCGCCGACAGTGCCAGTGCCTGAAATGAAGCGTCAGATGTGATGTAGCAAAGACAAAATACACACGGATGGGCCTGAAATGGGAGCAAAGCTTACCACCATGGGCGATAACGCATCCAGCCGGACGGACGTTGTCTTGACCCCGGCAACTGACAATGTGAGCGGTCATGTCGTCCGTGTAGCGAAAGCAGAGAACCGAGATACCACGTTTTTCCTCATCGCTCAACCTAGCAATGCGGCCCTCAACAGCGGCAAGGTCTGGACCGCACTGGATGTGGAGGAAGGTGTAGCCGTGATTGGCGAGGCAATCGAAAAACCCCGCGGTGGTAACCTCGTCAAGGAGGGAGCGGAAGCCAGCCGTCGCCCCGACCGTGACAAAACAGCAGCGGCCGGGCTGAACTGGGCGTGGTGCGGATTGGTGAGCTTCGAGGTTATGAGCAGGGGAATCAGTTCGCTGGCGTTTCTGCCCACGAGCTTGTGAGCCAGTGTCGGCGTCCAAGCCGTAGCTTAAACCGTTGTTGCCGTTGACGCCGTTGACCATCGCAGCGGTGGTGGTGGTGCCTTGATGCTTAGAATTAAGAGCGAAGTGACGGGGTGTTGATAGGGTGTGTGTTGCCCAAACGGCCTCAGGCAAGCAATATTTACGAGAAGGCGGCGGATGGCACCAGTACGGCCCCAAAATGATTAATTCGTTCTTACCTATCTAAAACTCGCCTCGATAATTTGCTTCATGTACGCCTGAGCGTTGAAGCCAGAGGATAATGAGTTGATAAGTGTACTTCGTACCGATACGCAGTACCAATACAGCCAGCAACTCACTCATGACATGTGGCGGTGCAGCCTTGTGGCTGGTGTTCTTGGCGCCGCGCCGCGCCCCGCGCAACTCCAAAATTTTGGCGATTCGAGTTCCACTGTGCATCGGCAGCCGTGCTGAACCACGATCCGCCTCGACATCCGGCATGACCTCCCCCGCCCACTTCCTCCGGCTGTGTCTGCGGCCCAGCAGGAGGGTACAGATCCTCCGTGCTGCCGCAATTCAACAATCTTTTTCTCGCCGGCCACTGTCGACAACGCAATGGCGCCCCGCAGCACCAACCGATAATGCCAACAAAAACGAGTTCCAGGAGGAAGTCGAGGAGGATTTTGGGAACCCGGGCCAGTTCTTGAGGAGCTTTCTTCGTGACGAGAATATCACCGACCAAGAACGGGCGTTGGCCACGCGCATGCTTGAGGACTGGCAAAAGGTGCCCCCGAAGCAGCAGGAGGCGTTCGACAAACTCAACGAGGAGATCAACGAGGAGAGCGCAGAGCTACGGAGGCCGGTGCGGGCTAAGAAGCAGAGCTTTTGGAATACCGAAGAGGTCGATTCGGACCTGATCACCGACGAAATCGGCGAGGATGATTTCGAAGAGGACGACATAATGGCCATGGGCCACGCAAAGTTGGAGGAACACCGCGAGTTCAGAGAATATGCGCGCGTTGCCGTGTGGGAGATGCCGCTGCTCTCAAGTATGCTTACCGGCGCCGTGCTCTTCCTGGGCTGATCCAACAGGCTAACAAAACCCAGAACTCGCCAAGCCGTTTCAACCACCCACCGAACAAGAGATTTTGCGCTTCCGGTACACAACCTACATGGGCGAATTCCACCCCGCTGACAGGAAGGTCGTGGTCGAGTTCTGCCCCGCGGATATGCAGGATCTTACTGCGGCCCAGCAGTTGAAGCTCAAGAAGCTTGCCGGGCCCCGGTACAACCCAGAGAAGGACATTATCAAGATGAGCTGCGAGCGGTTTGAGCACCAGGCCCAAAACAAGCGGTACTTGGGAGACCTGGTGGATAAGATGGTTGCGACGGCAAAGGTAGGATGCGACGGGCTGTCCCTCATTCACATCCCATGCTAAGATTCGAGTATAGGACCCCACCGACATGTTCGAGGACCTTCCCCTCGACACCCGCCACCACAAGTTCAAGCCCAAGCTCAAGTTCCCCCGGGATTGGTACCTGACCGAGCAGCGGAAGACGCAGCTTGAGGCACAAAGGAAGCAGGCACTGCTTCTAGACGAGGAGAAGCGGACCGAGGGTTCGTTGATTAATGGTGTGGACACCATCCAGCAAGCCCTACTTACGGCAAAGGTAGAGGAGCCTATCCCGGTGATGAGGGGGCGACCGTCGCGTCGGTAGTGTGGTTGCCCCGGCCTTCGGAAACTTCACACCCCGTTGGACCGGTGAGGGCTCTGGCCGTTTCGCCCCCACCGGGCACACGTAACCTCGATATGACATGAGGGATAGTCACATCATGGCGGCCTACTTAGCCATCGTCCGCCGGGACAGCCGGCTGGCTGTTGTATTATGAACACCAATGTATATCAATCTACATAGAAACGAATTGGGAAGTATCACTTTTTTTTTCTGTCGAGTTTTGCAACGCTACCCGTGATCAACAAGACTTACGGATTGAGCAACATTGAGGTTGGTTGGTTCGTTAGTTTAATTCCGCGGCTCCGGTGGGTCTAGACCAGCGGTACCATGCACATCACCAACCGGACCAGCCATGCTTGCTGACTTCAGTCGGCGAAGGGTTAAACGGCCGAACCCTCACATGGCCAAGCGGAGAGCAAGCGGGTTTCCTTCCCGTCGACCCACCATTTAAGATTGATTAGGGGGCTCTTTGTGGGTTATGCAAATGAGAGTATTGTAGGCCGTGAGAAAAAAGACTCGACTTCTCATATTCTCATATTCTCAGAATCCTCAACCACCATGCAAGGAGTGGGTTTGATAAATTCGGGACGTCGCCGACATCAGCCAGGATTTGCATCTTCAGATGACGGCTTTCATCTGCAAATCGATGCACACAGGCCTCGGCATCCAAGTCTAAGCTGTGTGGGGAAGAGGGGCTTGCCAAGCCGCCATTGACCCTTGCTTGCTGCAGCTGAGAGCTTCCCTGCGCCAAGTCATCAGATTGGAATTGCAATCGAAGCTGCGACTCTGCATAGTTATACACAGTGAAGTTCTCAGTCGCTCGCACATTGTAGATGTGCTGAGGTCGCCATGTCTCTCATCGAAATTGATATCGCCGTATTTGGAATACACACCATAGATGCCCGCCAGCCGTGGGATGACAACTGTGCAGTGTTCTCAGCTGGACTCGGTCGGAAGTTGCCCGATAGGTATCGAATGCAGCTTCTTCTGCCCGGATGTGGGGTTGGCTGCAATGCAAGGATGAGTGTGGCCGATGGAAACATTGGATAGTCCGAGGGTGCCTCGGCCTGTGCTAATGCAACCCCTGTAAAACTATCCATCCATCCATCCCAAAAAGAAGATCGAACGGTTTGTGATATTGACAGGATCGGGATAATTCCGGCTTGTGTGACAACGACCGACGTACGGATACTCAAGCCGGAAAATAGGAGAAGATCCATTCCAGTTTGGCCCCCTCCTTCCTTCCTGTTCTTTGACTTCCTTTTCTCCTGGCCTTCCCCGTCTTTCGTTTTCCAATTCTTTTTGGCTTGATTGCTTCGTAATCACACGACGGCCCATCGCACCCCGTCCCATTTTGCATCATCGCACACTCGCTGGCTACGACGGTATTGCTTAGACTTCTCTGACTAGCAACAATGGCCACTGAGGTGACCTTCCCCGAGTTCCAGGCCACGGCCTTGGATGCGATCCCAGGAATTGCCAGCGCTGCTCGCGGCGCCTTCCGCATCCACAAGACCAAGAGCTTGGAGTGGCGCCGACTCCAGCTGCGCAAGTTGTACTGGGCTCTGGACGACTACCAGCCTCAACTCCTGGCTGCCCTCATGAAGGACCTGCACAAGTCCGACTTCGAGTCACTGTTAACCGAGATCGACTGGGTCAAGAAAGACTGCCTGTTCATGCTCGAGCACCTCGAAAAGTTTGCCAAGGACGAGAAGCTGGGCTCGCCCCATGTCCCGACGACCTACTCGTTCATGAAGTTCCGCGTTCGGAAAGAGCCGCTGGGTGCCGTACTTATTATCGGTCCCTACAACTTCCCGGTCCAGCTTCTACTTGCGCCCTTGGTCGGTGCCATCGGTGCCGGGTGTACCGCGGTTCTCAAGCCTTCCGAGCTGACGCCCGCATGCGCCATGGTCCTCAAGGAGATGATCGAGAAGACGCTCGACAAGAGCGCCATTGCTGTGGTCAACGGCGCAATTCCCGAGACGAACGCACTCATGAACGAGAAATGGGATAAGATCTTCTTCACGGGCAGCGCGGCGGTCGGCACCATCATCGCGAAGAAGGCTGCCGAGACCCTCACCCCCGTGGTGCTCGAGCTGGGCGGCAAGAATCCCGCCTTCATCACTAAGAATGCCAACTTGGCCCTGGCTGCGAAGCGGCTGCTCTGGGGCAAGACCGTGAACTCGGGCCAAGTTTGCCTGTCCCAAAACTACGTCCTCATCAACAAGGAGCTCGTCCCGACCTTCATCACCTTCCTCAACCAGGCCTACAAGGAGATGTTCCCCAATGGCGCCCAGGCGAGCCCGGACCTGGGGCGAATTGTCAACGAGAGGCACTTCCACCGCCTGAAGAAGATGCTGGACAACACCCGGGGCAAGATCGTCATGGGTGGTGGCGTAAACGAGGCGGACAAGTTCATCGAGCCGACCGCTGTGCTAGTGGACTCGATCGACGACCCGATGATGCAGGAAGAGTCGTTCGGACCCATCTTCTCCATCTACCCGGTGAACTCGCTTGACGAGGCGCTCAACGTTGCGAACACGGTCCATCGGACGCCGCTGTCTCTGTTCTCGTTTGGCTCCAAGGCGGAGAACCAAAGAGGTGAGTGCCAGCAGCCAGTCTGAACACCTCACATCGTTTTTATTCCAACTAACCATTGCGCAGTCCTCAACGAGATGACATCGGGCGGCGCCACCCTCAACGATGCGTACTTCCACGCATCCGTGAACACGGTGCCTTTCGGCGGCGTCGGCGACAGCGGCTGGGGCGCGTACCGCGGCAAGGCGAGCTTCGACTGCTTTACGCACTTCCGCACCATCTCGGAGACGCCCACGTGGTCCGAGAAGCTCATCGCCGTGCGGTACATGCCGTTCGACATGGGCAAGCTCAAGATCGTGAGCCGCCTGACCAACGGGAAGCCCAACTTTGACCGCAACGGCAAGGTGGTCAAGGGCTTCGGGTACTGGGCTGCCATGTTCTGTGGCCTGGGCAGCAAGAGCGCGAAAGGTGCGTTGGTGAGGTGGATGGTTGTTCTCGTGGCCCATTATCTTTATACAAATCGGGTTGGAAAATAGGGGTGGATTGGATTTCTTTTTTTTTGGGGGGGGGGGAGTTTTCATGTTCAGCAATCTAATACCAGCTGTGTGTTATTTAGGACACGATGAATAAAATCTATACGATATGCTGA
Organism: Chaetomium tenue; assembly: GCF_020726465.1. Taxonomy (NCBI): domain Eukaryota; kingdom Fungi; phylum Ascomycota; class Sordariomycetes; order Sordariales; family Chaetomiaceae; genus Chaetomium; species Chaetomium tenue. The sequence goes on from NW_027117335.1 coordinate 1,255,011, forward strand.
GCCACGGTTCCTTCGAACGCCGCTCACCCCGATCCAACGCAGCCTGGATGTAGTTGACTACGCTACCCATAACATTCTTTCGCAACCTTGGTCGTAATATTTCTTCTGTTTTCCTTTTTTTTACTGTGTTTCTTTTTTTTTGTGTTTCTTTTTTTCTGCTCCTAGATACCAGGCCATTATTAAGTCCATTTCATTTTCACAAAACCATTCAGCTGGAACAAATCAGACGGAGGAGGTTCGCAAGACACCCGAAGGGAATCCATAGATACCTTTAAGCAATCACTGGCGAAATGTCCATTTATTTTTTCTCTTTGAGAATGACAAAAAGATTAAACTCCTGTAAGCGCAGCAGCGAGCTGCTGCCCCTTCTCACCACCCAGGTAGGTGTCGTCCGACCCCTCGACCGAGACCATAGCCATCTCCACGGCCTCGTGATACCCCCTCACAACCATATCCTCATCCACCCGTAGCCCGTTCTCGACCAACGCCGTCACCACCCCGCGCAGCCGCGCAATCTCCCTCATAGTCTCGACCTCAATCCGGTCGTTCTGGCTCGAATACATGGTCGTGCTCACGCTCTCCTCCATATTCGTAATCCCCGCGGCGCCCGCCTCCGCCTCGGGCGTCTCAACATGCCTGCTAATCCACACGTACCCATTCACCCCCAACACCACATCAATCTGTCCCCCCCCATTAGCAGCATCCATCGTCCAAACCTGCCTCCGACTCCTCACCACCCCCCCACCACCCCCCATCCCCGCCACCGCCACAAACACCCCATTCCTCAACTTCCCATACTTCAACGACCTTGTATGCAGCACCGCCCCCCCATCCCCAAACAACTGCTGCACCTCCGCCACCAGCAAATCCCCCTCCGCAAAAAAGCTCCTAATCTGCAACTCATCCGTCTCCGTCCTCTTCCGCAGAATCCCCCCCGGTAGATTAATCGCGCTCAGCGGCAGCGCCGCCAGCTGCGTCGACCCCACGTCCACCCGCCACCGCTTCGCCTGCACCTCGACGATGCGCCCCACCACCAGGTCGCCCACCTCGGGCGTGTAGCGCGCCCGCAGCGGCCGCACCGAGAGCAGCTTGTTGGTGCGCGCTACCGTGCCGGCGACGGAGGAGACGATGGCGCCGGCGGCGGCGCGGCCGGTGGCCGTGGAGGGGATGTAGGTGCCGTGGCCGCGCATCCATTGCGGGTCGTCGGTGATTTGCTCGCCGGGGGTGACGATGGAGGAGGTGGCTGCCGTTGTGCGGGTGGTGGTGGGTCGTTTGGTGGAGGGGGGGAGCATGGCGTGGTCGCCGTCGGGGTCGATGGTGGCGCCGCCGCCGCCCGTGCCGGCGTCTGAGTCGCTGTCTGAGGCGTTGTAGATGTCGTCTTCTGAGGGGCGGTTGTTGTTGATCGGGCGGGAGGGTTTGGGGGGGAGGATTGTGATGGGCATGGTTGTGGTTGGTGGTGTCTCAAAGAGACGGAGTGAAGTAAATGGGTTGAGTCAATGCTGGGTTTGTTGTGTAGTTCTGGATTGGTTCTTTTCTTTGGCTGGTTAAAATGCCTGGTTGACCCAGGTTGTTAAAGTGTTCGTGAGATACACAATCGAGATCGATATGAATGAAATCTTTCATGTGAAATCGGTTGCAAGTTGAAAATTACATGCGTATTGTATCTTACACTGTTAGCTCCCATAACTCAAATGCTTGGCATTCGCTGCCGTCATCGCTTCCGTTCGGACGGACCTCCCCACAGTGTCGGGATCTATTCTCCGTTTCCAGGGTCTCGCGCCGCGAGCCGTTATCGTCTTGCCGGAGTTATCCATTGGCACTCCCCGCGCCTTCTTCCGACAGCCCCTACCGCAACTGCGACCGACCCTCGCGCAACTGATGAGGCGGCCACCCTGATCGCCCCAGCTTCGCCCTGGCTGGCCAATGGTGACATTGGCACCCTTTTGCTTTCCCTTAGGACGAGAATGAATCCGCTGCGCGGTTGCTATCGCGTACTCGCCAACAATGCGAGCTGCCGTTCCAGCACAGTCTTGGCGTCCACAGCCCTGAGACAGCCTTCGGTGTTGCAAGTACAACTTCGCCATGCGTCGTCGACTGGGAGTGCGCGGTCGAAGACCGCTATCTTCTTCCCGGGTGCGCTGTCCTTGTGGTGTACTGACCCTGTTTGCATTCCCATTCACTAACATGTAATCCGTCGCAACAGGGCAAGGCGTTCAGAAGGTGGGCATGCTCACTCCCTGGATCGAGGCATTCCCGGCCACAGCCACGTCAATCATCCAAGAAATCGACCATATCGTGGGGTACAAGCTATCCGATGTGATACAAGAAGGCCCCGGGAGAGTGCTCAACTCGACGCCCAACGCACAGCCTGCGATCATGGCGACGTCGATTCTCATCCTCCGCATCCTCGAGAAGGAGTTTGGCTTCAAGACGTCAGAGCGCGCCGACTTTACACTAGGCCACTCCCTTGGAGAGTTCGCGGCTCTCGTATCCAGCGGATTCATCGAATTCGAGGACAGCCTATTCCTGGTGCAGAAGCGAGCCGAGGCTATGGCGGCGGCCACGAAGCGCGCTGAGGCTGAGTACGGCGGCGAGTACGGCATGGTGGCCATAGTGAGCGAGCCTGAGTACTTGCAGTCGCTGGTAAATGCCATCCACGAGTTCGTCGGTCATAGCAGCCCCGGGAGCAAGTCGGAGAGTGCGGAAGACCGGTCACCTATCGATCAAGTGCTCATTGCCAATATCAACAGCAAGAACCAGATCGTCCTGAGTGGCAACATTGACCGCATAAAGACGCTGGTTGCGCATGTCCGACAGTTTTTGGGCCACGACCCGCGCGCGGTGCGATTGAAGAGCGACAGTCCGTTCCACAGCCCGATAATGAAGCCGGCCGTGGCGGTCATGCAGAAGGTGTTGGCGGGCACCAGCCGGGTGAAGGGGCGGGAAGGCGATGACATCATCACCTGGCCCGGTACGGTGCCCTGCGTCAGTAATGTCACAGCCAGGCCGTTCCAGAGCAAAGCCGACGTGAAGGACCTGCTGGCGAGGCAGTGTCTCGAGACAGTGAGGTGGTGGGACAGCATAAAGTACCTCGACCAGGAACAGAAAGTCAGGCGGTGGGTTGGCATTGGCCCGGGCAAGGTCGGACGCAACCTAGTTGGCAAAGAGGTGGGTATGAGAGGGAAGGACACCGTCAAAGGAGGCGGCGTCTGGGCGATCACCGACCCAAGTGAGATCGAGGAGGTTTTCAGAGGGCTAGAAGAGACCGAGTACCTGGTTGACGAGGAGTAGAGAAGAATTATGGCTTGCAAAAGGTTGTGTTTTTGTATTGGGGTTCAGATATTCTGCCCTCCTCGTTGGGTCACAAAAGGGTCAGCGTCAGCGTGTCAGGGGGGATAACCAGCCGCGCGCATGAGCCTGACATTGGGTAATCAATGAGTCCTAGATAGTTAATTTACCATATTAGACGCATCACTTTGTTTTGATACTTTCGCATTTATGACTTATATGTTGACAGCTTTGAAGTTACCCAGCAACGAGTCCCACCGCCGGGAGCCTCTAGGGCTGCGGGGGCAGTGGCGGCCGGCCTAGGATGTGATTTGAATGGATTGCTCATAGGACTAGGGGTGGCAACGGAAGCATTGAGTTCCACAAAGCCGCTGCTCGGGCTGCCTCTTTCCATTGTTGCCCGCGGCCGTCAATAATTCAGCAAGCTTTAGATACGCGACGCAAAAGCTCACCGCGGAGCAAGGGAACCCTATCGTAGAAGGGACCAGATCATTATTCGTCGACCCTCGTCCCCCACTCTGACGGGGTGCAGAGCGTCACCTACGTCAAGGAAAATCACGACTCATGTCTTTTCTTTACTGTTTGTAGGAGTCCTAGATCTAAGGCTGCGAGAACACTATTTCCCATTCCTCCCCGCTTTCCTCTTTTCCACCTCCCGCTATCGATGGTCTCGCCTCGCTAGTGGATCAAACGTTCTCTGCAAGACAGACGTCAAGAACCATGACTTACAAACTCTTTCACAATGTTAAGAACGATGGGAGTAACAATAGCGGCAGCAGTAAAACAGACAATATGCCACCCGATCGTGGTATACTTCCCTTCTATACAATTCTTATAATAAAGGTCTAACAGCTTTCTTCCAGCAACAACCTCTACACCGTCAGAAACAATAGGAAGCGATGTTGAAGGAGGCGATACAGAATTGGTACGACAAGGCCGTTCTCAGATCTACCACAAATACTTCAGCGGCGACAACAAATACTTCAACGTCGAAAATGATCATAGTCAAGAGTGGGGAGGCCTAGCCTTGAGACTGGTCCCCGACCCCGGAGCACGATGTTACAAAAAGCGCCGTGGGCAGCTCAGTTTAATATTAGAAGCGCCGACATACCCCGCTTGATGCGCGAAGGATTCTTCTGGTCAGCCGAAAACATCCTGCCCGAGGAAGGGTATGTTGCTACAGAGACAGAACCTGGGTGGACAAAATTCGGGTTCCATCATAAACGCGTATGGGCTCTCGCCGATAAGTCCAACGACGGGGCTCCTAGATGGGTTGGATGTTTTAACGTTCTCACCCCCACCCTAGAAGTCCTCCCAAGCTTCCGGTTAGACGACCTCACAAAGGAGAATATATATGCTGCGAGTGCTTGGAACGGCCGTCACCAAGTTGTATACGATTATCATTACCGGTGGCCCCATAAGAGCTTCAATTGCATTTACAACGACAAGCCCCTTCGAAGCTGGTGGCCATGGCCAAGAGAGGAAAGAAGCCTGACAGCTCCTACTATTCCAGGAGAAGGCTGTACGAGTAAGCCATCTGACATGTCCTTGCATCCGTGGTTATTAGGGTTACTAATTCTCGAAAGAAGCCCACCTGCCTCATGAACCTCGGAAACCCGAAGAACGCAACGAACTTCAAAATCATCATCATCTTCATCATCACCACCACCATCATCACCATCATCACCGCCATCAGCAGCCCAGCAGCTGCGTCATTCTTTAGTATAGAGACTAGACGGGGTGCTTGAGCGCACATGTGGTTGTGCTGCCATGCCGTCTCATTGTAGTTATCCAATATACTCGCTGAGGTGGTCCAACAGCTCCGGTGCTTTGTGCTTTGTGATCCACAGACTCTCTCCCTTCCCCAAAAACTGGTCACGCTTTATCCTTCTGGAGGTAGCGGCTTGCGTCGACACATAGGTACCTTCAGGCCATGACGTATGTAGAAGTTGAGTCTATGGATGACGGACGACCTTGGCGCCAAGGCGAAGGATGGCAGTGAGTGCACGGGCCGTCAACAGCCTACTCGAAGAGGACGGAGTTCCTCCATCGCGAGACGGCTCCTCCCGTAGCCAACCCTCAACTTGTCCAATCCTCCGTTGAAGACCGCCTGCCGCCGCCATGGCGACCGCAATTCCCTCGATCGCCTGCCTCGGGGTTATCGGTCGAAACGTAAGCCTATTCAAACCTTCCAACATTTATTCAATGGCTAATTTCTTAGAACAACCCCCTCCACACGTCCATCTTCCCGTCCTACGACCCCTCCAACAACTCGTTCCGCCCCGTGCGCACCCCTCTCCAATTTTCCCTCATCCTCTCCAGCACCCTCGACGTCTTCGAACTCCGCTCGCGCCAGAATGCGGCTGCCGGCGTCGGCCTAACCGGCGATTTCGGTCTCCTCCACGCCGTCGACGACCGCCTTGCCGCCTACGGCTTCGAGACGAACACCGGCACCCGCTTTGTTGTGATTATCGACATGCGTGGCCGGCGCATCGATGGCGCACTTGCCGCGGGGTTAGATGGGAGGGACAGGAGGCTTGCGGGCGCAGCAGCGGGCTTGAGAGAGGGGGAGATGAGGCCGGTGTTCAAGGCTATGCAGGGGGCGTACATACGGCTACTGCAGAATCCGTTCTTTGATCCGGACGAGCACTCACCGCCGACTGGGCAAGGAGGCGCGAAAATCACAAACAAGAAGTTTGCCGACGATATGAGGAGGATCGGGGAGGCTTGGACACCAGGGATCACGAATCTCTGAGACGGTTGGGATACCGGCGTCGACGACCACGACGCGTCCGGTGTTGGGCTACGTTTACGGATTATTAACAAGGAGTCGCCGCGATTTTCACAAGCAGCGCTGATTTATACGAATTTATCGACACAAACCAGGAACCCGCGCCGTTTCTGCACCCGGACGCCGAAACACCAACCGCCCCACCAGAACAGCATCCACCATTAGACGGTGTTTGTGAGGCTAAACGCCTCAAACGTGATCCCCTCGGTATCCTCCCATCCTTGACCCTCGGTCCGCGCCATCTTCGCCCACCCTCTCACCATCGCCCGCCAGTAGCACGTCTCAGCAGCGGGGCTGAAATACCCACCACCGACAAACATATCCCTCTGCCGCCTAGCGATCCCTTCGGCGATTCCAGGGTGCTCCTCCAACCAGGCCACTGTTTCGCCCAAATCCGACCAGTCTGGCGCGACAAACACGATATTCGCCTCCTCGGGTTTATATCCCACCGGCCACGCCCTCTTAACCTTCTCCGTCGGCGTCCAGCTCTTCCCACCATTACCCCGCTTGAGATCCAAATCGCTCGAGAACAGCGGCCTCGCGAGGTGCGTCACATGCTGCATCCACTGGATCGGCGGGGTGAGCACGACGCTGGCGCACATCTGCAGAAACTGAAACCGCCCGCTGTACGCGATGCCCTCGGTGTGCACGATGTACTTGTACCGGCAGAAACCCTCGATCGGGAGCGCATTGCTAGCCGTCTTGGCGGCCCCCTTGCCACCGCCGTTGCTGGTCCACTCGAGCGGCTCAACATCCGCCCACGGCTTGCCCCGCGCCTCCTTCACCAGGTTCTGCCGCATGCGCGGGCTGTGCACGCTGTTGAACCACATCGTCCCGCGCCACACCGCCTTGGCGATCTTGCCGTGCCACGCCGCCCCCGCGTATCCCGCCTCGAGCTCGGCGATCGCCTCCGCCGCGCGGCCCATCGACCCGATGAAGGGCAGGTTCCACGCCCAAAAGGAAAAGTGCGGCATCAGAAAGGTGCGCGCGTGGCCGTCCTTGTTGGACACGAACTGCGGGTCCGCGTGCCGCGAGTACGCCCACGCCGTCCCGAACGGCTGGTCTTGGAAGTTGAGCGTGAAGATGGTGTCCGGGAGCGGCGTCGGTGAGGTGAGCAGCGCGCGGTGGAGCTGATGCAGCGAGGCTGTTCGTGACTGTGCGTGGTGGGTGGGTGAGTGTGAGTTTGAGGGTTCTTTAGGTAGCTAGATACGTCATGGGTTGGGCTCTAGCGAGGGTAGAAAACTTACATTCAACATCTCCTGTGAAAGATCCGACTTGCGCTGCGCGTGGATGATGTGTATCTACCCCACCCCAGTCAACATCAACAGCCACCCCCCCAACAACAAAAGCACCAAACAACTTACCTGTCCATCCTTAATCCTTCCCTGCAACGGCCCCATATCCCCCGTCTGCTTCACCGGAAACGGGCCCTCCGCCACCACCTCATCAATCTCCTTCGTGAGCCCCGGAAAATACGCATTACACTGCCCCTCGTCAAGCGACAGGTTATTCAGCACCTCCGGCGGCAGCGCCGGCTTCCCCGCGCGTGCCGACACGGGCTGGGGGGGTGTCCGCCAGACGAACAGGAAGCAGTAGAGTGTTAGGACCCCGCCCAGGAGCAGGGTGGCCTGGCGCAGCTGGCGGCGGTTTTGTCGTGAGTGCGGCCGTGGCCGCATCAGCATTTGGAAGCGGGTTTTCTCGCCCATGGTGTTGGCGATGTCCCCGCGGAGGGGCGCATTACACGATGGGGGGAGGTTATGGGTGGGTGGGTGTGTGGGAGAGGGGATGGAGCAAGAGGGGAAGATGGCTTTTACGGTTTACATCACTGCGGTGACATTGGGGACACAGCTGAGCTCGGGATGTTGGGTGTCATTTGCTGTGTACGTACTGTACCCTTTCTCTCTCGGTACGTGGTTTTATTTGATGTGCCTGCCACTTTGGCTCTTAGGATCGGGGAGTACACCCCAAAAAGGGGTGGAGGGGAGGGATGTGCTCCAGGTTTCCCGGCGGGGCTCGCTCCGGAGCGTAGCAACTTGCTGTTCTAGGCAAGCGGGTGTCCTGGCCGAAAGGAGGGCCAATGTGTCATTGGCTGATGGCTGGGGATGCTTGTGATGGTTGCCGGAATAACCGGCAGTTGTCCCCTTTGAAGCACGTTTTAGAGAAGAAAATGGTGAAGGTTATATTTGTACCACGTCCAAAACGGCAGACGCGGTATCTTTGCGGCGATCTTAGACGGAGGACCTGATCTCTCTGCCGTCCAAACCAACCCTGGCCACTCCGATACGTTTGGGGAGGAGATCGGGGAAATCGGGTCATGAAGTCGTGGATGTAACCTTAACCCCACAGTTGGCTCAACGGTTACATGTGGTACGAAGTAGGATTTCCCCAGCCTTGGCTTCCCCGATCAGCTCCTGCAAGGCATGTAAGGGCCCATCTTCAAGAGGGTGTATTGAGGTCGGAGATTGCAACTTTTTGACACATTTTCTCCCATGATACCCGCCCCTCACACTCCGAAGCCTGGTGAAAACAGTCCATCCCGGGTCGACAGCCGCGCCCGCGCATTGAGGGTACAGCTCCCGGGACGGGACGAGCCAAACGAACTCTTAGCCTACTCCGCTATTGCTCGCTAGCCTTTATTCTCGCGATCTGGAGCCGCTCCAGACCAGCGTGCTCCTCGAGCTCCACGGTTTCGCCCATGGTAATCTCACTCGGCGCGCGCTTCGACAAAGGCGAAGGCGGTGGTTTCGACATCGCCCTCCCTTCCCAGTGCCTAGCTTCCTTCGGCAGCGGCTGCCACCAGTCTCCCGTCCGCGCATGCCACTGTAGGCTGCAGAGCTCCCACAGCCGACTCGTCGCCCGCTTATACGCGAACCGTTCGTCCTCGCCGGTAAATGCGGCAGTCTTGTTGAAATCGACCTTCCTGTCCTGCTCCTTTCCGAAGTCTGAGTCTTGATCAGGGTCGTACTTTGAGTTTGGGGACTCCGAGTATGTCGATATATTCGGACGGAACGGCGACAATTGGTCTTGGTAAACCTCGGCAATCGTCTCCGAATACGTTGCTTCTGCGCCCTCATACTGCGCGGTGGTGGCCTGGGCCGCGTCTGTCCCTGCCGACTGCGTTTTTGTCTCGGGGAAGAAGAGTTGGTCGGGGTTGGTCTCAGCTCGGATAACTAACTTGCACCGTGATTCGTACAGCGCATCCAAAAGAGTGATGAACCGTCGCGCTTCGTTCTTCATGGATACGGTCAACACAGGGACGCGGTCAATGATGAAGGTATGGAAGTTGGATGCCAATGTGACATAGTCCGCTGGTCCCAATGAGGTGACCAGCTCAGTAAAATCCCAGCACGAAACGCCATCGTGATGCCGGGGGATGTCTAATTTCCTTCCATAGACTACTAGGCTGATGGGTTTCCAGCTCAAGTCTTGGGTTTCCGAATAGCTCTCGCCCGACCTTGTCGCATACCGCAACCCCGATGTCCAAATCTCTTCATCATCGGACGGCAAGAAGTACATGGCTGGCACTTCCGCCTCACTTTCGGATTTCTGCTGGGCCAAACTGGCGCCGCTGCCCGCTGTCTCCACTTGGGGATGGGCTGCTGTGGCGATACCACCAGACTCTGTTGGGGGGGGGCATCCGACTCTCTCTTCTCCTCCAGTCTTGAGTCCCTTCCATGTGCCAAAAGTCGCACCGAGCCTTGAGAACGTCAAGAAAGGCGGCAAAGTCGCTGGTTTGCCCAAACAATTCGCCGCCGGACCGGTTGTTTCCAAAGCCCAGAACCCTCTCGACCAAACCACCGGTGGCTGGGGGCATGTAATAACCACCTGTCGCCTTTTCAAGCTCTTCGGGCATTCTATTGGAGGAAGCAACAAGAACGCCGCCAAGCTGAAAAAAGGCAACAAAGAGGTTGCTCATGATCTTGCTCGCAGCCCTGTCTGGGAGTTGGAACTCGTCGAGGAACAGGATGGGAGAACTTTCCATAAGCTCCTTAGCCATCCAGAGCAAGGAGTATTCGGAATTTTGTGACGACGCATCCGGACGGGATTTTCGAAACTCTTCTAACCTCGAGAACGTATGCAGCATGAAAGTATTGAAGTGCCACCTCTTCTTTCGGCGGGTAGGCAAACCCTCGGCAAGGAGGTCAAGGAGCATTGACTTCCCCGTGCCAACCTCCCCCGAAAGGAAAAGGCCCTTTGGGGAATCAACATGCAAAGCGGCCTGATAACTCGTCAAGACCCTTGCCAAGGCCAGACTATCTCTCCCATCGCCCCTCTGAAAGAAGCGCGCAAAGAGCGGATTCCGGCGGATTGGGTGGGTGGGAGACGCGAGCGATTCTCCCGCCGTCCCCTGAGCTGTACCAACAGCCCTTGTGATCTGCTGTAGCCTGATTTTGTACTCGTGCGAAGGTGTGTAGTCTTTCAGCCTCGTGTATACCCCTTGCAGGTGATGAGCGAGGCGGTACTGGGCCGCATCCGGGCTGTAGACACCTGTTGCAATAAGGGATGTGTACTTGACAAAGGGGTCGGTGATAGTAACCGAGGTTACTGCCCGGTTCATGGCCTCGTGCAACGGTGAGATTACCCAAAGGAATTAAAAAAAAATGAGAATAAACTTGTATTGTATACAAAATTACTTGAAATAAAAAATAGTGATGTATAGTACGCAAACGGTTCGAGGATCGGTGGGTGGCCGGTATGAACAGGGGTGAGGGTGTGGTGATGGTTTGGGGTTTCAACACCACGGACGGGGATGAACGTATTTGAAACGTTCAACGGTCGAAATGATGTCACCAGATTCGGTCCCTAGAAAATAACTAGGTAGCTTGAACTACCAGTCAGGGTTGTCGCAAGCTCAACTGGTGATTATACTTGAGCACGATGCGATTAAAAACCGAGGACCGGGAAAATCGCTAAATGACGGGGATAATTCCATTGATCGCATCGGTAACCCCCGTGAAGTTTGCAGGATCGATCTCGAAAACTTGGGTGGAGTGATTGGACAAAGCTGGAGGAGAAAAGGCCCAGCCAGGAACAAGTGAGGCGTTCGGCTGCTGTGTACTGTGTGGGGCTGTTCAATCGGAGGTGAGCGCGTGGATGGAGCTGGCATGATGGGGCTCCAAGACCATCCAGCTCCAGCCAGTGGTAGCCCCAGAATTTTTGCCCAAAGTCAACACAGGCCAATCGATGAAGGCTTCGTCACTCCTGCTTCTGCCCGCCTCGAACTAGAACCATTTCATTCTCGACTTTTCGCCGGGTTGCTTCTTCTGCGCACCGTCCCGTCGGTATTTACCGACCTTTAATTCATCATTTTTCCATCGGCGATTTTTGATGCCGTGTCGTTGTTGATGATTTACTAAAGCATCGATCGGTCTCTGGCGTTTTCTTTCTACGATACCGCGAGGCCGCGCCGACCGCAACACCGAAAACCCCTCCGTCAGACCGTTCGCGACAATGTTTTCTTCCGCGTCTCACGAAGGCGGGCCCGCCAAAGGCACGCGAAGCAGTCGCCGCCGACAGCGCACCTCCGATCCCTCCACCCAGCAACCGAAGGCGAAGCGCCAAAGGGTCCCCTTGGCCGAGACCGCCTCCGTAAATCCGGATTCACAACCCGACATGTACGAGGTGAAGCCCGACAAAATCAGCGCCCACGCGACTAGGCGCGACGGCATCGAGAACGTTGGCGCGCAACGAAAGGAACTCAGCGTGCGATCAAAGAAGCCCAAACCGGGGGAGAGGGCTGCCAAGGGCGACGGGAGCATTGTTTTGGTTTGTTCTCTCATCCTCGCCTGGACTCGGAATAATAGCTAACTGCCGAGTCGCAGACAACGAATAATGCGTTTACCGTGAGCAAGTTACCGGCGCTACCAGACAGACTCCGCACAGACGCGCAAAGTAAGACCGACTCCCTTGTACTGTCCAAGGGCGGAATGTTTCGCGGGCAAGCATTGCTGAACTCTTCCAAAGATCGCCAGCACGGCGCCGTTTATTCATCGAGCGGCTACGCCCTGAGCCTCACCCATAACCACGTCTTCGTATGGCCCTACACCTCGACGACATCTTCCCCCGAAACCTTCACATTCACCATCCCGTACCCTTCGAAGCATGCCTCCGATCCTCTCCCGCTTGCGTCCTTGGTCACCGCCTCGGCTTCCTCAGACGAACCTGGGTTGGTCGTCGTCATCCCGACGAGCGGCAAGGTCGCGTATTGGGAGTCCATCTCGAGCGCAGCCACTGCCGACTTCATTCGGCAACAACGGACCGGTGTCGAAGACTCAATATCCGGGATGTATTCGGGCGAGCACGTTACTCAAATCGTCAACGCTGGGTCTGCGGGTTTCATTTTGGTTTTCAGCACCGGACGGATGGCGTACATGAGCGTGAGGGATGCACACGGACGCCCTGGGATCACCGCTCAGTTCCTTCGGAGCGGTCTGGGCGGCAATGCTTTGGGCTTTTTCGGAACCATCCGCCACGCCCTCAGCTCAGCTGCCTTCCGCGGCGAAATTGCTGCCGCGCGGACCAGCCACGGGTCCAAGGTTGGAGAGCGCATAGTTGTTGCCGCCACATCCAAAGGACGGCTGCACTCGTGGAAGATACACCGTGGCGGTCATCACGAACTCGTTTCTGATTCCGACATCCGGGAACGATTGGTGGAAGCCATCTATGAAGCCGATCCAGCCGTGAGCAACTTCTCGCCAGACTCTTTTGAGGTGCTCGACTTCACGCTTGTGCCCCGGGGCCTGGCGCAAAAGTATATTAATGCTAGTCGCCTGAGCGAGGCGTTGACCCACGAAGAGGAGTCGTTGCAACATGCTTTGCTTCTCGCTTCTTTCTCAAAACAGCACCGATCTCGATACTCGCTAGTCGAGGTGGTTATAAGCCCTGAGGGCCCTCGGATCGGAATGGTCCGACCGGTAACCTCGTACAACAGCCCCGTGAGGTCCGGAGCCGCGGAGAAGCCTCGGATCTACCTCCCGCGGCCTGCCCTCGTTGCTTTCCTTGTATTCGATAGGGCTGTGGTTGTCTCCTCCATGGTTGCGCCCCCCGACTCCCCTGATGCACAGCTGCAGGAAGATAGTCACATGCTACCACATACCTTCGAGGATGTGGTAGACTTTCGGGACGAGGAGACTCTTCAGGTTGTCGGGTCTGGCGTCGAAGAGCCCACCGGGGCCGGGCATGCACAAGACGACGCGAGACCTCACCGTCATAGGACAAAAAACCCCACCGTCGTGCTCCTACTTCAAGGAGTCGGAGCCGTCAGGATTGCAGTCTCCGACATCGACCGGTTTGCCAGCGAAACGCCGCCAGAGGTCACTGCGAAGAGCAAGCTGGAACAGGCTGTGTTCTTTGGGGTCAAAGATGACAATCCATTGGTGTTTCAGGGCAGGCGAGAGCTGCCCTTCTCAAGCGAGGAGATCGGAAACGCGGCGATTGAGCTGAGCCATGAGATTGTGAGCTCGAAGACACCCTTTATCGCGAATCTACCGGCCTCGCTCGAAAACAACATGAAGAGCAGGGTTGTCTACTTGGACGGCTTGATTGCCTATCTCAATTCACTCGATGTTGACTTGGGCATGCGCACCCGGTGGATGCTTCTCTATAATGCTGAAAAGATGGCTGTCGCGACATGGATATGGCAAAAACATGAACTGTTTCTCGCCGAGCGGCCCAAGGGCGACAAGAAGACGCTCATCTCCGAAACGGCAGTTTACATCAACGAACACCAGAAGACGGAGCTCAACCCGGCCGTTGGCCAGGTGGACCCTGTCCGCCACTGGTTCATCAACGACGTGTGGAGGTTGGATATTTTTGTTGCCTGGGCCTACCAAATCATCAAATACCACTTCACGGAGCGGTTGGCCGACGAGGCCGGCATTAATCGGCTGGTTTGGGAGGCTGTCACGATTAATAATGGGGCATTGTTTGAGGCACGTCAGTTTCGGCTCAACAGGGCAAGGCAATACGGCGTCAACCCGAGAGATATCGCTGGGGGCAACGCGATCCCGGAGCCCTGGACCGCGACTTTCTTTATCACCAACAACCTCAAGCGGCTGGTCGAGTTTTGCTACCAATGGCTTGAGCGGTGCTCGGACCCATCTCCCGATAGCACCCCGGTTGACTCTCGCCTTCTTGAATCCACCCGGCATCTTTTACCCTCGTTAACGAGCCAGTACCTAACATCTCTCGCCGAATTCTCGAGCTGGGCCGCGTTGAGCGACGACGCGCAAGCTCAGGAGCGCGGCAAGGCGTACCAGCAAATCTACCAAGAGGATGTTTATACCAAGATTTTGAGGCTCAAGGATTTCAATTTGTGGGAGGAGGCTATCGAGCTCGCTAAGGAGTACAAAGCATTCGACTCGCTTGCTGAAGTCGTGGTGCAGCAGATCTTATCGTTGACGCAAAGTGCGATGGAAGCGAACACGACGGACAGCGCGGCACAAGAAAAGCTCGCTCTCGCCAAGCTCAAGCAGCAGAAAATGGGCCGCTTATTCGACGACTACGAGGAGGGTTTTGCCTTCCGTGCTTACGAGGTTCTCCTCGAGAATAGTGGCGTGGAGGCTGTTCTAGACTTCCCTTACGACAGGAACGGTTACGCCACCAAGTTTCTCCGGACCAAGCCTGAGCTAGCCAAGATATCGTGGATCAACGACGTTGAGAGGGAGAAGGACATTGATCATGCCGCCGAGACGCTGCTGGACCTGGGCCTCACCCGGGAACAGCAAGTCTGGAACAAGAAGATTGAGCTCAGCTTGGGCAAACTGGCTCTGCTCGCTGAGGAAGCTGAACCCGTCAATGACGGTGCCAGTAGCGCCCCCTCTGATAACGAGGGGCGGAACGGTGTCAACCTCGAAAAGATCGACCACGCGCTCGAGCTCATCAAGATCCAGGACGCCTTGTATAGCCAGATCCTGCCCACTATTCAGGAAGGTGTCGACGAGTCGGCGGAAGTGGAACTCGCGGTTAAGGAGCACGGGGTCCTGATCCCGAAGAGGCAAAAGGCACTTCATCAGGTTTTTGACGATTCCATGTCACGCTTGCTCAGACACGAAGCACTGCAACCGCACACCTTGATTGACCTACTCACTCTGGCGTCGCTTCCTTCCAACCACTACGACACCATCGGCGACCAATTCTACCTTGCGCTCAAGGTCGCACAGTACGGCCTCAAGGGCGAGGAACGTCTTGACGCCGAGCGGCTTATTTGGAGACGGTGCTTCATACGTGACGATTGGCAGCGAGTCAACCAGACCAACGAGAAGGGTGACCTTGACCAACTCGCAACCGTGGGCGAGACGGCTGCCTACCACACGTTATTTGCAGTTGTAGACGAGCGTAAGCCTTACTCCCCTACCCACCGGACCGCTACATCAGAATTACATGCTAACCTGCCTCGTATAGAACATTCTCACTCAAAATTCCACCCATTCGTCAAGCCCTCAGACGCGCTCGGCGTCTTCACCGAGTCGCTCGACCGCCGCTTCGAGAGCATGGACGACGGCTTCCGCGGCAAGCTGCTCGACGCCATGCGCTGGGACGACAAGCAGCTGCGCACGGCCATCGACAAGGCCCAGCTCGACGCCTGGTACAGGACCACGCGCGAGTGTGCCGAGAAGACGGTCGCCGTGACCTACGACCGCCTCACGGCTGCGAAGAAGGCGGCGGCCGCGCAGGAGCAGGCCGCGCGGGCTCAGGCTCAGGCTCGGGCTCAGGCTCAGGTTCGGGCACAAGCGCAAACACAAACACAGACGCGGGCGCAGCCGAATGGGACGGCGAAATCGAAATTGGTTATCAAGGAGAGGGAGAGGACGATGCCTGGGGGGTTGTTTGGACTTTGAGGTTGAGGATGGGGTTTTGGGGAATGGGGTTGAGCAGGGTGGTGGCGGGGTGCGCGTGCATGGCTTCCGGCTTTGTTTCTATTTTGTGTACTGGGAAAAAACGATGGATGGGAACGGTCCTGCGCAAGAGGATGGGGTCAACGCTCACTTCATTTTTTTTTCTTTCTCCTGGTAGATGACGGTGCGGGCGTACAATGGTTTACGCAGACCAAACTGTATAATTACTTTTGTGTGGTAGAGCTGCTTTGGCTGTCGGTTTTTTTGATGAGTCTTTATGAGAATATGGCAGCTCCGCAGAGCTGGCCTTACCGGGCCTTGATGGCTAGGATGAAGATTAATCAGAAATGGGACGGCTGAGTTTTGTGATAGTGTATTTGCCCTTCCGAGTCTCATCAATATTGGCCTTTTTCACTGTGGCCTAGTTGAACCAGTAATTGCCTTCTCGTGTTATATCTTCTTAGTGACGAGGGAGTTCTAGATTTCAGGGTCTAGCCCCTAAGCTTCATCGCTGTCTCGGAGAGTCCGAGGGAGCGTTACACAGCATCAACTTCGACCCCCCATCCCCTCCTCCACTCTAATACCTCGTCACAAAAGCGGGAGTGGGGCGGCGGCCTCGAATTCTTGATGGAGTTTGGACATGCCAGCCGTGTCTCGGCCAGAGCGGTGAGTGGCTGCGGTGCCATCCATCATTGAGATTTTTGTTTGGAGTGGAGGACGAATCATGTGGCCAGGTCGGGATGGCAGGGAAGGGGGTGAAACAGAGTTATGTTAATGCGACGGAGCTATATCCATGGATGTTGTATGAATGCACCTGTCGTCGAAACTTTGAGCTTGGGCCGGGCATCGATGATCGTTTTACACAGTACGCTCAGAGCCAAGAGTTGAATTTCACCCAAGTTCCAAATGCGGTTGCACAGTTTAAAATACCACGCACCATGTTAGACTCGTCGGTCCATAGACGACAGGCAGAGAGAGATTTGGCTCCAACACCCACAAACCCCAAGCCTCCCAGAGGCGGAAGGTAACCTTAACCGAGAATGATTGGATATTGGGGTTGCCAGCGAGTTGATCAGTTGCAGAAGCCCCAACTTCGGTCTTCGAGACGGTGCTGTGTCTGAGTCTGTCAACCAAGCACTAAGTCGTATTTTGGCTGGATACAGAAACGCCTGCATGAGCTGGAGCGGGCATCTGCAGATGGAAGTCAAAGCTTGAATGTTGGTTCGTCAGACTCAACTCTTCAAGAAGCCCCCATCAAACGGGTTCTCGTTGCAAAAAAGGAAGGCATCGAAGATTGCCGTGTGGCCCCTCGGAAACCGGCGCAATGCACTTGATGAACTAACGTATCCTTGTGCAGGAAATCACATCCCCGTCGGCAGGCACACTTTTTTTTTGCCCGACTCGCCTTCCGTCTTGGCACCCAAACAAGGCTGGCTGGCTGGCCCAGTCGAGGACTTCACAAACGGCAAACCTCCCGTCAGAGCCAAACTTGCTCAAGGGCGAGCGGCTGAGAACCACAAAAAATGAGATGCCCGCCGAAGGCAAGGGGCGGACCGCGTCTTGCCGGGGTTGGTTGGCTGATGAGAATAAAAAAAATAGACCCCACAACGCCGAAATGGGCATCCCATCGCTTGCCTTACCGAAGCTTGGAGCGAACGACCGACAGCCGGTCGGGGGTTTCTCGTGAGATTCGTACCTTCCTTTTTGCCCCTTGCTGGCCGCTTCCCCAACAAATGATGTTTGCGAGAGGCGTGACCGCGAGCCTTCTGCAGGAGAACCTGCCCTGAGGCTCACCGCGTCAATTTAGCCCCGTCTTATTGCTGGGAGCCATCCCTTTTTGGGATTGCTAGCGTGGGGACAAGAGGCTGGGGGACAGGTGCTGTCCCCATACGAATCTGGCCTTTTTTCGTCGCCTCGGCCGCCCTCAACGGCTCGCGTAGATCGACGGCCGGCTTCGGGCGGTGAAAAAGCGACGCGGGTGCTGTTAGCTAACATGGACAACCGGCTCCGGACGCGGGCTGCTGTTGCTGCTTGGTAGGCCAAGATTGCAAAGTCGCATCAGTCTGGCGGTGCGGAAGGTCCCTGGTTTTGCTCTGAGGGCACGGTTCGGAGGGGGATCAAGGCTCGTTGGCGGATTGAATCCCTCCCCAAAATGAACCGACCAAATCCAGATCAGGCAATGGTCTCGACTTTGGCCTGTGATTCTCTGAAAATGCAACACTGATCATGCAAGCAAATCGACGAACTCTCGCGACCGATGGCCCGCTGGGCTTGTTGTTCCTGCGCCTCTCTCTCCATCCCAACTCCTGCTGGGCCGTGCTACGCCTCCAGGCCTGTGCATCCGCTTTCCAATTGCGGTGTTGTGGCGAGGACCGCCTGCAGAAGTGAATTGGCAAGAGACGGGAGGCTGCGCAAGGACCACCTCACTTCGCTGCCCGCTGTCGCTCTGCCCGAGTTGGATTGGCTGGACTGTTGACAACCCCTGCTCGTCGACTCCGCTGCCCTGCCTTCCCCTTCTGGAGTCTCCCTTCCTCGCCTTTTCCTCCTTCTCCATTCCCTCCCGCCACACCACACGACATATCGCCATCCCACCAAACTCTGTGCGCCTTCGCAGAGGCCACAGACGACAAGCGGTGCCGGGGCGACCGAGCGAATCCGGAGTGCGGACCCGCCAATCGGCCGGTTCAATCTAGAAGCATCATCATTGAGTGTTCGACCTACACGTCGCGGCTGAACCCCCGAGGAGACCTCACGAGCACAACTCGACTCGAATCCCTTTTGCCTTTGTCGTCCCATCTCCGACGCGGCTGCACCCACCAGAATTTTTTCGCCGAGGACCCGTAGCAATTGTTTGTTCTGTCTGTAGCGGTTGCCGACCGACAAAAAGTCTATGCCAGCAAAAGCATCGCTTATTGAAAGCCGTGCACTGTCAATAGGGCCATTTGCAAACCCCTTCGAAAGCTTGTGAGTTGGCTCGTGCCCGCTATATGCACCCCGTTTTCCCACCACATTCATCTCTGGGTTGTCCCGGTCTTGCGCGGAGATCGTTGCGTTGCGATGATCGCATTGTTCGTTTGCCTCCGCACTCCACCGACCACCAACCTGCTGTCATCATCGATTTGGTTGCAGCTGCCATCAGATGACCGCCGCCTTTTCACGGGACTTCTTTGTTGAAGCTGACGATTTTACTGGAATTCAGATTCCCTCACCGCATAGCCTGATCGAGTCGCGCGATTAACGCCAGGTCAACAACATGGCTTCGTCATCGTCGAACGTCGTGGGGGTGCACTACCGGGTCGGGAAGAAGATTGGGGAGGGTTCCTTCGGCGTCATTTTCGAGGGTATGAACCTCTTGAATAGCCAGCAAGTCGCCATTAAATTCGTACGTTCGAAAGAAAACCCCCCCTACCCACCTATGGTCACTGGACAAGGCTAATGTAGTATGCGATAGGAACCGAGGAAGAGCGATGCTCCCCAGCTACGAGACGAATATCGGACATACAAGATCCTTGTGGGCTGCCGTAAGTCTTGACCGCTGAGATGACTATTTCGCGCATTTTAACTAACCCTCACCTTAGCCGGTATTCCAAATGTCTACTACTTTGGCCAGGAAGGCCTCCACAACATCCTGGTTATCGACCTACTTGGCCCGTCGTTGGAGGATCTCTTCGACCACTGCAACCGGAGGTTCTCCCTCAAAACAGTCTGCATGGTCGCCAAGCAGATGGTATGTGCTTCCGCCAAATCCTTTTCATGACCACAGCTAACCGTCGATGCAGTTGTCGCGTGTCCAAACGATCCACGAGAAGAACTTGATTTATCGAGACATCAAGCCCGACAACTTCCTGATTGGCAGACCCGGCACCAAGACCGCCAACGTCATCCACGTCGTCGACTTCGGGATGGCGAAGCAATACCGTGACCCCAAGACCAAGCAACACATCCCTTACAGGGAACGCAAGTCCCTCTCGGGCACTGCCCGGTACATGAGTATCAACACCCATCTCGGCAGGGAGCAATCGAGACGTGACGATCTCGAAGCTCTGGGCCACGTCTTCATGTACTTCCTGCGAGGCGGTCTGCCCTGGCAAGGTCTCAAGGCTGCGACAAACAAGCAGAAGTACGAGAAGATTGGCGAGAAGAAGCAGACGACGGCCATCAAGGACCTCTGCGCAAACTTCCCTGAACAGTTCGAGAAGTACCTCAGCTACGTACGCGGTCTCGGCTTCGAAGACGAACCCGACTATAACTATCTCCGTGGTCTTTTCACCGAGGCGCTCCAGGTATCTGGGCAGGTCGAAGATGGCGAGTACGATTGGATGAGGAAGCAGGACAAGAAGGGGGACTGGAACCGCCAAGCTTTACACGACCCAAACTCTCGGCCCGGGGCATCTGCCATGGAACTGCACGGCAACTCGCGGGGGGCCACCAATCGTCACCAAAGCGACCCGCAAGCCCCGGGACTGACCGCAGCTCGTTTAAACGCCACTCAACCCCCGCTGCCTCGCCAGGTTATGGGACAATCACCGAACCCAGGGCGGCCAAACGGGCCCGGATTGGCAAGTCCGCGCTCGCCGGCTGGGGGTTACATGCAAGCGGCGCCGACTCCGACGGGCTCGACCCAGGCGCAGTTCCAGAACAGCGCGCAGAACCTGCCGCAGCGACCGATGACCCAGTCACCCCAGATGAACAGCCCAGCCCAGCCGCAGAGTAACCCCCAGCAACCGCAACCGACGGGTATGCAGAAGTTCTTCAAGACGCTGTGCTGCGGCTAGGAGTGTTGACGCTTGTTTTTTTGTTGAATCATCCGGCGTCCTATTGGGTAAGCGATTGGTCCTTGCCTTGAAAATCTCCGGCGACCTTGGCTCACGGGTTCAACCAGCGCGAGGCGGTAGCGGACGGCATGTTCTATATAGAAGGCTTTCCAGGAGACGAGTCTGACATGATTTGCCCGCAACATGCGCATCCGTTTTTCGTTTTTGCATGGGACATAGAGGATACTTCTTTCCATAGCGGTTTCCGGCACATTCGGCGCCTCTGGACAGACATCATCATTTACGATCACGATAATCCGGTTTTCTTTTTTCTCTCGACTGCGAGTCCCTCCTTTGTTTCTCGACCTGGGCCGCCTCATCTCGCCACAGCTCTGGCGACAGGGCTGGGTATTGTTGGGCGGACTGTGGGTACTGTGGGGGTAAACAGGACATCATGGCGCTTCTTGGGCGTGTGTTTTTTTTTATTGTCTCTCCCATACAGATAACTCTCTAATAATCAGCATCCGTCTTTGAGAACAAGAACATACAGCACAAAAGCAAAAAGGGGGCGTCAGCGTAACTGGTGTCAGGTTGACTGTACTGTCTGTCTCTGGGGTTTCAGCGGGACGGGAGACTGATTTGTCACACATTCATGTTCTTTTTTTCCTTTTGGGTTAGGTAGAATAACGAAATCGATTTTATAACATTATTTGTGGCCACCCTATGTGAATAGCTTTCGTATCTTTGGGTGATCTTGGAACATATTCACATTTTATCAAGTGTTGGCACTTAGAACCAGATGATGTTTCATAATCCTATTCCTACATCTTACTCCCGTCAAACCCCTTGAACTAGTCGTCCGTATCACGTTTAATAGTCTGCGCAAAAGACGATAAATCACCGGTGGGCCAAATGGTCTTATCATCAGCGAGGGACCAAGCTTGCTGCAAAGCAATCCAACTATCCTCCACCGTTTCCATTCATGCCAGACCAAGTGTGTATATCATTACAGTAGAGCCATGACCGCGTATATACCGATCGTCGATTGCATTTAGAAACTCCCGCTCCCAACCAAACCCATTGACTACCCTTCCAACCGAGAGAGAGAAACTTCTAACCCAGACGGACAGGCGGAATGTTTTCCGTCACGGTGGCCGAATGGATGCATACAACAAGCAGATCATCAAGACAACAACATCAAACTCCCACACCGACACGAGCACCAGCCCATACCAGAACCAGCCCAGACTTGTTGCCTCTCTATGTAAGCTTCTGCTTGATGAAGAAGGACCGGAGGTGGGACAGCTGCCATGCGCACGTCACGCCGAGCACGACGAGCTGGATCAGGATCCATCGGACCACACGCGCGTTGGTGCTCTCGGATTGATCGCGGAACTCGGCTTCGCGTTCCTATATCCCACATTGGTTAGTTCCTGGAACTATTCACCCACCCCTACCCTCTCACAGGGCAAGAAAAAAGTAGCAAGGGGAGGGACCTCACCCGCTGGAAAACCTGCTCCCTCCGAATATCATTCAACCGCGCGTTCAGGTCCTTCACGCGGGTCGCCAGGTCCTGGATCTTGCCCTTGTCGGCGCCGTCGAGGGCGCTGGTCTCGCCAATGGCCACATCCAGGGTCAGGCGGATGCCGCCGTTGGGGGAGGACACCGAGAGCCAGTTGGCGCGGCCGCTGCTCGACGAGGGCGTGAAGCAGAGCTTGTGGTCGCCCGACTCGGCCGCCGTGAAGGTGAACTTGCCCGAGGAGCCGCCGCGCTGCGAGACGACGCGGTGGTCGTTGTCGAAGATTTCCTAAGGACGGGGGGGGATAAGGGGTTAGCATCCGGGTTGGTTGCGTGGGGGATTGTTGGGGGAGGGGAGCGTGGTGGGAGGGAAGACATACATCGACGGAGATGTAGATGCTGATGCCGTCGTGCTTTTCCCAGATGTGCCTCTGGTCGTTCCATTCCTCGGCTGAGTAGTGGCCCACCACCAGGGTGTCCTTGGGGAGCTCTTCGAAGAAGCACTTGGGTGTTGTCACGTCGACGTAGAAGTAGAGAGCCCGGGCCATGGCGGCCAGGGAGAGGAGGGGGAGAAGAGACCTCATTTTGCCGGTGATCTGGCGAGTCACCTCGTGCTGTTGGTGACGGTGGAAGGCGGCGACGGGGTTCACGAGGACGAGGTTCTGGAAATCGACACTTCCCGCTGCAACACTGGCCAGCACTCGGTCGCGCTCGGCCAAAGCTGCCACGTTCAGGAAAATTAGGCCCACCCAGGGGATTGGTCTGATCACGTGCTTCCTTTGGGAGTCTCGGCCCATTGACTTTTACAGGCATGCGACGCAGGGTGGGATTTTTTTGGCGGTGTTTGCTGCCAAAATCCACCAAAAACGACCTTGATGAGCTGCCTAACTTCAACGATTTGCATCGTTTAGATGACGCCCGGTCGCTCCTTTATCGCTGAAGTTGGGAGATATCGATTTTGAACCCGTGTATTTTAAACAGACCAATTTTTAATTGAATCCGGGTTCGAACAATTGATTTTTCCCGCTGCGAGCGCAAACTCGGTGCAGTTTAGTACCTATAGCGCTATCGCATGCCGCGACGCGACCGGAAGAAACACACCCCACCACCATGACCTCCCACGATGTCCGCGATGTTCTAAACCTCCCCTCCAACCATTCTGCGGCACCCCGTGCATCCAAAAAACAGAGAACCGGCGGACCCCGACCAAACTTGAAGGGACTCGCACGCGAGGTGCAAAACCTTGGCGGCGACAACCCGATCGCTATCGTCCCCGAAGTATCCTTCTTCAAAAAAAGGCGATTTGCTAGCCGAAAACCGGCTACGCGATGGGAATTAAAATCTTTTACAAACTCAGCACGGAGCGACGACGGCAGCCTTGTGCTTCGGCACTGGAAACGGAAGTCGGAGCATGGTCCGCCGCCGGCACCTGCGCAGGATGGTGAACCCGAGCAACATGAAGGCATGGTAGTGGATGGGGAGAGGAAAGACGACAAACCCGAGGACTCTTCGTTCGCCAAGTTTAACGTACGAGTCCCAGTACCGCAGTACAATGAGGACCAATATCGAGCAAACCTCCAGAGCAATGAGTGGACGAAGGAGGAAACGGACTACTTGCTAGAGCAGGCAAAGGAATACGACCTGCGCTGGACCCTCATCTGGGACCGGTATGAGTTCCTTCCCGAGCATCCCCAGGGAGAGGAGACCAACGGAACGAGCACAGCCATGGTGTCGGCACAGAAGTCGCGGACGATGGAAGACCTCAAGGCACGCTACTACGAGGTTGCGGCGAAGATGATGGCGGTCCAGAAGCCAGCACAGTACATGACACGGCCTGAGTTCGAGCTCTACGAGATGATGCAGAACTTCAACGCCGAACAGGAGCGGAAGCGGAAGGAGTTCGCCCTCAACACGATGGCACGCTCCAAAGACGAGGCCCGCGAAGAAGAGTCCCTCCTCCTTGAAATCAAGCGCATCCTCGCGCGCACCGAGCGTTTCAACGAGGAGCGTCGCGAGCTGTACCAGCGCCTTGACTACCCCGCCACTGACTCAGACATCAACTCCTTCAAGAGCTCCGCCGGCCTACAGGCCCTCCTGCAAAACCTCATGTCCACCGACAAATCCAAAAAGCGCAAGAGCATCCTCGGCCCCGGCGACGGCGTCAGCCCGGGCGGTGCCGTCCCAGGCAGCGCAGTATCCGAAGGCCCGGGGCACAACCGGCGCGAGAGCATCGCGGCCGCCACCGCCAACCGTCGCGACTCGGACGTGCGCGCCGGCGCCGGTGCCAGCGCCGGGGCGCGCGTATCCGCCGAGCCCACCCCAACGTCGGCCACCTCGGCAGGCGCGGCGGGGGCGGCCAACAAAAAGAAGGGCGGCGCAGCCGCCGCGCAGCCGGAGCGGCGCAAGCTGTCGGCGCACGAGGAGCAGGTCTACGGCGTGCTGTACCACGACCGGCTCGGCAGCGGGCCGACGTTCCGCTACGAGCGCATCAACAAGCTCTACAGCCACAAGTCGGGCCAGCAGCAGCTGCGCATGACCAACGCCCTCGCCGAGCTCGACGTGCCCCCGCGCCTCGTCATGCCCACCGCCGCCGTCACCGCCCAGTTCGAGGTCCTCTGGAGCGCCGTCGCCGCGCTGGTCGATGCTCGCAAGCTGAGCGATAAGCTTGAGGGCGAGATCAAGCTGGAGGAGGCCAAGCGCGTGGAGAGGGCGCGCGCGCGCGAGGTGCTGGGGTCGGATGGGGAGGGTGAGGGCGAGGGAGAGGGGGGAGGGGAGGGAGGGGAAGAACCGCGCAAGGAGAAGAAGGGGGGTGGTGCGAATGGCGAGGCGGCTGATGAGCAGCAGGAGGAGGAGCAGCCTGCCGCTGCTGCGGGGGGGGATAAAACGGGCGAGATTAAGGAGGAGCCCGGATCGGAGAAGGAGAAGGAGAAGGTGGCGAGCGCGAGGCCCGGCAGTAGCAGCGGGGCGCGGAAACGGAGTGCGAGCGTGCTGAGTGCGGTGAGCGATAAGAGCGCGAAGAGGCAGAAGAAGTAGGCCCTCTTCTCTCCTAGGAGGGGGCTGGAGTGGATTCGCGGTTTGTGTAGCAAAGTATATAAGTGAGAGGCGGTAGTTGGTGGCTTTTCAAAGGTATGCCACGCGCCTTTCTTTACCCACCACCCTACTGCCACAAATCGATGTGTCGTCCCTGTTGTACGCTGTGTGGGTTGGTGACACCGTTCGAACACTGCACATTGTGATTCTGCCCGACGTGGAAACCACTCTTCCAACCCCTGAGGCTTGCCAGTTCACCAGACACGCGTCAGTCAACAGCTATATATCGTACTAAGAACTATTTCGTAAGGGTAATATCGCTAGAAGCAACAGGAGCCTGGGAGCTGTTCATACATGGGTAGATTGTTCAACCTAATTTCACGTTGCAAATATCATCCTTTATTAAAATGTTATTATAAGGTGATGCCTGGCTTGGAGTTGGTATCGATGGGCCGTACGTATTTCGCTAGAGAATATCCAACTCCCCTTTCTTTTCCTAATAGTTGCTCCCTATTGTGCCCACTCTCGCACTCCTCTAATTACATGACGATCCAGTGTCACATAAGCAGCCCCGACGGAAGATATCAACGGCCAGCCGCCCCATACAAATGAGTGGGTGAGCACGAGCATGAAGGTTCGGCGTCCCCGCCTTCGTATGTCGAGTGAGAGAATAGGAAGGGGTGACTACATTTTGACTATCTGCCCTCAGGATTCAAAAAGGTTGGGTAAGGGGCGCTGAAAAAAAAAAGAGTTTAACGCGTTGTTGGCCAGAACTTAAATGCCATTACTCAGAGATGGATTTAAGGGTTGGAAAAGTAACTATTCGAAATCTACACAAAGAGCCTTTTTCTGCCATGATACCTCTCTGACCACCCTTATCACCCTATGAGGCCCGAAAACGATAAAAACTCATCTTAATTGCACACAATGGCCAGAATGTCCGTGTCTTTGGCCTCTGATATCAGTTTTCGTCTTGTGACCCTTATCTAGGACGGGGGAATGACCTTAGCACTTCTCCGCTGCGTCAAGCAGACTGCAGCAAGGACACTTTGGCTACCCTACCTCTCTTCTCCCTCACATGCATGCATGGCCATCACCGGGGCTCTCGTGAGATTCCAATCGCCCAGCCAACCTGACATCAGAACACGAACCAGTTTGCGCTGCGGTTCTCGTCGCCACTCCAATCAACCTCAGCGAGCCTATCAACACAAGGGAAGCCAGGACAGTGGCGTCAAGTCTTTTCGTGAGATTACATTGCTCGACAAACTCCTGGCATGGTGGAGGCGAGGCGTTGTCCTTCACATGATGTGATGTCCCCTGAGGGAGGCGGATTGGCTCGCGGCCATCTAAGAATAGCGTCACACACTGCCAACACAACATACCTTGCTCGATGCGCAGTCGGTTAACAAGTTTGATACATGAGTCGGCATGGCATCACGGCCTTCTACGATGCATCGCTGCCCCCGATATTCTCGGCGTGTCCAATACAAATACCTGATTCGGCATGGCATCGAGAACCATGCAGCTGGTGGGCGGCTGGCTGGTGATGGAGTGTTAGTAGGGAGGTGGTGCGCGGCTAAGTTAGGCACTTCGTTGCAACACTATTGCTTTTCGTAGTGTTTGAAAGAACCCGCAGATGTTGACTCACGTTGGGATGGACCTGCAGTCAAGACATCCCTCGTGATCTATTTTGAGACGGGTGGTGAAAGTTCAGGGGGGAGCTACCGGGATCTGGCCGTGTGACGTCGGAAGAGCAGTTTGGAGCAGAACAAACAAGGCAGTTGTTTCCGGAGGGAGGAAACGAGAAAGGATATAAAAAGGCTTCGAACGAAACTCTCTGCCAATAATTGGCTGCTAGCCCATGCTGCGTTTGTTGCGGGGTGGGCGGGTTCATGCGGTCCGGGTGTGTTTGTTTGAGGCAGCTTGAGAAGCCAGGTCGTTGAGAGTGGACCCAAGCCATATGCAGGTACCGCACGCAGATCTGGCAGGTACGGGATACATGTACCAGTACTTTGGGGCCGTCTCTCGTGGTACAGGCCGCCAGCGGCGCAGATCTAGATCTCGCCATGCCGGTGATAGGGCTGTTTGGCGCAGGCGCCCAGGGTAGCCGCAACGGCGGTAAGGGTGTGATGGAGGGCCCAGTTCCCTGGGTCTGTCCGGGGATGCAGAGCGGCCCGCGCTGGGAAGGGGGGGGGGATGACGGCGGCGCCGTGCTGCTTGTCTGCGGCCTCACTCCTCGCAGGCGACCCACGTCACGTTCCCATGCAGGCGCGCCACGGAGTGTTGCCGCCTGCGGTTGCCGTAACCGCTGGCATGTAGTATACGTGCAGGCCCTCCCCCGGTCGTCTAGATAGCCTTTGAGCCGCAACCGCCCTGTACGTACTCGTCAAAACGTTCTTGCAGGGCGCCATGCCCGAGAAGGGGTAGGGGATGCAAGGGTATCGGTGATATTGGGTTGTCATAGGGTGACCCTTTGGCACATGAGTACGATAATACTACCGTAGGGCTGGTCGGGAAACCAATCTTGTTTCGCAGCGTTTCGAAACGATGTTTCCCTCCGGATTTAGAACCTGTGGAAGGTCTTCGTCGTCCAATGTCCTGATGGCGGCTGCGGATGCTGGAATTCGTGGGGAGGGACGAGCCAATGAAAGTGCCGTGATGGGGTCTGTAGGCGCTGCTGGAAGTTGTAAGCGCCGCTTCGGCGTCAAGCGATGCAGAGCCTCGATACGTACCGCAGCAATTTAGCGCCGGGGTTGAACTTGCGCAATCGTGCATCTGCGGCCGGCGGCAAGGCCCAAGACCGTGCTTTTTGCTAGGGGAGTAGTTATCTGGTCGAACAACCCATTCCCCTATTCACTTCTTGGTGACGACGACCCACTAACCTCGTGGAAATGAGCCGCTTCGATGCCCAGTGTTCTTTTTATGGCATCAAAAATCCCCGACTCGTGTGTCGCGGCGGGACCGAACGCCCGCACCCAATAGTCGGCCATTTGTTGCCCAAGAAGTGTGTCTCGGTTGGACCTGGCGGTTGAGGGGGCAGGAGGCCTGCCTGGTCGGTGACGTCTCTCGCACTTATTTATGGCTAGAGGTAACTTAAGGCAATTGAGCTCAGGGGTTCGCACAGGCACTTCTCGGGGTTGCAACAGTTCTAGAAGACCATGATCTGACGCCGGACGAGAAGCCGGGCCGTTTTTGTGTTCGAGATGCTTGGGCTGATCTTTGCTAGGGTGTTGCACTGCTGGGCCATATCGATGATGTCAATATTGCGGTGCTTGGTGGGTGCGTATCGGTGGGCAGAGGTCGGAGTCAGTCGCGCTTGTTGCATTGACGTCGCCCTAGGGCAACGCAGGTGAGTCGGGCCTTTTGATTCAGGACTCGGGTAATATCTCCTTATGCCTCGGTGAAGAGCTGCTTATCATGGACATCCTTCCTTTTCGGAGCGTCTGTCGGCCCCGCAGTAAGCTGCTCGTGTACATACAGATCATGCCCACCGTAAGACGAATTTTGTCGGGCACCGAAGGTTGTGCCCGTCTGTCTTGTCCCGCCCAAAAGTAGCTTGTTGGTTGTTGGATAGATGGCGCTCGACAATGGTTTTCTCCGTGATGATGGCATGTCTCTTTCCCAACGAAGTTCCAACGGCCCCGCCGGATCGGCCGCGTGGCGGAGCGCATGGTTCGGTGTTTCTCGGGAGCTGGCCTGGCGAGATCCCACCTGTTTGTCATTGGGTAGCGGCGGTGGATAGCAAGACAAAGGCGTTCGAACCCTGCCAGCCCTGTCACAAACTCGGAGTACACACCGCCAGTCGGTTGTCCTTCCATCATCCGTCTTGTCCTGTTGGTTGTTGGGCTGTGGGAGTTTCTGAGTGCCGCACCAGACCCAAATGACGCATAATTACCGGCGAGCGAAACACTCCATTGGGCGAATTCGCTGCATGGAAGACCCGTCGGCGAGTTTGCTATACTTCTTGCGGCCATGAAATACGTCGGCTGTTGGGCGTTTGGTGCCGGGAAACTGGGGAGTTGTGGGCTAGCAGGCGAGTTACGCGCCCAATCAAGTCGAATACCGTCTCGCCAGAACCAGGCGGGTCGCCCAGTGTTGAGCGACACCTTTTTCAGACTGTGACGAGGGCCGCCTAGCGCAGGTCCGAATCGCGATAGCGTTAGCCGCCTCTGTCCGCCACGGCATGTTGCACACATCCCGTCTTTCCACTTCCTTATTTCGGCTGGTACGACCATGAGTTTGGTTGTTTCTAAGAATGGATCCAAAAATACTTGCCCGCTTGTTGCCTGCACTTCTGCGGCAATCTGGTTCCTGCCTTCTCATAGGATGAAATGCCTTCCGCGCTGGCCAATGAAGGCCGCAAAGTCTGCATAAAACTGCCGCCCAATGGGAAGGCGAGTTCTGCGAATGGGGGAAATCGACAGGGGTCTGGCGTGCGCTTCTGCACGTTGCACCGTTTGAAGAACGCACTTGGAGACGCTCACACGGTCTCTGCGACTCCGCATCAAATCCTCTCTCATGCTTCGCTGTTTGTTCTCTTCCAAAAAGAAACCAAAATCCCCAACACTACCAACAACGAACGCCTCGACGACGCACCATGCAGGATTTGCGCAGAGCAGAGGTTATTGCTGCTATAATTAACCTGCGCGCATGACTTGGCTGTCGCTTCGGAAGATTACCGATTTGTGTTTCATTCACTCACTCAGTTGATGACTGAGTTTGGGGTTCAGGTTGTCTATGTGGGGACTGATGACACCTAGCGCCAGAAGCAAGCGCGAGGCACAGGGGAAGCACGGAAGCCTCGACTATCACCGGCAGGAAGGCGCCATTGCTTCCCCCGCGTCGTCGCAGAGCGTGACATGGTGACGGGCCTGAGGGCCAACCCAGCTCTGCGCACCACACGCACACGCGAACGATGTCGGCACTTGGCTGGATCTGGACATGCAGTGGGGAAGCTGGCAGCTGGCTGGTAGCATCGATGCTCCCTTTCTGCAGTTTTGGCAACCCTTCTGAAATGACAAGGAGGCCAAAGAGGCAATTCATTTGGATGACCCGCCGGAGTTGATCCACTTACCGACCTCGTTTGACCCTTATTGTGTGGTACTTGCCCTACTACGGATACATGTACCATCAGCTGCCGGGCTGGCGGCAGGTCTCCGTGAGCCGGAGCCGCCTAATACCATCACAAACGCAGCGAAGCGGCCGTCCGCGGCTCGTCAACCCTCTCGAGTTGATGGACAACCTTCTTCGTGTCTGGTGGGCAGTGTGGTGTGTACCGGAGGACCAGGCTGACTGCGTTAGTGACCACGAATCAACGCCGAGTGTGCGCGGCCATTGGCCACTCATTGTGCAAGCCTCGAAAGCTCGCTTCGCCATCCGCTCACTAGCCATTGTTCACCTCCCTTTACAAAGCGGGGTCATCTGATACCGAAAGACAATACCTTGTTCGCTTATCAACTTGGAGAAGTTGAACTTCGAACTGACTGAGCAGCTAATCCTCGGAAGGAGTGTAGAAAATATGCTCGGGACGTCTTACACCGAGATGTTGCTCCATGAAAGGAAAGCCAAGTTACGCCTTGAGTCTGGGGTGTACGGACATGTACATACCCCTCGCGGGAGGTTCCAACAGTACCACCGTACCTTTCCTCGTGCGTGTGTTGCCCGTCTCTTTTGTTCATACCTGAGTTACCGCAGGAAACGGCCCTCCATGCCTGCGCGGCATCCGGTACGGAACCGGAGCGCATTGCGCTTAACACTCAGCTCCCCTGTTTCTCCATTTTGAATTGGGGCCGAATGACATGCCGCCGCGCCGACCCCAATCCGACCTTGGGTTCCCGAAACCTGTTCGTCATATCCTCCCTCAAAACGCCCTACGTGCAGACCGATCCAAGCAGAGCGCAGATTGCCGCCTCGCACGCGATACCCACTTTGTGCGAGGCGAGGCAGATCCGTTGGATTCTTTGGCTGTCTGTCACGCTGCAAGAGAGTTTTGATGGGGGAACGTTGGTCGGAAGTCTGTGGGGCCTTTTGGACCACATTTGGCGGCTGTTTCCTCTGATTGAGCCACAGGTTGCCAGCACTAAGCTTAAGTTCAACAGGGACCAAGGAACTGCATGAAACTACTGCGGTCTTCGTATCTCACTTGTTAGCTTGGCGGGCTTGTCCCCGAGGCCATTTGCGTGACCACCGGGCTGAGCTCCCGGGTAGCTGTCCCATTCCCTGAGCAAGAATGAGGCATCCAGGGCGGTGGGTGACACGCCTCACTCAAGGGACACGCGTCAACCTCATGCATTCGATGCCGTTCCCTCGGTGAACAGCCGCGGCCAACATTGCGCATTTACAGCTTGACACTCTGGACAACGTTTCTTTACACCCCAGATTATTTACTAATCCGTGCAAGACCACAACCGCTCGTGTGCAACTTTGCCGACCATGTTGGTCTTGGCAAACTCGCTAGATTGTAACCAGGATGGTGACTGCGTCTGCAAGTGCCTGGCCCGGCCGGCCGCTGGTTGACTGTGGAAGGGTTGGAGTGACGGCGGTCGTTCCCACACTTCCCAACACGGCATTCCACGCCCAACCCAAATGAAGGTACCGAGGTACTTTGTGCCGCCGAACGTACCGGTACATATGTACAAGTCGAAGTCCCGTCATCTCCCCCCCCGG
The DNA here is from genome assembly GCF_020726465.1 of Chaetomium tenue. NCBI lineage: Eukaryota > Fungi > Ascomycota > Sordariomycetes > Sordariales > Chaetomiaceae > Chaetomium > Chaetomium tenue. Next base: position 1,286,894 of record NW_027117335.1, read on the forward strand.
GGATCTCTGCGGCGTGCCGCTGGGGTTCCAAGTCAGGATGGAAGTCTCGGTCGATGGCGGAGGAACTTACTCGCGCATCTCACACATTCCAGCGCGGGTATTCGTACACAGTAGCTTTCATGACTTTGATGCCTTGGTAAGGCCCCTGTTCCTTGTAGTCTATCTATGAATTGAAACGTAAGCTCGACTTGTTGCCCTGCTAGCCCTGACAGCCCTGACACGGAGGGACTTCCTCATTCTCTCGCTCCAACTTCCGCGTTGTCCGCTGCAAAAAACTACCCCGGCCCCCCCAGGTCATTCAGGCACGGCAGACCCACATGTCCATTGACCGGGGTGCCCTGCTAGCCAGATCTCGCCGCTTCTCATCCAGCCTTTTCGCACCCGCGGGCGTCTGTGCGTCTCGACTCACGACGGCTGAGCGGGACATTTTTCTGGCGCTTGTTTGGCTGTGAGCACTTGAACGGAGCGCCGGGTCTCTGATTACCTCGCGCCCTCCCCCCTTCAGGACCATCTCCGCTCCGCATTGCATCCCGCAAGACGAGTGCCGTCAGGAGAGTTTGCAGCAGAAAGGGGACTTTTCCATACGCTCGGTGCCCCGGATTTACGACCACGATTTGAGGATCCCTCACCACTCAAGGAAAGCCTGCGTGAGTTATCCGCGCCGCGGCAGTGCGAACCGGCTTTGTCTCTCGACCCCCGTCCCGACAGGCGCAGCATAATCGCGCGTTAAAGAAGGCCAAGCGCCAGGACTCGGCAACTCAAAAAAGAAGGTTGGGAAAACTCGAGGATTCAACCAAATTTCTCGGCAACAACTGCCACGATATCCGCTGCATCTGGTTCCGGTAACCTCATACGGCACGCAAAACCCCGACGCCCTTTTCTCCATCCTTTCGTCGACGTGTTGGTAGCAGGCTGCCAAGGAGCGCAACGGACAGGAACGGCCCAGTTGCGATTTGCGCACAGATCAGCGTGCCGCCTCAACTCACTATCGGCGACGACTAGGTTCATGTCTCTCTGACGTGTCACACGATACCGTTGGAATCTTTGCGATCTCATCATCATCGGAGCGGAGCCATATTTTGTGTTCCTTCACAAAGTACCTTATCTGGCAACATCAGCAGCAGCTTAGCCGTGGTTGAGAAGCAACGTCGGAGAGGAGACTGTGGCGGTTTGCCGTTTTTGTGAGGCCTGAGCGGCGGCGCGGTTGTTTCCTGTTCGCTACCCGACCCCCGGCTTGTCGTTTGCGCCCCGGGCCGCGGATTTGCGGTCGCTCCCATCGCTGCACCCTGGATTCGCCTCCACGCCCGACTCAGCCTCCACCATTTGCTTGCTTCTGGGCGTGCGGGTGCTGGTGTTAAGCATTCAAAAGGTGACCCCAAAGCTCCCCTGCCGAGAAAGACGCATTTTTGCGCCAGGACCGGAGCCGAATTCGATCAACTCAGAAAAAAATATCACAACTCCGCGCCAGTCTCCGAACGAGTCCAGGGCTGGAAGTCACGGACGCACGAGCGCCGACCGGTCCCCACCTTCCGTCACTGGTGCATCGCAACCGGTACCTTCCTGCTGCTCATCCTGCTGCAGCCTGATCACACACTTTTTTTTTCTTCTCAAGCAAACACCAACAAACCGCTTTCTTTGCTGTTCTTAGTTTTGTTTTATCAGAGAACGGATCTTTACGATCCCACCGGAACCCCATTCCGTCACATTCCTCGAACGCCTACCTGGGCACTCACTCACTTACTAGGGTTCTCAATCAACGAGCCGCTTACATCCGCCATCTTCAGCTGCTTCATTTATCTGCTACGCCTAGCGCATCCGCTTGAGACCGCCCTTACTGCGTGGTTCAGCGGACGCTAACCGAACCCCGCCAACACATCGCAAATACAGAGCGGTCACTTCGCTCATTCTTGGATTTGCTTGCAGCCTCGGGGCCGCCTCGGAGAGGCGGTTGTGGATGGAGATGGCGACCTTTACGGCTTTGAATGGGGGCTCACCAAAATCCGCGGAAGGAACCAACGGGGCGATGGACGGAGAGCGGCGAAGCCCGCAATCGGCCAGCGCTGAGCCTAGATCTGCTAAAGGGTACCACAGCCAGAAGGATCGAGAGGGCCGCGAGGTGCAGGAACGTCGGAGTAGCACCAATCACGAGAGGCTTCCCTTTCCGGGCGCCGCCGCCTTTGCAGATGTCGAGGGATCGCACAAGCGCAAGCGGTCAATATCAGACTCTCCCAGGAGGGAACGCCCACGGTCACCACCCGTGCGGACAGAAAGGGCCGAGCGATCAGAGCGATCAGAACGGCCAGAACGGTCAGAGCGCGTGGAGCGTGTGGAGCGAGCCGAGCGCGCGGAGCGGTCAGAACGATCAGAGCGGACGGAACGGTCTGAACAGTATGAGCCGCATCGTCATCCGTCGGAATCACAAGATGGACGTACCACGCCGCAACGGGATACCTATCGAGGACGGCAAAGAGACGAAGCGCGGGATAACGAGCACTGGCGCACGGAGCGGGCTAGGGAGGAGCGCACTTCAAGCTACGAAGCCCCTTACTCGGCTGGTCCGGTATCGGCTCAGTCAGAGGAGCCAACGGGTGATTTGCTACGGAGGGCGACAAGCCACGGCGATGATGACCAAAGCCCAGACGGCGACGACCGCTCTATCTATCCTGGCCAGTACTCGTCCGAACACCGCCGGGATGGCATCCTCCAATCGGACCCGAAGAAGAGGAAGCGCAATTTTAGCAACCGCACCAAGACGGGTTGCCTAACATGTAGGAAGCGAAAGAAGAAGTGCGACGAGAAAAAGCCCGAATGTGAGTTGAATTTTTCGTCCCCATGTTTTGGTTCCCTCCCGGCCCCCGAAACGCGCTTGTTTACAAGCATGGTCACATTTTGTGGCCGCATCCGGCCTATTCTAGCGGCTGACCATCTGCATAGGCAACAATTGCTACAAGGGTGGTTTCGTTTGCGCTGGCTATCCTCCGCAGAGAGGAGCCTGGACCAATACACCCGAGAGCAGCAAACCTGCGCAGGTCAACATTGAGTCGAAGGATCCAAACTATGTGCCTCCGGGAGCATACGGGATGCCCCAGCAACCACCCCCGTACAGCGGCAGCCAACAGCCTCCGCTCGGCCAGCAACCGAAGCGAGACTCCCTGCCATATAACCGCGGCCAACCCACGCTCCGGATTACGCCCCCCCAGGGCCGTCCTTTGCAGACAGACGACGACAGGCTGACCGCATCGACAATGCCGAGCTCTATCATTAGCCCCGACAACAAGCTCTCGGCACTATCAGGGTACACAACGTCGGCATCGGCAAACATGTTCCCCACCCCAGTCAGCGCTGCCGCCATATCCGCCTTCTCGGACCGAACGCCAAAGGAGTACCAACGCGTGCCGCCGCTTCACGACCTCACGCGGACCGATCCGGATCAACAATCGCTACCTCCTCCACCACCTCCGCAGAGCAGTACCATGGCGCATCCCCCATTTAACAGCATGCTGCACGGTGGCAGGACGTCGACTCCGCCGGCACCGCCGTCTGCGATATCCCCCCAGCCTCCTTCTGGCGGTGCTCAGGCGACGGCACAGGCCGCCCTTTCGCACTCGCAGTTCTCAGACAGGCCATCGCGTCGGCAGAAAGAAGAGATGCTGAACGGCAGGCCGTACTATCCCTTCGACAAGGAGCTCGTACTCGAGCGAGAGCGGTGCAACGCTGCATGTTGGCGGTTCAACAACTCGACCAACCCAAACCTAGGCGTCTCCCCCACCGAGCGCGCGCGGTTGTTTCGCGACATCCTCCACCCGCGCGAAGGTATCCAGCTATCGCCTAGTATGGTGTCGCCTGTCACTCGTGCCGGGCGCGTAGGCGACAATGCGACGGTTGAGGCGCCTTTTAACTGTGACTACGGCTATAACATCCAAATCGGCAACCACGTCTCGATTGGCCGAAACTGCCTCATCAACGACGTCTGCGAGGTCAACATCGGGAACAATGTCATCATCAGCCCTAACGTCTGCATCTATACGGGCACCTGTAGCACCAACCCGCGTTACCGTAAGGGGAACCAGGGCACGCAGTACGGCAAGCCCGTCATTATCGAGGACGATGTTTGGATCGCGGCAAATGTGGTCATCCTTCCGGGGGTCAGGATCGGCAAGGGCTCGACTGTTGGCGCGGGGTCGGTCGTCACGAGGGTATGTTTCCCCCCCTTCCTTCGCTCCTCTCTTGCTGGAATTAGTGCTGACTGCTTGACACAGGATGTCGCCACCTGGAGTGTCTACATGGGCCTCAAGGCCGGCCACCGCAGGGGCATTGCGCTTGTTCCCTGAGCTTGAACCTAGTATTGGGCAATGAATATTTTTAATATCTTTTTTTTCCCTTTCTTACCAATTCCAGCCCCACCGTTTAGTATCGTTCTTAGTGTTTTGATTGCGGGGCTGGATCTCCCTTTTCCTCTCTCTCCTAGGACGACGGACGACTTCGGGCTGATTAAAGATCTGATGAGTGTTTATTTACCCCCATCTCCTATGATACCCAGTATTGTTTGTATGTATTCATGTATGTATGGGATGAGATCAAGTCTTTTTGTTTTGTGGAGGAACATGTCGGAAGAAGTATAATGTGGAATGTAGGGGGTGGCATGGCGCGGTGGAAGCGAGTTGATACCTCAGACCTGGCCTTGATACCTGATATGATATGAATACACAACGACATCTTTGTTTATCTTCTTTTGGTTTGCTATGGTACGCGATATGTGGTCGCCTGAGCCTCCAGGCTAAGCCTGACTTGAACGTGAAATGGGGTCTGTCGGTAATATGCAATCTCTCTTGTTGGGGGCGATCAGATCACGATCTGCATCGCATCCAACCTCCCGTGTTGTTGGTATGTGCATACACAACAACGGCTTTGAGCGGTGGCTGTTGGCTGCCGCAGGATGGAAGGGTCCGCCCGACAATGCTCTTCTCTGACAAAAAAAAAGTTTGTTTGTCAGACGCGGTTGGATCTTATCTGCCTTGCCGTATGCCTGCTTCTCCGGGCAACATGACAACGTGGGTGGTGGCAGGCATTGGAGGGGAGGATTGGAAGGAGGTGGAGACCGGCGAGGTGAGGTGGTGTCTCTCGGATCCGGCATCCGATCCGACGGTATGTTTTTCTACTTTGTTTCCCCTTCTCCGGCGGCGGGTTCAACTCAACCTCTCCCCACCGCCCCCCCCTCGGACGGAGGAGGCTGAGACAATGCAAACAACGCGGATGCTTGTGTTTCTTGGGAGGGGGGATGTTTCCCCCCCCCCCCCCTCCTCCCTGCCCCCTCCCCCGCCCCCCTCCGGGGCCGCGACCCTCACGGCCGGGCCTCAGGAGCGGCCTCAGGAGCGCAGAACACACGGGGACACGTGTAACCCGCGGGTCTTCTGGCCCCGGCCCAAAACATGGGCCCCGCGGCCGGTGGCCGGGCTGACGGGCTGGGGTAAAGTGCAAAATTCTTTTCTCACCGTGGCCAGGCAGCGGTATTATCGTGTTGTTGTTCATGCCGAGCGAGCCAATATCGAGAGCGAGCTGATGGATGAGACGGGGCGGAAATGAAGTGGTTGGTGTGTCGCCCCCCCCTTCACGTCTCCGCAACGTCGGATCACATGCAAGGTCCCATCAGCTTCGGCCTGCCTGCGGGGGTTCCGCGGACGGGACGATTATTGTGCGTGGTGTTGAGGGGCGGTCAGCTCCTTTCCCTTGGTGCCTGTGTAACCCCCGCGCCATTTCGGGTGGCCCGTCCGATGCGGCACCGGGCCTGTTGGTTGTACAAGACATGCTACGACATCGGATGTATGTACACTACATACATACTTGCGTGCCGTACGCCGCGCTAGGGTATTGTTCAGACAAGTCCTTGTCCCGCGTTCTAGGCAACCTCGAAATAGCCATGTGCCCCCGCAAAGATCCTCCCGCCCTGACCTTCGGCTCCGTGTATCACTGCGGCGTGGTGCGGCACAGTTTTGGGGGAGGGGGGGAAAGGAAAGTACCTCGCTCGAATGTCACGGCGAGAAAGCGGGATGAGACAGACGGGGTTCGTGTTGAGGTGGCTGAACCTGAACATGCATGACAAAAAAAGGAGAAAGCAAATAATAGCTTGGCCAACGTGATGGCGGATTCGCACCGTCCCCGACTTACACGCCGCGCCGTTTATCAGATCGACAGGGATGCCTTTCTGCCGTGTTGCTGTTGGTTGCACCTTGCAGCTTGGTGTTCAAGGATATTCAAGGATATTCAGATGCCCCCCCCTCCGAGACATGACGAAGCAATTCGTCAGGTGGTGAGGGCCCTTCACTACACAGGGCTGTGAGCCGGAAGGTCCTGTCCCACGTCGTCGGGAATCGCTTCGCTTCAGCAAACACGTCCCGGGCGTGCTTGACAGTTTCTCAAACGGTATGGAATGCGAAAAGGGCTGGTGGTGGTGGGGGGGCAGCTGAGAACTGTAGACCTCGTAAATGAACCAACAAGAAGCCACGAAAAGTGGGTGGGAGGACACCGCTGAGTATTGCGACGCTGGGCTGACAGGAGGAGCCTGCGTTGATTTGACGGGATGGTGTGGAGGTAAATCCCTTAAGGGAGGGCCAGCTGGGGGTGCTGGGTACCGCATCCTGCTAGCACGTCTTCGAGATGGCGGGATTGAAGGAAGCTGTTGGCAGTTGGCAGTTGGCAGTTGGTTGCGCTCGGGCGGTATGCAGGATTTTGTGTTCAGGGGGCTGAATGGAGAGCAGGACTCGGAGAATTATCAGGCGACGGGCCGTTGGTCTGGACCACACTGGTGGGCTTGGGCCCGTGACCGCCGAGCGCGCGAGATGGTCTGCTTCAAGATGAAATCGGTGAATGCAGGACGATGTCTACCCTGGTCCAGCTGGCATGTCAGATCGAAGAGCCGTCACCGACAACAAACATTGCCAATAATCGGGAGATGGGCTTTACGGCGTGCTTTCACCGTGCCTGCTGCATCAGCACCTTATCTCCACACCACCCTTGCTAACTGTCAGGTACTTGACGCCCTTGTACGGCTTCACGCCCTCCCCTAACCCGCGACTCTTCCTCGGATCAAGATGTATACTCTCCACCTTGATGCCGCTGGCCAGCCAGCCCTTGACGGCAAAGCTGAGCGAGGCCGAGCTGGGCATCAGAATCTTGTTCTGCGCCGCCCTGCGCTCCTCCCGGTCCGCACCGCTCGCATCCACAGCTGCCTTGGCCGATTTCGCGACGGGCGATGAGTTCTGGTACGGCTCGTCGTACGAGTATGCGTTCGCGCCCGTGCCAAAGCCAAACCCTGTCGGATCAGACTCCTCATCCTCCTCGGTCATCTGCCCCACGACCGTACACCGCAGCACAAAAGACGCCGTCCCCTGTGCCAACTCCTTGTTCGAGATGGTCCACTCCAACGCCCGGTCCCCGGGGTTATAGGTAGCATCACCCTTCGTAGGCCGGATATCGGAGAGATTCCTCACATCCGCCGGCAGCGGTACGGACACCGCAAGGTCCTGCAACGCCGGCGCTCCACTCGGGGCGCTCGCCCCGAAACCCCTCCCACCACCACCACCGCCCAACCCCCCTCCCCTTGCCCCCTGCCCACCCGCAGCGGCAGGCCCAAACATCCGATTGACCTGCACCCGCACCTCAAAGTCCGACCCCGTCGCCCCCAGCCCCGTCTTAATCTCCAACGTAACCGGCAGCTTCAGCGGGTTCGCGCCGGCCCCCACCAAGGCGGCGTCACCCGTGAAGGGCATCAGATCGACCTCGTAGCCGGCCAGGGTGAAGCGGCCGTCGGGGGGGATGAAGCTCAGCAGGCCGGGCTGCTCGCGCCAGCGGGCGAGGCGCACGCAGGGGTGGAAGACGGGCAGGTCGATGACGCTCCGCAGGTTGTGCTTGCCGGCGGGGCCGGTGAGGGTCAGCAGGAGGTCGGGCACGCCCGAGACCTTGGAGGTGAAGGCGATGGTGCCGTTGGCGAAGGCGGCGAGGGGCCGGCCCGAGGGGGCTAGTGTTACGGAGAGCGTCTCGACGAGGTCGGTGTAGAGCTCGTTGGAGGTGTGTCGGACGTTGGCGCGCCGCCAGGGGAGGGCGGGGGTGGGTTGCGCGTGGAGGGCGGGGGAGGCGGAAGCGAAGGTTGGTTTTCTGGAGGGGTGAAAGGGAGAAGGTTAGTGGATGTTCTTTGTGTAGAATGGGAAAGAGGGGTGTTGGGGGGATGGAGGGGTGCCCCGTACGTTGGGAGGTTGAGGTTGCCTAGCAACTTGTCCATGAACCCCTCCACCTCGACCATGTCTCGTAGCGCATTAGGTTCGGTGGTAGTGATGGTGCCCGCATCGCACATCTCGGTCAGGAGTTGAGCAACGACATCGTAGTTGGCCTCGATCTTGTGGGCCAGTAACGGCGCAGTCAGGAATTCTTCGAGAGAGTCGATGACGCGGTGTAGAAACTCGAGGACGAGGAGGGGTTCGACCTCGGACGAGGTGGTCAGGAGGAAGAGAAGGTTCGCATGGGTGAGGTTGAAGACGAGAGTCGGCGGGTTGGTGTTAGGTAGGTAGAGGAGATTCGGCCGGGGGACGGGGTGGTCGAGGTAGAGGGGCAGTAAATGGGACGCCGACAACGGTCGTGACGAGTATGTGTGCGACAGGACGAGGGCGCTGGACGGTGGGTTAGTTTACGACTTGATGCAACAGGATAATAAATACACTAACTTATGCTCGTCGTAGATATGCAGCGCCTCGACAACGCCGTTCATGGTGGCCGGAGGTTTCGAAGTTGGGAGCTATCAAGGTCGCCGTTGTTAAATGTGTTCGAGGTTGGGTCAGATAGGCCCCCGCGGGCTTCTGGGAGCGCTGACGCAATGCGCCCGGGCGGCGGCAGCGGCAGCGGCAGCGACAGTGAGTCGTGCCCAGACCCGCCCACCCGCGCGGCCTGTAAGCGCCCTTGCAGAATCTCGGCTCAGAGACTCAACATGACCACATCTCATTCAACGCACAATTGAAAGAAGCGAAAGAAAAGAGCTTCTCTCAACCACGCCAACATCCACCATGGCCAAGGACAGCATACCACCAATCCACTCGTTGGACAAGCCTGAGAGGCTGCAGGACATTCTCAAAGAGGACCGTGGCGACGACTGCCTGCCCTGCAAGATCGTCGGTGGGTTTTGAGTTTCTCATCAACCATGTTACCGTATATCCCCCAAGGCCAGTTACTAAAGCTGTTGTCATCATAGGCGGCGGTGCTTTCTTTGGTTTGGCTGTCTACAGCTACGTGTCTGGACAATCACAGCTCGAGAAGCAAAAGGCAAAGATTTTGGCTAGTGGCTCACGGTTCGGTATGCGGAGTCGGAGTCTCGGCATCACGGGCATTTCACTCGGACTGGCCTGGTTGGGCATCTGGAGGCTGGTTAAATGAGCGCATCGAAAGAGCCGACAAGTCACAACCCATCACCGCTCACTTTTATGATCAGCCGACGCGGTAAAAGCACGCGCCAGGCCGCTGGGCTGAGTCGGACTACGGGCCAGGCTTCACGATGCCCAACCTCACTTCGCTATTCCATGACAGCCGAGTACAATCGGTTCTGGGAAGGAAGCGCCGGGAAGGGATGGGGAGTTCGAGTTGGGCAACCTTGCGTGCATGCTAACGGAACAGGGAGGGAAAGGCCACCGACCGCACCAGCACCGGGGGGGAGGACCTAAAGCTCACCAATGTATATGTATGTATGTATCAATACCAGGACACGTTACTGACAATCTGCCTCTCGAGCCTTCGGTTCTTCTCGCCGGCACCTTTCTCTTGTTCTCTTCATACCGCGAAACTCGTCATGGCCACCGTCAATTCTCGCTGAGGTCCTGCAATCACAATCACTATCACAATCATGGAAACGGAAACGGAAACGGAATGATGTCTCGACCCCATATGTACTGTCAGGCCTATGAAACTACTACACTAGAAGGGAACATGGTAAAGTAACCGCGCAACCAAAGCACAGCGCCCGCTTGTCTCTTCCGACCCAGTCTCTTTTTGCCATTCCTCCTCCCCCGCGCAGCAGCAGCGGCCACGGCATCAGCAACAGCAGCCGCAGCGCCGCCGGCAGTCGCGTCACCACCATCGTGGCGAGCGAGCTTAGAACGACGGCTTGGCGTTCTTGACGAGGTCCTCGAAGTAGGCCTGGTTCCACTGGCCGGCCTCGGGGCTGGGGTTGTAGGCGTCGGGCTTGCCGCAGAAGCTGTCGTAGCGGGTGGCCGAGGTGTCGCTGGTGCCGTCGGACTCGCCACCGGGCTTGACCCAGACGAAGGCGTCGGCGAGCTCGGCGCCCGTGTTGGCCGTGGGGCGCGCACCGAAACCGGCGCCCTTGACGTTGCACCAGTTGCCCCACTCCTCGCGGAGGCCGGAGACACCGTTGCGGCCGGTGTCGACGATGGCGTGGTTGGGCATGCCGGCCGTCTTGAGCGCCGCGCCGAAGGTGGTGATGTAGGTCTTCTCGTTCTGGCACGAGTTGTACTTGGCGTCCGAGGTGTCGGAGAACTCGCCGGGGGACAGGTCCCTGGAAAGGTGGGTTTTCGTTAGCAAGCAAATCTCGGGGGGGGGGGGGGGGGGGGGTGGTATTTGTCATGTCATGGAGAGAATGGGCTTACCATTGGTTCCAGCCAGCCACGTTGGTGGCGATACCACGGAACTGCTTGGGCGAGCCGGCGGCCTTGTAGGCCTTGGCGAGCTCCTCAGCACCGGGCTTGAGGTTGGCGTCCCAGCCGAGCCAGCCACCGTGGCCAGCATCGAGGTACATGACGACGTTGGGAAGGTTGAGCTGCTTGAGAGCGTACGCGACACCCTCGTGGTACCCGTCGGCGCTGTCCTGGCAGGTGGTGAGGTCGATGTTGGTGACCAGGTTGGGGAGCGAGTCGGGCTCGATGACGAGCGCGAAGGCCGTGTTGGGGTTGGCCTTGATGATCGGGACGATCTCTGCGGCGCATGTGTCAACGGCCTGTCCATATTTCTTCGGCTGCTTCTGCTTCTCGCCTGGGAATCCAGAGCCAGAGGCCAGAGGGCCAGAGGGGGAGGTTGGGGGGGGACTACTCACTGTCGATGTACTCGGTCTTGTACTTCTCGATCTCACCGACCTTCAGCTCACCGTTGGAGGCCTTAGCGGCGCAGTCACGGCCCGGGAGATCGTAGATGACGAGACCGAGGATGTTCTCGCAGGGAACGTCCTCAAGGGCGGGCTCGAGCTTGCCGATGTTCTCGATGGTGTCGAGCCACAGGAAGGTACCGACGTCAGCGACCTTGGCGGCCTTGGCCGCGAGGGCGGAGTCCGAGATCTGCTCAACGGCGGCCTCGACCTCGGCGCGGAAGAAGTTGTTGGGGTGCAGGGTGTACTTCTTGAAGACGTTGGTCGAAGCATCGAGCGTGACGGCCGACGCGCAGGCACCGCCAGCTTGGCGGGGCTTCTGCTGGGTCGTGGGCGACGGGGCGGCAAGGGCCAGGGTGGCAAACGCCAGGGCAGCGGACGTGGAGAACTTCATGTTGGGCAGGATCACACACAAGTTGGAGTTGGAACTGTGATGGGCTGGTCGAGAGATCTTCCTTCTTTGCAACAGAGGGCGGATGGCTCGCCTTTATACCAGGTATGAATGCCCCCTTGGCGTTTGCCGCGTCCCCTGGCGACCACATCCCGGAGCCTCAGGGGCCGAGGCCAACGAACGCCTGCGGGCCGCTCACGAGGTAAGGCTACCATCCTGCTCTGGAGGTCGAGCCTTGCAATCAGGAAGACAGGGCCGGTGTTGGCGCGAGGGCTCGGGTTGGACGCTCCGAGGAGGGATGTGAGCCGCGCCGAGCAGTCGCCGCGAGGATATGGGATGCGGGGCTGCTGGCGAGTGCCGATCACAGCGAGTGGACGGGCTGTCAGGTCCCATCTCGCACTTCATATCGAGCTTCATTTGCGCTCAGGCGGTGCCCCCGCGGCCCCGTTGCGGATTGGTTGATGGGCTACGGATGTTGCCATTGCGGTTGAACGTATACGTGGGGAATGTGGGGAATCGGGGAGCTGGTTCCTGGCAATCTGGGGTACTTTCCCACCTTCATGCACGTCCCTCGATCTCCCGTTTGGGTAAGCTACCTATCCAGGGGTTCCAGGGGGGGTACGGAGCTTTGCCTTTTGCAAACGCCCTCCCGCCACGGCGGGCTTGTGAGGAAGCTTCGCCGTGTCGATCAGCGGGTAACGGTCCGTCATGAGGAACGCCAGTGGCTGTTTTTGATGGCGTTAACTGCGTACCTTTGTGGGCGCGGAGCAGAGAACTCCCGAGTTGTTATGGCAGGTCATTCACTCTGGATGACTGCCCCGGGTCATCACTAGAGATTGAATCCGAAGGGTCTAGAGCTTCGATTCTTTTTTTCAGAGGTAGCACTCATGACAAGTCGGAAACGGCCATTAATGTCATATCGAGATGCATACATGCACATACTCGCGATCTCTTCACACCACGATCCGGGTCTGACACTTCATCAAGTTCGAATGCGGGGACTCCGCATGCACCCATACGGACGTGTACATGAGGGTCCCCCGGGGACTCCATTTCCCCAACATCTCATTCCCGGCGCTAAACGGCAGTTGGTGGCTAAAATACGCCATTGTTTGAAACGGAGCTTGATTTGTGTGCAGGCGCATATAGTACCCCCTATTAACCCGTTGATTATTAGCCGGCAATCCCAGCCCAGTGCCACGGGAGCACGCAGGGGGTCACTTGAAGGGTGTAGTCGGTGCCGATCATGATACTACCCGCCCTGCTCTGCCGCACAAATTCAGCGGACTCTTGATTCTTGTCGCCGCCCCGGCTAAACCCCCTAGACGCTTCGTCGGCACGGAGCATGGACCGAGCAGCACGAAAAGGGACGAAGCAACCCCTATACGTGAGTCGCGTTAACCTGACCAGGTCCGGTACCAATGATCTAATGGTTAGGCATCGATCACTTGGTCGCCGGCCACAGGAAGTTCGGTAGTCGTTGCCGTGCCTGTCTTACTCCCGGCTTTGCGTTTCACTCGTTTGTTCGAGAAGCCGGATCAGATCGTGTCGGATCCCGAAATCTGCTCATAACGCCTCGACGTGACATGTTGATGTCATCGTAACCATGTTCGGAGTGCCGGAGCAAGTCCCGAAACCAGTGGCTCTGCTGTTTGTTGTTTTGAAACTTGACTGGCAGAAGCCACCTAGGCCAGGGCTCCCTCGTGACCTTGCCGTGTCCTGGGCTTTACTGCGTACTCCATAAGCCTCCTAGAGTTACTTCGCTGCCTTACTATGTCTCCAGCCGTAGATGGGCGAGGTCAACCGGCTAGGTTTAAGTGCTTCCACAACTGTGGTGACTAGGTATGTACAATGAAACTCGAGGATAGAAAACCCCAGAGGCATCACCAGGAAGTGACTGACATAGACAATCAGCACAAAACGTTTCGAGCAGTTGAAAAATGACACGAAATGCAATTAGACAACAAGCAGACCAGGCCAGGTCTTGCTTAAAACTCGGCAATGCAGTTGGCGACGCCCACCGCACAGCGTGGAAATCGAGCCATGGCGGAGAAGGCGGCCCTGGCTTGTCTCCGGTTTGATTTCTTTTGTTGTTTCGTTTTCTGTTATCGAGTCAGTGATTCAACTTACCGTAGTTTATTGGAAGGCGATGACCTCGGGGACAGCCATAGTTCAACCACCGGTTGGTTAAAACCGATCGTCGACTCCCCTTTTTTCATTGTCGTTTGCTCTTCACCGATGCTTGTCTCTACATAAAGCATGTTTTTCTCCAGGCACCTTTTCTCGGGTTGTCCCCTTGACAATGGCTTCTTATCAAACAAGCCTGTGGTTCTCACTACCTAGTCGTCGCCAAGGTTGTTGCACGGAGTTCTCCACCTCAGAATCGGCCTAGGAAAGCTTAGCGAAGACGTCTGTTGATCAATGAGTTTGACGAGCGCGCTGGGGTGCCGATATAATCCGCCCGGCGAGGAACGGCGAGATGATGGCGTATTTGCGAGAGCGACAAGAAAACAGCCGAAGTACAAAGGAATGCACCACGCAAGATTGAGAGTATCAGAGAATAAACGGCTTGCCGAGGGCACAGCTCTGAGTGGCTGTTGAAAGGCATTCAGTGTTTTGTGGGTATCGTGAACCGGATATTGGATGTCCGTTGTGTCAAGACCTCGCAACCTGCTGGATTAAAGACTTGGACATAGTGACGCATGACATGCTGCCTGTTTGGGTCGGCTCGAGATGTTCGAATGGACTACGCAAGCACAGCGCTATCATCTTGGCTTGCTCCGCTCTTGTTTTCGCTAGGAGAATAAAAAAGCTCAGATCCCGTCCAGGTCGCTTGGAGGCTTGGCCAAAAATGCACCTATCTCCAATCTTTGATGCCCGAGCTCCAGCCCTCTGGCCCCACCCAACTTGCCCGTTCTGCCGTTCCACACCGCCCACGCACAAAACATCTCCCCACACCAGCACCACCAAAATCTCGCCAAATTTTGCGCCTTCAGAATTTCGAACCATCGCCCAACGAACGGATTTTTGTCGACAATCCACGAGTCACCGTCACGATGGGTACGTAGCCCTCCGGCCTCCTCGAAGCCTTTGTGTGCGAGTGGACGAGATTCTGAAATACGTCTCTCTCTGCGATATGGCATATTTGCTCCCGGTCGAGAATTCGTCGTCGTCGCTGTGCCTGGGCTTTTTGTCTCGAAGAGAGATGGGCCGGCGCAAGCTTCGAGACGATGCATCGCTGGTCGACGCGCCAATTTGAGCATACTAGGACCCAAAGGCTGACCGGAGTCCTTGTTGAATAATAGGTATCGATCTGCGGAAGCACCACGAGCGGTCCACGCACCGCAAGGCCCCCAAGAGCGACAACGTCTACCTCAAGCTCTTGGTGAAGCTCTACCGCTTCCTGGCCCGTAAGTCATCATGTTACCCTAACAGAACGCGGTTGTCGGTGATACTGATGGAGCAACATGCCAGGCCGCACTGATGCGCCCTTCAACAAGGTGGTCCTGCGCCGCCTGTTCATGAGCCGCATCAACCGCCCCCCCGTCTCGCTGTCTCGCATCGCGGCCAACCTCAAGAACGGCAACGAGAAGAAGACTGTCGTCGTTGTTGGCACCATCACCGACGACAACCGTCTCCTGACCGTCCCCAAGGTCCAGATTGCTGCTCTCCGCGTCACCGCCACCGCCCGTGCCCGCATCACCGCGGCCGGCGGCGAGGTCATCACCCTCGACCAGCTGGCTCTCGAGAAGCCCACCGGTGCTAACACCCTCCTGCTCCGCGGCCCCAAGAACTCTCGCGAGGCCGTCAAGCACTTCGGCATGGGCCCCCACAAGAACAAGGTTCGTTTTCCGTCCGCTTCCTCCAGCACTCGGCAGAACAGCACTGACCCCCCTCATAGAAGCCCCATGTCCGCTCCAAGGGCCGCAAGTTCGAGCGCGCCCGTGGTCGCCGCAGGTCGCGTGGCTTCAAGGTCTAAAGCGGTGGATATGGATACCCTTTGGAGTTTGGGGCGTGGCACGGGGTTCTTGGTCGTCGCATGGCAATGGTTTTGGGGCATTTGGTTCTGGGCTTGCTATGCTGTGCCGTCAGCCACAGGCGGCATACGGAGCACAAAAGTCTTTTCTCTTTTTTTACGGGCATGAGGAATTGACAGCATGGCACTTGACTGGCGCCACTGCTATGAATGACAATGCCATTGAGCCCCGCAACCGCGTATATGACTGTGTCTTCCTTTGTGGTACATGTGTTGTACAAAGTATTGTGACTATGTTTACAATATGGTCTTACATGTCTGCCCGGTTTCTCGCCAGCGAAGCAGCCCATCTCTTATTGCCCCTCAATATCCTCCAGCGTCACCTCTCCTATCCTATCGCGCGCCACAAAAAACGCTTCCCTAGATTCCTAAACCCGCATGGATCAGATCACATCCCCACCAAACACAGATAGACCATCATAAAGAGAGAAACCGGGAAATATATAAAAAAAAGACTCACCTTGCGTGAAGCATCGGGCTTCTCCCGATGTACCCTCACAAACATCTGTCTCAGCAGCTTCTCGAACGCCTTGTCCTCGGCGCCTTGGTAGAACTTGCACACGAAGGACCCGCCGGGCTTGAGCGTTTCGGACGCAAAGGTGAGGGCGGCGTGGCAGAGGTCCTGTTGTGTGGGGCGCGCGGGGGCGGAGGGGTGGTGGTTAGTTTGGGGTCTGCTTCTCTTCTTGGGGGAGTTATGGGTGGGGGTGGGTTGGGTTGGGGGTTGGGGGTTGGTTACCATGCTCCCGGCGTGGTCTTTGAAGTAGATGCCGCTCGTGTTCATCATCCTGTGATACGGGTTACTCAACGTTTTGACCGAGTAGTGATGGGCCTGGGGCCAAGGTGCTGACATGTCGCTGAGTACCACCTGGCGTGTGGTGAAAGTGAGTCGGTGGTGTTAGCTGGTCTGCTTTTTGTTGTGTGGGTATGGGGGATGGGCTGCTGCGTCGACCTACGTCTACCAACCGCAGATTCGGCTTTTCCTCCGCCTTTTCCTTTGGTTGAGTGCTCTCGTCTGCCTCCTTAGGTTGGGTGCTCATGTCTGCCTCCTCCTTTGGCTGGGTGCTCTCGTCTGCCTCCTCCTTTGGCTGGGTGCTCTCGTCTGCCTCCTCCTTCGGCTGGGTGCTCTCGTCTGGCGAGGGAGACGGCGACGGCGATGCTGATGGCTCTGACGATGCCGATGAAGGCTCAACCGGGCTTCCAATCTCCGCCTCATCCTCCCGCGCCGCCATCCGCTCCAAATCGATATAACTTGGCCGATCAGCGATCTCATCGCCGCCCTCCTCCGCCCCCTCCCTCTCAACCACACCCTCCCCCTCAAGCACCCCCTCCCTCCCCTTCCTCCTCGTCTTCCTCTCCGCCCTCCTCTTCTTATCCCCCTCCACCAACACCTGCTTCACCATACGCTGCACACCCGGACTCAAAAAATTCCCCTGAATCGTGCTCACCCCCTTAGGCGGCTGGGCGGGGATGATATCAATCCCCAAGACGGTGCCGTTGGGCGCGGTGCACTCGACAGCGACCTGCGACCAGCTTCCCGGCGCGTAGCCGAGGTCGACGACGACCTGGCCCTGGCCGCGGCGGAAGAAGCAGTACTTGGCGTCGAGCTCGAGCAGCTTGAAGGCGGCGCGCGACTTGAGCCCTTCCACGTGCCTGAGGCGGGCGTAGGGGTCGCTCTTCTGGCGGAGTTTCCATTGGGAGGAGCTGGAGGAGGGGCGGGTTTGGGTGGGGGTGGGGGTTGGGAGTAGGTATGAGGAGCCGAGGAGGTGTGAATTAAAGGTGCTCCTCGTCGGATTTAGACATGAGAGTCCCCTATTGACTGGGACGGCCAGACGGAGTGGCGTCCGGGTCCATGATGCTTGCATATGGGTGGATGATTCGGCTACACATGAAGCGACATGTATGTGTACTGAGCTTGTTCGTTGAAGCGGGAGAACTAATAATTATTGATAAGTTGGGTTCAAAGCTCTGAAATATCATGAGGCTGGATAGTTGCAAGTCTGAGATTGACGCGTGCAAAAATATCAGGTTAGTTTCAACTCCTCAATTGATCAATTCTTGGCGCGCAGATGAGCGATAAAGGCTTATTTTCTAAGCGGGTAAAAAGCCCGTTAAGCATACAATCCGGACATGAGCCTTACCTTTGGTGAGAGGGTAATGAGTCTGGATATAAGCGAGTGACCCACTTTCTACGCGACGCGATACCTTTGCGGAGCGACTGTAGCTTTTGAGAACTGGCGAGATCACCGCTACTCAGCAAATCTGTGCTACATTGATCTTCTTTGCGTCTTTTGAGGCAGCTGGTTGAAGATTCTGTCTTTCCAGATGCCAGGTGCGGCGCGCGGCGCTTCAGACGTCATTGACGTCATGAGAGGCGATTCGGGGTCTCCAGGAGTGGGATATCGCCGGCCCCAGCGCAAAAGGGTGAAAACGACGAGGGCGATGGAAGCAATGCAACAAGAAAACAATATGGACTGGGAGGAGGAAAATAACAGTGAGAGAATGTTGAGAAACCACAAAAACCGCACAATTCGGGCCGCAGCGGCCGAGGGAGTAGGAGAGGGAATCCAGGGCCAAGAGCAACCCGCGGACTGCAACTTCGAAAATAAATTGAACACTATCAAAACGGAATTTCAGCTTCAATTCGAAAAGCTCAGGAATCACATGGCAGAAGAAATGGCCAAAATGACGGCCCAGTTGACCGAAGAACTGTCGCAAGCGCGAGAGCAACTCATCCAAGCCCGCCGCGAGCTCGAGGACACCAGACTGCAGCTCCACGCCATGAACGAGGCTCAGGAAGCCCCTCCGGCTCGGCCGGCGTATGCGGATGTCGCCCGATGTACACCTCCTACCAGCGGTCCTAGTCTGGCATCCTCCGCAAGCCGGACGACTACGCCAGAGCCAGCGTTCTGCACTGTAGACATGACTAGGGTACCGGAGGAACACGTCGAAGAGGCTACACCTGTGGCCCTTCGCAAGCTCATCGAGAACGAGATGCGAGCGCCGGGAGACCAACCTAAGTGGCGTTGTCTTGCCGTCACCAGAGACAGAGGAAACATCAACCGCCTTAGAATCGTTGGCAGGAACGAAGCGGAAGTAAAGAGAATCAAGGGCATCATCGAAGCGAAGAAGGCGCCGGGTGCGCAGGTCCTACGTGACCAGCTGTACCCAGTTAAAGTTGACAACGTCAATCGTACGGCTGTTCTCGACCCTGAAGGCAAGGTACTCCCCGGAGCGGCGGAAACCCTGGGCCGAGAGAACGACGTGCAGATCGCCAAGCTGGCTTGGCTGAGCCGGAAGGACACTGCGAAGGCGTATGGATCGATGGTGGTATATATCACCAAAGCTGGCGACGCTAAGAGGATCATCAACGAGGGCTTCTTCCACGCCAGAGGCGAATCGGGATACACGGGAGTCTTCGAACGCCGGACACGGCCGAACCAGTGCTACAACTGCCAGCAGATTGGCCACAAAGCTTTCCAGTGCAGGAACCCTCAAGTGTGCGGAATGTGCGCCAGCGAGGGCCACCGTCACAGCGAGTGCTCAGCAGCTATACCGAAATGCGTCCTTTGCGGAGGACCACATGAATCGTTCAGCAAGAATTGCCGGAAGCTCTATCCATCTCGTCATGAATAGGACGTTTCGGATCATCCAATTGAACGTCAGAAAGCAAGGGGAGGTACATGACAGTTTGATGAACGACGTGGCAGTCCAGGACGCTGCCGTCATAGCCATTCAGGAACCCCAGGCGCGGAGGATCCAAGGACGGCTCCTGACGACCCCTATGGATCATCACAAATGGACCAAGATGGTCCCGTGCACGTTGAAGGAAGGTAGATGGGCTATCCGGAGCATGCTCTGGGTGAACAAAACCGTGGAAGCCGAGCAAGTGGTAGTGGACTCCCCGGACATCACGGCAGCGGTCATACGGCTCCCGGAGCGCGTAGTCTTGGTCGCGTCCGTCTACGTACCATGTGGGGACGGCGAGGCACTAAAGGACACCTGCGAGAACCTCCGCAGAACGGTAGCAAAGGCGAAACGGGGCGTAGGAACGACAGTGGATATAGTGGTTGCAGGTGACTTCAACTGCCACGACCAACTGTGGGGAGGAGACGACATCTCCTTCGTGAGACAAGGGGAAGCCGACCCTATCATCGATCTCATGAACGAGCTGACTCTGAGCACCCTACTCCCGAGGGGCACAATAACATGGCAAGCAGGCGGATACGGTTCGACCATCGACCTGGTCCTGGCCTCGGAGGAACTGACAGAAGCCGTGATCAGGTGTGGAGTCCATGGAACGGAACACGGTTCAGATCACCGCACGATCGAAACAGTCTTCGATGTTGAGATACCTATACCGACGCACCATGACCGACTGCTTCTCAAAAACGCGCCATGGAAAGACATCAGGGCCAAAATTGCAAATACACTAGGGGACACCCCAGTGAAGGGCACAGTCTAACAGAGAACGAACCGCCTGATGTCCGCTGTCTCAGGCGCACTCCACTCCCTCACTCCCAAAGCCCGGCCATCGCAATACACAAAGCGATGGTGGACCACGGACCTGACGCAGCTACGTCGCATCTACACGCACTGGAGGAACCGCGCTCGCTCGGAACGCCGGGCAGGCTGGACTACAGTCGAGACTGAGGAGTTGGCAAAGGGCGCAGCAAAACAGTACCACGATGCCATCCGGCAGCAGAAGAAGAAGCACTGGACCGAGTTCCTTTTGGACAACGACAACATTTGGAAGGCTGCAAAGTATCTAAAAACCGGAGACGATACCACGTTTGGAAGGATCCCGCAACTTGTTAGAGCAGATGGTACATCCACGACCGATCATAGAGAACAGGCCGAAGAGCTCCTAACAAGATTCTTCCCGGCCTTGCCCGATACGATCGACGATGAAGGTCCAAGACCGCAGAGGGCACCTATCATGATGCCTATCCTTACGATGGAGGAAGTCGAACGACAGCTGTTCACAATGAAGTCCTGGAAGGCACCAGGGGAGGACGGTTTGCCGGCAGTGGTGTGGAAGGAAGTCTGGCAGGTGGTCAAGCACCATGTACTGGCACTCTTCCGTACCTCGCTGGAGGACGGGGTCCTTCCCAGCCAGTGGCTACATGCTAAGATCATCCCGCTCAAGAAACCGGGCAAAGAGGACTACACAATCGCAAAGGCGTGGAGGCCAATCTCCCTTCTAGCAACGCTGGGCAAAGTGCTGGAGTCGGTGATCGCGGAACGGCTGTCCCACGTCGTGGAGACCTACGGCCTCCTGCCCACCAACCACTTCGGCGCGCGGAAGCAGCGATCAGCCGAGCAGGCGCTGGTATTTCTACAGGAGCAGATCTACACGGCCTGGAGAGGACGGAAGATTGTCAGCCTCATTAGCTTCGATGTCAAGGGAGCCTACAACGGAGTCTGCAAGGAACGGCTTGTCCAGAGAATGAGGGCACGTGGTATCCCGGAGGAGCTGTGCCGATGGACAAAAGCTTTCTGTTCTGACCGTACGGCCTCTATCCAGGTCAACGGGCATGCTGCGGAACGACGGGGTCTCCCACAGGCTGGCCTGCCTCAAGGCTCGCCCCTCTCCCCTATCTTGTTCCTCTTTTTCAACGCGGATCTGGTCCAGCGAAAGATTGATAGCAACGGTGGGGCGATAGCTTTTGTCGATGACTTTACCGCCTGGGTCACAGGACCGACGGCACAGAGCACACGCAAGGGCATTGAAGCAATCATCGACCAAGCGTTAGACTGGGAAAAGAGAAGTGGAGCGACATTTGAAGCAGACAAGACGGCCGTCATCCACTTTACCCGCAAGGCCTACAAAGCCAACTCGGCGCCCTTTACCATCAAGGGTCAAAATGTTCAGCCGAAAGACCACGTCAAGATCCTTGGAGTGGTCATGGATGTTAAGCTCAGGTATAAGGAGCATATCGCAAGAGCGGCCTCCAAAGGGCTCAGCGCGGCGATGGAGTTGAAACGGCTCAGAGGTCTGTCTCCGGCTACGGCGCGGCAGCTGTTCACCGCCATGGTCGCGCCAGTGGTGGACTACGCCTCCAGCGTTTGGATGCACCAATGCAATTGGAAGACTGCGCCGGCCATACACAGAGTGCAGAGGGTCGCGGCGCAAGGGATCATAGGAACGTTCAGCAAGGTAGCAACAAGCGTAGCAGAAGCAGAAGCTCACATCCCCACGGCCCAAGATCGGTTCTGGAAGAGGTCGATCAAAATGTGGACGGTCATCCACACCCTACCGGACACGAATCCACTACGCAGCACCACTTCCCGGATGCGCAAGTTCCGGAGATCCTACCGCTCGCCTTTCTTTCAGGTAGCAGATCTCCTCAAGGACGTCCCATTGGACAGCCTCGAAACCATCGCTCCAGTCGTATTAGCACCGTGGGAGAGGCGAGTCCGCACTACGGTTGACGGAACAGGCATGCAGCAAAAAGAAACAGAGTGGGCGGTCCGGATCGCCGTAAGCAGCTCCGCGCGGAACAACGTGGTAGGGATCGGAGGAGTCGTCCGTCTCCCGCTACCGATACGAGATGACTCAAGGAACGAAGCCTTCAGTGTGACGCTGGGCTCTAGGTCGGAGCAAAACCCGTTCTCAGGCGAGCTTGCGGCTGTTGGGTGCGCGTTGAGGTTGATTCGAAATGTTAGGTACCGGAAGATCATCCTGGCCACCAGCAACAAGGCAGCCGTGATGGCCTTGGAGCGACCACACCGGCAATCAGGGCAACAATATCTCTGTCAGGCGTACGATGCGATAAGTGCCTTACGCAACGCGGGAAACACGATCTCGGTCGTCTGGATCCAAGCGGGTACAAAAAACGAGCTCCTAAACACAGCCAAAGCGAAAGCAAAGGAAGCCACGCGGCGAGACGCTACGCCGCAAACCCAGGATCCGGCCATGCGGCCAACAGCCCTCCGTATCGCATGGGCAAAGCGGGCAGCGCCCACGTCCTTACCTGACAAAGTGGGCGGACATTCCAAGAGAGTCGATATAGCGTTACCAGGGAAGCATACGCGACTATTATACGACGACCTGTCTCGAAGCGAGGCTGGCGTGCTGGCTCAGCTTAGAACAGGCATGGCCAAGCTCAACACATACCTGCATCGCATCAAAGCAGCACCGTCAGATCAGTGCGCATGTGGACAAGCAGCAGAGACAGTAGAACACTTTCTCTTCCGATGCAGAACATGGACCACGCTCAGAACAGAGATGCTCCGATGCACAGATACGCACAGAGGCAACATTTCCTTTTATCTAGGAGGCAAATCACCCTCGGATGGCAAAGACTGGACTCCGAACCTAAAGGCCGTTCGGACGACGATACGGTTCGCAATGGCCACGGGTCGACTTGACGCAAACTCGCCGCAGACCGACTAAAACACCTAAGTAACCACCCACTACTCTCCATGACCGAATCCCCCCCCCCCCCCCCCCCCCATCACCTCGTACCCCGGACAGCAGGCACCGCTTCAGCCGCCGAAGATAGGACGTTGAACACTTGGAGAATCGCCTTCAAGCCAGCCCACTACTAATCCTACCAACCCACGAGAATCCGAAGAAGAATGGTAGAACGGAGCGAACACGCTAGAATGGACTTGCATGGGCTTTAAGGAGATCAAGGCATATCTTTGGAAATGTATGGCTGAGTTAGTATTAGTTGCCCTTTCGGGTTAAACCCGCCGGGCGGAATAAATTGTTTGTTTGTTTGTTTGTTTGTTGTAATGAGTCTGGCTGGAGTTGCTGAAGTGAAAATAGTGCAGCGGTTGGATTTCATCAGGCTTTGCAAATGGTCATGGATTGAAGTTTTACATCACTTGCGAGAATAGAGGGGAAACCGAGATGTCCCATTGATCATGTTATAACGAATGAACAACACCCAGATGCCCAACCCCCCCAAACCAGTCCCAGAACGCCAAATGCAACAACACACTCACAACGCCAAAATATGCCCAGCCCATTGTGCCTATTCCCAGCCAGAAGTAAATGCCCTAGACCGCAATATCAACATCATCTGCCAACCGCGGCAGTTATGCCAAAAAGCTAGCCGCCACACCCCTCCTCTCCTTCTTCAAGGGCGAAAACGATGCCCCGCCAAAGGCATTCTTGACGCCCGCCCCAAACCTCGCAGCACTGGGGCCCTTCCCCATAGCTTTGGCACCGCCGGCCTTGGTCACAGGCGGCCGCTTCGCAGGAGGAGCAGCGGTAGCGGCCGGCTTGACCTTCTCGCCCTCATCCTCAGCCTCGTCGAATAGCGTCGAGGGGTTTGCCCCGAGCAACTTGCGCTTCTTCTTCTTGGGCTCCACCTTCTCTGGGAGGTCGATGGCGGCGTCAGTTGTGGATTTGACTGCTGGTTCGGCGTCGGCATTGTTGGCGGGGCGGTTCTCCTGATCTTGGTTGGTGCTGCTGTTGCCCTCCTCTGCTTCTTCGGTAACCTTGTCTAGCGTTGACTCGACGCGCGGAGCCTTGCGGTTCCGAGCCGTCAGGTTCTTCGTGGAGGGTGAGGCGTCGTTGAGGGGCTTTGTGCGAGGCCTGCCACGGGGCCGCTTCTCGACAAGTTTGACGGCGGAGGCGGGTTTGACAGCCGAGGACTCGACTGCCGCCGTCGCTTTGGGAAGTGGCTCTTCGGGAGCCGGCTCAACGGGAGCGGTTTCCTCGGCGCCGCGGAATTGGACCGCTGGTGTTGGCGTGGCTTCTTCGCCTGCGGGTTTCGGGGACCCGTCGGGGTTGTGCGTCTTGTTGAGGAAGGGAGTGATGGAGAATTCGGATTTCCCGCCGACCATGGACAGGTCGAAGCCCCTCTTCTTAAGAGGGCGTTTCGGCCGGTCGTCCATGCCAGGGGTGAGGAGGACCTTGTCGTCCATGCTCATCTCATCCGCTGGCCGCTTCTTCTTTGCATTCGCCTTAGCACCGGCGCCCTTAAGCGGTACTGTGGTTGTCGCGACCGTG
This sequence comes from Chaetomium tenue, assembly GCF_020726465.1. Lineage (NCBI taxonomy): Eukaryota > Fungi > Ascomycota > Sordariomycetes > Sordariales > Chaetomiaceae > Chaetomium > Chaetomium tenue. The sequence continues at coordinate 1,311,417 of NW_027117335.1, forward strand.
GAAACCTTCACCGCCCGCTCTTGTGCCTTCTCCAGCTCAGCGCGGCACTTCTTGAGCTCTTCTTGTGCATCGCGCAGCTTGCTGCGTAACCTGTCCACCTTGTCAAACGCAGCTTGCTGCCGTTCTTCCGCATCGACTTGGGCCTGCTCGCTCTCTCGTCGGAGCTTCTCCTGCACCTTCGCCTGTTCCGCCAATTTTGCAACAGCCTCGGCAAGTTCCTCCCGGAGTTGTGTGAGCTCCTCAGCAGAAGCTTGCTCTTCCTGCATTTCTGATGTCGTGCTGGACTTGGCCTTGGCTAGCTGGTCCGCCCTGCGCTTTTCAGTAGCAAGGCTCTGTTCCACCGTAGCCAGCTTCTCCCGGAGCCCTTGCAGCTCACCCTCAGCCTTGCTGTTCTTTTCAGCAAGCCGCTTTCCCTTAGCTAGTTCCTTCTCTAGCTCGCGCACTTGCTTGCGGAGCTCTTCCTCGACCTCATTGTCGCAGTCCTGCTTTTGTGCTGCCTTCTCCGCAGCTCGCTTCTCGTTGGCTAGCTCGACTTCCAACGTGTTAAGTTGGCGTTCCAGAGCCAGCTTCTCGGCGAGCACATCCTTCTGGTGCGCAAGTTGCGATCGCAGATGTTCTAATTCGGGTTTCAGGACGGCAACTTCCCGGGAGAGGGCGAGCTTCTCGGACAAGACCTTGGTCGAGTCTTGCGATACGGCGTTGAAGGCGGATAGTTCCTCCTGTTGCAACATATATCAGAATCAGACTTGGAAGCCGGGCCAGCAGCCAACTTTACCTTCAGGTTGGTAATCTCGCGAGCCTGGGACTGCATGAGGTTATCCTGCCTGCGGGACTTCTCATGCGCGCTGTCCAGCTGGCTGCGGACATCCTCAATTTGCTCGACAAGCTCCTTGACACGCAAGTCCCTTTGCGCAAGCTGATCTTTGGCGCCAGAGGTCTCGTCGCGGAGCACCATGCTGCGCACCTTTAACCGCCTTGCTTCTTCGGTCCTAACCACGAGATCGCACTCGTGGATGGCCTGTTGGTACTTCATGTCGAGATTGTGCATTGTTTCGGTTCTCTGACATTGATTGGGCATGTTAGAACAGCGCCCGACGCGTGGTAGGGCTGATGCGCACCTCTTCAGAGTCCATGTTTACCCATTGCGACGCGTTTTTCGGCGGCATAAGGATGTAAACAATGGTGTGAAAAAGGTCAAACAAGGACAAAGTTCGCTGATAATCGAGTAGCAACGAGGTTGGAATGGGTCAACGAGAACACCAAGGATGTGGACGATGAACGATAGATGGCTGAATATAGATGATGCAATGGTAGAGGAATGCAATCAAGAAGCCGCCCACAGTTTGAAGTAAACAGTCTTCCCAACACGGCTTAGCGCATTGCGTCGGCCCCCACCGTGTCATCCTGGCATCTTTGTCGGACCGGCAATGCCAAGCCGCAAGGGTGCAACCAGCTGTAGCAGAGCTCCGAAGCCCATTTGGCTGACGTTCCTTAAGGACACACTTGCCAGAAGCAGAAGCTCTATCCCAATCGCCCGCCAAGGCCCCCGAAGCCAGCAGCAGCGGCCATCGTCAACGCCAAAACCAACCACCACCACGACCCAATTGGTGATCCGTCCAGGATCAATTGGTCCCTCCGCGCGGCGACGACTCGAACTAAACACCCCACAACACCCCCGCGAGACCAAGCCCAAAACCCAAGATGCGTCTACTCACCCTCCTCACCACGGCGCTCCTCAGCGCGGCCACCGGCGCCCTCGCCGCCAAGAAGACGTCCTCAGAGCGCTTCCAGCTGTACCACAGCAAAGCGCTCTCCACAAGCCCCGTGAAGCTCAGCGAGGCATCGTACCGGGAGCTGACGGCGACGCCGCGCGACTACAGCGTGGCGGTGCTGCTGACGGCGATGGACGCGCGGTACGGGTGCCAGCTGTGCCGCGAGTTCCAGCCCGAGTGGGAGCTGCTGGCGCGCAGCTGGACGGGTGGCGATCGTAAGGGCGAGTCGCGTGTGGTGTTTGGGACGCTGGATTTTGGGGATGGGAGGGATGTTTTTATGAGTGTAGGTTTTGTCAAGGAGGCGGATCGACTTGGGTATGTGGTATGGGAGTTGACTGACGTTTGGGGTGATAGCTCGGGTTGCAAACGGCGCCGGTGCTGTTCTTTTTCCCGCCTACGACCGGCCCTCACGCTACGGCCTCGCCGGAACCGGTTCGATATGACTTTACGGGAGGGTAAGTTGTTCAGGAGTACGGACTTGTGTGTTTGGCGGAGAGACGCTGACGGATGGTTCCCCCGTATTAGAGCGCAAGCGGCCGAGGTTGTGCACAGCTGGGTTGCGCGGTACCTGCCGGACCGCCCTCACCCGCCCATCAAGCGGCCGATCAACTGGATGCGGTGGATCTCAACCTTTGTCATTCTCTCGGGCGGCCTGACCTTCTCCTACGTCGCCTGGCCCTACGTGCTCCCCGTCATCCAGAGCCGCACCGTCTGGGCGGCCATTACCCTGATCTCGATCCTTCTGTTCACCAGCGGCCACATGTTCAACCACATCAGGAACGTCCCGTACGTCGCCGGCGACGGCCGCGGCGGCATTAGCTATTTTGCGAACGGCTTTCAGAACCAGTATGGCCTTGAGACACAGATTGTGGCTGCCATGTGTAAGTGCTTTACAAACAAAGTCTATCCTTTTTTGTTACCCCGCCCGACCCGGTCTCCTTTCCCTCTGTATGCCTATCTAACGCCGCCAACCCAAATAACAGATGGTATCCTTGCTCTTTCCAGCATTTCCTTGGCTATCAAAGTGCCTCGGATGACCGACCCCAGGAACCAGGGCATTGCCTTCCTCGCCTGGTTCGGTATCCTCTTCGTGGTGTATAGCCTCCTCCTGAGCATCTTCCGGGGCAAGAACCCCGGCTACACTTTCTCGCTGCCGCCTTTCATGTAAGCGGCCGAGTAGGAATGTTGCTCGAATTCATCCCGGTTGTTGTCCACAACTCTATGGAGCCAAGATCTGGAGCAAGGGAAGTGATGTTTGGTGTGTATGTACAACTAGGGTTATTAGTGGCGCATCTAGAGGAACGGAAAAAGTTGCCTTGATCGATCAACTCTTCGCGATTTCGGCTGCGCTTGGGGTTAGTGATGGTGTTTTTGAACCAAGATAACAAGACTCACATATCGGTGAAGGATTACTGCAAAAGCGGCTCCTCTTCGGGCTTCAGGCTCACGAGGAAGTCGCGGCAGAGCTCAAAGCTCAGCCAGCTCGACGCCATACTCGGTGCCACCTTGAGGAGGTTCGGGATGATACCCTTGTAAAGGCCCTTGATGCCTTCTTGGGTAACGATGACGCGGACAGCGTCGAATAGGGATTTGTATTGATAGCCCATGCCGGACATGGTGTTGATTTGGAATCGCCGCCGGAGAACGTCACTACTTTGGTCAGCACCCCGCCCCTGGATCTTAAGTCCGTCGGCGTCAAACTTACAATGGGTATGTGCATGTTTGCGCCACCGCGCCGGAGATGGCGCCCGCGGCTAGTTTCCGGACGGCACTAGGGTTTTGATCGCCTTCCAATGTTAGGTATTGCCTGACAAACTCATATGTCATAAAGTTTAATCCGACCTGTGCCACGGATTAGCGGGACGTCACCAAGTCACCTGTCGAGTCGGAAGTTATGACGTACGTATGGCGCAACACCCGTCACCGTCGGAACAATGCCTCGATACAACGCTCTGATGCCCCCTTCCGTTTTGTACATGGTGCCCATGGTCTGCCACATGCCCGGAAGCTTGGTCGGCTTTTCGCCGAGTTCTGCAAACGATGCCGATTGGATCGAGAGGCGCGTGCGCACGATGTCGAGCGGGTATGTGAAGGTGACGGAGGTGATGCCGGCAATTCCGCCGCAAGTAAGGCGCGCTAATGGCGTGAGACTGTCCCCGGGGTGTCGCTCGAAGAACTGCTGTAGCCAGGGAAGTCAGCCTTCCAAAACCAAATAGATGCTCCTATAGGCGATAAGCCCCAGGGGTTGCGCACTCTTTTATAGAAATTATAACTCCCAAACTGGACGGCCGAGTACGGCACGATGCGGATGCAATTGGTGCCGTTGCCGCGCATGAACCCGCGCCAGCCCTCCTCCTTCCACATCTTGGTCAGCCCCTTGCCCACGCTGAGCTTGTAGGCATCGCGCCCCGCGCTCTGGATCTGGAAGAGGATTTTGAGGCGCTCGAGCGGCGATACCACGGTGCGGGACACGGCGCCCGCGACGCCGCCGGCGCAGAAGGCCGCAACTACGGGCTGGGAGACGGTGGCGAGGAATTGGTCGGCGGCGGTCAGCTTGTCGGGGGGTGGCGGGGGTGGTGACGACGTCGAGGTCGAGAGCCCGGGCTGTGGCCTGGGTTCGGATGGTGTGGACCGTGACTATGGAGGGGGCATGGCGTCAGTATCCAAGGCCGTTATTGCAATGTCCTCCCAGCAAAGCCGGTGGGGGGGAAGGGGGGGATGCCGGGTTGAGCGACAACAACCCCGCGGAGGCTGAGACAAGGGATACATACGGCTGACATTATGAGGGATTGAGCAACAGAGGGTGGATATGAAGCTCGGCGTTCAACAGCAGGCCGGTTGGCACTGATCTCCGAAGGTTCGTGGCCGTCACGGAGGAAACGGGTGGCCGTCGGTCAGGAGCAGTAAGATGGCGGGACGTCGAGGGGTTCAGGTTACGGTTGCAAGGCTGACATGTCGGGAGAACGAGCCGCTGTCGGTTCCTCGGGTCGCATAGGTGGCGACGTGCTCGTTTTTGGGAGTGGTAAGCTGTCCAAGGTTTGTTTCTAGAGTTTTCAGGAGGCCTTTCGGGAATGGCAGTCACGGCGACGGCGATAGGAGAGAGCAATGCAATTTCGGTTTGGAGATTTGCTAAGAAAGATGCTGAGACTGCGCTTTTGAAGAGGACCGTGTGGTCAGTGGAGATTGGTTCGTCGCTGTGGGCCGGCTCACCCCAGATGACGAAAAATCAAACAAGGCAAAGGTGCCAAGCCACTTCACGGCTCAGCGCCGGTAACTAAAAATGGCCGCTCAATGACTACTTGCTCCTTAGGCCTCAAAGCACCCGCTGGACACCTCCAGGGCCCCTGTAGACGAAGACAATGGGGCAATTGGCTTGACTGGACAAAGTCTCCTTTGTTCAAGCGGTTCTGGCATCGTCCACTTGGCAGCCTCTGATGTGCGCTCTTGGAATAGGGACCAGTGCAAGGTACCGATCGATGACTTGCTGTCGATCGGCAGCTGGGAAGCTAGCTCCCTCTGGCCAGAAAATGCCGAACTCGAAAGGGGAGCAAAGATTCAAGAAAATAAACAAAAGTTAAAGAAGCCAAGAAAAGAAAAAGAGGTAAAGGAAACTGAGCAAAGCAAATCAAATACAAGAATCGAGTAAAGTAAAAATGAGACTTTGGGCTTCCGAATGGCTTTCTTTTCGTTCCTCTGGTCGAAGGCGTCGTCGGCACCTACATCTGGAGTTCGGCTTTTTTTGCCCATGAGGTGGTAAGCCGCAGCGACTGACGCTCCGCCAGGTCACCGAAATACTGTGCCCTGCGAAGCAGCGAGTCGTATTCTGACAAGTATCACGGGTACCTGGCAGCCGTATGCTCCTTATCCATTTGTACATGCGAGGCAGGCTTGTCGGTAACATGCATCGAGGGCAGCAATGCTGCTGGTGGACAACGAGTCAAATCATAGCGAGTCAAGTCTCGACGTCCACGTATTGCCGCCAATAGCCGACGGAGTTGGTCCCGCTTAAGTGGTATAGGTGGTATGTGCCTGTCTGTCTGTTGCAGGTAACTCCCGTTTCTGTCACGGCATCACCGCCCACACCGATCAGGGCGGGGCAGCACTTCTTCGAAGCTTGGAACCATCGAACATGGGACGGGAGTACACAACTCGGTTAAGAGATCACGGGATTGAGCTGCCATCAGGGATCCTTAAAGGGCTTGGACTGTTTCACACGATTTCAGAATAGGCTCGGTGTCGCCGTCGGTGTTGTCATGCCAAGCTCCTAGCCTTGAGCGACTCAAAATCGACTGCTCACGAGGCCTGAATGCATGGCTGGTGCTATCACGAGGACAGTGTTGAGAAACCAACCTGCAATTGCAACTACCTACTCGTAACAGTGTCTATTTTAACTCCCCACCGACTCCAGCAGAACGTAAGGAGATGAACGATCGCATGCGTAAGGCTAGGTACATCCTACTGTCTCCAGAAATGGTCGTCGCGGATGTCCCTCCTATTATTTCGGAATTGGGGTGGATTGGAAGGTCCAATCGGGATCGCATTTTGGGCCGACGCAAAGGTGGGAACAGGGGTAACGAGCTTAAGAAGGTCGAACGCCCCAAGAGACGTCCAACATCAGTAATCCACCACAGGAGGAAAGAGAACGCCGAAAGTGCAATAACAGTCTTACAGCCAGAACCCTGAAGGAATCGCGATTAAGAAGGGGTTTCCCGAGCAAAATGCGTTCATTCGGCGACGTCGAGGTCGTCGTGGGCCGGCCGATCGGGGCTGTCGATGGCTGCATTGTGTCAGATATCAGATATCGCCTGCCTTGTGGTGGGTGCGAATAACTAGAGAAAACATACGCTTCCTGTCGTCCCCATTTGCGCCGTTCTCGCGACGGTCGCGCTCGTCACGGTCACGGTCGTCCTTGTTGTCACGGTCCCGATCGCTGAGGCCGGTATCAGCATGTTAGTGGTGGTGGTACGGGGCAGAACGATACATACCGATCAGGGCTGCGCGAGCGGTCACGGGTGTCGCGGCGATCACGGTCGTAGTCACGGTCCCGGTCGCGGTCACGGCGATCATCCTTCCTGGGCGAGTAGTCGCGACGACGCGGGCTGGGCGACCGACGGCGCGGGGAAGAGCGGCGCGGTCCACGCTCCCGTTCACTGCGATCGAACCGCCACGAAGCGGACGGCGGGGTACGAGCCCACTAGAGCGGAATCAATACACTGGGGTCTAGCTGAACAGGCGGTGACGCTAAGGGCATACCTCGATCTTCAGCACATCGTCGCGACCGATGCGCTTGTTGTGCATATCATGATACGCGTCGTCCGCATCGCGGCGATCCTCGTACTCCACGAAAGCAAACCTACGAACAACGGTTAGGGGCGCTGTTGTTATCGCAAAGCCAATCAATGGGCGCCACTTACAGCCTACTGCTGGCGGACCGCGGAGCCGGGATGTCACAGCGAACCAGACGGCCGTAGCTAGATAAACCCCCAATTGTCAGCACGTTGGCAAATATCGCGGGATGCTAAGGAGGCTTCTTTGCTGGCCGCGCGCGGTCAAACTCCAAAATATATGCTGCTCGTGGCAGGTTGCTCGCCCGATGCAACAGATAAATTCTTGTTATATCTTCGCCGGCCGCTCGATCGAAAGGGGGAGGGGCCGAGGGCACGAGATCCGGAACCTCGAGCGAATCACCGGCGCGGAGTGATGGGAGCGACGGCGGCGAGGATGTATGGAAGGGAGGTGGGCGAGGGAGCGCGACGACGAGGAGGGGGGACGTAGCAGGGGGAGGACGGTAAGAGGAAGGTAATCGAGGATCGAGCTCGGGGTTGGTGATCGAGCCATCGCCGTGTGGTGTTAAACGTACCGCTCGAATTCGTACGCAAGGTCGCGCGCGCGAGTGCCGTGGCTGAAGCCGGACACGTAAAGGGTGGTTCCGTTGCGAGACATGATGGGCTGATGATTGATGAAAAAGTGGCAGCGGTTGCCTGAAGAAAACCGATTCAACTGATCGCGACGCTGTAATTAGGCACCTTGATCTCTGTGCAGTTTCCCCGAAAACAGGGTGAGTTTTGCCACCAGATTAGACAATGGCAATGCTTGGCAGGCAAAGAACAACCAAGAAGAGCCACCACTCGATGATGGTTTGATGGATTCCGAAGAGGTTGACGGAGGCGAGAGGTGGAATGTTCGGAGAAAGTGGAATGGCAGGTCCCAAAAGAAGCCTAGGCTAAGAGCCCCACTTTATGTTACCGCGACCATTGGCTTCCCGAGAGCAGCGCGTGTTCATGCCAAGAAATGCAGGCGAGTCGCCTTTCGCAGGCTCGGCAGGATAACTGCATCCAGTTGCCCGAGTCTTTGAACCAAAAACGACCTTGATTGAACTCGTTTTGCTTCGAGTTCGCATTTGGAACCCTGAGGGAATCGACAACTCCAGACCATTGGCACCCAATTAACTGAACGTATGACATGGGTTATTATGCTGATTACATGTCTATACCTAGTCTCGCACCTTTTTCCAAGTCCCAAGTTCCCAAGCTCCCAATCACAAGATCAAGTACAGACTACAAAGGACACTGGGTCCCGTGAAAATACCCAACCAGAAGATCACATTTCCCAGCGTTGCCCGGTTCCGGAGCCATTTCGTCCGGCTGAGCCTCACCAGCTGTTTTACACCGAGTTAGCTTAGCACCTTGATAACAACGCTAACAAATAACAACTCACCGGCAGCTGGCACATCTGCAAAACTAGCAGGTAACCCCTCAGCTTCTTGAAGATGCACCACATAACCAGCTCGTGTACACAGGCCGACAAGAAAAAGGTGATGAGCGTGGCCGTGTGCTTGTCGACCTTCATGGCCGAGATGGAACTGTGATAGACATGCCTTAGTAGGAAGTTGTGCACAGGGCGGTTCCAGTCACGCGCGAACTGGTCCCACGAGACACAATTCCACCACGCGTCGTAAAAGCTGCGGTCCGCAAAGTAGGTCAGCTCGGCCAAGAAGTTGAGGATGGTCTCCCAGATGAGGTACCAGGTCAGCAAGTACTCCATCAAGAACGGGAAAACCAGGTCCAGCAGCATCCAAGGGAACTCGCGGAACCGTCCGGCCAACGGAACGCCTTCCTCCTTCATGCGCACCGTAGTCATGACGACGGGGTAGATGAAAGCCTGCGAGATCATGATCATGACGAAAATGATGCCGAAGCACGCCGCGGCCTTTTCGGCGACATAGTACCAGTTGATAGACTCGGAGCGCGGGTACTCGAGCTCGTAAACCACCGTTGGCAGGACAATGTACTCGTAGTGGTTGCACAGAGTCAGGTTGTTGGGGTACTCGCGGCCTGGTTTTGTCGACTTGCCCCTGAGCTCATCTGACAGCGCATCCACCTCCCATTTCAGCACCCGCTCAAAGACATGCACCTGCTCCCCATCGAGCGGTTCGCGCGAGTCGATGGCCGCAACAATCCTCCCAATATCCAACACGTTCTCATGCGGCAGGGACTGCCGCCTCTCTCTCGCGGACGGGACCCTGGCGAGATGTGCCGTGTCGATATCCGCCGCGGGCGGCCCGGTAGCTGACGGGGACGTGACCGGCGAGATCCGTTCCAGCTCCTTGATCTTAGCCAGCAACAACTTACGTTGCTTGTACACGGAGCTCAGATGCCCGTTGTAAAACGCATACGAGTGCTGCTTCATGAGCATGACCAGGCCATGCAGCACAAAAAACACCGTATGCGTCCACGGCCAGTCCCTCAACCTCGTGAACCCGACCACGCCGCCAATGAACGCGGTCTGCCAGATCTACACCCGTATCACACAATCAGCATTCTTTCTCAACCTTCATCAAGCCGCCAGAAACAAGGCCAGGCCAGGCCCAAGAACAACAAACAACAAACCAACAGAGAAACAAAAAAACAAACTCACATTCTGCACCACCCACCCCCCCCTATCCCAATCCACCCACCCCCCCCTATCCCAATCCACCCACCCCCTCCCCACCACCACCCGCTGCAACACCCACCCCACCCCCGTAAGCCCACACATAACCCCATCCCCCACCAACAACACCACCACCTCACTCTTACACCCAAACATCCCCCGCATGATCTCGTTGGTGCCCAGGATGCTGCCGTGGCGGCGCCAGTTGTCGGCGGCAATCTTGACCACGAACAGGAACACGGCCATCCAGAACAGCGTGAAGAAGCCGTGGAAGGGCGAGTTGGCGGCGTGGGGGTTCTGGCGGTCGAAGGTGGAGAAGGCGTGCGTGAAGACGGGGGTGGTGAATTTCTTTTTGGTGATGGTGGTGGTGGTTCTGGTGTTGTTGTTGGGGGAGGGGGAGGGAGCGGGGGAGGGGGTTAGGGACGTGGATTGCGGCGGTGATGGTGGTGTTGCTGCTGCTGCGTCTTCTAGGGGGCCGGTTTCTGGTATCCTCCGTCTTCTCGCAGCGGCGCCATTCGGCGAATTGCCCGGGGGGTTGTGGCGTTCATTGTGGCTTGTGGTCTCGAAATCCCGGCCGGGCACTTGTAGCCCCTCAGCTTTTGGGGAGATGTGTTGTAACGCAGAAGGGGTACCAGCTGATGGAAACGGAAATCCATGGCCGTTTACCGGAGCCGTGCCGGCACTCGTACCGTTGGTGGATCCGGCCCCGGCCCCGGCCCCGGCCTCGGACTCGGCACCGTTAGCGCGCTGCTCCCCTGTCCGGCCCATGGTGGGTGAGCGTTTGAAGAGCGGCGAAGAGTCCCGGCGAACAATCAACCGCAACCATCAATGCGTTGCTGGTACAGTCAGGCGAATAATGGGCGTCTAAATGGCGCAAATTGATGCAATTGCTTCGTTTATGGTGTTGATCTGACGAGTGTTCAAACCAGGCGCTCACTGGAGGAGTGAGCCTCAAAGACATTTTACCGTCTGACATTGGTTCATGTTACATTGATGAGCCAGCCACAGTGATCCCTTGCACTGCCGGATTCAGCGGATCAAAACGCTCCATCATTACGAAAGACAAGAAACGAGAGCAAAGGGTGGCGGATATCGGCTTGTTGATCGTCGAGAGATCCGGAACACGTGTAAAACCCGAACACCGATTTATGTGGCAACGTGTAAGCAAACAAGGTGGACTGAGGGCGGCCAGTCGGGATGGGGGAACCGAGAAGTCGAAACTCCGAGTAACGAGAACAGCATTCTGCAACGGAGAAGGGTTGGGGTTGAGTATGGAGAATGTTGCCCCTGACGTCACTAAGGGTACGCCGAGGACAAATATTGTGGGTAGTTCAAGTCTTTCAAATGCCCCGTTAGAAAGGCTTCTTGGCTAACTGGCGGGGTATGAAGACGCTCTATGGTAGATGTCGAAATAAACACAGTATCCCGAAGCCTGGTGAGGCTCAGCCCGCTTCCATGGCTCGGCCTTTCAAATAGTAGGACCAAGCCCATACGCACTCATTCGTGGCGTCTCGTCTCAGACATCACCCCACGTGTGTCCTCGGAGGATTCCATCTCTCGGGACTTAGTAGCCCGGGTATCATAGCATACCATTCGGCAAATCAGTTGGGAGTTTGCTCATTTGGCCGGACAGGCAGTTCCTTGTCTTTACTCCCGGCCGGCTCAGAACCCCCAGGGTAGCGTGTCCCCTTGTTCTTAACCTTCTTCTCCTTCTTCGGGGGTGGTGGGTAGGCCTTCTCGGCGATCTCTTGCCACTCCTTGGAGGCCTGGAATGCCTCTTGAATGGGGGCTAGGAGCGCGCTGAGCTCCTTCGCGATAGCGGGTTTGAGGAGTTGCGGCGTCAACTGTAGCTGGATTAGTTTCTACAAACGCACAAATACGAAGGGGCAAGAGAACTTACCACATCGTTCTTGTAATCCTCACAAATCTTCTCTGCCTCAGTGTAAACGAGCGGCTCCAGCCCATCCCGCTCACGTTCGACGCGGAACTCCCCATTCCCACGAAGGCGCGCCGCAGGTAGCAAAACGAACTCAATAAAAGAGATTAGACCGTTATCCTCGACAACCTGCGGCGCGGCATGCGCCTTCTTGATCTTCTTGGCAACCGTCTCCGGCGTATCGAGCAGATCAATCTTGCTGTCGGGGTCACTCGAGCTCATCTTGCCGCCGTGCAACCCAGGAACCATGGGGTTCAACAAGTGGGCGCGCTCCCGGTAGCCCAGCTTGGGCAGCCAGTCCTTGGCGGCGGTGAACAGTTTCCGCTGGTCCATGCCGCCGAACTGGGCGTCGCAGTCCAGGTACTGCTCGTCCAGCACCTGCAGGATGGGGTACAGCAGGCCGCTCATGGGCGCGTTGTCCGTCTGCTTGACGACCTCGGCGCCGGCCTTCTTCGCGTCGTGCTCCGAGATGAGCGACGCCATCTTGTACACGTCCATGACGTACTCGGGGCTCTTCTGGTACGAGCTGCCGAGCACGACCCGGAGCTTCTCGGTCGACACGCCGATGGCCTGGAGCATCGTGATGATGACGTGGCGGTAGAACTCGGCGCGGTGCATGACCAGCTCTATGGGCGCCTTGAGGTTGTCGAGGAAGCCATGGATGTCGGCGAGGAGGATGGTCACATCGCAGCCGGCGGCGAGGAACTGGGCGATCTTGATGGCGGGGACGAAGTAGCCGCAGTGTGGGCGGCCTGTTGTTGCGGTTCCTGGACGTGAACGGTCAATATCGCCTGTAAGGAAGAAGACCGGGCTAACAACACCTGTCACGTACCCCAGTAGATCTTGGGATGTTGCCCCTCATCGAGAATCTTCTTGATGATTTCCTCGTTCAACACCTCAGCGAGGTTCTCCTTGATGAGAGCGAATCGCTTGTCTGAGTCCGCGGCCGCCATTGTGTCCTGCCTTTCTGCAAAGAGTGTAAAGTGATTGTCGAGCACAATTCTCTTGCAAGTCGGACTCACCCGGTTAAAAAAGGTGGCCCCAGAACCGTTGACTCAAAACATTTGGTGGGGCAACCAACTCTCAGCGGCGAGGGGTGGCGGGGTTGACAGGGAACATCCATACTGCCGTCCATCACCGCCCTTTTTCAGGGGCCCACTGTGAACCCTGAGGGCTGCAAGCGGGAGCGTGATGCCGGAGAATCCTTGAGGGGGCGAGATGTCAGACCAGGGGCAGTGAACTGTTGAAATTCATCGTTTCTCAAGATAGTAGCTGTTCGATTGTCTTCAGTGGATCCGCGATCTTTACAAAGAGGCGAGAAGGCAATGAGAAGTGACCCAAAGGAGTAAATTCGCATTGCAAACACAGTGAACACCACAAGTCCGTTTGTTGAAACGACGGGTTGAAATACAAGGTAAACCTAAATTGGGGCACCACCGTCTCAAGGATTCGGCTGCACAAGGAAATCAACCTGCTGGAACACACCCATAGATGGGAGAAGAATCATGAGCCCCATTGCGCATTCAACTTTTCCTGAACCAACCTGCCGCCCCTGCCCGTCTACCAAACCTTGTTACACCACCTACTGCATCTTCTCGTGCGTCGCCATCAACGATCCTGCAGAATTGTCAGCTTCTCATCCTCAATACCTATTGAAACGGGTTGGACTCACCAATAAACGTCGTCACCAAACGGGCGCGGACTTGGCAGATATCCTCGGGCACCAGCCAGATGGTCGCCCCCATCTTTCTCGCAATGCTGATGCTAAGCTTAGCATTCAAGTAGGCGTCCTCGTCGGTGCGGCCATCCGTCACCAGGTCGTAGTCGACATAGCTGCTCTTCATACCGCTGAGCACGTCCAGCAAGAAGACGCCCGTGCCGATAGCTGAGTCCTTGAAGGAGCGGATGCTCGAGTTGCGGCCGCCCTTGCGGCTCATCTCGTTTGCCCAGCGGACCATCTCGGCGTCGGTGATCTCGCGCTTGCCGAGGCGCTGCGCCAAGCCCTTGAGCGTCAGTGTGATGTCCTTGCGCATCAGTTGCCAGACCAGCCCCAGGGTGAGCTTGCGCTGCCCGTCTGTGATGTCGGCACCCTGGATGCCAACCAGCGAGAAGCCGTTCTGCTTGCCGAGCTCGATCGCGTAGTTTGTGTTCTCGACCGCCTTGAAACGCGACATTTCGCCACCGTGCGCCGGCCGCTTGTTGACGCCCCGCCAGTTGACCGAGCCCTTGATAACCTTGTCGTACGCCTGCATCAGGATGGTGCCGTCGCAAAGGTCGTCGAAGAAGGATTGGACGGCTGGCTGCACATCCAAGCTGTTGAGCCACAGCGTGAACACGCGGGCCTCGCGCTCGCCTTCCGCGTCAAAGTCTTCCACCTCAATCTTCTCCTCTTCGGTGATGGGATCGAGGGCGGGGTGTGTGTTGAAGAGGTTGGCGACGAACGCGAGGTTGAGCTTGGGGTTGCCGGCCACGAGGGACGAGGGAGACAAAAACTTCCGGCACCCCAGCTTATCGGCATTCTGGAGTACCTCTTCCGCCCGCTGGTGCAGGTCCCGGGTTTGTAGAGGGCCCCGAGTGCAACCGTACTCGTGCCCAATCTGTGCCAACAAGACAGTGTAGTTTTCGGCGTCCTTCACGTCGGAGGAGAAGTTCTGCACCCTCCTGGGCCAGTTGGCGGCCTTCAGGTGGTAGTTGAACCACCGGAGGAGGATCTGCTCTGGGGGGAGGCGCAGGAACTGCTCCAGAGTCTCGTCCTCGTCGAGAAGCCGGTAAAGCTCGGGGTGCAGCTTGATGTCAATCTTGCCCAAGAGACCGCGGCGGATGACCTGCCAGATCAGTCCAAGAATGAGATGCTCCCGGACCTCGATGATATCCCCACTGCCGATATTGACCACTGAACAGCCGATACCCTTGGCCGACTCGATGACGATGTTGTTGTTTTCGCTCATATGGAAAGCATTGAGAGACTTGATCTTCCTCCCGGGAATGTTGAGCACACGCTCATCGATCGTGTCGGGGACGCTGTCGTTGATTAGCTTGGCAAGCACGAGACCGTCCTTGCACTCGTCGAACATCTCGAACGTGTCTGTCGGGAACGGCAACCGGGCGCCAATGTCGGGATCGCCCGCGAGGACTGCATTGATGTGGCGGGTGAATTCAGTGCGCTCATCTTCGTTGATGGTGTGAGTGATGTTAGAGTTCGACCCTTGCACGAAGATCTTGCCGCTGCCGCCGATGCTGCCTTTGGAAGAGTGGCCGCCACCGGTTCGCTGGGAGATGACGGCGGCTGGTGAAGCGGCGGCGGCGGCGGAAACACCTCCGGAGCCCGCCGGAGAGTCGCGAAGCTTGGCAACAAGCTGCAACACAAGTTAGCAATTCGGATTTTGTAGAAACGTGTTCAACCTAGCAGCAGGTGGTGAAGCTTGGGGATCGGCAGGATCTGGACGTACCCCGACGTAGTCTTCTAGCTCGACTCGCCTGGAAGAATCAAGTTCAACATCTTTTAGCGCTTGACGGACCACATCGTAGGGCTGACGCTCGCTTGTTTGCGTGGCTTTGATAGCAGTAGCCTCGTCAATGTACCCCTTGTCGTCAACATCGAGCTTGCGGAAGGCGTCGGCGAGGGAAAAGATATCGTTCTGTTGGAATTGAGGAAATTTCCTGCGTGGAGATGTTAGAACCGGGCAAGTAGAAAAAGGGCGCCATATGAATTGCTGTCGAGCCGCGCAAGCCTTACCTCTGGAGCTTGAGGACGTTCATGACGGGCGCGATTTCGCAGAGCTCTTGTGCGGATGATTTGACGATGCGCGGCAATAATGGCCCCCGGCGCAACTAGGCAATGGGGGATGTTTGGCTGTGGATAGATCCGGGGTTCGAGGTGAAGCAAACAAAAAGGGAGTCAGCGGGAAATGGCAGCCGGAATCTCGCCCTTTTGTCTCTCCAGGAGGCTGCTGCGCTCGTTCATCCGAGTTGGGTTGGAGGGGGTGGAGGGGCTCCCTCCTTCAGGGGACTGATGTAATCCGACCGGGGTGTCAAACCAAGCCCCAGCAGGATTGCGTAACCGCCCAATCAAGCTTCAGGCATCTCCCAATCTTCAACAGGAGTCATTGTTAACTGGGCACTTGCTCTTGGCATAGGTTCAGTGAGTTTCCATGGTAATCTGCCAGTGGAGCAAGGTACACCGCTAACATCCGCAACTGAAATTTATTTCCTTCTCCTTTGGGTTGACATTGTGTGGATAGCTTCACGACCTGGGAGCAACTTTAATGCCTAATTGAGTGAAACAAAGTTCCCTACCAAGGAAATCCAATAATTACGGACCGTACGTAAGTCCCACGAGGTCCAAGGGCCGCGTTGCCCTTCACAATATTTTTAGGCAACGACTGACATCCTCGACAGACTGGAAGAATCCCCGTGGATTTGATACTCCCATTTGACACCTCCCCGGCCTTAAATTCCACCCACGCCCAACATGACAGAAACCTGCAAAGCCTGCCACGACCCTCTCAGCCTAACCCTCGACCCAGAGGACTCCGGCGCCGAGGACTCGGAGCAGACCGTCCCCGATGACGTCCTCCTACCCTGCGGCTGCCACTTCCACTGGCAATGCCTCCTCAACTTCTCCTCCACCATAACCAGCACCCTGACCTGCCCATCCTGCAACCGCCACCTCCACTCCAACACCCCCACCGCCGGAGGATCCTCCTCCTCCTCGGCCTCAGCACCACAACCCGCACCCACCAACCCAGTCATCCTCACGCACTACACCAACGAAGGCGGTATCCAGCCCTCCCTGGACATCTACCCCTTCCTCGCCGAGGAGACCTTCCTGGACGCGCACCCGGAGGCGCGCCCCGCACGGGCGCTGCACACGCTGGCGGCGGAGGGCGATGTGCAGGGGATGGTGGCGCTGCTGACGGACGCCGACGACGCCAACGAGGATGAGGACGAGGACGACGAGGACGGTGATGAGGGTGAGGGCGAGGGCCCGACGCTCTCGTCGTCCCAGCTGCTGACCTGGCGGGACCCGCTCAACGGCGGGCGGAGCGCGCTGCACGTGGCGCTGGAGGCGCGGCAGGAGGAGGTGGTGTGGTTGGTGCTGTGGTTGGGGAGCGGGGCGAGGCGGGAGGATTTTCCGGACGCGGTGGTGCAGGTTGCGCTGGCGATGGGGTTGCCGAGGCGGGTGGATGGGGCGGGCGGCGGGGAGGGGGGCGAGGATGTGAGGTTTGTGAGGGATGAGGCTGGGAAGACGGCGGGGGATGTGTGTTTGGAGTTGGGGCAGCCGTGGACGAGGTTGGTTGAGGGGGGGATGTTTAATTAAAAGTAAAGGGGGTTGGTGCATGGAGGTTAAAGAAAAGGAAGGGGACGGAATTCGGATGCCACCGGGTCATATGCGGAATATCACCCCTGACAGGTTCACGATCGGACTTTGGCCTACGGCGGCGCAACGGGGACCCGAGATACAGCAACTAAATAAAGAAGCAACACCCATGTTGGGCTGGTATCTAACGCTCTATAAACTCACAATGCAAGCCTCGCCGTCTGGCGTCACATTCCCGGACAATGCCATGATGACTCGAGACCCGCCCCGTCTAAACCTTCTATGTTACCCCCAACACCAGGAAATCAACCCCTCGAGCTCTGCGCCTTGCTTGCCAACATCTGTGACAGCATGAAATGACTGACATCCTCATCCGCCCAATAGCTCATGTGTGAAGCGATCGTGTTGATCGGGTTGAAGTCGAGCACACTCCTACTGCCAGTCAGCAAACAATCAGACTCAAAGAGAACATGGACGTGGGGACTTACTCTTGGATGCAATAATCCACCCTTCCGTTCCGGTTCAACGCTCTGATCTTCATCTCCTCCCTCCTCATTCTCTGCGCTTTACGCTCCTCTTCCATCCACTTCTCCCGGTTGAGCGTTAAGGATTCCGCCACAGTAGCAGCGCCCTTCTCTGACTCTTTACTGCCATCCTTGTTGCTTGCCATATCAGCCCGGCTTTTTTGGAATGTACTAAATAGCGTTTCCAATTCGTCGTCAATCAGCGCGCCCGCGCCGGCACCGTTTGCTGCGCCAGTGGCTAGCTTGCGCATACGCTCCGCCGTCTTTTCGCTGCGCTCTGCTTCAGAGAGGGCGGTACCGTCCGCGATCACCCCCGCAGAAATGTTGGTCCCTGCGCCAGGGCTTGACGGGTGTTGCTGCTGCTGTTGTTGTAGTTGTTGCTGTTGTTGTTGCTGTTGTTGTTGCTGTTGTTGTTGCTGCTGTTGAGACGCCGTGATCCTGGCCACATCCTCGTTGCTGAGACCGAGGCTGCGGTTGAGTAGGTTGCTGGCAATTCCCGCGCTGAGGCTGCTCCAGAGGCCGGAAACGCTCTGGCCTACTTTGGCGCCGATGCCGGTCAGGCCCTGCGGTGCGACGGACCCAAAGATCCACTTCTTTGTGTACGGTAGGGCCTGGGGTTTGAGCGTTGTCATGATAGGAGAGATGAGGGGTTCGAGGCGGTACGATATTGGGTCAGAAGGATGAAAGACATTGAAGAGCTGGCCGACTTTGGGGGACGATACGTTGAAGGGCAGGCCGGTGATGGGGGAGAGGCGTTGGTTGGCGTACGCTGGGAGGTCTAGGAAAGGGTCGTCCATGTAGTCTGGGTTGAGGGGACTCTCCGATGGGAGGGCGTTGGGCAGATCCCGGGCGGAGATGGTACGGCCCTTGAGCATCTGAAATAACCCGATGGGAGAGCCCAGACAGTAGAAGTCGTCTACTTCAAACTCAAAAGCCAGCTCCTTCTGATCCTTTGCCTCGTACTGGTCTGGAGAAGCAGGCCAGAACCGAAGAGGGTTCCTTGGCGATCCGGTGGCCGGGGACTTCTCCTTCTGCCGGCAGAGGATGTCGAACATGATTGCAGATCCCAGCGAGTGGCCCACGATGTGGACTTTGCCATTGAACTCCGGGTTGCGTTCCTTGAAGATCTTGTAGATACGGTTTGACTCTCGTAGCACGATCTCGACAATCTGCTCCCGGTAAGCACTCTGGTAGAGGAGCACGTCTAAGGCGAGATCCGATATGAGTGATCTTGCAAAGGCGACTCCCTCGATCGTGATATCTTCCAGGGAAGGATCTATGGATAGGTTAGCCGTCATGCGAGGCGTGTGGCGTATGTCCGATGCACTCACAGTCGTCTTCTTCATCGTGTAATTCCCCCAGATCCCGCTCCCCCCGTTTCGGCTTGCGCTTTGGAAAGTCGAGAAGATGACGCCAGTTGACAGGTAAAACCTGGACGCGGGAGTTCCCAAGCCCAGGTTCGTTGATCTCCGAGTTCAATGCCCGTAAGTCTGCCGAAGCCGAGTAAACCGATTTCATGGTCTTGCGGAACATGTTGACATCATGCACAAAATTTATACTCTCCATCCTGTAGTTCGGTTAGCTGCAGATCGGCCTAGAGACTGGGGGCAGATGCATACCTGCGCGAAAGCAGTTGCCCAATGCCGTGAGTAACAAGCACAAGGTGTTCAATGTCTCGCCCTTGGTTGTCGTCGACTCTGGTGTTGTAGTCTCCCGAAATCTCTTCCTCTTCGCGCTCACGGATTGCCTCTTCCTCCGCTTCAGGGTCCTCAGCTCTCTCTATCAAGTTTGAAAGCTGTCGTGTCAGACGGTTTCGGGTGCTCTGGAGGTCGTCATGAACGTCCTCTTTTTGATCGCCCGCCTCTGATACTGCGCTAGAAGGGGGTGCGGACCGCCTCTTCAACGCTCTAGACGTTTTGTCGTCACGTTCTTTAGACGTCGACTTTGTGCCCTCTGGAGTCGATGGTCGTTTTTCTTCCTTGGAACTTTTCGGCTCGGTGTATCCACGGACGAGCTTGACACCGCCCATGTAGCCACCGCCCGCGAACCTCTCATACATAGTTGATGTCACCCAGGACAACATACTGTCGGATGACAGCCAGGCCGTGTTCGAGTCTTGGTATGTCACCACACTGTTCATGTAGCCTCCAAACAGGCGGTAAGTTTGTGGTTGCTGCTGCTGAGTAGGCTCCTTCTTAGGGACACCCTTTTGAGCGTCGTCAACAGCATTCAAGTTACTCGCCGAAGTTTTCGGAGCAACGGTTTTGGATGCGGAGTCGCTCCGTGCCCTTGGTAGATTCTGCCACGGTTTGGTTTTGAGATAGCCCTCCTCCAACTGGGCAGCCAGGTTTTCTTCACAAGGACGGAGGGCTGAGCCCTCTTGGTAAAACCAGCTTCCGCGTCGGACATGGTAAACAGGACCCTCCCAGTAAACAGGAGCAAGTTCGCGTTCCTCTAGAGTAACATCGAACAGAAAATCCTCGTTCACTGGAACGGTGGTTTGGGAAGCGGTTGAGTCGGCGTCATGCATTCCTTCCGTGGAAGCTGAGCGAGGCCGTTTGGCCCCGGCCCCTGGACCATTAGGCCCATTGTTTTGCTCTCTTTCTCGTTCTATGTCCTGCAACTTGCCCTGGTATGCAATCTCGATGGCGCGGGAATCTTCGACAGAAAACGGGACGAACTTTTTGGGTAGAGTGGGCTTGGGGTCCTCGGTGTTTTTAGCCGACATGAATTTGGGCTTGCGCTTCGGGATCTGGGCGAAGTTGTTGTAAGTACTCTCCCCGGCGCACGTCGTCCAATCGGTGGACTTACATCAACGGCATGGAACCATTTCACTTTCAACGATGGACAGTCCGGCGGATACCGCCCCAAGCTTTGGCCATAGAACGGGTTCGTTACATGGTCCCCGGGATTCGACGGGGCCGCTGCCGGTTGAGGGTCTTTTGGTGTTGGGGTTGCACTGCGGCTTCCGGCCCAGGGGTTGATCGAGTCGACAGCCGAGGCGAGATATGACTTCTCTGCCTTCTTTTCAGCCGACCCTGGCGGCATGACTCCGGTATGGCCAAGCGGCCACCCGAAGGGAGGTCTCGATATTCGTCTTGCCTGCCAAAGTTGACAGCTGTTCTGGTGGAGATGTGACCTCCTCAGCAAGGAATAAGGACTAATTCGCAACGAAAATTGCGGCGCCAATACTGAGGAATAATGCAACGCTAGAGGGTCGTTAATCCCTGGACGGGCGAGAGGCGAAAACGCTAATTCGCGGCACAGAGGCTTCGCCGTTGAAAGCGGCGCGAGGCGGAGAGAGGGGCGCTGCTGGCGGGGAAACGCGATATTGGATGAAGCACTAGAAACAGCGTTTGATGACAGATGGGAAAGTCGAAAAAATGGTGTCTAAGAAGACGGAATTTGTCACGGGTATCTTATCTGACCAACAATGTCTCAGAAGTGAGGCGCAGAAAGATTTACATTGGCCAGGTGATGTGGTCTTGGTTTGGGTCGGTTCTTGAAGCTGCAGCTCGTTGAGTGAACACATGCTCCCAGCAAACGATGACGGATGGTGCTGACACCGTGGCTGCTGGTTGGTGGGGATTTGGAACCGTTGCTCGTTTCCGGCAGGCAGAACATGTGGTCCGAGCTTCACAACGCCAAGCCAGAGCGGGATCCGCCTTGGCGTGATGCGGGTGCTGCATGAGGTTGCATTCCACTGACTTGGTGGGGCACGACTTCGGAATTGGAGTCATTTGGTCCAGCCTGCCCCGCCGCCGCCAAAAATTGTTCGTGAACTTTTACTTCCTTTGCCTACTGATAGCATTGCGACATCAAAATCTGCCTTCCGCCACCCACAGAAGAAGACTGGATACACAATTTATTCGGCAGACACGTTCATCTCAATTTTCGGCACTGCGTCCCAAACCGATATCCTTCGACGACAACCCATTCGTCACACAATCATCGCTGCCATGAGCAGGTAGCAGGGACAGCGACATCGAGCGCGTCACGGAAATTTCGCGATCTTGACTTGCAACTCGCCATTATAATTACGGAGGAGCCATGGGTGCCGAACAGAAAGCACGCCGGCGCAAGGAGCAGCTGGTTGACCAAGTCCCGAAGCGCTTCAAGTCGCTAAAGTTCGGGGTTCAGTGAGTGCCCCTTCGGAGCGTCCCCCGCTCGATCGTTTCGGTGCCGTAGGCTCATTCGTTGTCATTACTTAGATCCCACCAGGACATAGTGAGCCAGGGTGTCCTTGAAGTCTCCGACAACTTGCTATACGATGTGGAAAACCGGCGAGCGGCGTTCCCTCATGGACCCCTCGATCCACGCCTGGTGAGCAGCTCAAGCGCACTCTATTTTTTGCCCATGGAAGCTAATAAACCTACAGGGGACCTCGAGCACGAACCGCGAAAGCAAGTGTAGCACATGCCATCTAGGGTTGCAAGAATGCCCTGGTCATTTCGGCCACGTTCGCCTGCCGTTGCCCGTTTTCCACATTGGCTACCTCAGGTACATTCAAGCGACATTACAGAATATTTGCAAGGACTGCGCCAAAATTCTGTTGCAGGAGCCGGAACGTCGCCAGTTCCTGAAAGAACTGCGCCGCCCTGGGATCGACAACCTGAGGCGGTCGGGAATTTTGAAGAGAATCAACGAGCAGTGTAGAAAGGCGAGGACATGCCCGCACTGCGGCTCTATACAAGGTGTCATTCGGAAGCTGAGCGTCATGAAGCTTGTGCATGACAAATTTTCGGCTTACAATAAGTCGACAGCCCAGAAAAAGATTGCCCCCGAGAGCAAAGTCGAGTTTGATGCGTCATTCAACCAGGCCAAAAAGTACACGCCGGAGCTGGAGAAACACACTCGAAAGGCAATGGAGGACTTGAATCCTCTAAAAGTCCTGAATCTCTTCAGGGCGATCAGCCAAACCGACTGTGAGCTGTTAGGATTAGACCCTTCCGAGGGCCGACCCGACATGTTCCTGTGGCAATACCTTCCGGCCCCGCCCATCTGCATCAGGCCGTCCGTCGCGCAGGAGAATGCCAGCAATGAGGACGACATTACGAGCAAACTTTCAGAAATCATCCTTTACGCGGGCCACTTGCGCGAATCGTTGAAGAAGGGGGTTGCATTGCCGGTCATTATGGAGCAGTGGGAATTCTTGCAGCTGCAAGTGGGCATGTACGTCAACAGCGACGTACCGGGCCTCTACCAACCCGGTTTCGGAAAGCCTATCCGTGGGTTTTGTCAGCGTCTCAAGGGCAAACAGGGTCGGTTCCGTGGCAATCTCTCAGGCAAGCGTGTCGACTTTTCTGGGCGGACTGTCATCTCACCCGACCCCAACCTGAGCATTGAGCAGGTGGCAGTCCCGGAATTGGTGGCCAAGAACTTGACCTACCCTGAGCGGGTAAACCATGCCAACATCGAGAAGCTGAGGGAGCGTGTCATCACCGGGCCCAATATTTGGCCCGGTGCCCAGGGAATCATCAAGAAGGACGGAGCCAAATACAACCTGAAAATCGGCAATGAAAGCCTCCGCGAGAAACACGCAAATAGCTTAGAATACGGGGATGTTGTTGAGCGTCATCTGGAAGACAACGACGTTGTGCTCTTCAACCGGCAACCTTCCTTGCACAAGCTCAGTATCATGAGCCATCTCGCCAAGATTCGACCCTGGAGGACGTTCCGTCTCAACGAATGTGTGTGTACCCCGTACAACGCCGATTTCGACGGAGACGAGATGAACCTGCACGTCCCGCAGACGGAGGAGGCTCGGGCAGAAGCAATCAACTTGATGGGCGTTAAACACAACCTCGTCACACCCAAGAACGGCGAGCCCATCATCGCCGCTACGCAGGATTTCATCACGGCGGCTTACCTGTTGAGCAGCAAGGATATATTCTTCGACCGGGCGTCGTTCACCTACGTCTGTACCCAGATGCTTTTGGGCGACACCCATCTCGAGCTCCCCCCACCTGCCATCATCAAGCCCAGGGCCCTCTGGACTGGCAAGCAGATCTTCAACGTACTCATGCGCCCCAACAAAGAATCCCCCGTTCTGGTAAACCTCGAGGCGAAAAACAAGGTCTTTTTCAAGAAAAAGGATGGCCAAATTCCGGACATGGACATCGACGACGCGTTTTTGGTCATTCGCAACTCGGAGGTTATGTGCGGGAGGATGGACAAGGCAACGGTTGGAGGAGGCAAGAAGAACTCGGTATTTTACGTCATCCTCCGTGATTTTGGGCCGGACCATGCGGCGGTTGCCATGAACCGGTTGTCCAAGCTCTGCGCCAGAACTCTGTCACTGAGGGGGTTCTCTATTGGCGTTGGGGATGTGTGGCCATCAGGGTCCCTGACGAGTCACAAAGCCCAACTTGTCGAGGACGCCTACAAGATGTGTGATGATCTCATCGAGACGT
Organism: Chaetomium tenue; assembly: GCF_020726465.1. Taxonomy (NCBI): domain Eukaryota; kingdom Fungi; phylum Ascomycota; class Sordariomycetes; order Sordariales; family Chaetomiaceae; genus Chaetomium; species Chaetomium tenue. The sequence goes on from NW_027117335.1 coordinate 1,335,314, forward strand.
ATAGGCAAGGAAAGCTCGAGAAGGCTCCGGGATGCAATCTCGAGGAGACGCTCGAAAACTCTATCTCTGGTATTCTCAGCAAAGTCCGGCAGCAGGCTGGTAACTACTGTGTTGGGAACTTGAGCAAGAACAATGCTCCGCTGATCATGGCTAAATCAGGATCCAAGGGTTCCGACATTAACGTCGCCCAGATGGTTGCCTGCGTCGGTCAGCAGATTATCGGCGGCAAGCGTGTGCCTGATGGGTTCCAGGACCGCAGTCTACCGCATTTTCACAAGAACGCGCGCCAGCCCCCGTCTAAGGGGTTCGTGAGGAATAGCTTCTACACGGGGCTCGTCCCGACCGAGTTTCTTTTCCACGCTATCTCGGGCAGAGAAGGTCTCGTCGATACGGCCGTCAAGACAGCCGAGACAGGCTACATGTCCAGGCGACTGATGAAATCACTGGAAGATTTGTCAACACAGTACGACGACACGGTTCGAACATCGGAGGGAGGCATCGTCCAGTTTCAGTACGGGGCTGACAGGCTCGACCCCGTGGATATGGAAGGTGAAGCCAAGCCCGTTGACTTTACGAGGACGTGGAATCATGCGCAGAGCATTACGTGGAGCAACTCGGATACGTCGCTATTGCCTTGGGAGATCCAAAAGCTAAGCAAGGCGATACTGGATGAGGAGCGGAGCAAGTATGTCAGGCGACATCTCGTCACGAACGAGGAGATCAAGTACGACGACGAGACGATCCGCGAGAGCATGGAGCATGACGTTTTGATCGCCATCGACGAACACGAGAGCGCCAGAGTTTATTTGAACACCATCCGGGATTATGTCATGGAGCGCGCCATGAAGTTGGCAAAGGTTCGGAAGTCGGTGGGGTTGGACCCGTGCATCCCGGACGATAAGCGAATGAAGGAAGAAGTCGACGGGTGGAAGCCGGTGGTAGCAGAAGGGTCAGAGATGGATGTTGACGCCCTTGGCGAGCCCTGTCAGCCATTGGAATATGTGCTCCGAGATCTACGACGGGAGATCAACGAGGAAGACGACCTCGACGAACCGGCTCGGCAAGCGAGGATCCAAGCCAAGGCGCAGGACCACGTTAACCGCGTCGCGAAGGTGTCAGAGCAGACGCTACGGCAGTTTATCCAAATGTGTCTCCACAAGTACAAGAAGGCACGAGTCGAACCTGGCCACGCGGTGGGCGCCGTCGGAGCACAATCTATCGGTGAGCCCGGTACGCAGATGACGCTTAAGACGTTCCATTTTGCGGGCGTGGCTGGTATGAGTATCACGCAAGGTGTGCCCCGTATTAAAGAAATCATCAACGCTTCGAAGACCATCAGCACACCGGTTATCAGCTGCGAGCTGGAAAACCGGGTGGATATCAAGGCCGCGCGTGTGGTCAAGGGTAGGATCGAGAAAACATATGTTTCAGATGTAATCTCATACATCGACGACGAGTGGCTTCCGGACGTTGCCAAGATCGTCCTCCAGGTGGACCTGCAGGCGCTCTCCGACATGCAGCTCGGCATTTCGATGAAGGACATCGCCGACGCTATCGTGCGGGCCAAGAAGCTGAAGCTCAAGGTCGAGCCCGAGGACCTGCGGATCGGCCGCGACCGCGTCGAGGTGATCGTCCGCAACACATGGCAGGACGTTACCGCTGCGCGTAAAGCAGCCCGAGTCCGTGCGGCTGCCGTCGAGAAGGGCCACATCATGTCCAGCGCCCTGGACGAGTCGGCAGCCGACTTCCAGCTCCGCGTCAACTTCCTCAAGCGCATGCTCCCGCAGGTCGTCATCTCGGGCTACCCGGACGCGGCGCGCGCCATCATCCAGACGGACGACCTGAACGAGCACATGGTGCTCGTCGAAGGGTACGGGCTGCGCGCTTGCATGACGACCGAGGGCGTGATCGGCACCAAGTGCGTGACGAACTCGGTCATGGAGTGCCGCGACGTGCTGGGCATCGAGGCGGCGCGCACGACCATCGCCACAGAAATCGCGGCTGTCATGCGCGAGATGAGCATCGACCCGCGCCACATGGACTTGCTGGCCGACGTCATGACGTACAAGGGCGAGATCCTGGGCATCACCCGCTTCGGCTTGGCCAAGATGCGCGACAGCGTGCTGCAGCTGGCGTCGTTCGAGAAGACGCCCGACCACTTGTTCGATGCGGCGGCGGGCATGAAGGGCGACCGCATCCAGGGTGTGAGCGAGTGTATCATCATGGGCCAGAGCATGTCGATCGGTACCGGGGCGTTCCAGGTGGTGCGGCGGCTGGGGATACGCGATCACCAGGTCGCGCCGAAGCCGACGCTGTTTGAGGATTCGTGGAAGAAGGATGAGATGATCCGGAGGAAGTCGAGGTTTGAGAAGCGGAAGAGTGGGATGACGGTTGTAGTTTAGTAATTAGCGATGATTTCGGTTGTGCGGAGAAGGGAGGGTTTGAATCTACGGTGTTAAGTTCAGCCACTAAGCCCACTCTCCTTGTCACACGGCTATGATGTAGACCTGCTCGACTTAGCTATCGCGGGGGAAACCTTGAGGACGACCAGACGGACCCTTAGTTATAATTCGAGGAGAACCGTCCATTCGAGGTACGGAAGACCACATAAGTTACTCCCTCTGCCATGGAAACAACCCTCAGGCTTAGCCAATCGCCAGTCCAGATAAATAACACCAACTGGGCTCCATGGAGGTTCTGGATATCATCGAAGCAGATCTATATCTCTTCATGACGATAGCGGGATGTTTTTTTTAATGTGCGACGCCTGGGGAGTAAATCAAAAGAGTTCTCCTCCTTGAACTGTAGCGTTTTCCTATTTGAACTGTAATGGTCCGTGCGCCAGCCAAAACGGGAAGGCGGTGGGCTGCATGATTCGCCGCCCTACTTTGGGACACAAATCATGGAACTTCGCTCCAACAGCCACCATTTTCATCCAGCAGAACGCACGAATACCAAGAAGTTCTTGATTCAAGAAAATACGCAAAACTCTCAATTCTGCTGCGAGAAAAGGAGAATAAAGACCGTTGCTTCCAGGCCGAGGTTAGTCTGACCCCCAGACTGCCACGTGAATGCAGTCCTCTACGCTGTCTTGCGTGACTTCCTGTTGCCGCACCTCCTGCCGTGAAATTGGGGCGGTTGCCGGGACGGCCTTCACTGCCGAGCTTTTGGATTTGTTATTCCGGCCTCGCTTGGACGCCGGAGGTCCTTCTACCTCGGCTAGGTCCTCCGATTCCCATTCGGAGGCCCGGCGCCGAACCGACGGCTTCGTTGGCCGGGGATTCAACCCGGAGGACGAAACCGGTCTTCCTGCGGCTACCGGCATCGAAGAGGAGGGCGTTGCGAATGGCCCCGTCCCGCGAGGCCGTCCCTTTACGGCCGTGATTACGTCTGGCTCTTTGAGGCGGAGAAAGGGGTACTCTGCCTCCAGGGATCTCTCCAACCACCAAAAAGGGACGAAATCGGCCTTCGTGAGAACTCCTTCCGCGTTGAGTTTCTCCTGTAGCTTGTGGGTGCAGGGAAGCCCCCACTGCTGCGTAAAGCGCCCTGAACAAGGAGGGAGTGGTGGCGACCGGCCTAATCCAGCGGCAACCACCCGTTTATTTTGTTCGTTCACCTTGTTGATCGCCTTGTAGCAGACCTCCCGAGTTGTGGCCCCCAGCCACTCAAAACTTCTCCCGGTATATTCATAACGCTGGCGGTTCTTCTGGGCTGCGATCTTCTCCGTGAAAGTGACTTTCTTGGCTTGAAGCATCTCCTTAATGACTTCATGGACTTTGAAGAGAGAGGAGAGACCACTAATGAGATATCCCTTCAGCTCCCGATGAGAAGACTCCGTGGGCGACGTGGTACGCTGGCCGAAGTTGCGGTACCGGGACACCCAGGGCCCGGCCCACTCCTTCTTGTACGGCATATACCGCTCTTCAAGGTAGGCAACGATGCTCTGCTGATCAGAGAACGACTCTTTTAACTGGGTCTACGCCTTTTCAAAGTCTTCTTCACTGATTGTATAGACCATGAACTTCCACAAGACATATAGGCCGGCCTTGGTATGGGGCAACTCCTCAGGGCTCGGGAGTCTTATGCCTGATTCGGTGCCGGGAATAGCTTCACCTGTCTCGTCAACCCGGGCAGGAGCGTTGAGGAGAGATAAAGTTAGCTGATCTTCTTCGTCGAGAAGCATCGGGTCCGCCGTGGCTTCATCCCGCGTGTTTGCCGTGTTGGGGTTGGCTAGCTCTTTCCACTTGCGCTTGAAGTTGAGGACAACGTTGCGGTTGACATGAAACAGACAGATCTGTTGCTGAACATGGGGAAAGACTGCTGTGAGGGCGTTCTTTAGAGCCTTCTCACAATCGGTGATGATGACTTCTGGGATGGGGACGTCGTGCTGTAGACGCAATGCCTGAAGCTGATGCGTCAACCAAGTGAAGCCGTCTTCTCTCTCATTATCCACCAGGCCGAAGGCTACGTTGAAGTTGGTAGATAGGTTCGTGACGCCTGTCACCTGGAATAGCGGCATCTTGAAGCGGTTAGTTTTGTAGGTGTTGTCCAAATGAAGGACTGTTGAGAACCGTTTCCACATCTCCAGGCACCATGGATAAGTCCAGAATAGACCTATCACCTTATCAACGTCCTCCAGAGAATACCGAACGACATGATCGATATCATGCTCCTCGAGAATCTTGATCAGGGCTTGAGTTGGGTTGTGTCCGTCGAGTTTGTCCCGTTGCAGCCGTTCCCGGTAATTGGTTACATCCTTGGTCGTGAAGACAGTGTGATGGTAGCGCTTTTGAAGGAATAAGACGATATCTCTAGGACGTTGGGCGGGATTCAGAGACAGGGCTTCCACGTCCTTCTTCATCGCGTCTGACAGTCCCCGATGGACGGCGTGAGTGGTCAGCTCTGCCGGATTCTCTCCGCTGGTGTCGTGATTATGGTACTGGTTGGCGATCTCGAAAGTCCACTGCCGGTCGTTCTCCTTCAAGGCTTTAGCAACGCCTCGCCAGTGGCACCCTGTCTTGGAAGTCGTGGTCTTGCGGACGGTTGCGATAGAAGGTCTGGCTTGTCCCCGGTCGCAGTAGAGATCAAAACGCGTGGCTTGTCCGTTGATGTAGTTCGAAGCTCGCCTCTTCACAAATCCCAGACCATAGGACTTCCCCTAAAAGTTCAGATCAAGCAAGAGCTCGTTGCAGGAGGCGTAAGCCGGGCCAGTGAGGAGACGGTGGCCTGGCGGGATGCTTGGTGGTGCGGGTGCACCATAAGGAGACCCTGTCAAGACAGCCTCTGGTTGGAGTGAAGCCGGTAACTCTTCCATGTCCTGCAGACTACCCAATGACATATAATTGATAAGAAAACCTGAAATCGAAGAATCAGCACTTGAATAATCCATTCTAAATGCTTAAATGAGGGGTGTTCTCACTGCGCCGTTGTGGAATCGTAACCCTCCCGGAGGCACTGGGCCTATAGGGCCTTAGCATGCTAACTACATCCGGATCAAATCGTTTTGCCTTTGACTCGTTCAAGCCCCCTACCCTTCCTTCTTTCTCGCTGCACCATTTACCTCTTGCCTTAGGCTGTGGGGGTGTGTTGTCACGATTATGGCCACATGCAGGGCCGCGCGGGGGCCGCGCGGGAAGCGCCCCCGAGCCAATCATTAGGAAGAAGGTTTCAGCTAATCATAGAAGGAACATTTGGAACGATTGGAACGACAGGAACGAGGCATCGTTCCTCGTCGTTCCCAATGTTCCCATCGTTCCTATGATCGCGGAGGCAGGAACCAGATAGGTATATAGTCACTCATTCTGGAGAGCTCTGGGAGTTCTCCAGTTAGCAATCACAACTACAGTTCGCTATAAGCTCGAGAGCCTACTGTTGAGACAAGTCTTGTTGTGCACCCTCTGGCTGCACCGAACCTAAGCACCCTTGAGAGATTACCTTCGACCGAAGCTGAACCCTAACAGGACAGGGTCCAGGACAGGTTCGTCACATGTGTGGCAGGCATCAAGCGGCAGAATTAATTAGCCGACGTTTTGCAGTGTGGCGCACGGACCATTACAGTTCAAATAGGAAAACGCTACAGTTCAAGGAGGAGAACTCAATCAAAAACCACCGTTTTTAGCTACGTAACTGCGATGTTAAATCAATGCAAGATGCCTGAATCCTTGAATCATCCAAGCCTCCACACATCTGTCATGCCCCATACCCGCTCTCCATCCTCCCTTCATACCTACCTAGCATGAACAGCAACTTGGGCACTGCTCGCATCCGGAGCAGCGCATGTGGATTTTCTCACTGCAGGCCCGGCAGGTGTAGTGGTTCATGATGCAGTTCTTGTCGGTGCAAGCCATGGTTTGCGTATCTTGTGCTTAGGTAGGTAGTAAGCAAGAATGTTCAGGTACATAAACCGACAACATGCTAACAAGAAGAGGCAGCTCGATCAATACCCGGTGGTGGACTAGGTGTAACTTATGTTTCTGACTTGGGTTTGGAAAGACTTGATACTGGGTTGACGTGTGATTGGGAAGGGCCAAGTTTATATGCATTTTCTCCGCCTAAATGGACATCACATCTTCTCTAACTGTCATAGGCAATCGCCGGGATCTGGCGTATACGACGTGACACCTTTCCAGCGGTCGAAAGGCGGCAAGCTGGCCTCGGCCCCTGAGGAATAGTACCTAGTGACGTGGAGGCAGAAAGGGGCTGCAATCCACAAGACGATACGGCTCAGCCACCCGAGGGCCTGTACTTAGACACCAGGGAAGCTTCCAGAGGCCAGGCGAGCTGTGTGAAATACATGAGAAACTCGATTGTGTTGGACGTGTTGGATGAGAATGTCTCGCTGGCGGTATCTCTCACGGCCACACAGACAGTTTGCATTCAAGGGGATCCGTTCCCGATAAGCATCTTAATTGCCCCGTTTTATTGTTAGTATGTAAGGATTACTGCATCAGAACGCTGGCATTCGAAGCGCGCCGTTATTGTCAGGTGTTTTTACGGGAGACTAGGTCCAAGGCCCCGAGGCGAGTAATTATATCTCTAGCTTCATTGTGAAGCTCATCATGGGTCGTCGCCAATCCAGAAGAGCCACTTGAGATCCTGCGCGACACGTAGACTTGGACCCTTTGTATGAATGGATCTTGTACAGGTTCCAAGCAAGCAGGAAATGCGGTTATGCGGTCACGTCCGGCTTGGACTGGGTCGCGTTTGTCACATGTAGGGGGTTACGGGCTTGAACTTTCCAAGCCGATCACCGCCTTCGTGCATATAGACTATAGGGTAGATGTTGGATAGAGTTGTGCGTGGCGGCATCACACCGATGGCATCGGTTTCAAAACGTGTCAAGGGCTATAAGACGCTTTAGAGTACCCTACATGCGTGCATGAAGTGGCCTCTTGTCTTTGCCTTTAACGAGTCACGTGACTTGGTGACATTATTCGCGATTTCGCTCTGGCCAACTCGCGTTAACTAATTACTCCACCGACGTCATCATAATCACCACACAAGAGGAACCGATTCTATCATCAACATACCAACCCCATTATTGTCACACTTGAACCTATATATGGGTTACCCCTTTTCACAATTGGCAATTCCCGATATTTTAAGATAAAACGCCAACATGTGCGGTCGATACGCGATGGCCTTGGTAAGTGGCGAGCATGAAACACTTGATCCTGAGAGTCGTGTCGGTTAGCTCAACGACTGGGCATCACCCATTGTTTTTATTTTGTTTCATCCGTATGGCCATACTGACACTCCTCCAGCGGCCCTCGCAAATCCGCCAGATGCTCCAAGACAACGACGACATGCCCGTCAACGACGCCCCCGCCGACGAGGGCGACGGCGCACCCCGCCAAAGCTACAACTTCGCCCCTGGCTACCACGGCGTCGTGTACCGCGCCGACGTGCCCGACCGCGGAGCAGGCACCTCCCGACCCGCCCACGCCCCCCGCGACACCGACACCACCCCCACCACCACAACGGACGCACCGCCAGCCTCCCCCCCAACCCGCTACAAACTCCAATCCATGAAATGGGGCCTGATCCCCTCCTGGAGCAAACGCAACCCCGACTACAGCTCACTCCTCAAAACAATCAACTGCCGGTCCGACTCACTCGCCGCCCCCGGCGGGTTGTGGGGCAGCATGAAGGGCCGCAAGCGCTGCGTGGTGGTGGCACAGGGGTTCTACGAGTGGCTCAAGACGGGGAGTGGGGGGTTGAAGGAGCGGGTGCCGCATTATGTGAGGCGGGGGGATGGGCGGTTGATGTTTTTTGCGGGGTTGTGGGATTGTGTGAGGGGTGAGGGTGAAGGGGAGGGTGGGGAGGAGCCGTTGTATACGTTTACGGTGGTGACGACGGATAGTAATGCGCGGTTGCGGTTTTTGCATGATCGGATGCCGGTTATTTTTGAGCCGGGGTCGGAGGCGTTGTGGAAGTGGTTGGATCCGGGGGGGGATGAGTGGAGTATGGAGTTGCAGGGGCTGTTGCGGCCGTTCGAGGGCGAGCTGGATGTGTATCCGGTTAGTAAGGAGGTTGGGAAGGTGGGGAATAACTCGCCGAGCTTTGTGATTCCGGTCGCGAGCAGGGAGAATAAGGCGAATATTGCGAACTTCTTTGCTGCCGCGGCGGAGAAGAAGGGAGGGGGTTCGAAGGCTGAGGCGAAGGTCGAAGAGGGAGCGGGGTTGGATAAGGAGAGTCGGGATGCGGAATCGAAGAGTGCGGAAGAGCCGGGGCAGACTACCGACAATAACGGAATGGGCACGCCGCGGAAGGGCGTTAAGCGGGAGGCTAGCTTGTCGCCTGATCCGGGCGAACCGCCAGTCAAGAAAGGATCATTCTTCAAGACGGCGTCGCCGGCCAAGAAGAAACAGCAGCAGCGGGGCAAAATTAGCGCCACGAGCAACACCCACAGAAGCCCTGCCAAGTCCAAGGGAACCAAGAGGAAGGCAGACGGCAGCCAGAAGATTACCAAGTTCTTCGTCGGGAACAGCGCCTGAACCGAGATAACTGGGAACCGCAACTCTCAAGTGAAAGACATTGGAAGCATGTAAAGGTGGGCAAATGAACGATATCATGTTAATTATCCAGGGCTAACTCAATTCGTAGGCTGAGCTCTTCCTCACAACGCTTCTTCTCGGAGTAACGCTTGCCTCGGCCACCGCGGCCATCAACTGTCAACCAACCCCTACCCCACCATTCTTCCCTCTTCTGCCAACGGCATGTCCTTTTAAGACATGAACGCCCGCACCACGTAGATCAGGCCCACAACTAGCAGCACGATGAGCTCCATGAGGGGCATGTCTCTGTGGCTGTAGTCCGGCCCATCCGGCATCACGCACTCATCCTTCCAACATCCATCCCCCGTCTCGCTTGTTGCGACTGGTGGCAGCAGCATGGTTGGGCTCGGGCTCGGCGTCGAACTGGGCGTCGGGCTTGGGGTTGAAGTCGGAGTCGGAGTCGGACTCGACGGGTGAGGCCGCTCCGGCTCGGCACCATCCTTGCCGCCCCCCGCCAGCTCCACATACCGGTCATAGTCGTCCGACCTGGCATCGCCCAGCTTGACGCGAAAGCCACCCGACCCGTCGTCTTTTCCGGTGTGGTCAGAGAGGCGGGTGTCGATGTCGGAGGGGTCGTCGACTGGCGTTTGGGAGTAGGCGTAGCCGAACACGACCTCGGGGTTGCTGCCCCCGGCGGGCGAGGGGTCGAACGAGTCGCTGTTGATGCAGCCGGCGCAGAGGAAGGTGGAGCAGATGTGCGTGCTGTTGACGAAGGTCCCCTGCGGTATGGGGGAGATGGTGATGCTGTTGGCTGTGTAGGGGACGACGCCGGCTAGGCTGTATTCGTTGGCTACGCGGCCGGCGGTCATTACTTTGTCGCCGTCGGCCCTGGGTTGAGGGTTAGCAACTCGGTTCGTTTATACTTACACCCCACCGCTTTGGCCACTGCCGCCGTTCGAGGTGCAGCGAAATGGAGACAGCTGTGGTCTCGATCTTTCTGTATTTTGGGGGCGACATCCAACACGTACCATGTGACAATCAGGAGCGGACCGATCATGAAGTTCCCGAGACTGACGCCGCCCCATCCGACACCGTCCACCAAGGGCGCAACGATCTGCGCGACGAAGTCGGTCGTTGGCTTTTGGGGCGTCATCAGGCCGAACGTGAAACCTGATGGTTCAATAGTACCGCGGAAGCGGATCTTCGTAACGACATCTGTGTACTTGCCGGCTTGCTCTCCCCTTGCGGGGATAGCTGTTGTCCAAGCCAGGACCAGCGACCCTAGAGTGTTGAGAGGTGTTAGATATTGCATTTTTCTGCAGAGAATGTGTTGTCTTGGGGTCAGCATGGTTTGGTAGTTGATTACATCAAGGCGTTCAGGAAACTGGGGAGGCCAGCTACGCATAGTTGGGGAAGGCCAGGTCACCAGTATGCTGCCAGCATCGTGTCACTGGTGACTCCTATTGACAAAGAGGGCTCTCGTTGTCGTGTCCTCCATCCTGAGTTTGGGAAGTCACACGATGCCTGCTCCCAGGGGCCTGCTGGTTACAGATGAACATCGCCGTAATTAAAGGGCGTGGCCGGGAGAAACAAGGGGCTTCCTTGGGGGTCAAGCAACAAGTCTTATCGACTTGAACTCCCTTAGTGAGCAGCATGACCGGTTACATGTTACTATCAGTAGACCCAATACCTGCAGACGTTGCAATGACTGCTTTAGCTCGGTGAATCGCTCCCCATGCCGGTGGTCGGACCACCAGGGTAGGTACATAGGTACATACCTAAGTCGGGTCACTTAACCCCCGGACCGGGCCGGATTAACCACTCCCGGCATGCTCAGGCAACAAGCCGACCTCGATCATCTGAACAAAACAAACCTGCATTCAGCGTGATTCTCCGGAAAACAAGCGCTAGTATGGCTTTCCTTTCCCACTTCCGCACACAAATCCTCTCTTGGTGGCAAGATACGCCATTACCAGCTGGTGCACCCGCAGCCTTCCAATCTTGGAACGAATTTGATGAGCGCGCCAATCAATGGCGTGCCGTAGGGGCTGCGCAAGAGGTGTCACCGGATGGCAAAGCGAAACAGGGAGCCACCGACCGGCCATACACCCTTGTTACTTGGAATGTGGACTACTCCTCACCGCTTCCAGGCCAACGTCTCTCAGCCATCCTCTCGCGTCTTCTCTCCCTCTCTCCGGCGGTTGATATCATATTTCTCCAAGAACTCTCGCGCGAAGCCTTCCAAACCCTATTAAACGAGCCTGAGATACGGAAGGAAGAGGCTGAATCGTCAGCACGATGGCAGACTCGGTCGCCGGTTGCTACCAAGTACTAGGCTTAGTTGAGTCAAAGGATGACAGTGTGGGGCGCAGCAACAAATGCGAGCAGCAACCTAACTAAATCCCTAAATCCGCCGGAGCTGGTTTCTCAGCGACGCAGACGCCATCCTTCCGGCTGGGCAGTCATTCACAACTATCACCCTTCTCTCCAAGGCGCGCTTCCAAAAACCTGGCCCTCTCTGGCGAGTCAAGTACCGAAGCCGATTCGAAAGGGATGCGCTCTGCTGCGACGTTTTCGCCCCAACAGCCACCGATGAACCCGGTGAAGGTACCCGCATGCGACTCGTCAACGTGCACTTAGACCCCCTCCCTATCCAGCCCTCCCTCCGACCAAACCAAGTCTCTATCATCGCCGCCCTGCTACGTAGTGCCGGCCGGGGCCTTGTTGCGGGCGACTTCAACCCGGTGCTGCCCGCTGGTAGCACCCTCGTTCAAGACAACGGCCTCGTGGACTCGTGGGCTGAGCTCCACCCCGACGATCCCGGCTTCACCTGGGGCGTCGACGTGCAAGAGCTATTCCCACCGAATCGGATGGACAAGGTTGCTGTAGTTGGTCTGAGGGCAGAGGATATGGAGATACTACCACCGGGGAACATATTGAGGGGAGAACAAGGGGGGAATTCTGGCGAGGATGTGGCTTGGAGCGACCATTCCGGTCTGAGATGTGCATTTAAACTGGAGGAGCGCCATTGATGCAATATCCACATGGGACCACCGCGCACTCTCGGGTTGGAACCTCTACGGCCAATATGACAACATCATGTCAAGGTTGGGGGCCATACTTGTCAATTTTGAAGAATGAGCCTCGTTAAGGAATCGTGTCTTTGGTGTCCCCAAACATGTGTTTTCGCCAAGTGTCAAGAACATGGTATGAATATAAGAATTGCCAGCGTAGACTCTCCATTCTGACATTTTCCCATACCTTCAACAAGCACTAAACATCACCAGCCAGCCTCATCTACGACGCAGCACCTACAATCCACTCAACAAAGACTGACCTCCAACCTCAAGATGTCCGACAGCAAGAAGTCAGGCTCCCGGAAGTGGGATAGCCTGGACAGCCTTGTATATCTAGCAGGCGGTCGGCCCCACGAGAAGGCCAGATCATATGTGCAGGACAAGGCGTGGGATAAGGCATACGGCAAGGGTGCGAGCGACTCGAGCAGCGACTCAACCTGGAAGAGTTTGTGGTGGAGCTCGAGTTCCACCGGGGGATCCTCGAGTTCCAAGAAGAAGGGAAAAGAGCCCGAGACTACAATGAGCGATGATAACGAGACGAAGAAATCGTGAGGATGTGGGTGCGGAAGTAGGGGGTGATCAAGAGGTGTGGCCCCGTGTCAGCGATGATTTGGTAGCAATTGGTTAGTTAGTAAATGCGAAGAGTTATGCTTCAAGAGCACCGGTGTCGCTGTTGTAGTTGGACTCGTTTCTTTGTTCCTTTTTTGTTTCTTTCTTTCTTTTTTTTCTTTTCCTTGTTTCTTTTCTTTTCTATTTTTTTTTTTTTTTTTTCGTTTCTTTTCTTTCTTTTCCTTTTTTTTTTTCTCTTTTTTTCTTTTCTCTTTTTTTCTTTTCTTCTCGTGTATTATATTTCCCTTGCAAAGCCTAGGTTTTCTCAACCCAGAGACAAAACAGTAATAAGAACTCAACCTAGAGACAAAATAATAAGAAGTATTTCTGTATTGGCTGCCGATGTACAGCTTGGCCAGGAGGCTCGAGCTGGAAACGGCGGCCTGAAGCGCCCCCGTTCGGAGGCCAGGAGGCCTCCTCTCTTTGTATACGTAGACTCACCAGAACGCATCGTTCCTTGATTGTTGGTAGGGGTTTTTCACCCGGCCCGGGAGGGCACGGTTTTCCTGTACACTAAATAGCAGAGGGTCCGGCACGCCCTAGGGCATAGCGGAGTATGAATAATAATAATAAATAGCAGAGGGTCCGGCACGCCCTAGGGCATAGCGGAGTATGAATAATAATAATAATATTTCTGTATTGCCCTATAATTCCAGGCAAGAAGTGACCCCCTAACTAGACGGAGCCCGATTCTCCCGAGGCGCGTTCACTACACCGAGCTCGTGGTTTTCTCGCCCACTCTCGACGTTCTCCTGAATCACAACTCCTAGCAGAATAACCATTAAACCTAACAGCACAAGAATAATCAAGTGATACATCCTACCCACAGTTAGCAACCGCCCTCCAAAAAAAAAGAAAAGGGGAAAACCGAAAAAAAGGCAACTTACACGAAAATCCACCCCACCACCCACGCCGACCACAAATACGCACACTGCGACGCCGGCAGCGCAGCCCCTCCACACTCGGTAATATCCCACCACGACCTCAGCCCGCCGTCCCTCCCCGTGTGTACACCCACATAGACCCCCCAAATCACCAAACTCAGCAGACTCCAGGGCACCCACGGGCCCTTCAGCATCGTGGCCCTCACCCGAGGCCACCTCTCCTCTTTATGAAAGTCAGACCACGGCAGATTCACCCCCAACACGATATTCACCAGCAGACCCACGCTCGCCCACCCGATCGCCAGGCCCCGGAGGTGCTTCACGTAGGCGGGCAGGGTAAGGAAGATCTCGGACGGGTCGCTGTCGGCGTAAGGGCCGCTTATGTTTAGCGATACGGCGAGGCTGATTTGTACTATGCCGAGGAACGGGCTGAGGGCGACATAGAGGAAGCCGAGGATGCTCATGGGGATGGCGGCCTTGGGGAGTGGCCGTACTTCTGTGTCTGGGGGCATGGCAGGCGGTGGGGTGGTGGGTTGGTTAAGTTTTGGTGGAGGTTGGGTTGTTGGTGACTTGTTGGCTTTGATTTTCAGTTTGGATTTGGGTTTTGATTTGGTTGTGGTTTGGGTTTGGTGGAGGAGAGATGGTTGATGAGATGGTTGATGAGATTCTTTTATAGTTAGGTAGGTTGTTTGGGGTGTACGTGTGTAGCTGGTATTGATTGGGGTTATGAAAACATGTATTGATTCGGGCCTCGCGTAATGTACGCGATATACAGTTCGGCTATTTCAACGAACAACAGTGAACAGAAGCTTGTTCTAGTTATTAACAACTTAGAGAAATGTGGAGCTCAAAGGCAGTCGAAATTGGCAATCTTCTCTTACCGTAAGCTACGTAATATCTTCCAAGTTCCGGCTTGTAGGTATCCGCTTTACACTACTACGAATTTTGCAATGCTCGGGTTTTCTCAACCCAAAGATAAAATACTAATAAGAAGTATATTCTCTATTACTCTCTAATTTCAGGCGAAGACTGGGCCCCTAACTCAGCGGCACTTATTCTCCCCAGGCGCGTCCGCCGCACCAACACCTTCCTCTGCAGCTTCGGGAGCCGAAGGAACAGCGTGATAACCAAGCTCGTGGCCACCCTCGGCGCTCAACCGAGACTCCTCTCTCAGCCGCTTAAACAGGAAACCCAACACCACAAGGAGAACCAAGTGCAATACTATGTAAATCCACCCCATGATCCAGGCCCCCAACAACATGTCACAGTCAGATAGCGGCAGCTTACTCCCCCCACACTCAGGCGTCTCCCACCAAACCTTCATCCTGCCGCCGCTCCCCATCTGCGCGCCCACATAGGTACCCCAAACCGCCAAACTCAACACACTCCAGAGCACCCCCGGGACTATCCACCTCTTCCACCCCTGTATCTCCCTCCCCTCATCAGCATCCATGACCAACGCCGCCATAGAGAGCCCCACAAAAGCATATGCACCACCATAGCCAAGCTCGCCCACGCGACCGCCATCCACTGGAGGGGGGCTACGTAAGCGGGCAGGGTGAGGATGGCCGATGGTGGGGTATTGGCGAAGGGGCCGCGCGAGAGGTGTGCTGTGTTTGCGACGAATAGGAGTTGCACTACGCCGAGGACGACCAAGGAGATGTAGAGGCCGGTAAGGATGGTAGCGGGGACGATGGGCTTTTTTGTGTCTGAGTCCATCAGGGGCGGTGGGTGGGGTGGTGGAGGTTGGGTCGATGGGTGGGTGACTTGTTGGTTATGATTTTCGTTTTGGTTTTGGTTGTGATTATGGTTTTGGTTGTGGTTTTGGTTCTGGTTTTGGTTGTGGTTTTGGATTTGGATTTGGATTTGGGTTTGGGTTTGGGTTTGGTTTGGGTTTGGTAGGGAAGAGATGGTTGATGAGATTCTTTTAATACCTTAGGTATGATTGGTTTGGGGTGCACGTGTGTCACTGGTATTGATTGGGGTCATGAACATTGATTCGGGCCTCGCGAAATGTACCTATGTGATGTATACTTCGGCTATTTCAACATGAACAACAATGAACGGAAGCTTGTTCTAGTGATTAGCCACAACTTGGAGAAATGTGGCGCCCAAAAACAGTGTTCTACAGTCGAGGTTGGTAATGTCTCTTACCTTTCCGGCTTCAGGGGCACTGTTCCACGAACAAACGATTAGTAGGTACCCTTGGGCTTGGGGATAGGCGGCCTTGGGGAGTTGGGGATACCACTAGTACTCATCTCTAACCTTTCCATCTCTAGAGTAATGGCCGGCGACTTGGTTGCTGGCCTACCACTTGTCTGTCGACTTGGTCGTGAGCATTCCACGCGTGGTCGGGAGATCGGCCGAGTAGAATGTGAGCTGCGATCCCGCTGCCAGCCGGTGTTCCTCGGCCTTGTCTGTGACGTAGTCACGTAGATGATGCCATTTTGGTCATCTGTTAGGCCGGCCAGTAGAAGAGCAGTATTTGGACGGAGTTGTTTGCTCCTCGTTTCCGCCGGGTATACATTGAACGGCCTGGGCAATGGTAGAGTTCAGGTTATTGTCGCTATAAGCGGGATTAACAAAGGATTGACATTCATGTACCCGTGGAGGCGTATTCAGGGGGTGACTCTTGGCTTCATAGTCGGGGACACCTTGGCTGTCACGCTGTGTTGTTGATGCCCACCCGGGGGCATGTGACCCCTTGGCTACCTAGGTACATGTACATATGTCGTCCGCCGGCGCATTGCTAGGCAACAAGAGATGCCAAATGCAGGGGTATTCCATGGCGCGGGAATTGTTTAAAAGCATTTGCAGCCTTCTCCATTATGTCCTCATCCGTAATAGGGTGAATACCGGTAATTAAGCCCAGACACCACACGCCCCCAAAGTGAGTTCCAGCAGAGAGCAACGGAACTAGAGGATGAATCCACCAACTCCCCCTAGAGCAGCCGCTCAGAAAGGTCGGATTCACAGATCATGTATGTTATCGATGCACGCCAGTTGATGAACGACCAAACAGAACCACGTCACGCCCCCAGCATCAGAGGCACTTGCACCATGGCGCCGACGACGTTGTTATGCACAGTACACCATCGCCTAGCTCGGTATTCTAGCAGTCGCACTACGACCTCAACCAGCAATACCACCAAAGAGCCAAAGCGGTGACGATTGATCGCGGACGTTCGTCCGGGCCGGGGGTAGGGGACCCCTTGGATACGGTTGTTGTCCACCTGGAGGTATCGGACCCTTGGCTATTATTGTTGCTCGTTGGGGGCCGTGCGACCCCGTGGCTGTTGTTGGTGTTTGCTCAGGGGCGTGGAACCCCTTGGCGAATGTGGCATTCACATCACGAGGGCCCGAGGTCGAACTAACGATATTATATTTGTCCTGGACTTGCTTTCGCATAGTCCGAGGACCGACTATAGTACATGTACAAACAAACAAGGCGCGAGGAAGCCCAAGCAAAGAAAGATAAGAAAAACAGCAAAAATTCAAATGTAGTCCTCGTACCCGTGCTTGACCGCCAAACCGGCCAAGCGATCCAGGCACGAAGCGGCATCTCGACCGGGTAAGAACTAAACAACATCCCTCGTCAGCAATCACTCATACAACCAATCCACTCCCCAGGGAGAAACCAAAACCTCACCCAGCAACCCACAGGGCAGGCAGGCAGGCAGGCAGACAAACACCTCAACAACCAAACAGCCCGAACAGACCAGGGTAACAACTCACCTCGCGCATATCCTCATACCCCACCCCCCTACCCCTCAACAACAACAACTTGACCGTCTCCTCATGCGTCCACGCGCCCCTGCTCACGCGGTCGGCCAGCTCGGCGGCGGCGAAGGCGGCCTCGGCCTGGCGCACGCGGGGCGTGCTGGGGCGCGTCGTCGGCAGCGGCGTGCGCTTGCTGCTGCTGCTGCTGCTGCTGCTGCTGCTGCCGCTTCTCGTCGGGGTCGTGTGCGCGTGGGGGTGTGTGGGGGTGGTGGTGCTGCTGCTGCTGCTGGCGATGGTGCCGGTGGTGGTGGTGTAGGGGGTGGACCTTTTGGTGGGGGTGGTGGTTACGGCCCAGGGGGTGGCGGGGTTGGTGGTGGTGGTGGCGGGTTGTTTGCCTTTGTTGATTTTGGTGGGCGTGCTGGGGTGGGAGGACGAAGCGACCGCCTTGCCGGTTCCTCGGGTCTTTGGGCTGTCGGCTGCGCGGGGACTGGAAGCCGGGAGCTTGCCGGTTGCCGCTGACGCTCCCGCTTCAGGGGAGTCGATGTCCATGTTGTCGCCCGAATCATCGACATCGTCGGCATCGTCGGCATCGCCGACGTCATCCTCGATCGTGATCACGCCCTGGGCGTGGCCGGACTCGGCCGTTTCCAAAACCCCCATAGCAGCCCTGGCAATTTGCGCGGCATTGATGGGTGTGAAGCGGTTAGTCGGATAATGGGCAGCTTCAGTGGGAATCTCTTGAGCGCCCTCTGCGACAGGCTGCTTGTGAGTGTCAATGGGTGTGAATTGGGCGGTCGGATAATGGGCTGCGCCAGTGGGAACCTGCTGAGCACCCTCTGCGACAGGCTGCTTGTGGGCGTCGATGGGTGTGAAGGGGGTGGCCGTGAAGGGGGTGGCTGGATATTTGGCAGTGCCTGCGGGAACCTGTTGAGCGCCCTCCACGACAAGCTGCTTGTTGGCATCCTCCTGCTTCACACCCTCCTTCTTCTTGCCCTTAGAATGACAAGCGTCAGGATCACCCACACGCTGAAAGGTCAGGTTCTTGCACGGGATAAGTTGAGTTCTGGCCCTCTCGGGCTCTGTGTGGATCCAAAGACCGGCGAGCTCTTCCTGCTTGGTGTCGCAGAAGTCAACGCGACGAAGACTGCCGGGCACCAGCTGATCCAAGCATCCCATGCACTGGCAGTGACCGATGATTGCTTTACACATGATGTTGATGTGTAGTCGATGGTTGTTTGTGCGGATTGGTGAAGTTGTTGATTGAAAGGTCGGAACGGAATACTCGAAGGTGGTGGAAGAAGTAGGAAGAGGTAGGAAGAGTTGGAACGTGAAAATCCCAGAATCGGTGGGAAGAAATACACGGGCAAGTGGGAGTCCGAGCGCAAGGTGAATCTCAGTGAAAGAATTGAAAGGTCAAGTGGCAGAGAAGTCTGAGCGCGAGGTGGTTGAAAAGCTTTCGACCAGGTCAAGTGACAGACCAAGGGCGACAAGACGAACAAGTGGGAGAGAGAAAGCCTGACGTGGAAGGGGGAAGGCGAACGCGTTGAGGAGAAGTCGAGAGACCGGTGTCGAAAACAAAGCTATTAAATAGGTAAACAGGAAGGAAAGCAGTGCGAAACTCCTGGTAACACTGCCTTCGGCGTGGCCATGAAGATGGGACGAGTAACAGTAACAGTGACTGCGCGTGATGGCCAGCAACACCTATGGAAGGCGCACGGCCTTTGATCACGCGTTTTATCAACGCGTTTTATAATCACGCGTTCTTCAGATTGTGAACCCCATACTGCTCCAGGGCTAGGGCTCGACCATTGACAACAGTGACCATCGCGTTCTAAAAGACACGAATGGGAACAGACATCTACAGTTTTGTACCTACAGCTTTAAGCCAGGTGACAACTCGAGATAGAAGCTTGACGCGGCAGCCCTTCCTCAAGAATACAGAGGGAAATCCATTGCTTATAAAGGACCCCAGAGTCACCCCCCATTGTGCTTTCAGGGAACTCGAGGGTAATGTTGTCACCTGCTCTCCCAGACGTGGCAGAGTGAATAATACTTCCACAGACAGAAAGGGCTGGGAGCGAAAGGGAGTGACAGAATAGCCAAATCCTTTATGCTACAAATTTAGACGAAGAATGGCTCTAGTTTCGGGCTACTCAAATTTGGTGTTGTTGATGACTGGAAGCCTTGAAGCCTCAGGAGATCCAAGAAAGAACCAGCTGTCACTGGGTCACACGAATTATTTAGGACCTCAGGGGTGCCTCAGGGCGACCTCCCTACCCCGCCCAAGACTACCTAGTTTCCAGTTTCCATCTCATTTGCGGTACAAGATTGAACATGTCAGGTCATTCCCAAGACAGCCACGATGCCTCACTACAAAGAATGCGAAGGACATCGACGCAGGCCAACAGTCGGCAAAAGGAGCTAGGCACATGTGGTTTTCCTCTTCCCTTTGTGAACAAAACCAGGCCTGGGCGGGTGTCAGGCAGCACATTTAGACAGTTATCATACCCACCCCACGGCAGACATTCACACAGTAACACACACACTGGATCCACCCATTGGTGATTCACAAATGTTACATTGATTTGACCACTATCCGAGATCACAGGAACCGTGTGCTACCCAGACCCCGATATGGACTCAAACCACCCCCAACCTACGACCGCAGAGCCAGAATGCGCTGCGCCGCCTGCTCACCCACAATAACAATCATCGCCGACGGGTTACCAGTCGACATGCCCGGGAAGATCGACGCATCCACCACGAACAAGTTATCCGTCCCATACACCTTCGTATCCAGATCCACCACCGCCGTACCCCCATTCCGACCATCATCCGACCCCAACTTAGCGGTACCCATCCAGTGGTTAGCGCGGCGGTTGGAGGGACCGACGGCCAAACCATTAACATAGTCCTCGACGGAGCCGTCGGGGGGCGGCAGGACCCAGGT
This sequence comes from Chaetomium tenue, assembly GCF_020726465.1. Classification (NCBI taxonomy): domain Eukaryota; kingdom Fungi; phylum Ascomycota; class Sordariomycetes; order Sordariales; family Chaetomiaceae; genus Chaetomium; species Chaetomium tenue. The sequence continues at coordinate 1,355,550 of NW_027117335.1, forward strand.
GATGTTGGGGATGACGTTGAGCGAGTTCTGCACGTTCTTGATGCCCTGGATGACGGCCTCGAGATCCGAGTCGTCGTGCAGGTAGGGGTGCTCCTTGACCACGGTGGCCAGGCCTTCGGTGATGGTCATGCGGCCGCGCGAGACCACGCCGCGGCCGAGGTACTGGCTGAGGGTCATGGCGTCTGGGAGGGGAGGTGTTAGTGTCTGTGGGGGGTTGGGTGGTGATAAAGGGGGGGGGGGGGGAGGGGGATGCTTACGGGTGGAGTTGGTGAACTCAGTGCTGCCCTCGACACGGGCGGTCCACTGGAACTGGCGGACCTTGCCGTCAGAAGGAGTAACCTCGTCCCACATCTGTTGACGTTGTCAGTGAATGCTAGTGCCAAATTTGTTGATCCTGGAGGATGCTTACCATGGGGCCGATGTTAGGAGCAGCCTGGGCAAGAATGCCGGAGCGCTTGTCGAGGTAAGCCGACTCGTCATCGGCGTTGGGGGTGTCCCAAGCCTCATAGAAGTCATAGAAGACGACATCGGGGTGGGTGAGGATAAGATCGGTGTTGAGGTGGTCCATCAGGTTGTGGCCGACGGGGAGGTTGATCCAGTCCTCCTTAGCAGCGAAGGTCTCGCCGTCCTTGGAGCTGGCGACAACCTCGAGCTGGTCCTCGGGGCCGATACCGCTACGGAGGAGGAGCTTGGCGGAGCCGAAAGCACCGGCGGAGAAGATGACACCACCCTTCTCGTTGAGCTTGATGGTGCCGCTGTAGCCGCCATCGGTCAGGCACTCCAGCTCAACACCAGTGACCTTGCTGCCACTGCGAACGGCGCGGCGGACGGCAGTGTTGGTCCACAGGTCGAAGTTGTCACGCTTGTCAGCCGAAACGAGGTAGGTGGCCAACGGGCCGTCTCTCTCGCCACCAGCAAACATGAAGTGGGTGTGGGCAAAGGTGTGGTTCTTGGAGTTGGGCTCGTCGTTGGCGACGACAGAGGTCCAGCCAGATTCGGCAAGGCCGCCGGAGAGGACATCAAAGCCTTCCTGGCGGTACAACTTGCCATCAACCGAAGGGTGCCATGTACCCGGAATGCGGCTGAAGACGCGCTCGGTCGCACCGGCAAGGTCGCTCGAGTGCCAGCCGTTGGGGAAGTTCTCGTCCCAGTCCAAGTGGTTGGGCTAGCGATGGGGTCAGTTTTAAAAATCACCGGCTGGGGTCAGAAGAAGCTCACCTTCCACCACAAACCAGCGTTGACGGCAGTGCCGCCACCGAGGACGCAGCCGGCCATCTGGTCGGTATCAGTGCAGGCAATGCCGGCGGAGTCAACCCAGATCTGGTTGCACAGGCCCGGAACATCGAAGCGGGTGAGGTCGGTGCCCTCAAGCCAGTCGGGCTTCATGGTTCCCTTCCAGCGGCCGGTCGAGGGGGGTCCCTTCTCGATAAGCAGAACCTTGTGGCCGGCCTCGCTGAGCTTGTCGGCAACGGGGATACCACCGGCACCACCGCCAACGACGATGTAGTCGTAGGTGGTCTCGGGCGCCGCCTTGCATTCGGCAACAGGGCCGCCAGAGCTGCGCGTAGAGTTAGCATCTCCCCAGCAGCGCTTTCTTTCACATTGAGCGTTGAACTCACCCATCGCAGGTGGTCTCCGGGGTGGTGGTGGCCAGAGCGGCCCACTCCTCATACGACTCCGAAGGAGCACCCTCGAGCACGGCACCCCACTGTCCAAAGCCGTTGTCGTGGAAGCCGAAGGTGGCGGTATCCGGGCAGGAGGCGCCCTCGAGGCCGGTCTTGGCGGCGGCACGGCCGAGGACGAGGTTTCCGGCGGTGGTCGAGACGCTGCCGGTGGCACCGTCCTGGTCCCAGGCGAAGCAGTTCTCGCAGCGGAAGAGCACCTCGAAGCCGGTGTCGCTGACGGTGGACGAGATCTGCGTCAGCTTGGCGTCGCCGGTGTAGAGCGGCGGGAGGGTGTAGCCGGTGGCGTAGCGGAACGAGGTGTAGACGGTGCCCTCGCTGGCGTAGGCGACGAGCAGCAGTGCCTGCGACATCTGGCCGGACTGGCCGTGGGAGATGGCGCAGTAGCCCGGGGCAGAGGCATCAGCAACCGCGCAGCGCTGTTAAAAAGAGTGAGCAAAATGTTCATGTGGCCATACGCCGCTATATCAACGTACCAGGAGACCAATGTACTCGGTGGCATCCTTGGTCAAGGCGTCCGAGGGCAGGGCCAAACCAAAGGTGAAGGCAGCTCCGGAGGTAGCCTCCCATGTGTTGAACTTGATACCGGTCTTCTCATCGGTGTAGGATCCGGCGGTCATTTGTGCGGCACATTGTTGCAGAGCTTCGAGACGAGTTAGCCACCCGCCATTTTCCTAAGCTTCTAGAAACAACTCGAGACTTACACAACGACGCCGCCAGGGCGGTTGCCCCGATGCGCCTGGAGAACTTCATGGTTCCAATGCAGCCAAAGCTCAGAGACTGGTCCTGTAGGTCAGGCTGGGCCGAGAAAAGACAAGCACCTTCCCGATCCCCGGTGTCAGGGCAGGCGCGACGCCTAAATATCTTGTCTCGGTCTGCCCGAGCGGAGCATGACAAACCCCTGGCCTCCACTCGGGCATCTTCGAAGGTGTTGACGGAACGGCTCTCCGGGAAACGAAAGGTAGGGTCACCGAGAGGATGGATCCTGCGGAAGAATGACAAGCGGAGATGGGCCCAGATAGATTGGGCTGCAGGTCCCGAGTATAGCCTCCAACCAGAAGCATATGGGATCGGCGTGCTAGCCGCGCATGATTCATATTAAAGGGAGCGTGTAAATTGGAGAAGCAGGCGCGTGGTGGGCCTTCCCCAACTTTTCTCCAGGGGGGCTGGCCAAGCTGATTGACAGGGGCGGCACTACAAAGCCATGGAAGCAGGGTAACACGCGGAAGCAAGCGCCGATGGGGAGATGCACCCCATGGCGCATGTCCGACAACCTTGAACTTTCTCGCGGGGGTCCCTCCGAAGGCGAATCAGCGGCATGTCGATTCGCCAGCGCCACGAGGATACCAGCGCATGGTGATTCGCGGGGAAACAGAGCTGCTGGCTCGGGGTCCTTGGGCGGAGGGTCCGCAGCGGGCCGGATGTAACCTTCGGGTGAGGCTTCAACGGTTCGAGGGGGCTCCAGAAGGAGAATGCGATTTTCGGTCGGGCTTCGACATCGATTTGGACCCCATTGGTAGTTGGCCTTGTTCAGCTGTTCGGAGCCTGACGAGATACCCGGGTGCAGTTTTAAGTTTGCCAAAATCGAGAATTCACAATTCGAAGCTCTTGTTTCGCGACCTGTGGTTTTTGAAGGGGTCTTGTTGTGCGCTGGAAGCGGTAATCTTCCCCCACTTTGGATAAAATCCCCGGTCATGCTCAATGCCGTTTTGCTGACTGGCCCCTCCGTCTTCATCTATCGTGGAACTTCGCGCTCGCCTCCAAGGCGATTCTGTTGAGCAAATCAGCCTATACCCAATCAACTTGCGTATAGTAAGCAGCGGTCCGACGGCCCAGTCGTCACGTGTGCCGTTTTCGTTGGCTCGGTAGATGCTTAAACCATTGTGAGTTGCTTAAACATACAAGATGCAGGAGGATTTCAATGTAAGAGGACTCTCGGTTAGAGTTAAAGGAAACCCGCTTTTCCCCCTAGAAAACGGCGGGATGCAGAACTGGAAGGGCCGAAACTCTCAGGCGGGGCCAACGGAAGTTAGGTCACAAGTGGCCTTGGGATGGAGAATGGGAAAATAAAATTGAAGGAGAACGGGGAGTGGGCGAGGAGCAATGGGTATTCAGGGGTATTGTTTCTTGAAAATTTCCATTTGCAGTCAGGTCTAGTATTTTGTAATAGTGATGCGCCAACAAGTCTTTGCCAACCTGCCTGGCTCTTTTGAAGACTTCACTGATGCGCGGCAAGATGTTGAAAATCCGGGCTGATTGATTGAGTACAAGGCAAGTAACAAAGACAAATTAAAGTCCAGACGGACGGCAGGACAGTTTCTTGAGTGGGGTGGCTGTTCCTTCCCGGAGCGGAAGTTTCAGTTTCAAAAATCACAAACGGGCCAGGATTTTATTGAATAATCTCAATTCTCAACAGGTTAGGGATGTGCCATTGGAACATTGCGGAACTTAGTTAATAATTATTCGTCTTTAAGCATCAAAACCGACTCGCCAATGCCCTAGGAAGCCACCCAAACGATACGGTGTGCTAACTATTCCGAGAGACAACTAAGCCTCCAATAGGCTCTGTCATCCAATGTATTTGATTGCGCTGGTTGGGATTCAAAGTCTTCCGCCTCCCAGTCCGTGTTAAGGGATGACAATTGCGGGAGTGGGTATTTGTATCGGGTTTGACGGTTGAACAACCGCCCAGATTACAGTGTTGAGTCGAGACTATCTAACATCAGCCACCGGCGTGCCTCCTATCAACATAACAGTTAATCTAAAGACGCCTCTTAATCAGTTGACTCGGCTTTCTCAAGTTGGCCTTAATTCCTATCTCGGACGATCAGTACACCGACCTTACTCTTATCTCTCCGTTTCCTCGACCTTGTTTCACGTCCCCGCCGTTCCCGCTCCCGATGCCACCGAACGTTCCGTGGATCCCGCGATCCCATCAGCCTGGACAACCAAAACCCGGATCGTGGACGGCCAGGCTGAGAATCCTCTTGATCGGAAGTCGAACCTCCTGAGCCGCATGGCCCGCCACAGCCTGCATGAACCCCCTTTCCGGCACGCAACCGGATCTCTGGGCTTGGCGATCCGGCAGGACCCCGCACACTCCGGGCCGAATACGGCAGGGACCGGCGCTTCAGATCTGGTACCGCCGATCACTTCTAGGCGGGCCAGGGCCAGTTTCGCATTGAAAAAACCCACGGGAAATAGGGCCGCAGACCCGACAGGATTCCATGATGACTGCATTCTGCATCGAGAACACGAACTGCTGCCCTGAAAAAAAAAGGGAACCACCACACGATACATCTGAAGGGCTCCAATTCTCTCAACTCCACATGACGCATGCCACGGTGCCCACCACCATCCTCATCCGGCCGACCCGAGCCTGTCAGCCAGCCAGCCAACCCAACCGATACTCGCCACGCCGCCCACGCGCACAACCCGCACACGCTTCGCAACGAGCTAGTTAGCACTGGAACACTGACGGTCCAGGGACAGTGTACGAGTTGAAGTTGTTATAAATCTGCGCAAACAAGCCTCGGTCAGCCGACTGCCCACTACCACCACGAACACTACCATCACCACAAACACCACCAACACCACACCCCGAGGAAAGCCATCAGCTTTCAGCGCAAGAGAGAGAGAACTCACGTTGGCGGTATACCCCGGATCGGTCGCCTTGAAGGCCCCCGGGATCTTGACCGTGGGGCTCGGGCTGGCGCTGCCGCCGCCCGACACCTTGAGCTGGGCGCAGCTGATGTAGAACTGCGGCGTGCTGCCCGGGTTGTGGATGGCCAGCGACTGGATGCGCAGCAGGTACTCGCCGTCCTTGATGCACTTGGGGATGGTGTACTGGTAGGTGTCTGGGTGGTGGTGGGGTCGTTAGTCAGTCAGTCGGTTCTGTCAGGATGGTGTGCTCGGGAAGGGGGAGGTGGGGTCAGAGGGTTATGGGGGTGGGGGGATGGCCGGATGTTGTGGTGGAATGGGGGTCACGCACTCCTCATCGGCCACGATGACTGTCCGCCGTTGAAGGTCGGGCCCCAGTCGTAGATTTTGAACCAGTCGCCAGACCCGTCATATTCGGTTACCGACCCAGGGGCTTTGGACATGTACTGGCCCGGGGTTAGTTGAAGCGCTCTATCCCACAGAAACGGATTCAGACGGGGTACGGACCAGAGAGATCGGGCCCTGGTGGTACACGGCAGTGTCGCTGATGAAGGTAAAGGAATCTCCGGCCTTGACATCGAGGACCGAGGTGCTGGCGCCCGAGTTGCCGCCCACGTTGCAGCGCAAGTCGTTGGACGACAGGCTCGTGACGGGCGAGTTGTAGTTGGAGTTCTTGCGGATGTGCTCGTACACATTGAACTTCTTGGACCCAAGTCCGAATTGTTGAAAGATGTAGTGGCTCTGAACGTTGGTGGCGCCCAGGGTGAGGGCAGCGACAGCGGTGAGGAACTTCATCGTGCTGGCAAGAATGAGGTTTGACCATTGGGGGGTAGGTATGTGGGCTGGGATGGGTGCTGGGTGCTTCACGAGAGTTGACCACGGTGAAATATTCGAGCGGCAACTATCAGCAAGACCAAGAGCTTTCTCAGCTTTTAAAAGTACCCCTAATCGTCACAATTGGTGGTCGCGTCACTTGAACACCTCAAATGCCGAGCACAGGGGTGGCACTTAGTTTACAACGCGGCCCGTCCTTTTCGTGACCCAATGATAGCGACGGCGTTGGCGGCATAACCGGGAGAAAGAATAAAGTTGGCCAAGCAATAGATGAATTTCGTGGGGCCCCGGATTGGAAGGCCACTAGAAGATCGGTGTTGGGCCGGCAGATTGTGGCTGTTATTCCTTGGAGCTTAATATCAAGCCGTCTACGCCATCCGCAAACTCAAATTCATGCCCGCGGTCGCTGGCCCGTGGTTGGTGTGACTTTGATTTCGTTAAGTTTGTGGCAGCGGTCAGAAGTGCTCATTTATTCGTGCCCGGAAGAGCGAAAAGAACGCACCGAAACTAATGATCAAGCGACAAGTGAACATTGACTTTTATAGTTCGTGTTAAAGCGGGTGCTGCTACTTCCAGGTATCCCACCATTCGCGTGGCCATCAAGTCTCGATTCCAAATCGGACAGCTGACTTTAGCTTAGAAAGCATCTCTGGTGGGCTGATAGAGGCGTCTTCAAATCTGCGTTCCCTCAGGACGTGAGTGGATAGATAGTGTGGTGTGGTCATGCAAGGCATCAGGAACTGAAGGCGTGGAGAGCCGACGAGGGAGTTAAGAGTCTGACCATAAAACTCCCTCAGTATGGTCACAAGATAAAACCCTGATAAGGCTAGCGACGATACCTTGTGATATGATGTATACACCCATATCTCTATTCTTACAATATGCCAGAGATTGATGCAAGTGATGTTACCACGATGATGCCTCCTCGACCCAACCCATGCATGTGTACACCGGGAAACAACGCCGCGCACCACTCAACAAACCCTAAGCCCAAAAGCCCCAGTCACTCTGATCCTCCTCACGTTGCTCCTCCCCCCCGGTATAAACAACCATCTGCCCAAGCGACGCTCTGCCCCCCTCGGACCCGCGCCACACAGCCGTGCTAGACTGCGAGATGTTCGACTGGGTGGGCGCGCTGGCCTCGATTGCAGCAACAGCTCCAGCGTTGTGTACCCCACCATCACCGTTGGCGTTGGCATTGGCGTTACCGACGGTGCTCTGACGCGCAAAGCCAGCGACCGTGTTGCGTCGCGCACGGGCGCCGGGGATGGTGAGGTCGGAGAGGATAGACAGGGAGCCGTTGGTGCTTGAGGTAGGGCTTGGGGTAGGGCTTGGGTTGGGGCGCAGGCTGGGGGTTCTAGTGGCTGGGTTGGAGCTGGAGGTTAGGCCGCTGGTGGTGGTGGTGCTGACGAAGGAGGGGAGGGAGGCGGCGCGGCGGCGGGGGCGGGCGCGGCGCTGGGCGAGGATGCGGCGGTGGTGGATGGTGGGGTTGGGGATGAGGCCTGGGATGAGTAAATAAATTGTCAGTTAGTGGTTTGCTTTTGGGAAGGGACTAGGATTTGGTTTGGGAGGGTGAGCAGTCGATGGGAATGGGTATGGCGGATGATGGTTTTGCCGGTCTGGCAGTCCGGGAGATCGGGGGTAGCAGCAGATAGAATTTGCAGACGGAAACTCACGGCGAGCTAGATCGGGGTCAGGGCTTGGGGAGGTGAGGTATCGCGGACGCGCCAGGTACTCGGTGCTGGTGCTTGCAGCAGAGGCGCGCGATTGGGCTCCCGCACGCAGACGGCGCAAGTGGTTGCATCGCTGGCAGGAACCGGCTCCATTGCTGTGGTCATGCACGACACCGGGTTGGTGACAGTCGATGGTGCAGGTGCAGCTAACTTTGCTGAACCTGGCGCCCATGGTGCTGCTGCCTTATTTCTAATCAATCGCTGACCATGCCCGTGGGACCTTTGGGGTTGTTCCCGAGTCTTACCAGGTGAGGTGATGGCTGCGCGGGGTGTACACAAGGTGCTTGGGATGTTACTCGACAATGTGTGAGAAAGGCAAAGGGGTGGGATGGGGAAACAATGAAAATTGAATCGCGACCCAGAATCCGCAACGCCCGAGGGAGAAAGATGGCGGCGCCAGATTTATGTTGTTAGGTGCCCCGCCTCGGATTCAGCCTTCGTGGTTGCGGGCGACCTGACCATTGTTCAGATCACGTCAATGACACCGAGATACCTTCTCCTTGCACTGTGTGTTGTGCCTTGATGGATGGCCACCTTCCCTCTCCCAGTGTCATCCGAACCCAGTGCAGTGTTTCATTACCCCCACCCCTCCCCCTTTTCTTTTGGCGCAGCCAACAATAAAGTTTCCACTCAGGCAACGAGTGCCGTGGCTTGAGTTGCTGTTTTTTGGGCGGGCGTGTTGCCTTAAGTTTTATCTCGTCTAAATCGGCACCTACATTACCTACATGTACCTTACCTAACAAACTTATCCGACAACTGCAGGAGAACAAGTGCCTGGGCAACCGCCCCGACCCATGCAAACGCCGGGCCCCAGCTGACAGATACCCACAGATACATCGGCACACTTGCCAGCATGAAGACGACATTGGTTGCCGCCAACAGCACCGAATACATGCGGGGGTAAGGGTCTAGCTTCTTGCTAGACAGGGCTGGCCAAACCATGGCTCCAAGTCCCAGTGCCTGGATCACAAAGCCGGCTAAGAGTTCGTAGAACGTTGAGTCGCCAGTGGTTCCGGGTCCGGGAGGACTGCAACGCCATGCCATGAATGCGGGAATGCAGGACAGGAGGCAGCATGTTGGCACGATGAAGCCCAGAGTGGAACGGATCTTGGTCGTATTCTTTCGCGCAGTGATATCGGACGTGTTCCTATTAGGCAGTAGACTCCAGTCAGCAATTCGGCCCAGTTGGCTAGGATGTTGGGGACATGGAGGTAAGGTTATTCGTACCACCATCGGTCAGCTCCGGGATCGAATAAATCCCGCTGGGGCCCGCCATATACTGTTTGATATGCTTCGGGGTAGTCGAGTTGCAAAGCCGTGAGCTTGGTTTTGAGCCTTGCAAGATTCGTGTCATCGAGGCTCTCGTCCACCATGGCAGTCCTGATGGCTGAGAGAAGCTGATCCGCACAATTTAACGCTATCTTGAGCCTCTTTCGATTGGTTTGGTCCTCCTCCAAGACAACGGCGACGTATTCTTGATAATTACCCTCACAGTAATCGAATCGTTGTGGGATAGTCAGGTTGCCTGCCTTCTGCGCCAATGTGCAGTGTGTTGTGGATGCTCGGTACATTCGGTGGAAGCCATCGATGAGACTTTCGTAATGCTGGGCGGCCTTTACGTCGTTTATTGAGAGATTGATGTCCTCCACGCTCAGGCTGTCGATATACTCCGAGAGTTTGATGTCGAATGCAACATCTGACAACTCCTCGAACCAGTCCGAAAGACTTCTTTCGCCCACGGTAATGAGCTTTTCAAATGTCTTGTACTCCCAGTTTGTGGTGTGCGGTAGTTGGTACTGTTTCAGGCTGAGAGAGAGGTAAGTCAAGGTGTTCAGCGCGGCAAGATGGAGGGCAATGTTTCGACGATGAGAGTGGCGGCGCTGTTCTGTCGTGTCATCCAAGCCCTGCTCTAGAAACGTTAGACGACAGTAAAGAGTCTAACGGTCTGAATTGGAATCACCTGTGCTTGTTATTTGCAACCCCCTCCGTTGAAGCATCCGAGACTGAACAGGCTGCCTGTGGGCTTCAAGGTCCACAGCGGACGCCGACGCCTGGGTTCTTTCTGCGAGTATACCGAAGGGGTATGGAATGGATTGCTGTGGGATACGTCCCGTGCCGAAGGCTGTAGAGCTTTGTGACGAATCCATGGTTGACATTTTCGTGTTGCACAAATTTCACCGAGCCCGAGTAACTGGGAGGCGGTTGATAGTATTGATCGAGGCGTTTGGATCAGGTATATATATATACCTCACCTACCTGCTGATACAGCTGACAAGATTGGAAGTCTGCCTTGGCTGGTGGTGGCGCCGCTGCGCCCCTGTCGCGCAGTCCTGAACCTGGGGGCCATATTGCGACTCAGACGTTGGTCCATTTGAACTAAACGGGGAGAAGCCATACATATACGCTCACATATCCATTCAGTGATAGAACCACCGACAAAGCATTATCACACAAGAGCAATTGTATTCGCTGGGCTGTTCTTAAACTACCTACCCAAGGTAAGGAAACCTTTCACTTTAGATCCGTTCACACACGTCCTCCCAAGCGCCCAAATCACTGCAGATACCCCCCATCAATAAGCGCCCTCAAGTTCGGCTGCACACCAATCTTATCACTGGACGGGTTGGCTGACGCCGTGCCACCCACTGTGATGAGGCTGCGCATCTCGGCCGGCGTCAGCTTCGACCCGCGGTTGACATTCACCATGCCCTGGATGCTGAGAGCAGCGCCAGCCACGATAGGGGCAGCACCCGAGGTCCCGTCAAAGTCGTCATAAATATCATCGTTGGAGAAGTCCGCCGTGTTGACGCTCGTCGTCGCAATCCCCTCACCCCACGAGTACACATCCACCCTGCTACCATAGTTAGAAAACGACAGCCTCGAGTGCGGAACCGTCGTCGAGCCCGCCCCAACCACAATCGCACCAGAATCCCGAAAATCGGGACTATTCTTATCCAGTAGCGCCACCGCCGTGGTCTCCCCGACGCGCAGCACAGGCTGATCCAGATCCTGGGCGCCGTTGGCCGCAGGCTCAATAACGACGATACCCAGGGCGGTAGCCAAGCTGATAGCATCAAACTGAGCGTCCAGGATCTCGATGGGCCAGAGGTCGTTGTTAGCATCTCCCGTCTGCATCTCCAGCAGCATGACGTCGCCGGCGCTGAGGTAGGCCGCCGCGTCCATGATGGCCTCGGGCTCGTTCTCCACCGGGCCGCCGCCCACGGTGCGCGTGATGCCGACCACGCGGCCTTGCGCGCCGTGCGCGATGCCCACGCCGCCGATCGTGTTGTCGCTCATGAAGATCTCGCCGAGCACGGAGGTGCCGTGCGGCCAGTTGCCGCCGTATCGGTCGTTGACGTTTTGGCCCGCGACGAGAGTGATGCCTTGGTCGACCTGGGGGGTATCATGTTAATATTTGTTGTGTCAATTATGGGGGCGGGGAATCCGTACCAAATCCTCGTGAGTCAACTTCCAGCCGCGCTCGACATCAATGAAGGTGGTCCCGGCACCGTTGCCGCCGGGGAAGCCCCAAGCATACACGGCATCAATACCCACACCGTTTCCGGTTAGGTAGCCTTGGCTAGAAAACAAAGGGTCGTCGTTGGGCTGGACAGCAGTCTGGGGTGCTTTGGTGCTGGCAAGCTTCTGGGCGCTGACCACCTCCTCATACCCGGAGAGGTTGCTCAGGAGTTGAACAATCTCCGAGTCGTCCTCGTCCACCGTAGAATCCGGGAACTGGACTTGGAACCAGGACCCAAAGTCCGCCGGCTTGTAACTGGGAGTCAACTCGGTGGCTCGTTGGACCAGCTCCGAGATCTTCTCAGGGGTCAGGGTTGTGATGAGCGGCAGGACATTGAACTGGGCATCCCGCTTGGCATGCGTCGAGCCTGATTGCGCCTTGCGAATGAGATCTTCGACGACGTCGGCTCCGGCCACAGACCTGGTGCGGGAAGCTGATTTGTTGAGCTTGATAGCGATGGCAGACCGTGGAACGGGTTCAGATGCTGATGTAGGTGCAGCTAACGCAATATTGAATAGGGGTAGGGAACAAAGTAGCCCAAGGGCCAGGGAGCGGGTGAATCCCATGTTGAAGGGTGATATGTTGCGCCTACGAGGATCTTCTGATGTTATTTTGGTATTGATGATATTTGAGGGAGTGGTGGTTGACTGATGTGCTCGACGTCATTTGATACGGGAACGCCTTCGCAGGTATTTATACACGGCCGGAGCACCATCAGGCAGACTCAGCGCGTTATCGAACGATCCATAATGCAGGAGAGGAGCCGCACACCCCCATCTCCTCCCACAGCCCGCGCCTGCGTGCGACCAAGGGATCACAGTGATTGGGTACCAAGAACCCGGTCAAGGCCGGCGACAGAATCTCGTGTAATCCGAAGGAACGGCTTTAGCTTGGTCTTGTGGATGTCATCCACTCTGGCCGTGCTTGTCCTATGGGCATTACGCAGTAGCGAGTTGACGACTTTTGACATTTCCATCCACGTGCATGCCGTCCTGCCACCATGGGCTGACTGAACCAGGTTCTCATGGATGTTCGGCATGGTTCTGCAGCCTGCGAGGGTGCTCATCCGGGTAGCTGGGACAGCTGGTGTGACAAGGATGATGAATCCAGGCTGCCAGGGCGAGTGTCAAGTGGAAGTGAGACACACCTTTTCCCTTTGCGTCGTGACAGATAAGACGGCCATACATGGTCTCGATTCCTTCGAACTGGCTGGCTCGTTTGTTTCCGCGGACATGGGGGTTGTAGTGTAGCACCAATACGCAGCTGCAAAGCGAGACCATGAACGGCAGGTCCGAAGCCTCGCGGGCGTATCAAGCTATAAATGGAATATAGATATTAACCATCATGCAGCATCGAGTTCTACAGCATGCTCTCCCGTCCGCCACGGCACGGAGCCGCGAGGCGCTTCCGCGAACTGCCGCCGCTCATCACCGGTCGCGAAGCGAGAACTCGGTTACGGGTTTCAACTTGTCAACGAACATTCCAGACCAAACCGGCTGCGGCAAAGGAAGGATGTTGATAAGCAGGGGTGTGCCGTTCTTTGGCGAATCCATGATTTTCAACGCGGCCATGTGGAAAGCAGGGGTCGAAGAGAGGGTCTGGTGATTTCGCGTCTGCATGGCCGGGATTCACGTCCGGGTTCGGATGGATCGGGTCACTCCCGGTTGGTCAGATTGCTGACAGTACCGGGCTTGTGAGCATCTTTGCACAGCCGTCTTCAGCGCGGGATGTTTCTGGGACAGGCATCATGTCGGTGTGGACTTTCCAATGCCCCCTGCGTCTGATGCTATCCCGGTTCTCGGGCTTGAGGGTGGGATTTTATGAATAACATCCTTTGACCCTGTCAACCCCGTCAGCCCTACTGATATTTTGGTCGACTTAAATCCGCCATGAGCGCGGGATGTGTCAGTGCACAACGAATTATTGAATAGGCAAGCCCTGGTCAATCGGATATCACGGAAGCTCTTTTCACCGGGCGATGTCAGAAATAGGGAGACCCCGGAAGAATGGTGTCATCGCCACCGCTTGTCATGAGATTTGGTGCCAGATATGGAACCTGGACAAATGGGGCGCGTACAATTGCGCACCTCAAGTTACGGCCAGAAAGGAAATACTAAGACTGTGGTTTGTTGCCATTTTCCACTTGGAAGTGTTACCCCTGAAAATTCCACACTCCTCAAAGGGTGTGACAACTCCTTCCCACCGAGCTCATGACTCCTTCAAAAGCCACATCTTGGCCATCACACATCCACGGATGGTACTGGGATTCAGCCTATTTCTTGTCACGAGTCCTCGCCATTTCAACCAATCAGTCACCCTATGTCGCCTTGCTGACACGAGATCAAGGACCAAGACGCGAGGCACACGAAACTGGCCTTGTGAGATCCATGGCAGGGCCGCGTTACACAGCACATAACCGGGCCGAGTAATGCCCTCCAAGGCTCCAAGGGCTTCAGCGTGATGAAAGCCTGACGAGGAAGACCAGACAACAAGATGCTGCGGAACTCTGCTTACGTACCTTTCTCACCCTCTCACCCTTTCACCTCCTTGGGCCCAAACTTCCTCGCCACAACGCATGGGTTGAGGTGTGTTCTCCTAGAGCGCAGCTAATAGTGCTCAGCAATTGTAGTCAAGTGTTTGAGGTTGTCGATGGTGCCTTGTATCCTCTACCGGTGGAATATAGCGTTGGTGTGATGGCATAGAGCAAGATAAACGAGGTGGGCTCCAGTTTTGAATGCCACGGGAGTAAGACTCCAAATTTCTTTCCCTACCTATACAGGGCTAAAGCAACATCTCAGTGTAATATCCGCTCAGTCCAACGGTTGATTCAGGGATGATGTACTTTAAGACCATCTGGTAGAAGATCGTATCATGAACCTAACATTCCAGCTTAGGACTAAAGTTCTTGTTAGCAATAATTAACATGTCACAAAGCTGAAAGCTCAGTTCATGACCCTAAAATCACGTTAATCCAGGAGTCGTATTCCATCTCGCATGCCTCTTAGGGTGCTACTCCTCTCGGCCATATATAGATAAGGTATGCATGTCGAGCCCCTGAATTTATATTCCTCGTAATAGGTTGCATTGTTCATTACCTTGACCATGGATCAGCCCTTGGGCTCTTTTTAACATATACCAATGCGTCCGTTTAAAACGGACGTTGCTCGAATCATCACCCAGGAGTGAGGTGGCGGGGCTCAATCAATTCCTTCGACGAATGTTTATCGAGGCCGCACGTTTGGCGACATGCATGGCTACAGCGACACTCATACCACACCATCATGTTCCACTCACGGCGCCTCAAACAACCCACACGTCTCCTCCGTCATGCCCTGTCTCGTAAAGAACAAAATCTCCAGCAGCTCATCCTCCTCCATATACTGCGGCTGCACGACCTCATGATCAACCGGCCCATACAGCATCCACCCACTCAACGGCCTCAGCGTACCATGCCCCGTCTCATCCTCCGCCATCTTCACATCGCCGCCCGTCCTCTCCAACGCCTCCCTATACCCCTCCGGCGGGCCCTCCGTAATCTGCTTCCCCAGCCCCCCCGCCGCCACATACGCCGGGAACTCCTCCATCCCGCCAAAATCCTTCATCACAAACGGCGCGCGCGCATACCCCACCGGCGCCGTCGTCAGATCCAGCACCGGATACTCGACCCCATCCAGCGTCAGGCGCGGCCTGCGCGCGGAGGGGGTGTCGGTGCGCGCGAACGGCCGCCCGTTGTCATGCCAGTAGTAGAAGCCCGTGATCCAGCCGGAGACGTACACGGGCGGGGCGCCGCACAGGTGGGACGCCTCGGCGTTGACGATCTGGTTCCAGAAGAGGCGGGTCTCGGCGGAGTCGGGGTCGTCGAAGGAGGCCGCGATGCGCGTGAGGATGGGGCGGAGGCGGGCTTTGTATTCCGTGGGCTCCGCGCCGAAGTCGGGGAGGCGGTCGAGTTTGGCGAGGAGCTTGGTCCAGTCGGAGGGGGTGCCGAGGAGGGTGACGGAGGGGAGCCCGCAGACTTGCTTGCCGATGTATTTGAAGTAGGCTTTGCTGAGGCCCATCATCAGGATGTTGGCGGTCATGATGTCGCTGTCGGTGGTGGTGGAGAAGTTGGGGGTGATCCAGTCGAGGAGCCAGTCGGTTTTGACGCGTTTCTGGATCTCGTCCTTGAAGCGGATCAGGACGTCGTACCAGGTGTAGTCTTCGATGTAGATTTCTTCTTGGCCCTCGTGGTCGACGAAGAGGGAGCGGATCTCCTCGGCGTGCGAGAGCATGTAGAAGTTCATCTGCACGAGGATGGTGAACCACACCTCGTCCGGGCGGACCACGAGGTGCAGGTGTTCGCCCCAGGCTTGGATGGCGCCGCGGACGAAGGAGTCGCCGGAGGGGCGGAGGCCGGGGGCGGTTGACATGTTGGTGACGGAGAGGGAGGTCATGATGAGCTCGGCGCTGTTGTTGAAGAACTCGTAGGGTGCCGACTCGCGGAAGTAGGCATTCTCGGAAGTGAGGCCGGCGGCGCCGGTATAGGGCTTTGGGTCGCCACCGCCGGGGATGATGACCACCGCGGCCGCGGACACGGCGGTCAGCAGAAGGCTCGAGAACCGCATTTCGGGGGCTGTGTCGTTGGATCAAAGTGGGTTGGCTGCCACAGCCGACGCTTGAGAGGGGGGCAAACCATTCTTATCGCCGATTGAGGGTTCCTGGAGGATCGAACGGGCTTTTTGTAACTCGTATTATTATAGAAACAACGCAGGCCAAGGCTTAGAAGTTCAGTTTGGGTAGCTTCGTAATTTGGCTAAATATGCCGACTACCGACTGTGGTCTCCGGATCATGGGGTCCCGCTGTAATGGCAGCGCGGTTTAAATACCCGACAGGCTCGCCCAGGTACGGCACGCTGAGGAGCTGCAGACCGGGACGCGGGAGTTCTCTTAATCGTAAATGCCAAGGGGTTGTTGTGAGGGCTTCATGGTGTGTGGTTACACCAGCCCGGTGATAATTGTCCCGCTAGCTGCTCGCTTGGCTGCGACGGCTCAGTGGCTCCTAATCAGGCAATGTGTTGTACTTTTGTAGCTTCATTGATGTTATGAATGGGGTCGCATATGTCAGGTTCGGTGAAGGTGGCGTCGCCGCCCCAGAGCGGAGGGGACTGGACCCAAGGACACCTGCTTTGACCGTTCTTGGTCCTGAGGAAAGACGTAAGCATAGAATGAGGCGGGTTTGCCGACATGTGGCGCCCAGTGGCTCTCAGGGCCTCATACGAGGGGTCATAGAGCACATGTCGCCTAGTTCCGGGCGGTGATACCTAGGTCGGAGTTGATCGCATGTCAGGCTAGGTATTAGCCCGTCTGAGGGACAACTAGGAGGTGACTTTCTTCATTATTACCAACGAAGGGAACTTCCTTTGTATTAGGCTAGATAGCACTTTCACTATAATAACCGGGCAGCGAATCAAGAATTCCCGCATCATACAGGGCTGCCTCCTGGGTTGTTGTTTCGCTGCCTCCTACCAACTCTTCCGGAGAACCTAGCCCCCCACCACTTCAGAACCCCGGGAACAGCCTTGAGAGGTCGAAACCGAGCCTCCACCGTCTTCAGCTGCGCTGGCGATTGACTACTGGAACTCGAACCACTAGCCTCTTTGCCTTGCCACCCCGCCGTGGTCCCGGGCTGTTGGCTGACGGCTGCTGAACTGTGCTCTTGACTGGGAATGATGAGGTCAAGCTCGTCATTCTCTTCAAGCCGCCACGTTGCGGAGAGGTAGGCGTAGTAGGTAAAGCAGGTCAAACAAACTGATATCACAATGAAAATGATGCCATAGCCAGAGAAGACAGGAATGGGTGAATCGGATGGTGACGACGAGGATCCATCGTTGCTCTCGGAACCACCGACGGGATTGAATCTAACATCACGCCAGTTATTGTCAAACTTGAAAGCCGGTACAGCAAATATGGTCTGCAAATATGGTGAGCAATGGCGCGTTTATACCATGGGATCGATCCCGTTATGAGGCGGACCTACAGCTACACTCGTCATGGGAAGGAAAATAGTTGCAATCATGGCCAGGAACTTGCTCTGCGTCCCCTGGCGCCGGCTTGCTCTTGCTTCTTGTCTCGAGATTTCGGACATGAACTGTATAAGCACATGTAAAACGTCGGTTATCCTGCATCAATTCAGGGGTCGGGACTTGGGACTTACCAGATCACTAGTATATTGTTGCCCCTCGGCAGCGGTCCGGCATTTGCTCATCAGGCCATCGATCTCGTTGTCAATCTCCTTGAACCTTCCCTTGAACCTATTTGAGACGGCCGTGGTATTTGGACCTGATGGACCTTCTGCGCCCGGTGGAGGAGCCCAGGTGGCCCAGGCGGTCTCTTGATGGTCGATGCGGTCCGCCATTTCCTTTAGCTGGGCTCTGGCGCCTCGCATCTCCTCTTCGGCTTCCCTGGCCTTCAGTATGCCATCGCGCAGCCGACGGTTGAGGTTTTTGATCATGGCGGTTCTGTTGGGGCCCCAGTTGAGGGTAAAGACACGAATGTTAAAGTCGCAAAACCCGTGCACTCTTTGCACCAATTCCTCCATGCGATCCAACTGGAGTTCGGCGAAGACCCCTATCATAAGGAGCGGATGGGAAGCGACTTCGGGAGAGCCTTTCAGGAGTTTCGTTATCCGCTCTAGTTGAGACGAATTGCATGAGTAGAACACGGCCAACGTCAGCTTGGGTGCGCTGAAGTATGTGCAAGAGAGAGAGAAGCTTCCATGCCGGTTGTATGGTGCCGCCACGGCCGTGTGTAGCTCCAAGTCTGCGCCACCATGGTTGCATGCTACGAACGTAGATTGACATTTGAATCTTCTAGTTTGGTGTAGAATCGCCTTGGGGATCATGAATGTCCTGATAACTGTACTCCAATTGGATCTCGAGAATGGGAGGATGTGATGAGGACGAGGAAGTGGCTGTGGCTTGTCCTCATCGTCGAGGGAGTCGCCGAGATTGGGATTACCCAGCGCATAAACGCCGGAGAAGTCCGATGGTGGTAATGGCTTTATATCAGGAGACACCCTGGTTTGTCAGTACTTAAGTAGGTATTGTAGAGGAAACGGTCTACAAAACACCACGGGAGCGGCATGAGCCTACAAAACCTGGAACCCAGATAAGCTTGAGCGCAGATGCGAGCCGTCGAGATGCTCGTCTTTGAATATACCACTCTGCGGTTCATGGTTAATGGACTGATAGATCCTCAAGCAGCACTGAAGGACGGCGCTTCACTGACCTGAAACCAATTGTTCCATGCCTCTACGCTGTCCAGAGATACCGTTTCAAGACCCCTGCCCTATACCAGCAAGCAAGTTAGATTGCGCCTCCCTTTGAGGCGGAACACCAACCGTCTTTCTGTGAACTTACCTGGCACCGTAAGACCGTGGGCACACTTGATTCCTCTGATTGGGTATTGTCGTAGCGAAAGGCGTCTAGATCGCGCTTTGTGAGGCAGGGGTTGACTGCTGGAGCCCAGTCCATTGCGAGAAGCAGAGTATCGTGAACTGGCAACGAGATGGGAAGGGAAGCAAAATATGGTACAGCACCGGGCGTGGTCGGCTTAGCCCAGGCCCACTCCTTTATACCACCCCCATGGTTTCTGATAGAAGATCGACATTCGAGCCTTGTCGTGCCTCGACTGCGTCGCCTGCGGCTGAGAACTGGGGAAACGATTCAAGCCATCGCTCAAGCATGCAATAACCCCTCATTCTGCAGCATGGGAATATTGACGGCCGTAGTGGTGGGAAGAAGGGTCCGGTTCGTGGAACCATGGGAGCCAATCCCTGGACTCTCACGGCCTGGCCGGCCGGCACTGATGCTTTTCGGGTCTAGCGAGCTGCACCCGCGCCGGTTTCACCACAGAAGCGCTCTTGAACTCGAGGGGGGTTATCTGGAATGTAGGACATCGTTATGCAAGACATTCCGACCTGCTTGACCCGGAAGCTGTCTTCTCGAGACTCAGCCATGCACAACGATATGCATTTGAGTACCATGTCACCAACACACATCTGCTGTGTTTCTCCGGTTCCAAGTTGTGCTTGGTATTGATGAGCACGGGGCCGCCCCTGAAGTCTCGTTCATGAGTATTAAAATGACATCGTGGTTCATTGCATGCCATGTCACAAGACGAAATGACTGCGAATTCAGCCATTTTCTGGAAATGGATCTGCTGTCAACACTTGACAGTTTCTATGAGTTTTTCAGAACGCCCCCAGCCCCCCGGGCCTGAAAAATGGCCTGGGGACACTAAGACGTGGTCAGTCGGCAATGGGGCCACAGTTAAGCTAGGCTGCCGGACAATCATTGGCGGCGGACGCCGGAGGGACGAGTGAGGTGGCGGTGTTCGCCCCCTCCCATTACTGTTAAATACGCCGCATGGACGGCCGCCCGCTTGTCCGCGGGACAGAAAAGACTGAAGCGTACATGTATTCTTATGACCAATAGTCTCATCTGCAGAAGGGTAACACTGCATAATAATCAACGCCACAAGCCGCGCCCCTAACTTGCGCCCCTTCGGGCTTCGTTGGAGAGGAGTGAGCAGGTCCGGTAGGGCCTCCCTCACCGATTTTCCGCTTCTGACACCATCATCCATGTGCGGCCCCCCATCCTGGAGCTGACCTCCAATCTCTGCAACGCTCTCCGCGAGTTCGAGCCGCGAGGTACTAAAACGATCTACAAGGGCCATTTCACGTCTCTTCGGTCCCTCGACTCCGACCGCACGAAGGATGGAACGATACCGGACGGAGGAAACCCAGGGAACGGAGGGACCATTCGAGTTTTACTTTCAGACACACGGCGCCGAGCCTGGAGAACTGAAAGAGAAATTGGACGAAATATGCGGAAAAGGAAAATATGCTCTCAAGGTGCGATTTGCTGTCTTGTCGCTTCTCGCTCCTAAAACACCGGCAGCCACGAACTTGGACTGATCACGGCCCATGGGTTTAGATGGTAGATCTTGATCGTTGGATTTTGATATCATCCACGCCCTTATCTCCGGCAAGTAGTATCTCTTTGGTCCACCGTCTCTCTCCCATTGAACTCTTTAAATCAAGTCCCTGGGGTATCAAGGAAAGCGATGGCTAACGCCAGTCATTTTTGCAGCACGAACAGGATCGCATCAAACAAACCGACTCACCCCCCGACGAGGACTCGGCGACATTAGATTCACCTCCACAACAGTTCCAACCGGTCCGAGTGGAAAGTAACAGCTTCTACATCCGACCCATGGCGCGGACAGCCACATCGGCGACACAACGATCCGTTACGGCGGTGGCAAACCTCTGGACCAGGCTCCTACGGAGAGGAAAGAGAGAGCATTCATTAGTGTCCTCGCCGCCGCCGCCAAATACCACGGCTCAAACCGGGACAGTATGACACCGAGCCAAAGTGCCCTCCGGCTCTTTGTGAGAAGTTTGGACAAGGGGCTTGGATGGTTACTCCGAAACGAGAACACATCCACGTACTATGCCATCTGTCTCACTTGTACTATGACCCCACCAAATCCGCGATTATAACCCTAACCCTGTGACATCTGGAATTTTTGTCAATGCCGTGAAAGCCTTGCCAGGTGCCAATACACGGAAGCCCTGTAATTGCAGCCGCATTTCAGTGCGCATTCAGCCCCCAACCCCCACCACATTCGCGGCATCCAGCCAAGCCACCGCATCACCACCACCAACCGCAACAAAACAACCAAGATGTCGTCTGAGTAGGCTGCAACTACCCTCATTCGAATCGCCTGCTAATTCTGCGTAGATTGACGTTGTCCGCGTCCGAATCGGACACCTCTAGCACTTAGCGCGGCTTCTCAGATCTCGATTCCGATGTCGATGCTGTCAATGGCGATGCACTTCCGTTCTCGAG
This sequence comes from Chaetomium tenue, assembly GCF_020726465.1. Taxonomy (NCBI): domain Eukaryota; kingdom Fungi; phylum Ascomycota; class Sordariomycetes; order Sordariales; family Chaetomiaceae; genus Chaetomium; species Chaetomium tenue. The sequence goes on from NW_027117335.1 coordinate 1,376,869, forward strand.
CCCTCCACCGCACCACAAGCTCAATTCTCACGGCTATGACTCGCTGGAGGGCCTACTCGCTGACCTCCACGAGTATTGCGCCCAGGCCAAATTCTCCGTTATTAAGCTACGTTCGGTCAACAAGGTCAAGGACTTTGGCTACACCCGGGTTGACTTCGGCTGCCACCAAGGCAAAGTACGCGCCACAGCCGCCCACTCACGCCTCACAAGTACTGCGAAGGTTGGTTGCAAGTGGGAGGCATCAGCCAAGGCATTGCTTGTTGATGGGGAGCGCCTTTGGCGTTTCTCGGTCAAGACTGGGTGTGAGCATCACGAGGGCCACGAGCCGGAGGACTACCAGGGAAGCAACAAGTTCACCGCCGAACACATCGCCGTCATCAAAGAGTTCCTCGATCGACCATCCGTCAAGACTCGCGATCTCGCTTCAGACCTGAGGAAGCGGTTCCCAGGCATCGTTTTCACTCAGCGTCAGCTGCGGAACCGTCGCCATCGCCTGAACAAGAAGCTGCTGAGGGGATACAAGCCGTTCCAGGCGGTGATGAAGATGCTCGACGAGAGGAATATACCGTACCAGGCTAAGTTCCAGGATGACGACGCCGATCTCCTGAAGCCGGAGGGATTGTTCTGGACGACTCCCTGGTGTTCAGAACAATGGGCCCAGTATCCTTGGGTCCAGCTCTATGACAACACGTATCGCACGAACAACAAGAACCTCGCTTTCTTCCAGATCGTCGGTCTCAACCATCTCGGCATGGCCTTCTCCTGTGGGTTTGGCTTCATCAACAACGAGAGAAGAGAAGGATTTGACTGGTTGATGGAGAAGGTCGACTGGGCGCGAAAGGAAGCCGGCGGGCCGGCCCCAGGCGTCACCATCACCGACTACGACACTGCCATGCGAGGAGCAATTGCCGCAACATACCCCAACGCGCAGCCTCAGATCTGCATCTTCCACATCAACAAGAACGTCACCCTACACATCAAAAAGAAGTGGAACAAGGCCGCAGCACTCGCAATCGCTGCCGAGCAGGGAATCCAGGTGCCCTTCAGCCAAGAGGATGACGAGACCAATCTGGATCGCGTGTACCAAGAGAGCGTTGTCGATCGTGATCGTCGGGGAGTTGATGGTCAACCAGGCAGGGCCCTAGACTCCGTGGAGTACTCAATGGCCGGCATCTACAAGCTCTGGGAGGCGGTGGTTTACGCTCCGACTCTGGATGGCTTCACGGCGGCCTGGGAGAAGCTCAAGGCTTACTTCCATCAACAGACTGACATCCTACAGTACCTTGAGGATACCTGGATGCCGGTGGTTGAGCAATGGGCCGGATGTTATATTAACAAGTACCTCAATTTCGGCCAGAGGACTACATCTCTAGTCGAGTCTGTCAACAGATACCTAAAGTCCTTCATCATCACAGGAAGAAGCAGCGTTCGCGAGGCTGTCCTCCGGTCCCTCGAGATGGTCGCCGCGATGGAGGAGAACATCAAGCAGGGCATCGAAGCAGAGAGAAACAGACTCCAGTATGACTATCTCGGTACAGATTGGCTTGGTTCGGCACCATACAACGTATCTCAGAAGGCCCTGGGGATGGTTACGAAGCAATACAGGATGATGCTGGGCGCTGTGCCGTCAAGGACGAGGCCCTCGCCGACGCCGTTGAGCGACTGCACTGGGAGCTTCATGAAGCAATACGGCATCCCCTGTAGTCACGACCTCTTCGAGAGACACCAGTTGAAGAAGCTATCTCTCGTCAAGGAGGACTTCCATCCTTTCTAGTGGCTGAAGAGGAGTCTCCTTGACGAGGACAAGTATCTACGGTATCAGGAGTTTGACCGCGTCACCAGCCTCAAGGGCAGACCTCGTGAATCTGGCGCCTTCGCAAGCAAGCCCAACGCTCCTGTATTGACCGCACCTCCGCTCCAGGCCGTGGAGGAGGACGAGGTTATACCAGCGACTCAACCTACACCTGTACCGGCCAGTCAACCGGCACCACCACCTACACCTACTCCGACTGTCGATACCATCGTCGTCGCCTCGCCGCCTCGTGCTCGCAAAGCTGCGAAGAGTGTGAAGTCCTCTGGCCGCCAGTCAGGTCTCAACCCCAGCATACGCCGAACCCCCTCCTCCTGGGGAGGGGTGACTCTCGATGGGGCTCAGGATACGCCTGGGGGTAGTAGCAACGCCGCTCCTCCGTCCAGTACAGCCTCCAGAGGTCGTGATACTACCCGTGGGGGTAGAGGAAAGACTACAGCAACATCAACGAAGCGGAAGGCTTCAAAGGAGGGAGGCACGGCGAAGAGGACTACTCGCACATCGCGGAAGGCGACTGGCCAGTCAGGGGCTTCAGGGGCTGCAAGCGCGGCTTAGTCAACGATAAATAGTACTGTAGTTTAATTGTTTTTATTGCGAAAACGGGTTATTTGGCTTATTTGCGCTGGTGTGCGTGGATTCTGTTACGTGGGCTTGGTATTGTTGATGTCCTGGCACCTGGCAGCATTGACAAAAATTCCAGATGTCACAGGGCTAGGGTTAACTATATTCGCGGATTTGGTGGGGTCATAGTACAAGTGAGACAGATGGCATAGTACGTGGATGTGTTCTCCTCCGAAACTCGGCCCTGGATTGCGGCATGTTCAGATTAAAACCCACGAAGGAGCTCGAAATTTTGGATAATTTGCTAGATTGCATCAGTGGGTTGGCATTGCATGGGAAGGTTGGGACATAGAATATCTCTTGTACTCTTATTGTTAGTATTCCCAGGACATCCGTCTCTAATCCAAGTTGGCAGCATATGCCACGGTTTGGGCGGTTAACGTAATCAATGCAACGCTCGAACAGGTAAGGCGTTAGAACGCCACCAATGCCCATCCATCCCCACAGTAATTTGCGTATAAGTCAGGGGGACTGTGGCATCACGACCTCCTGTTTCTTCCAAATCTTCGTCGATTTTGTTGTTTTTTGTTGTTTTCGTTGTTGTTAAACGTATTTCAGCATTTCTGACAATGGAAAAGGCGCAACGAATTCAAGCCGCAATCGCCGCCCTGCACGCAAAAGAGGCCAAAAGTCTACGCGACGCCGCCCTCGCATTCGACATTCCATTTACAACCCTCTACGGCCGCATCTCTGGCCGCCACCAAACCAACCGCGAAGCCAAACAGTCTATACAGCGACTATCTCCTGCCGAAGAAGATACGGTTGTTAAAGCCGTATATCAACTAGATGTGTAGGGGTAGCTGCTATCAACTTGTGACGAACCTACTTCAGGATCCTATCCTGTTAGTGTCATGAATGACCATAAGGGCGGCCAGGGAGGCTGCAGTCGGAGGCGCGGGACGCGCCGACAGCCAATCGCTTAAGGACCCAATCGAAGGGGAATCACTGCCAAGAGGGGATTATCACTAGTGAAGTAAGGACCTCACTGGTGATAATGACGGTTCACCAGCGACATGGGAATGTCACCAGTGAACACCTTGGGTGGACGGTGATAACAGTATGTATATAGTCACTCGTCCTGGAGAGCTCTGGGAGTTCTCCAGTTAGCAATCACAACTACAGTTCGCTACAAGCTCGCAAGCCTACTGTTGAGACAAGTCTATTGTTGTGCACCTTTTGGCTGCACCGAACCTAAGCATCCTCGAGAGATTACCTTCAACGAAGCTGAACCCTAACAGGACAGGATCCTGGACAGGTTCGTCACAATGGCAGTGACCAGGAAAGTGCCGCCGAGGACGCCTGGGACCGGACAACCCTAACAGCAAGCGAGAGGGCGATGGTTCGCGACTCTGGGTCTAACCAGTCTTCCGAGCCTGTTCCACACAACCACCAGGGCGTCGTAATGCTGTGGAAGCTGGTTATGTTTGCGGAGACCGAGGCGGAGCATGACAAGTCATGGGCACACCTTTGTCAGGAGTTTGGCGACCAGAAGGCGATTTTGTTGTACCTTTACAGAACATATATGCCTGTAAGGGAGCAATGGGCCCGTTGCTTCATCCGGAGGTATCGGAATTTTGGCTGCCGGGTCACCTCTGGGACGGAAGCGAGCAACAACAACGTCAAGTCTTACCTCCTGAACGGCATGAGTCACCTATACCGTCTTGTTGAGGCCATTACCGACATGCTGCACGACCAAGAGAAGGACTTCATTCAGGCATGTGCAGAGGACGAGGTTTTGACTTTGCGCGAGTATACTGGACGTGGTGCCGAGTATTTGGGCGAGCTTCCCCGGGTCATTTCTCAAAAAGGCCTTCGTCTCATTACACGGGAGTACCGCCTAGCTCTAACAGCGATCCCAACTCCTTCGATCCCCCGGCCAGCAAGCATCGGACTCTGTGACAACGATTGTACGCCATCTCTTGAGCTAGGTATCCCGTGTCGCCATACGATTCTATCAAAGCTGGAAGGCAATGTCCCTTTGGTGAAATGGGACGTCCACCCGAGATGGCACCTACGGCAATCGACATCTACGGACCCTTACTGTCGAATCCTCGACCCAAAGATCGCTACATCACTTCGTGGTGGACCGAAGAACATGGCCCAGCCAGTTCCTCCCTATGTAACTGTCGACCGGTTGAGCGCTCAGAACCAGAACGGACAATCAAATGAGCGCTCGGGGGCTAGTCTACCAGATGGGATTCAGCCACGGCGCGGCAGGGGCCGGCCTCGCGGGAGCAAGAACAAGTCAACACTTGCTCGGCTAGAAACACAGGCGGCGGCTCAGAGAGAAAGCGATGTGTCTGGACCGACTCATCGGGGAGTATGCGGCGGCCGAAATGCAGCACTTGGGGCAGGAAAGGCAGCGGGCGTACGTGCTAGTGGTCCTAGGGTCCAAGCGAGTATTCGGAGACGGAGATCTCAGTGGGAGTTGCTGAGTAGCGGTGATGAAAACTTGTTGTATAATACGAGATCTACGCGACGTGGAGGGCATGTATAATATTGGTTGGGTAACGTTATTCTAGGGAAATAGTGTTCGGGAATGTTTTCCGACAATGTTAGTGTTAGTGCATTGTTCTTCACCGCTTTTAGTGGGAATTCGCTGACAGCTGCCAAGTTTTTGAGCCAATAGGAGCTCCCATATTTCCATGCCGACGTAAGTGCACTGCCGCTGTATCAATCGTTTACTGCCGCTCTATCAATTGCCTTTGCTTTACCGTGACAGAGTTTTTGCTCGGCTGGAAACGGCTCTTGGAGAGAGAACTTGTGCTTTTCCCAGGGAAATTACACCAATCTCCTTTTCGATGTGCCGGTTGGTTGAGGACGGACTCGGGAGGATTCAACCACTAAATTTGGCGCATCGTGTATTTAATACGGAGTCAATGCCACCACCATCTCATGCACCACTTTTTATCCGCGATATCCCACCTCTTGTTGCTCATCACCATTCCGCCAAAACCCATCGTCACCACAGGTACTCATAACTTACGGTCTTGCCTGGATCGGATCACAACCACCCACCAACCAACCCATCCCATCCCACCCAAAACAAAACAACGCCAAACCCCAAAATGGCACCCCCCAAAACCCTCCTCCTCACCCTCCTCACCGCCCTCCTCCTCCCCACCCGCACCCTCGCCGCCTGCGGCAGCTACACCTACGGCACCTGCGCCGATGGCATCACGCACTGGTACGACCCGGACACAGGCGAGATCTGCGACCCGCTGGACTGCGGCGGCGGGCGCGCGCCCGTCAAGACCGACGTGCCCGGCTGCGCCGCCTACAAGGGCACGCTGACGCGCCCGACCGAGGCTTCGTACATGCCGTGTTTTACTAATGGGGGGTTGGGGGGGACGGGGGATGTGGAGGTGACGACGACGATGGCTACGCTGAGGACGACGACGGCGGCGCAACCGCCGGTGGTTACTTCGAGTGCGGGGGGTCAGGTGGGAGAGACGGAGTCTGCTGGTGGTGAGGTTTCGTCGTCTTCGCGGACGGCGTCGCCGAGTGGGGAGGCTAGGGGGGATGAAACGACGGGGGCTGGCTCGGCATCTACACCGGTGACTACTGCGCCGCCGGCGTCAACACCTGCTGGGAATGCTGGTGGTGGTTCGGGGGGCGATGAAGCGGGCAGCACGAGCACGACGGCATCGGAGGGTGGCGGGAATATTGTAGGCGCGTCGTGGATTGTTGCGGTTGCGGGTGTGGCGATGGGGGCTCTTGGTGTTCTTTGAGGGGGCCCGGGTCACCTACGTACATACATAGGTAGGTACTGCCTATTAATCATAATGAATTGTGTGCTTTTTGGACCATTTGCCCATACAAGCCCCGTGGCTGCTCTGGAGGGGCCAGAAGCGGTAGTTATGAAGACAAGAAATTGTACCCTCTCAGCCATCCAACCCGGCTCAAATCCGCTCAACCTCTTGTCATCTCCCTCCCCCAGCACCTGCCTACCTTGTAGCCCTTCCACTCACAGCCTAACGCTGGGATCCTTGTCCAGGCCCGCCGCGATGCGCGGCTCCTCGACCCTTAGCCGGCAGCCACAGCTGAGCTTGCGGCCGGGACTTGTGGGACGCCCTGATTCCTGAAAGGGCAACCCCCCCCTGTGCGGCGGGCACGGCGGCTTGTACGGAAAGAGGAGGGGGATGATGCTTGGCCTGTCAGACGCTGGCACGGAATGGCAAGTCTCGCGGGTCTCGGAAGAGCGCCTATGGCCAGCGCGGGCGCCCCCGGCTCGTTACCGCGGTTCTCTCCCCCATCCAGATTTGGGACCACGTGGGGATCCGGCTCAGCGAGGGAAGTGGTCCACGCGTTCAGGAAATCCTGGCCCCGCTGATCCATCACCTGAATCGTCCCCTGCGGCGTCATCTCCAGTAAGTCTTTGCCCGGAGTGAAGGGGACCTTGGTTGCAAACGGCAGACTGTATCCGAACTCGTCCAGGGGCAGAGGTCGGTATATGCGTCTGCGGGACTCGGCGAGCTTGAGGTAGTCTTGGAGGGCCTGCACCGGCTCGTTCCCGATGCGGTTGGCGACAGCGGTGAGGTAGTCTCGGATCATCTGCTGGAAGTCCGCTAGCGTCTTGTTGAGTAGCTGCAGGAATTGGTACTCAGAGGAATCCAGCTTGCTGGCATACGGCGACTTTGTGACATTGGCAATAAAGTTTGCCTCCAGGTCGTAGTTCTTCCCATCGAAGTTGGTCGTTTGTGGAACGTATCCCATCAATATGCCGCGCTTCCAGGAATAGATGGGATTCCAAAAGTCGAGCATCATGATGGCGTAGAATGTGTGTTGGGAGAAAAGCCCGACATAAGACGGCTGGCGATTGTTGTTGTTGACTTTGATGATTCTCTGGGACTTGACTACCCCTTGTGCGTCCTCGTACGAAGACTGCAAGAAGTTGAACGGCGACATACCCTCGCCTTCAAGGGCTATTTTATAGCCTATGTCCGGGTAGTTGGGCTCATCTCGCCTGTCTCCCCCAAGCGACTGCCACGGCAGCGTCAAATCAGGCTTGACGGTTGGGTGTTTATCAGGGTCCACTTCCTGGATCAGTGAGAGCCCAAGATCTTTCGCTGCCGTGTTGTAGTCGCTCTCGTTGAAGGTCGCATTCATCTTCATATCTGAGGGCTGGACGCCCAGTCAAAAATCACCAATCAGTACGCGCTATTCACCTGAAACGGTCCACAGACTGGCGCAAAGATAGGTTTACAAGGGACCAAACCAGAGAAAGCTAGGTGACCGGAAGGGAGGCGGGAGTTGTGCTTACAATCAAGTCAAAGTTCTGGAGCAGTTCATTGTCGTAAAAGTGGTCGTATGGCAAGGCATACACACCTGGATTAGATGTCGATACTGCCGCTCCGATGTTGATGGTTGTTGTCAAGAACATATGGGCCGTCCAGCGTGGGATGTGGGTTGGGATCTGTAGGGGCTTCGAAGGACTCTGCGTCGTATCGATAAAGTCATTTTTCAGCCTCTTGACGGTCCAGTTGGAAATGCCTGATTTCACGGCAGACTCCAGCTCGTTGGGACTGCCGTTGGCGCTCGACAGAAGCCCGAGTCCGGGCGTGGTGATGTAGGGGGCCTTCTCAAACGTGGCGACGTTATCCGGGCTAAAACACGACCGGAAGGAACCCGAGAGACGGTACCAGTGGAGCCAGGGGCTGGCGGGATGGTCAGCACCAGCGACATACCAAGGCCACGGGACGAGAAATGGGCCTTACCTGTGCAGCTCCTTCATGATGCAGGCGCCGTTGACATGGCCGTTGAAGGGACCAAGATACTCACTGGCCCCAAAGGCGTCCATTGATTGCCCGAAGTAGTTCCAGGACGATCCAGAGCTGGTGCCATTGACAAGGTCGTTCTAGACCGTCCATGTCAGCCATGTATGCAGGTGCCTAGCAGAGAGGCCGGGCCATTTTTGGGTAAAGCAAAGCAGGAGGACGGACCTGATAAAACCTGAATTCAGACCCATTCCATGACGCCACCTGAAGGAAAGATTCATATCGGTCCTCAGAGTATAGCAAGCTCGACCCCACGATGCACAGCGTCCACTGCGTCGGGGACGGAGCGAAGAAAGACTGGCTAGCCTGGCAAACCAACGTTACCAGACGTATGTGGGGATTGAACCATGACCAATCCGGCGTCTGGCCTGCCTGGATGAAGCTTCCGTCTGCGACTATGAACGTCGACACCTTGTACCGAGAGGGAGACTCCCGGGAGCCAGCTTCAGGTTGTCAGTGTATGTCGGGATGGAATCAAGCCGGAAAGCAATTCCAGCGTGGGTTTCTCACTCCAGTAGGGCATGACAAGAGCATCAAAAGATCGAGTTAAAGCGTTGTCCCCTTCTTGTAGCCACTGTCCGAAGTGGTCAGTGAAATTGGCCGCCAAGAAGACAGCGTCAGCTTGGGTGTCAACATCAGGGCTGCCATCTCGTGTGAATTGTCGCCAGTACAGAGGGACAGGCATGGTGACGTGGGGCCCAAGTAAACAGTAATGTAAAGAGGTGTGATTGCCGAGTTGTGGACCAGGTACCAATGTGGGTTGGAGGGATTATGGGAGTGCAGGAAGAAACGAGCATAATATGCAATGCTATTGTCTCGACCACGAAGTTGATGCCTGATATCATAAAGAGAACAGAGGCCCGGACCCATCACACATTGGGCGTCGGTCATCGCCCCTTGCTACAAGGCAACTCCTCAGGTATTGTGCGGAAGCTCGTATCTGTACCACTTAGGACTCGTACCTGTAAGTACCGGCTGTCCTACACTCTGTCCAGTACGCGTTGAAAGTACTGTCCGGAGGCCGCTAGAAAGTTCATGTACATGTTGATGCTCTACTCTGCAAGCAACGTAACCTGTGGGCACAAGGTGCTGACGTACACACAGGCATCCTCGAGTCGCGGTCCTCCTTTGGCCAACCACGATGGGGTAGGGAGGAGCCTGCGCTTCCTTTGCCTCAAGCGGGGGAAGTGCAGGAGTACTTGGCGGGCCGCCCCCTCTGTTGGGGTACTCGGATCGCCGATCTTGGAAAGGCCGACGAGTAGTGTTATCGTATCCATGAGTCACGGTTACGTTGAATTTCCCTCAGCTGGCCTCTAGCAGTTTGAGTCTTTCGACCTAGACCTTTGAGTGGCGCGATGTCTGAGATGCGTTGAGCTGAAATGCATTTGGGTAACAGCAGCACAGTTTTTGACCAATTAATTATGCAGTCAGTTCATAAGGGGTTCATGAAGCGGGGTATAGCCCGATTGATGGCTGTGCATCATGTCGTGCTGTTCCTACTTTCAAGAACGTGGTCCAATTAGTGCACTTCAGGGGCACCCTCAAAATTGGCGGTCCGAATACCAGCCATAGTCCGTGGAGCTTCACGTCGTCAAGTCGGACAAGGCTTACACAGTGCCAACGTAAACGGACTATCACGGAAGAAAATTCATGATGATCGTGGGGGAGCGGCTCAAGCGGGAAATTCTCAAATCCCACTGGTCAAGATGACCGGCTCCCCGCTGTGGCGGGGGCAAGGAAGCCGAATCAAGATAGGTGTACGCGAGTTACCAGATGTGTATGAAGAGGATTTGGAGCAAATTTCGGGCCCTGATCCCCGAGCTATCTTTATATAAATCCGGGTGCCTGTGACGTAGCTCAGGCCTGGTCAGTTCAACTGCCTAGGTAGGCACAATTCTACAGGAGACCAAGTCCTTCATTCTTGATCTACTTCCACTACTACAATTTAGTCGAAATTCCAAGATGGCGCCAGGAGACGTTTACGCACAGGTCCTCCCTGAACTCAATCCTCCAGGCTGGCCGTACGTCAACGATGGCTTGAGTGCGGAACAGAAGGCAGCTTGGTCGCAGGAGGTGTCGTCCTGGATGGAAACCGAGATAACAGCCGAGAATCCCGACGGTACACCATTGACTGGCGGCTCGAATGTGACCCGGACTCCTCTCACGCAGTTCTTCAACGGGACAGTCACCGCCTTTAACACGGCACAGCCTCCTCAACCCATCTCTTGGATTGGGTTCCCCGGACTTGTATGACTTCACCCTCCTCTCTCTTTGTTCAGAGTCTGGAATGCTGACAATGCTTTGCAGATCGCGAGAGAAGACCCCAACGACCGGTGGCCAACCGTCGAAGGCCACCGGGATGTCATGGACGAGTATTTGGAGTGGAGCACGAATGTCGACTCCGAGGACAGGATCCAATACATCGTCTTTACCTGTGAAGGATTTGAGGTAAGCCAGCAGACAGCTTCGCGACGGTGTCCTTTGTCCGCCAATTGCGGTGTTCTTGGTCCCCCTCTACTCTCTGAGGGTCATTGAAAACAGAAGAAAAAGAAGAAGAAAAAGAACAAAGCGTACTAATGATACTACGTGGCAGTACTTCAGCTTCCTGGGCAGCAATGCGCCAGACACCCTGCTTGATCTGTACAAGAAGGCCAACCCTGATTTCGCCAATCGGATCAAGAAGGAGGACTTGTTTAACAAGGATGGCCAATATGAACCGTATAACAAGTGGAATGGAGTGGTCTGTAAGATCCCGGGACATCCGGAGGATGGCTTAACGACTGTCAATCCCGGCTGCATTATGCATCTCGCCCAAGTGAACAACACTCTGGGAGCGGAGATAGACATCGCCGCACAAGCCACCGTCCTTCGCCAGAACCCGAGCGGCCAGCTCATCACGGACCAGACCACGCTCTGCAACTGCTCCAAGTATGGGAACCCAAAGCGGAACTCGGATCCCACGGTGCGTCCTTTTTTGTTCCCATTGTCTTGTTATTCGGTACTAACTGGCCGCAGATTGGCATCGGCGTCAACACACTCGCCCAGCAAGGCAACTCCATCTCCATCGCCGACCCCGTGGCGATCTACATGCGAGACTTCAACACGGCCAACTTCCAACTCGACGTCGATGGCACTGGCCAGGATCTGCAGCCCATCCCGGACGGCACCTTCACCTGGGTGCGCGGCAACATCGACGAGAAGATGGGTCTTCGCCTCAGGATCCAGATCCCAAAAGGCACCATGGGGACAGGCGACAACGACGGCCGGCAGCTGACGGTCAGCGACATTTTCGACACCAGCACCAACATGTACATTCAGTACGGCGGCCAGTTTGCCGACTACATCACCATGGGCGTCAGCGCCGTGACTATCAAGGGTGACAACCCTGCCCCGCCGCAGTTCTGCCCCAAGGTGCCGCCTCCCTCGGACGGCGACCACCACAGGATCGCTGCGGCGTCCTTTGCTGTGAATCTTGGGCCCGGGAAAATCTTACAGGGACTCCATACTGTTCGGGGGTTGTAAGCTTGGAAGGGGGATGGTGACGGTTGAGCCATGAGGGCTTCACGGCTTAAGGGTGTACGCTCAAAAACGTTAAGCACATTTCGTGCAGCATAGGCCAGCGAAATTCTCCTCCTATGCAGAGATAATCTGATCGTCTTGAGCAATATCCAACTACGAATGGCTCAACCCCCATCATTCGTCTCCGATTCTGCAACTTTTGTATCAACGATTTACCAAGCGGGTAAACAAAGTGAGATTCGCGCGCTATATGGAGGTACTCTGCCAGTCCTGCTACGACCGCACCCTCGACGAACCAGAAACGCTTCGCAAGCCGGAAACCAAAACCATCATTCATTACCACCACCACCACCACCCATCAACCCGTGCCCTAACCCGAACCTCCCATCAACCACCCTCCCTCAACCCGCCCCATCACCATCACCACCACCACCCCCCCCCCCCCCCCTCAAATAACCCCCCCCCCCCTCAAATAATACAAAAATCGCACGGCAACGGGCAGGGCACACAAAAGCAGAACCGGCCCGGGCACATCTCACTGCGCCCGCCGCGCAGGCCCAGTTGGGCGTCACTCTCCGGGTGCGCCTTCTGCAGGTCTATTCAATTCAGAGACACAGGTATTGATTAGCGTAACCGTTGATGAATGCAGTGGTGGGTATTTCCTAGACATGTAGGTAAAATATGGCGGGATTGAAGGGGGTGCACGTACTCATGGGTTGCGACGCTGGTGGCTGGGCGGTGTGCAGGTTGTGGACCTGGGCGGGCGCCGGTTGTTGCGGGATGGGGGTGGTTTGCGCGTCCATTTTGGTTGTCTGGTCGGAATGCGGGGGGTTGGTTGTTCTTGGTGAGGGGTTTGGGTTCGTGATTGAAACTCGCTCACTCGGGTTGGTTGTTGGTAAGTGCTGCTTGTTGTTGAGTCGGGGATATGATGATGAATCGGCGTAATTGCCGAGTATGTGCTGCTGAGTTCTTGGACTCTTTCTTGGCCTTGGCTGTTCTTGGTGAAATTTGAGAGCAACAAATGGTGGTGAGATGGGAAATGTGGGCTGACGTGTCGATGTGGCTGAGCGATGATGTCATGTGATAGGCACCGGCGTCGAGATCCTTGGCAGGGCAGCAGCTGAGGGTGGAGGGGTGTCAGGAGCTCAGGGGGTGGTTCGTCTAAGCATGCCTTTTCAACACGTGATGCCAAAGGCTTTGCGGCGGTTCCTTCCTGTCGTTTGCATACAGGCTCTCGTACCGGTCGCCCATGACATGGCGCTCGGCCTTCTGTTTCAGTGCCCTCTCCTCTGCCTGCAACCAACTGTCTTCGAAGAAATCCTCCATTCCGGTTCGGCGGTTTTCATTCTCGAATGTCAACTCCCAAGGATGGCGTAAGCTGGCATAAAATTTAGAAAGGCCGTTAGGCCCCTCGGCCAGCCCTTTCAAAGGATCCAATAGGTCCATGTATGCTCTATGGACCTTGTCCCCTTCGGCGACCGTGATGGGGCTGTCAGAGTATGAATCGCTGGTGTATCGGATCGCGATCAGTCGCACGGTGAGTGCGGGTCCATTGATCATGTCGCGGCGCCAGCCAACTGTTTCTCTCCAGTCCCGCATTACCGGATGGTCCGTTTCTGGGCAAGTATAGGGAACGTAAGGGGGAAACACCAGCTCGAGGAAGCGGAGGTGGGCGATGCAGTGGCCGGGGATAACTTGGCGCAGAAATTGTGACGCTGCAAGGCGTTCGTATGGGTAGTCCATTTTCGCAGAGGTGCTGATGTGGTACTGATACGGGATTTCCGGTATCGACCAAGGGGTGAGTATCGTAAAATCGTGCACTATGAAACGGTTGGCCGAGAAGAAAACGAGCTGGGCATCCTGATGCCAGGTACGGGAGATGAGAAACAGAGCAGGTCTAGGTGCGGCCCAACAGGTGCACGTGTTGGAAAAGGCGGCGTGTCGGCGATGGCAAAAACAGCCGATAGTTGAGCGACCATGAACGTGAAGCCCCGTGCTCGTGCGGTGCCAGCATTCATTGTAATGGCAGTTCGACCAGTTGTCCAAGCAATCTCCACCGCCTGCGAAATCCCACCACATATATTTGCACGCGTCTCGGCTCCACCAGACCTCCTTATTTGGAGTGACAAGGTCGGTAAACTCGAGAATGCGAAGCCGAAGCTCACGAGGAAGGGTTATAAAGGGACTTTTTGTCGACGGTGGTTTAAGATACCGAAGAGACATACCAGTGCTCTGCAAGGCAGCATCCTGTGCTAGTTGGCGGAGGCGGGAATCCGGCGTCTTGCAAAACCGAATGTGGCAGCTCCTCAGCAATGGAAAGAGGCGGAGCGGCTTCAGAGCTGATTTGGCTAGGTCGACCGCCTTTTCGTGCCGAGGGTCAATATCGCAGACCAGGCTGAGTTCCAGGCGCTCTGGGGTGAGATACGGAGACAGATGGTTGGCGGCGGCGTGCCACTCGGTGAGCAAAGCTTGAACGGTGTCTGACAGGTCGCCGTCACCTTCGGGCACTGGGCTCAGAAGCGGAAGCTGGTGATGGCAAGAATGGTATCGCTCTTCACATGTGGAAATGACAGCACTCAATGTCCAGCCACTCTTATAGAGACAGCAATCTTCGTGGTCGTACTTTTGCACTGGGTGGTGGCAGGAGGATTGGTTGAGAACAACCTTGAGCGCGGCAAGAGACGTCAGGGCCGTCCTAGATAGGGCAAAGAGAGGCTGGAGGGAACCAGGGTTTGTGTAGCGCAGCACGAATCGGTTGGCCGAGTACAGCAAAACAGCTGTCTCGGTATGAAGATGCCGGCATGAGAGTAGTAGGCCATGGAAGTCGCTGGTACTGTGTTGTTCCCAGCTCCAAGTGTTCCAGAAGACTTGGGGGCGTGGGCCATCCAGTTCGAAGTTATAAGGGTGCCCGCTCCACGATGCCAAACTAAGACGGCGGTAGATTTGATGCCGAATGGCTAGGGGAAGGCGTAAAAGCGGCGGTGCAGATGTCTTGCGGAAGTCGGGTGCTGTCGCCATTGTCTTCCAGTTCCTGTTTAGCGCAAGTTCCGGGGTTGATGGTCGGTTTAGTTCCAGTGAATTTCTGTTGGTCGGGTTATGTTTGGCGGCACTTGGGCCTTGACCACGGTAGGTGACCGACACGGAAAGAAAAGCAGGAAAAGAGGAAAGAAAAGAAGCAGCCACAAGATCTCGGAAGAGCGGGGGGTACCGACTTAAGGGGCGCTGGACCCAGGAGGGGAATTGGAACTGGCTGAGTAAAGGAATAACAATGCCCGGTTATTGGGCTGGCTTCCATTGTTTTTAGTCCCTGTGTTCATTGTACCGCACCTGGCTGAAGGATTTAAGGTCACGTGACTAGTACAACGTCTCACTCCCCTACGAGTTCAGCGGCTGAACGGGAGAGGACCCATGGAAAGCAGGGCGCCTGCGGGGGCGGCTTGTTGGGTGGCTGGACGAGTGCATCATGGCCGGACACGAGCCAAGATCAAATCGCCGTGTCGGGCTGGTGATATTGAAGGGGCTAAGGATAGCCGATAGACCCTGGCATTAGATAGGGCAAGAGGTTCGTTGAGTGGCCTCAAGTTCAGTACCTGCAAAGTTCAAAGTGCTGTGTTATCCTCCTTGACGACTATAGGTCTCGGTTGCATTTGACAATGTGCGTACCGATGTTAACCGATAGCCCAGATACCCACAAACCGTAATACGCCCGAGGTTGCGGTGTTTACGGGTTATACTAATCGAGGGTATCTACTCGGCGGGCTGTCAGGAAACCAAGACACAGGACCTGAGTCCTATTCCTCGTCTTTCCCCCATTGATAAGACTCCGGCTCTGGTTCTGGCGGGCCGTAGAGCTCATGCTCCATAAACGCATCCACCGCTTCAAGATCATTCTCCCATTTCCTCCAGTCATAACGTCTAGGGTCAGTCCCAAACTCATCGTTCTCACTTGTGCCACAGGCGCACGCCTCAAGCTCTCGAGGGAAATCCACCTTGTCCCAGTCCCAGTCATTTGCTACTCCCCAATCAAGGATACATTCCTGCAGGTTACCGGGGTCCTGCTGCCTCTGCATCTGCAAGTATCTCGGGGGGATGCGATCGAAGGACGGGTTGGGCAATGTCCATGCCCGGCTAAAGTCGACGAGTTTGCCGCCGAGGTAGTTGCCAATTTTGATGTCTCTCACGAGAATGCCGAGTTTGTGCAAGTCTTCCAGATCGCTGCACATGTGGCTCACATGGTCTGCCGAGAAGGGGTCCGTGTCGGTTGCCAGATCCTTCACGATGGCGTGGACAGGGCGGTCATGGACAAGGGGCTTATCCATCCGATACCAAGGGTCGGGATTGTCCTCGGGGTCCGGGTCATCTGGATGGTCTTTGGTGCCCCTTGTTATCACCTCGAACTCCTGCTCAGGGGTGAGCAAGAGGTATCCATGGGCGTGGACGGCAAGATCTTGGCGATTTTCCTCCTTTAGGCGGCCATATACGCGGCATTCGGCGTTGAAAGGATCGAAATAATCGATGTAGAGCTTTGGTGATGCAAGCCGCTGGTTGAGCCAGCCACCCATGGTGGTCTGCAGCCGAGCAGCGGCGTTGAACCGGAACTGCTCGAGTATCGCAAGGTCAGCTCTGTTGCCACGTAGCTCATAGTAGGAGAGCGGGACTCACCATCTTGAGCGCGTAGTACGGAGCCGCTCCATTGATCTGGACCTTCCAAACACGGGCGTCCATGTCGACAACCGGGTTTCCCAGTTCTTCGATGAACTCGATGTCCGCATAGGCCGTCGGCGTGAAAGGCGCGAGCTTCGGCCCTGGGACTTGAGGCAAAGCTTTAGGCTGCGCGATGGAGGGGCCCGGGGTGGCCTTTGGTGATAGCTTGGCGGTCCGAGGGTTAGGAACCGTTTTCGTTGTGGTGGCAGCAGCGGTGAAGGGGTCTCCGGCAGCGACGGAGACCAGTTGGACGTTATTCCCTATGCTCGTAGCCTTAAAACGCTGTTCCATAACACTGATCCCCGATAAGGGCTGAGGGACGAAGGCTTCGGTGAAGCTTCTGCCTTCTTTTTCGGTCAACTGCACGAACCGGTCATATTCTGGCTTCCACTGCGACTCGGGGATCCGCCGTTTGGAAACGACATTCTCGTACACCCTGTCTGTGTCATCAAACTTCCACGAAGTGATTCTTGCCATGGAGTCCAGAGGTGTGTTCCCGGGGTTTTCCATCGCGCGGTGCTCATCATTCATTCCCAAGCAGGCCAACGCCCAAATCGCCAAATTTGCGGTCAGCCCTGTGCTGGCTGTCAATGGCACAGAGGCGTACTCGACCGCGGCGTAATGTTTGGTGGAACGCACCGCGGCATCAATCGGTTTGGGTATGCGTCGGATACGTAGGGCCACCAGCTCCCGCTGGGTGAGGATGAACGCGTACCGGGTCTCCGCGTACCGGCAGAGAGTTGCAACTTGATTCAGGGGCAGCACACGCTGAGAATCGACCGCCTGGGTCCGTATTGCTTTCATGGCGAGCGACGGATCCATTTGCACTTGGGCATCAGAAGGCATCGCGAGCCACTCGGACTTCCATTTCTGGCTGAGTTTGGTGTTCCCCACCGCATACACGAGAGGCTTCAGTCTCTTGCGGTCGTCCGGGTGAGTCTCGCGGTACACAACCTCAACCTCGGTATCCAGAGCAGCCTACAATACAACCCATGGCACATTAGCGAGAGCCTCCAACTCGCGGCACCCAATGGTGAGAAGAAGGGTAATAAATAGACTTACCCAGTCAGGTCTCAACCGAACCTGCTTGTTTTTGGGAGACACCCACTCTATACGCTGGTGAAATAGAGCCGCATTGGTGCCGCCTGCCTTTGGCAAAACCGAAGGTCTGAGTTGTTTGCCTGCACTTCGAATAGGGGCTCTGACGATGTGGCGTGTCCAATCCCTGCAGAAAGTATCAACGCTAGCTTTGTTAACGATAACACCGATCCTCTGCCCCGGGGAGGGTGTCAACGGCGCTCGGTAGTTGCATGTGGATTCTAACTCTCCCACACTCTGCTCAAGGAGATGTCCATAGGCCAGTTGAATGGCGGGGAAGGTGAAGTCAGTCCACGGTTGGACCGAAGGATGTTCGTCATCCAGATCCACCACATCACCCTTTGGCTCTGTATTTTTGTAGCCTTTGCCAGCCCATTTGTCGGTAATAGGTGGGTTAGGCCGTCGGAGAATGTGCAACAGGGTTGGACTCGGGTCGGGGGAGGGTGTTCGAGGGAGATCCCGCGCAGGCGGGGAAGGGCTTCTCCTAGCCATTGCTGTTGTCGGAATGGGCACCGATCCGACGAGAGTTTTGAGGAAGAGAAGTTTTATTTTCCATGGTCGCTCTGGGCGATCTAAACTCAGCTGGTCTGAACTGTGTTGGTCCGAACTCTGTTGGTCCGAACTCTGTTGGTCCGAACTGTTGCCTGTGAGCAGGTCTTGGCGACCGGGCCACTTGTCAAAAATGAGTGCATTGGGCGTTTTTCTTTTTTCCTTTTTTTTCCTGGTTTCAAAAAAAAAGAAAGGGAAAAGGGAAAGGAAAAAAGGGCGAGGGGGGCGGATGAGAAAATGCGAAAGAAATAAGGAAAAATGACGGAGGAGAAAAGGGATAAGAAAATAATCTTGATGTCTAAGTTGTTACACGGAGACTTCGTGACTTTCCGTTTTCCGTTTCATTCTCCCACATTCGCGGTTTTGTATTTAGTTAGATTGGCGGGAGCCTTTAAGTCTACCCCCATCCGTAACCTCGAGACAGAGACGTGGGTACCACCGTTGGACTTATACCTAAACAAACGGCTTGCAGATTTCGAAAACCGACTCCAACAACCCGATCTGGACGACGGCCAAGGCGGCAAAAAGACAGCGGGGAGCGTTATCCTTACCGCCTGCCGCAAGATACAGCAGAGACTCAGCTCGAGGAGGGGCAACAGGGGCCGACCGCGAACCTTGAGGCCTCAAGGGCCCACGGCGGTAGAGAGAGCCGCGGGCACGATCATGCGCTGGACGGGGGGAACCATAGACACGGACAAGGCAGTAGAAGAGGCCTGGAGAGCGAGGTGGTTAAAGGAACGGGACGGCAGAGCAATCACCAGGCCGGCGGACGACTTTGACCATCAGCGGGAGACGCTATTCCGGAACGAAACCCTAAGGAGGCATGACGGTCTCAGCAAGGCGAGAAGCTCACTGCTCATTCAAATCCGGACGGGAGCAATAGGCTTACGGGACTACTTGTTTACACGGGAAGTCCCGGAGGTTCTGACGCCTGCCTGCGAGTGTGGCGAGAAACGAGAGACTGCCGAACACCTGGTAGTGTGGTGTTTGGCCCCACCGTTGACTCGAAGATGGGAGAGAACTGGAATTCGGACACGACGGGACTTTTACTCAGTTCTACACGGTATCAATCCCACGACTGCACGGCTTGCGAGGAGGATCCTCGACTGGCTGATGGACTCGGGGAGGCTGCCGATGTACAGCTTGGCCAGGAGGCTCGAGCTGGGAACGGCGGCCTGAAGCGCCCCCGTTCGGAGGCCAAGAGGCCTCCTCTCTTTGTATACGTAGACTCACCAGAACGCATCGTTCCTTGATTGTTGGTAGGGGTTTTTCACCCGGCCCGGGAGGGCACGGTTTTCCTGTACACTAAATAGCAGAGGGTCCGGCACGCCCTAGGGCATAGCGGAGTATGAATAATAATAATAATAATATTTAGTTAGATTCTCTTAGAGGCTCAGGGGCAGGCGGCAATTCCAATCTTTTTCGGTGCTTGCAGAAGAGACTGTCCTTTTTTTTCGCGGAAACTGTGACCACACGCAGCGGCCCATCGACTGTATCAGGAAGTCGCGTCTTTATGATGTACATACCTTAGGTACCTATTTAGGATCCGTGGCAGCGCGGGCTGCAGCTCAAGCCATGTCCTCCCTGATACCACACACCTGCCCCTCGGCCCCTGGGAAATATATTTACCTAATAATGCAATAGCATTGTCCTCGAGATATCACTCGATTTGGAGAGGTACATGTGCGCTACCTTACCTTGTATGACATCACCAGCGGCCCACCCCCACCCCTGTACTTTCAATTGGCCTGGTCCGAATGACCCTGAACTTTAACTCAACATTACCTACCTGGGTAGTTTCCGACTTGTGCATTTGGATTTCACAGAGCACCTCGACCGGTCATTGAAGAAATAGCAAATTATAGTTGCTCGAACATGGCCTTGAGACCCATATTTATTCATGGGCGGAGTCTGTTCATGCCATGCACACCCCGCGCCATCTCGAGCACACCCAATATCCCTCCAGAACCAACTTCGGCCGCTGGAGTAAGACCGCCCGTTGCCTTGGGAAAGAACAGTTTAACTGACCGCACATCTTACAAAGGGAGGAACTGACACGCTACCAGGCCAAAAGCAGACAGGGCCCAGTGCCGTGGAACCACCCGTGCAAAAGAAGAAAACACAAAAGGAGATGGATGAGGAGCTGAAGCAGAAAATGGAAGGCATATCAGGCGATGGAGGCGCGTCGGGCGTTGTGTATGAGGACGGGAAACCGGTGGCCATGAAAAGGTTGGTCAGGGAGAACATGTTTCGATATATCTGATTGGGCAACGGAACCTTGGGGTGATCAGGGGCTCGTGCCGCTGATCCAAACAGTCGGCTTGGCCAGATCTCGAAACGAATTGCTGCGGGAGGGGTTTGCATGAGCGCTTGCTGCCAAGGGCGTTGAGAGTCGGTTTAGTATGTATAATAGGTGGAACCGTCCCTCTTCTTTCGCCCTTCTCGGTGTAAGCTCGTGCGGTCGAGGCTTACCATTGACTTTGACTGCCGGTTTTTCTGGGGGCGGCCTTTTAGAGGCAGAGCCAAGCCGGGCATCACTACTCCGCCGGGTGTAGTAGCGAAGCCCCTTAATAAGTGGCGCGCTTGATTAAGCTGCTCGGCGACACATTGACGCGAATTTCCGCCAACGGGCCTGCTCGGAGCTATATTGTCCGGGGCTGCTATATCGCCCTTTGGGATTAACAGCCTGAGCCACAACACGACCTCACTCCACCATATTCTCGATGAATTGAGCCCCGACCACCCTGCGGGGGGTTTAAATACAAATATGCGAGCCCCCCCTGCGTCAACACCTTAGTTCAACCTCCTTCAAGGATCGCATCGACATTCGGCGCCACCAACCGGAATCATGGCCCAATTCGCCCTTTCCCTTCTCACAGCGGCCCTGGCGCTCGCCTCCGCCGCCCAGGCCCAATGCGGCTCCGGCTCGCCTCATGCCACGGTGACGGGCTCCGGCAGCTCCTTCACCGCCAAGAAGGGGTCCAGCAACGTCTACTCCGGCTCCGACTACCGCGCCGCCATCCAAGCTGCTCTTGACTCCGTCAGCAGCGGCCAGCGCGTGGCCGTCATGGCCTCGGGCTCCATCGGCGCCAACACCATCACCATCACGAGCGGCAAAATCTTCGAGGGCTGCGGCACCATCAACGTCGGCAACAAGTCCGGCCGGGGCGCCATCGAGTCCACCGACACCAGCGACGTGCAGATCCCTTACCTGACCATGACGGGCAACCCCTACTTCGGCCTGCGCTTCTCGGGCACGCGCAACCTCAGCCTGGGCAAGATCACCATGAACCTCAGCGGCGGCCTGGGCATCCGGTTCGACCGCGACCGCGCCGCCAACTCCAACGTCAAGATGGACGTCATCAGCGTGACGGGGGCCGGCAGCCACGCCGTCGAGACGTGGAACATCGACGGCCTCGAGATCAACCAGGTCATCGCGCGCAACGTCGGCGAGTCGGGCCTGCTGCTGCAGGCCACCCGCAACGCCCACGTTGGGCTCGTCGACGGCAACAACGTGGCCGCGGGCACCGGGTACGCGACCTTCCGCATGGCCAACAACAACGGCCAGAACGCCAACGGCAACTACAACACCAACGTGTACATCGACAAGGTGGTGTCGCGGGGCGGCGGCCGCGGCATCTTCTGCGTGTCGCAGTCCGGCGGTGTCGTTATCGAGCAGATCGACCTGGCCGACAACGGGAACAACGCGATTCTCATCGAGAACTGCTACAACGTGTCTATTCGCGGCGGCAAGGTGAACGGTGGTGGTGAGGTCCGCATCTCGGCCCGCTCCGAGTTCCCCAACACCCGTGACATTTGGATCACCCTGCAGGTCGACAACACCTCGGTGCGCGAGTCGCCATGCGGTGATAACACCAATTGGACTTTGTCGGGCAATGGGAAGAGGACAATCTGCTAGACCGTTTGGCATCGGTGAAAAAAATGTTATTTAGAATGTGAGGAATGAGAATATCTCGACGCACTAGCCAGTATGACCGATGTTGCATATCTAGATATCGCTGTGTCCAGTGTCCGGGTACAGTTTTGCGCTGTCACGATCAATGATGAAACCGCGAAACATGACGCCGGCCGGTGTTGTTTATATTTCTGTTTGGGGGCGTAGTCTTTGGACACAGGGAAAAGTGAAATCATTGAGAACAGCACCGCATAGGTAACTGTATGATCCTTCACAACCTTCCCGGTGCCATCCAGTCAATGTACATGGACGTCTCTTCCGCGAACGCAGCCTTGAATCGTTGAAATTATGCCCCCATGCCCATACCACAACCAAGACCACGGATCGTAGGATCCCCCCCTTCCTGTCTTCAAAGCTTGGCCCCGGTTCGGCTGCTGGCCACGTCGCGGGTTGCTCCACTCTGTTGATCACTCAACGCGCGCTCCGATGACCAGGCGTCTCGAAAGATATCTTTGGGCTCCTTAAACCACAAAGAGATCATGGCACCGGAAGATGCTAGTATCCGAGTAAGTATGTGCTCCAATTGTTGCGCATCCTGGACCGTCGGATTCACGGTAGGGAGGTACCTACATTTGGATCCTGTAAGGCCTTGGTCCTTGAACTCCCTGTCCCGGCCCTTGGTGGTCTGCCCTATTAAGCATGTGGTATCCATTGCAGAGGTAATGTATCTTTCTGGGACTTGTGGTAATGTGAGTGTAGGTCAGGTCGCGTGTTGGTGCAAATGTCGAATGACTTTCAGTTCTTCGGTTGTGTTCAAGTTATCCAGATCACAATGTCCACATGATTCTTAAATAACAGCTTTGTGGCTGGGTAGTTTATCATCGAGCGGCGAAGAGTCGCCAGTCTCTGGTTCATGGCCACCGACGGGCCATCGCCATCCCTTCGTATGCATCTCCGACCAAGTTTGGTCGGCATGGGACATTCATGTTCGTGACAGTTGAAGGTCAGGACAAGGTGCCAATGATCTATCTAATTACCGATCGTTATCTTGGAAACTGCGGCATTGCGCTTTTGCCAGACAAACAATGCAGCGAGCGTGGCGTTTCCAGCGCGTGCGTCGCGTCGGCAACATCGATGGGACCAGAAGGGACATGACATAATTTATGGGGGCAGTGGGGCGTGGGTGCCGTTAGGTACGCCAGGAGCAACGGGACATGTTATTGTCGAATCCGCACGGGCCTGGGTCTGACATCTGTTCAGGGGCATTGCAATCAAGTATTATCTGCTTGGGTGAGGGGAAAACTGAGAGGCTGGGCACCCCGCTGACCCAGCGAGAGAGGGAAAATGCGGCTGATTAACCCCCCGATAGCAGTAATCGGTGGAGCTATGTAACTTATACCACCGGGGCCATGGTGTCGGCATGTGGTCAGACTCGGGATAGGACATAACATTCTGGTGTGGCAGGACATGGCGTTCGGAGATACTACGTTCTGGGACACGGGGGCATGACGAGTGGGACATGGCGGGACATGGCGGGACATGGCGGGATATGGTGGGAATGGCAGGATATGGTATTGGGGCTTGCGGCCAGGTCAGCTGTGCCACTTGGGAGCATTAGTGTGCTGGCTTGGCCGCGAGCCCTGGTTACTCCGAATCCTCGTCAACAGAGCCTCCTCCTTACTTTTGCGCGGATGTTCTTAAAGAGGGTGTTTGGCCGAAGAATGCGAACCACTTAGACGTTGGTTGCCTTCTTATACAAACAATTTGATGCCGTTAACTGGCCGCCTTGCCAACCTAAAGCAGCATTAACTCTCGCCCGAAACAGCCTGGAGGCACACCATACGCCCGAAGGCGAGGCGAAAAGGATGTCGCGCGCCCAGAAGATCCGCCAACGCTTCCAGGAAAAATGGCGTAAGTTCTCCTGGGCCTCCGGTGCCACACGCGGCACCCCTTCTGCAATCGAACGACACCGCAAACACCTTGAGGTAACCTTTTCCGAACTCAATGGCTTGATGGCCGGGATGCACTACCAGGACCAAACCGAGGGCAGCACGACCCCCGTTGCATCCTCGTCTCCAACGCAAACCGCACACAACTACCCTCTCGAGATCTTTGACGACTTACTCGGCCACACACCGGCGAGCGATACCGTTGCTTCCTCCGAACCAGCCATTGCTGTAGAGAGCGAGCCCATGGCATCTCAGTGGGCCGCTATTCGCAGCCTAAGGAAGGAGACAGAGTTTCACCACAGACGGTTTCAGGTCTTGGCCGGGCGTCTAGAGAACCCCATCATCTCCAACCTGCTCGAAACATACCCGGACGCACGGAGTATCCGCAACAAAGGGGCCTGTATTGTCAAGGACGTGCTCGAAGGCTTCCAGCCCAGCAAGCTATCGATCGTTTTCGCCTTCACTTGCTTCTCGTACTCCATCTCTCAACTTCTGTACAAGAAGAAGGCCATCGACAAGAGCGACATCCTTGCCGATATTCGAGCCTGGCGGGACTTGATTACAGACCCAAACGAGAGACAAGCCTTCAACCATCTCGCACCGGAACTCTGGCCAGAAGCCAAGGAGCATCTCCACTTCATTGATATTCCCACCCATCCCACCAACGGCAGCTCTCGGTGGGCGAATCACTGGCCTCATTTTACACCTCTTGCTGATCCAGCGGAATGCTCGGCCTCCCAATTTTCCCGTCCTCACCCAAACGGGCAAACCACCGTCGGTGGTACAAATGACCTTGTCCACCCGTCGGACCCCTATAACTTCGATAACACAACCGCCCTGCCCTCCAACCCCGGGGATGACCTGCTGCCTTTCGCTTCGTATTCTATTGATCTGCTGAAATTATCTCACGACGTGTATGGTTTCTCTGACTTGCTCAGCGGGAAGCACCAATTCCAACAACCACCAGATACGGGTTGGTCGCAACCGAGTGCCCCGGGTGATGACATCTCTTTCGAAGACCAGGAGGTACAGCCCACGGAGCTCGATCATTCAAGCGGGGGGAGAGAAGGTGCAGAATCGGACATCCAGCCGCCGGAGCATGCCACGCTCGAGAACACCATAATGTTTCTTGTCGTTCTCGTCTTCCTTCGGGATCTTGGCGAGTGGTATTTGTACACCCTGTCCGGAAGGAGCCTCGCCCCTAAACGTCACAAGCTGTACCAGACGGAGCAGGGAGACCAAGAGGCATTCCGCCGCAAAGCCCAGAAAGCCTTTTTCGAGCCGTGCTCCAGACACCGAAGCTCCAGCCATTCGGCTTTTCGAGCCCTTGTCTCTGTGGCCGAGATGTTCACACGGAACGGCTACTTGCAAAGTATCGCGGAGATCAAACAATACGTCATTAGCGTGGCATCAGTAAGTACTGTTTACAAAGATACCGGCGGCGCGCAATTCATTGTCTCAATTAATTGACAAGTGAACCAGGCCGTTCTCCTTCCCGGGGCTGCGTACGAGCAGATCGTCTCCTCTGTCCTGACAATATCAGACGACGCCCCCGTGGCTCCCACACAAGCAACTCAAGCCACAAAGCCTCAAAAACGGCCGAGGCCGGTGGATGAAGATGCATCGCCGCCCGAGACGGGTCCCAGGCCAACGAAGTAGGTTCCTCCCTCCCTATCCGTGCTGCTCTTCGGCCTGAGCTAAACAGCCGGGCAAGGCGGCGCCGAACGTGCAATCACGAGGGCTGCGATGCCACCTACAGCGACTTGAGTGGTCTCAGAAAGCACCAGACGCTCGTCCACGAGAAACTGCCTCCCATCCGCTGCGGAGAGTGCGAGTACGGAAACCCGAGACGGGATAGGGTTCGTGATCACTTTTTGAAGCAGCATCCCGACATTGCACTTCCAGAGAGACTGCGAGTGAAAATAAGGTCGTTTCAGGGGCCGCGGGCCACGAATTTAGAGGGGTAGGTGAACTTGGGGGTGGGATGGTTCATATATTACAATAGTATGGTTATCAATAGGTAGGCATGTAGACAGCGTTTGGCAAAATAACTGGTCTTCGAATCAGACCCAAGCGATGAGTACCTCTTCTACAGTTCCCAGCAATCTGGTTGATCTCAGATACGCCGACTTCCTACAGGCTACAATTCCATGTGAAGCCCTGCATGGTATGATCTCTCCATCAAACCTTCAAATGCTCTCTCAAAAGAAGCAACAAGAAAACCCTTCCCCCACGTCCGCGTGGCAGCTGGCCGTGTTACCCACCTCCCTAAGTAGGTAACTATTCGAACTCCGGTTAAGTGAAGTAATACACCTTGGAGCAGTTGTGCGTCGCCGGCCCGGCCCCCTGGGTCTCGTCGTCCCGGAACCCAGAAAATTCCCGCTCATCAACGTCCTCGCCGATTCTGAAGACGCATCAGAAACACAATCCAATACACGAACTCGGCAGCAAACTGGGCTTTACGGGAACACGGACGGAGGAGGAAAACAGAAAACACATATCAAGACTCACCCAACCTCCGTCGCAGGCGGAAACAGCCGCGCAAATCGGCTCAGCGCCCAGCTGAACACGCCCCTCTCGGCAAAATAACAGTGCTGCCAGTCGCTGTTCTCCCACTTGTGGTAGTCAAGCGACGTGTTGCTCGTCTTCATGACACAGATGTCGCGTGCTTCGGGAAAGTGGGCGACGTTGTTGCAGTCGGCGCTGTTGGCGCAGTACTAATGGCGTGGGATACAGGATTAGCACGCGGTCTGGTGGTTTGAGTTCTCGTGTGAATGGGTATGTGTGTTGTATTAGGGGGGGGGCGGCAAGTTTGGGAGCGTACCAGTACGAGTGACATCCAGGTTTGTGTCGAGTTTGTGGCTGCCTCTAGCGGGTGGCAGTCGACAAGGTGCATGACGCCTGCTTCGTCGAGCGCCCGGGTGTCGGTCCAAGGCGCTGTTTGAGCTGGCTCGGCCCAGATGGAAGGTAAAGCATAGATGCCGTGAGAAGAGGCGAGGACAACCAGTCCAAGGCGTGTTAAGGACGTCATTTTGTGGCGATGGCAATGCTATACGTGGTGGGCTTGGGAGATTGAGGGGTGAAGACATAGGTTCACGAGTGACTCGAGGCAGAGGTAACGTTGGGATGATACCCTGGCTAAATACAGAGCCTGACTAATGTAGGTAACCAACCATCTGCATGTGCCAATGTCGATCGAAAGCGGGAGACGGTCCAGATTGGTAGGTTCACAGGATTCCAGCTTACATACCTAGGTACGCACCTCACCCGCTGTATGGTCTACTGCTGCCCAAGACCACGTCACTCAATGATCCGTCGGCGATCTCAATGGAGAAGCAGACTGAGGTAAGTAAATGAAAAAGGGGGGTCGGAGCTGACTGATGAAGCCGAGAGATTGGTATTCTTGTATTCCCCATGTGTCGATAACCACATTAAAACGGAATATGGAAGTTCTAGTGGAGGGCCAGCACGGAAGACACTCGTGACGTTGTCGAGGGAGGCATCGTGTCGTGACAGACATAGGTAACCATGCATTTGAGTATTTAACAAGACGCAGCCAAGCAACGCGTTTAGTCATGTGTTCATCAAGGGATTACCGGGGGAAGTTGTTACCTCAAATGGGATAGCAAGGGAACGGGTAGCTCAATTAACGCAACAAGTCGAGTTTCCATTGTTTTAGAGCTGTTGTGGTGAAGTTAAGGCCTTTGACGTTAAACTATGACGATTGTTCATGTTGCTGTCGGTC
This sequence comes from Chaetomium tenue, assembly GCF_020726465.1. Classification (NCBI taxonomy): domain Eukaryota; kingdom Fungi; phylum Ascomycota; class Sordariomycetes; order Sordariales; family Chaetomiaceae; genus Chaetomium; species Chaetomium tenue. The sequence goes on from NW_027117335.1 coordinate 1,404,557, forward strand.
AGCCCAACAAAGGGCTGGGGAGGGAATATTGGATGGGTAGTGCTCTTGAATGGACATAACCCCGGCATGTTACAAAGCTGTGATTATATGGGAATTTCTATTAAAAGCTTTCTAGCCTTGATAACTCCAACTTGTTCTGAACCACCACCCATACGATCACGCGAGCTCATGCCAATTACAGAACATTGCCATCTAGTCCTGCATAATATTGCGTATTACTCACCTACAGAATGCCGGGTCTTGAATACAAGCTCGATTTCCAGTTCCCCAAGGGCGCCGTTCACCTGCCCGATATAACAGGGGCGCGTGTCACGCTTCCAATATCACTATTCAAGGATCTTAACGTGGAAGATGGCAGCCTTTCCAAAGTTATCATGGAAGAGCCCGCGGGCATGGTCAAGACTTTCTTTGAGGAGCTCCAGACAGCCCTGGGACCTTCGTCTCCTGGCCGTGAATGGAGCGCTAGCTGTGTGTTGGGGGTATGGGAGCCTCGCCCCCTTAAATCGAGCCTCGACCTTGTGTCGGAAGAATGGAAGTCTCTTGGGGACATGGACAATCGAAAGATTAATAGCATCAATTTCCGAATCTCGAGGCCTGGTCAACCTGGCCAGGCGACAGACTAGGATGTTGACATATATGTATCCCTCCACGCTAAGCCGTCTGGGGGCGTGTTGAGCTGCAGCCTCTTCGTGTGGACACAGACGCAGCTTATCACGGGGTAATAGCACGTGGACGGATTATATAAACCGGACGGCCAATGGATGTGTAAACCACGAGCAGATGGCACCTCACTACGTATAAGCCACACCACCTGTAGAAAAGGGACGAGCTAGGGATAGTAGGACCAGGCATTAGTAGGCATCTCTAGAGATTCAGTAGTCTACATCCTGATTGCAAAACGGCACTTATGATGTTACTGGCTGGCTTTCCTCTCGCGGCCCCTCAGCTGATATTGACACGACAACCATCAATGATTACACATATTTCGAAAGTTGGCAGCCTAGACTGGCCCCTGAACCTGCCTCAGTCGCCCGGAGTTGTAAACGCTTCGCGTGATGGGTAGACTCAATATCCTATTTTTCTTGAAGATGCCAATTACAAAATGTTGCGTGGAAGAACTGCTGACCATGTTGAACTGATAAACTGATCTGATGAACAGGCACACAATATATTCCGGGACACTGCCATGCGCCTTAATTACCTTGCTATGACACCTTCTTGTCCTGATGTGGAGCCCAGAGCTCTCGCAAGCATTAGGCGTAGTTGCTTTCTTGGGCATACCGCATCCCTGAATGGTCAGTGTAACTGGTGGCGTAATCATGAAGCACAAAATGGTTGTTCTCCTGAAATACGAGAGGGTACAGGATGCGGTTTCTTTGTGTGTTCTGCACCTTGGCCAGTGCCACGAGCCATGTGAGTTCAACACCACACGCAACCGTGTATCTTGATCTTGGTTCACTTTCCGACGAGACCCGAATTTCGTTGTTCACTACAGCGCAACAGCAACACACCCTGTATTGTTGAGCTGTTCAATGGGTGGATGCTGCCGACTCTCGTGGCCCTTGTACCACATTTCCTCGGTGATGGCACCCAAAAGCTTTATATTTAAGCACGATACCACTCCTAGTTTAGGAACGCCGTTTAACCATTGACATTATCATATCTACAAATTGCCAATCCCGGCCATCAAGATAGCGACGGAGCGCACCTTCTCTACGATGCCAGGCCCAAGCTCTTACTCCTATACAGGAGACTACATCAACACCACGACCTACCGCCGCCCCCTGTCTCCCTCCCCTTACATTTACAGGCGGCCCCTATCGCCGCTTCCCGGCCCTAGCTCAACGTACTATCGACGTCCGCTGTCGCCACGCCCTACCACGCCATTATACAGACGACCCCTCTCCCCACGCCCTACATCACCAATTTACCGGCGACCTCTGTCCCCACGCCCTACCACACCGCTGTACCGACGCCCCCTCTCCCCCCGCCCACGCGCCACCTCACCCTACTACAGCCGCCCCCTCTCCCCCCTCTACCGCCGCGCCCCCACCCGCTCCCCCTCCCCCTCCCCCTACCGCGCCACATCGCGCGCCGCCTCCCCCCTCCCCCTCTTCTCCCCCCGCCGCCGCCCTCTCTCCCCCCTCCGTCCCACAGCCTACACCCTCCCACGACGCGCCAGCCCGCCCCCACCCCGCGCGTACTCCCCCCCCGCCACACGCCCCTACTCTCCGGTCACCACGCTCCCGACCCGTCCCCGGCGGCGCTCCCCATCCCGCTCCCGCCGCCGCCGGTCGCCTTCGCCGGTGCGGACGTTTAGTTTCCGCCGGACGCTGGGCGACGCGCTGGATAGCGTGCCGAGGGAGGATCTGAGGGATTTTGGGACGGCGCTGGGGGAGTTTGCGGCGGATCGGTTGGGCTGGTCGAACTTGGATGGACGGACGACGAATCAGAGGACGGGGGTGGATCCGTATAGGGGGCGGACGGGGGGTTGGTCGGGGTATAGTACTTATGGGTAGGGGCACATGTGCGGAGGTGGATGGGGATGGGGTGGGGTTTTGTTGGGTGGGGGAGGGTGTCTGGCGTTGAGGGGGTGGTTTGGTTTGTGAGATGTGAGATGTGAGATGGGGAGTGGAGATCATATCATATTGGGCCTTGCTGGACAGGGGGCGATGGCTTCGCGGTTTTATAGCTGCGGTTTCTCGGGGAGATGCACGGGTAAAGGTGGGATTGGGGACCAGGAGTGGGAGACATTGGAGGCTGCTTGTTGAGCAAGTAGGAGCCTATTATTGACAACGTTGCATTCAGTTGAGAGCCCAAAGAGCGCGAAGTTCAGGGGGGAGGGAATGTATGTGACGAAAGATGTGAATGTGACCGACTATTCTGTTACATGTACAGAGCCAGACCCTCGTGACCCTTGAATGGCTTTTCTGACCTACTAGCATCATAGATTCGGATCCGCCCCCTTCTCAGTCAAAAGTGCTATGGCCTCCTCCAGCCCCTTTCCTACCGCCACATTCAGCGGGGTGAGCCCTTCCGAGTCTATACGGGAGATGTTAGCTCCGCGTTCCACTAGCAATTTACACGCATCCATCTTGGATCCCTCGAGGGCGAAATGCAGCGGTGTCCGCCCCGTCGAATCATACGCATCGACGTCTACTTTTCCCATGTTAAGTAAGGTCCCCATCATATCGGTATTCCCGTTGAACGCGGCCATGTGCAGGAGCCCTGTCAGGTCGGCAGCTGGTGGTGCCCTTGACTGCAGCTTCTTAGTCTGCTTTTTGGGCGTCTCGGTCGGTGGTTTGCCCTCTTGCATGCGGCGCCAGCGTCGGTAGCTCATGATGGAGTCCAGGTTCCCTATTTCGAGGTTGTGGTTGTGCATCTCCATACGCGGGCCGATAAACCACTTGTTGCCGTCGCTCTTTCGCATTACGATATTGAACGTGACAGGGCATCCGGTCTTTCGTGTCATGCTCGGACGTTTTCCTGTGATTCCGCTCTTGTACATGTAGACCCCACCCCTGTGGCACGACATGTTGATCCGTGTGACCCGTGGCCGGCCTTCCTCATCCTTGCCCCGGGCCGTCCTGTCCCTGCAATGCCCAGTCGACACGAGCATGTAGCCTTGGGTGATGGCGTACTCCACAACTTCCTTCCGAGCTTCTTCTAGCGTCTCGTAAGGGCCCAGCAAGAGTTCTGGCCTTACGGTAGGATACTGCAAGGGTGTTATGGGCCCGACCCCGACGAGAACCGCGGCATTCTTGGCCTCCAGCTCATCCCGACATGGGTCCTGAAAGTCGGACCGAAGGGGCTGTGATATCCCTTGCGCCAGAGCACCTTGCAAAACGTACGACGGTTCCTCGCCAGGTGTCGTTTTCGTGGGATCAATCCTGTGGTAGACATATTGCGGTCCTGGCTTGGAGGCAGGCATGTCAAAGAATAGCCGTAGCGGAGTTCTCGATGGCTACCTATGGAGTTTGTTCCTGGATCGGTAGGGATGAGCGAAAAAAAAACAACTTCAGTGTGGTTGCATCTATGTGTTATCTTTCGTCGGTAGATCTGGGGTTTATAACAAAATATTGTGAGACTTAGAAACACAGAATTTACAATTACAACACTCGAACAACTGATTGATTTTTGTTCCTACACGAACAACCTTAATGTCTACGCGCAGTAAGTTTATTCAGACCACCGCCAAAACGACCACAATGAAGGGGGGCGAGGGGGGGTAAACAGGGCACACACTCTCCTATCATCATGGTGCTTCGATTTCACGACGTTTGCATAGTCTGATACTAGGTACCTAGGTAGGCGCCTAGGCGCTCCGCCAATCCCGACTCAGGGACTCGAGTTATACGGCCGACCCAACACACACGCATCATCAATCTCACCCGCACTCACATTCCTAGCCACCACGCCACCACTCCCAAACCGCATCATATTCCGCCCACCCACCTCACTCCCCTCCACCTCCCCCCACGGTAACCACCCCTCCCTCCTCAACCCCTCCTTTGGATCTTCCATAAACGCCAACAAATAATCCTGCATCCTCTCCGCCACCCGTCTCTCAAACCCCGTCACCCGCTTCTTGCCCTCCCCCACCGTCTCAAACGTCCCCATCAACATGGGCACATCACTGCCATGAAACGCGCCCATCCACGGCAGCGGGCCGACGCTACTAAAATTCCCCGCGTACTCATACCGATACGTTACCAACCGCCCCGGCCCCGACCCCGACCCGGACACCATGGCGCGCTCCTGCGTGGTATTACTCGCCAGACACACAAACACATTGACCGTCTCCCGATCCACCTTCACCTGCCACGGCCCGGCCGTCACATTCTTCAACGGATATTCCGTCAAACTCGCCTGCTCATTAGCCGTCGTGCTAACCAGCACGGGGATGCGCGGGGTGTGCGGGGCGCCGGGCCGCTCGGCGAGGCGCGTGTAGTTGAAGAAGACGACGCGGTCGTCGGGCAGGGGCTTGAAGACGGGTGCGAAGGCCGTGCCGTTGTCGGGGTAGGCGCCGATGGTGTTTTGCAGGAGCGTCATGGGCACCTGGCGCATGCAGGCGAGCTCGGCGACGGGGTCGGTGGGGAAGTCGCAGCCGACGGTGCGTGCGACGGAGGTGAAGTTGCGGTGGGCGGGGTCCGGGTGGCTGATGTTGACCATGGCGGTGCCGGATTGGAGGAAGAGGCCCGCGGCGAGGGGGTTGGAGGCGAAGGCGTGCGCGGCGAGGTCCACGACGACGCCGCCGGCGGAGTGGCCCCAGAGGGTGATGCGGGAGGGGTCGCCGCCGAAGGAGGCGATGTTGGCGTAGACCCATTCGAGGGCCGCGCGCACGTCGAGGATGCCGACGTTTTGCTCTGAGAGGCCGGCCGCCCAAGGGAAGCCGGCTATGTTGACGCGGTAGCCGGCCGAGACGAAGATGTGCCGCTTTGTTCGTTGTACCCAGGGTGCAGGCTGCTGGTAGGGCACGTCGACGCCGCCGTTTTTGAAGGAGCCGCCTGGTATGAAGAGCGCGACGGGCAGGTTGGAGTCCAAGGTTGCGTTGAGGGGGGCCCATATCGCGACGTACAGGCAGTCCTCGGAGGATGTCTGTGCCATGGTGCCTTCGAGGCGGTTTTGCCCCTGGATGCGGATGGAAAAGTCGGTCATGTTGGAGTTCCATAGTGTCACATTCTTGTAGAGATATTGTGGGCAAGGTGGCGGGAAGCGGTGCGCGTATGAATGCCGGAGGGATGGCCTGACAGGCTCCGGCGGTAGCCATCGACGCTTTCCAACTGGGGGCTCAGCGAAGGGGATGCTGCGGAACTGCCGTACGGCGGGGAACTCGGGGTCGATCAGGCCGGTGTAGACCCCGGTTATGGTCTTAACCGTGAGCCCATCTGCGAAATCACTGGGCGTGCCACCCGCCAGACCGACGGTGAAACAGGCGAGACAGCCAAGCAGGCGAGCAGGTCTCATGTTGTTGGTGTTACGGCAGTGATCTGCGGGTGCTACTATTCGGCCCAAAAACGAGATATGGCGATCACCGCGAGTCTTAAGGAGACGTTTATTGCAGGGCGCACGTCACACGACCCGTCCCTCGGGTCCAGAGATGAGGGGGGTCCGGAATTCGGGAGAGCGTTACATCTCACCTACTGCTTAACGTAGTAGCAGTCAAGAGCCGGACCGGCAGTGTCATCATGGGTTGTGACGTTGTAAAATGCGGGCATGGATGCCATTGGGTGTGGTTGCACCAGGGTGCAAAACAAAGTTCTGCAATATCAGGCCGCAGGGATATTGGGGTCCTGGAATCACGTCCCCTGGTTCGAGACCACGCTCGGCAACCATGTCGGGATCTACGGTTGTGCATACTCTTACATCCATCATCACTACCTCGCTACACCCCCTAATCCCATAATCACAACACTCCTCCCTCCCCACCAACCCACCTCGTCTCCGGTGGCCCCAAATAACTCCCCTCCACCCTCCCCCCCGTATCCAGCACAATCTTCTCCAAATACACCTCGGGCGAATTCACCCTCCACACCACCCTATGCTCGCCCCTACCCACCCTCCCCAACCCCACCCTCTTCACCCACACCTGATCGGCCACCCCCTCCATCCACTCCGGCGGGATGGCGCCCGCGTGCGGATTCTCGACGTACTCCCCCAGCACGCGGGTGAAGTGGGCGGGCTGGTCGTCGAGGGTGAGGGAGAAGGCCATTTTGAGGTTGGGGTCGGTGTCCAGGCCGGCGTTGATGTAGATGGTGGCGGTGAGGTTGGCGGAGGGGGTGAAGAGGTAGATAGGGTAGGTGGCGGAAGCGGATTGGGCGGCGGTGGGGTTGGCGCGCGCGGCGAGGAAGGGGCGGAGCGCGAGGGCGCCGGACGTGCTGCGTGTGCCGAGGTGGGGGATGGGGATGAGGGCGATGGGGGTGGTGGTGTTGTTGTGGGTGTTGTCGGCGGTAGTGGTGGCGTTGTTGGGTGGGGGTAAGAAGTGCGGTGCTTCGATGGAGATGTAGCCGGCTGATTCTGGAAAGCCTGTGAAGGATGGAGGGGCTTGGAAGTTGAGTACCGGGATGTGGATTTGGTCGAAATAGGGGTACCGGGCTGGCGTTGATCGGATCCCTACGAGAAGGGTGTCGTTGAAATCCTTCGGTACGGACGGCCAGTCAACGGTGATGTTCAGCCGCGCGTCGGGGTGGTCCTTGTTTAAGGCGCCATTTGTAGGCGTGATGGAGAGCCAGGGAACTGGGAGCGGGTCGAGGGCCCAGCTCAGCGGCACGCGATAGTCACCGCGCATAAATACGTCCACATGCCGCACACTGGGGCCATAGGGGTCCATCTGCGGGAGCAGCGGAGCAAAGTCAGTCGTTGGCATGGATGCGTCGACCGACTCGGCCCATCGTCCTTGTTGGACGGGGTTGGACGACCCCTCAGCGTACAGGCCAAGGTTCCCTAGTGAGAACTGCATGTTTTGGCGCAGTTGGACGTAGGAAAGGTTGGCGACAATGTCGCGCGACGGGTTAGCCCACATCTTGGGCTCTTCGACGGCATCGTACACGGCTTGGGACATCATATCCGCCCACTTTCCGTCTAGCATGCCGTCCCATTCCTCGACCAGGTCGTAAGCTGTCTCGAAATCCTCCAGGACTTGTGATGCAAGGAGGTTGGCCGAGTTCCGGCGCTCAAGTGCGTGCCGGTAGTTGAATGCTGTGTTTATCGTGACGGCGTGGTAGGTAGCCCCCGATAAAACCGGGTGGCCGACCAACTGAAAGAATGCTGGGTGCAGGTTCGGGTCAAGTTGTGATGCCAGACCCCGTACCTCAGTGGCAAGTGACTGCCATCGGGCGAGGATCTTTTCCGCTTCGTGGTAATTAAGTGTCGAGTAGGTGGCCGGCGTGATGTGCTCATATCTGCGCATACCAATGAGGCGGGAATGTTCCATCAGAACCTCGGCAATATCCTCGGCATGCGCAGATCCAAACTCGCGAGCGGCAAACTGAGCAAGGTACGAGGGCAGAGACTCAAAACTGATGCTGGAAGCGTTCCAGGCAAGGTCCATGGCCAGGTTCAGGGGTAGTTCCATGGGCTTGATATCCCCCACATTCATGATCCATATCTGGTTTGCGCCGCGGAGATGGGCGTGGGAAAGCTCCTTGTAAACTTTGGCCAAGTTGTTGGTGTTGTGCCACTTATACGACCGCGGTAGCCCGACGTACTCAAAGTGAAAGTAGATCCCTGAACCGCCCTCCCGCTCAGTCTCGTTTCCGGTGGGCAGTCGGTAGACGTTCCCCTGGTTGTCGTCCGGGAACAGCAAAGTGATGTCCTCGGATGGTTTGAGGCCGGCGTCGTAGTACGAGACGACCTCCTTGTACAGCGCCCAGACCTGGTTGACTGCCGTTTCAGACCCATGATACTTTTTGATGATCCCTCTTTGGGTTTCGAAGACATCTTGCAGCATTTCGATCGCGTTCTCCGTGTTGGCTGCCTCATCGCCGAGCCCCCTCAGCCCAATGGTGAAGTACGACTCGTTGTGCCCTGCCCTCGCTACGCCCTCGTCCATGAAGCTTGTAATGTTGTCCTTGTTTATCGACCAGTCCCATGGCCCGAGCTCCGTCTCGTTCCACTCATTCGTGGCCCTCTGCAGGGGCTCGTGGTGAGATGTCGAGATGACAATGCCGTAATCGTCCGCCAATTGCTGGTTGCCGGGGTCGTCCGTGAAGAAGATATTTCCCGGCGGCGGCGTAAAGGACTTCCACATCGCGGGCCAGAGGTAATTGGCTTTTAGACGCAGGAGAAGATCAAAAACGTGAGCGTAGAACTCGGTGTCGAGGGGGTAGCGCGTCGCGTTGTGGCGCCGGGCCCACCATGTGTTGAGGGCAGGCTCCTCGTCGTTGATGAACAAGCCGCGGTACTTGACGGTGGGCTCCCCATGGATGGTTGTCTTGTTGAGAGCCAATATCTGGGCGTGCTTCTGCGCTGGTACGTCGGCAAACCAGTGGTAAGGGGACTGGCCGGATTGTTCGGCAAGGGTGTGGATGCCAAATATGGTGCCCCTTTTGTCGCTCCCGGCAATGACCAAAGCCTCACCATTGCTAGGAGGTGGGAGCTTGATCACGGTGGTCATGAACGTCTCCCATTTGCCTTCAATTTCGGAAATCTCGATGTGTCCGTTGACTGCGAGGTCGCGGATCAACGATGACTCGGCAGAGCCAGCAACGATGACGGTGCCGATGGCCGCTTCTGCGGTGATGTCAGATAAGGTCACATTCCTGACCGTCCTCAGGACACCGGTGATATCACGGAGATCCTGAGCTAGGCTATTCGCGGCAATGTGCACTCCAACAAAGTCATCCTGGGAAACAAGGACCGGGGCGTTGGTGATGCCCAGCTGTGAGCTTGCAACGTCTTGGTTGTCGAATGACACGAATCTTTCCTCGAGCAGTGAAAGACAGGTCAATGGAAGGCTTGCAATGGCCAATCCGGTGAGGAGTTGGTTACGCATGGCAGGTAGTTGGGATGGATGCAAGCACAACAAGCACGACTCTCTATTTACCATAGTACAGACTATTAAACTTATATCCTGGAATGAACCAAGGCCAGATGATCTCGACTCAACTTCCCATTGATGGAGAAATTCTGTGCCTTGGGGCGGGGCACCCTGTTCTCTGTTGCTCGTCCTAACCTGGTAAACAACAGCCGTGAATGAGAGCGAGCGTTCGAAAAGAGACTTGTGAAATAGCCTAATTGCCCCGCATAACAGCCAAGAATTGCTAAGCTTCGAATGGTTAATACTTACTCCACAACTGGCGCTCGAAGGTGGTATGACGACGACATCTCGAGTGAAAGGGTCACGGACAGAATGATGATAAAATGAAAAGGTAGAAGTCGAACTTGAAAAGAAGAAGAAATGAAAGTCTATAATGTGAACTGAACGAGTGTTTTGTCTCATTCAAAAGACCTCCATTACACCTACATACTTCTCCTACCTTATTCCCATTTGAATACCTACCTACCTACCTTGCCTACCTAGTTATCTAGTGATCCTCGTCAGCAACATGCTCCACTCAGCATCCTTCCGTCCTGCAGCCTCCACAGATCGACGAAGGCCTGGAAGAAGGCACAAGGGCACCGTGGTCGGGGCTGTAGAATCCACCAAGCATGGCCGATCAAATCCTACACTCAGACAGTGCCATCGACCAGGGATGTTTGGCTTTTAGTTTGACGCCTCCCCTTGGCTTAATCAACTTTGAAGATACTGGGATAAAGTCTCAAAACCAGTCAGGAAAAGCTTCCGGGGTATAGTAATGATAGCCACTAGCAAGCCGAGTTCTGATGGTCTCCGTGGACCCTCTCAAATGTGGGTGATTCGGTGTAAGAGGTATGAACATAATCCTGAAGCTTCGGCCGGTAAAAAGGAGAGGCCTGAAAGCATAGTACTCGAGTAGATGCTGGGACAAGTTCAAATTTGTTCAGGAGTCAGGCCTTGCCTGCAAGCAATAATATGGGAAGCATTCTTAGGAGTAGATTGGCCCCAAACATACGTTCTAGCTTTCTGATGACGGCTCTATGAGGGTTGAACTTTAAAAGGCAAAAGAGGTAAGGGAAGAGTTCATTGGGCTTTCGCATCTTCAGATTGATAGATCATAAATCGCTTGCTTGAGCCTTGCTTCCCAAAGAGGCCGTATCTGTTGTTTACCAAGCATTGTATAATACCCACACTCCAATAAATGATCATGATACTCCCAATCCCTGTCATGGGGAGTATTTTGATGATATGTACCTGAGCTCAGGAATAATAGTTTCCCCGATGTCTCAATACACACGCTCGGTTTTGATACGGGACGTTATTTAGCTTAACGCCGACAAAGCCAGAGCCTTGTCGGAGATTGCGCATGCCAGACAGCCCTAAACGGCCGGACTCGTACTGTGCATCACCGTCTCAGCACGTCATCGAATGAACAAGCCGCTGTGGCACACATCGACCCACGACAGTGGGCTTCATCGGTCCCTCGAGCTGGGAATCTAGGGCCTTGCCGACCCTTCTAGAGAATCCAAAAGTAGAAGTACAAGATAGACGATATTACAGTTTAACTTTTGCACAGACATTAACTCTCTAAGATCTTTCCCTCGACAATCCCTATACCTTAACCAACAACTTCCCCTTGGTGAGCCAAAACCTCACCGCAGACAGTATGATGCCAGAGGCGATCATTAAACAGCCGCCAAAAATCCACAAGCGGTCCCAGTGGAGGTTCGCTGGATGCGTCCCGATGATGGCGCCGCCCCCAGGGCCACTTGCGAGAACGCCCAGCCCACAAGTCGCCATGCCCATCCCGATCCTCGTCCCAATTTTAGACTTGTCCTTGGTTAGCTGCACAAAGCAAACCGGCGGCAACGCCACAAACACGCCGCTGAAGAAGCCGTAGAGAAGCGCAATCACCGTCACGCCAGCGAGGTTCGTAACAGCTATCATGGCCAAGGTGAGGGCGGCGCACACCGCGGCGGCGGGCCCGAACAGGTTCAGCGGGCCGATCTTGTCCGACAGGTAGTTGGGCAGCGTTCGCCCAAATGTCGAGGCGGCGTTCAGGATCGGGACCAAGTAGAAAGCCATGGCTGGGTCCGCGATGCCAGACGCGGCGGAAAAGTACGACATGTACACCAGCATGACGTACAGCCCTATAAACCCCACCATCCCACCCAGCGTGAAGGCGACGTACGGCCAGTCGGTAAAGGCGGACCAGTCGAATATATCACGCGCCTTGGCCGGCCGCACGCGCATCTTCAGAACCACCAACGGTACCGCCAAGGTTGCCAGCGCCGTAAAAGCCATGATGCGCGTCGACCACCCGAAGCCCACCTTATCCAGCAGGTTGTAGAACATGATGGGGTAAATAATCCCGCCCACGGACGACCCAGCGGCAGCCAGTCCCACGGCAAGCCCCAGCCTCGCTTTAAAGTACGTCGGCAGCACCGCGACCGTGGGCACGAACAACAACCCCGCCCCAATCCCCACCGAAAACCCCTGCGCCAGCAGCACCTGCCAGTAGGTCTTACAAATACTCAGCATAAAGAACCCAAACACCACCAGAAACGACCCCGCCGCGAGCAGGTGGCGCAGGTAGCCGCGGTCGTAGATGGGCCCGCTGAGCAGCCCCGTCGCGAGCACCGCAAAGGCCTGGATACAGCCGATCCACGAGATGGTCGAGGAGCTGGCGCCCTGGAAGAGCGCACCAGATTCGTAGTAGGTCTGGAATACGCCGAACGTGTTGAGCATCCCCCAGGTGTTGAAGAAGACGGAGAAGGCGGCTACCACTTGCATCCAGGCGAGTGCGCCGCCGTCGGGAGGGGCGAGGGTATCGGGGGGTGGAGGGTCGGAGGGGGGGTGGTTGTCGGCTGGGGTAGTTATGGGCGCCGCCGCTGAGGGGTTGGGTTTGTCGGTCGCGTAGCCCTCGGGTTCGGAATGGTTATTTGCTGTCGCTGATGTGTCGGACCAGGTGGATGGCGCTGTCGGGTCGCGGTCGGCCCATGGTGCTGGTTCGACTTTCGCCATGGCTGACGCGATTTGGGCACCTAGGTAGGTACCCAAGTACCGTGACGGGGAATTTTAGTCGGCCAATGCCTGCGGGGGTCTGGACTTCTGTTAAAAAGAATTCACGCGTGTATTTAGAGGCCGCGATGATAGTTGAAGTGAGATGGTGTGGATGGTGTGGGAAGTAAGAAAGGCAGCGAAGTTCGGAGTTCCGCGGTCAGATTCCCATGATGATTGCCTCCTCGACGAACCGTGGTTGGTAATCCTCCGTCGCTATACAAACGTGGGGGGTTTCGATATTCCCTGCTGGCAAGAAGTCGCCGTTTCGACACAAAGGTCCGGACTTATGAACAAGGCCCCTTAATTCCGAAACAATTCACAACAAGCAGCAACGGCTAAAAACGCCAATTGGCCCGTCAATCCAGATGAAAAAAGAACCGAGTGGTAAAGAGGCTGCCTGCGCTTCGGAGCTGCTTTCGGATCCGAGGCACTGTGCCTCTTGAAGACCTCCATAGAGCTTTGCACTTGGCACATGTCTGTACATGCACTCAACCGACTCCATGCCCCCTATTTCTCGCCAGGGGCCCCATTTCCCATCCGGCATGCGTGCCACGAAAATTGCCGGGCCTGGCTTTGCCGCAAGCGAACTGATCACGTCACCCATCAACACTCGTTGTTCTCCAGCACCAGTGACCAAACCACACTCTTTCATCCTTGCCCAACGTGTCTTACGCGGTAACAGCCCCATGGGCACGTTGTGATGTAAATGTCACATGAGAGAGATAGCCCATCATGCAAGCTTCGTTGCAGGGGACCCTACCGTTGCGGTATCAATGCGCCTACACATGCCCCTCTGGTCAGATAACCGCGGTCACCGTTTCCGGAAAATAGAACCACTCCTGCAAACACTGGAAATAATTCAATTACCGACTTGCTCCTAAACGCCCGAGGACGCCAGCGCCCCCGCTCAAATACACCGGCCATAAGATGCAACAGAAAAACAACCCACAGAAAACACAGCCCTGCTCCCTTTGGTCCAGTCCCCAGGCCCGTTGCCCACCCCCCAGTTCCCGAGTCGACGCCTTTTCGTGCCGTGAACCAGCACAAACCCTTCAGCAGCCCTAACTGAGAACTTACACCATCAACATCCTGGACAACATGAATTTTCCCAAGCGCGCCACGGGACACGACTAGCACGCTCAGCCTCACACTCCCTGTGACGCGAACCCACCGACAGACTGCCTACCAAACTAGGCACCCTCCCCCTGCAGGCGGCGGCGCTGGCCGGTACCCGACGCGGAAGCGTTGGCATTAGTGTTAGTGGCATTGCTCGAGCTAGCCGCAGTCCTCGAAGTAGACGCCGCCGCGGGGCGTTCCGGCAGACGCGTCGTGCGCGTACCACCCGTAGAAGCAGAGGCATTGGCCGCCGGCGAGCGCGTTGTCGCGGTCGACGAGCCCTGGGACGCGCCTCCCCGCCCCCCCGCTGCGGCGCCCCCTCTGCCCCTGGTTGCTGCCCCTCCCCTTCCGGTCGCTGCCGCACCACCACCTCGTCCGGTCTGCACCGGCGGCGGGGCCCGGGATGGGTTTGGCGAGCCCTGGCCCGCGGCGCCTCCCCTCCCACTCGCGGCGCCACCGCCCCGCTTGCTGGCGCCCCCTCCTCTGGCGCTTGCCTTGGTCCTTGTTTCTTCGGCGGCCAGCTCGGCGGCGGCTCGGGCCTGGGGAGACAGGGCAAAGATAGGGAGGACGCAAGCTTCGGGGGGGCAGGGCTCGCTGCGGGGGCGGTAGGTGGGTTGGACGGGTGAGGGTAGGCCCTTGCGGTACGCTTCTTCGCGGGTGTTGATCTGCGCGGGGTGGAAGGCGTTGCCCGGGGCGTTGACTTGGTGGCACCAGCGGAGCCAGTGGACGAAGCGAGTGCCGTGGCAGGTTTCGGGGAGGCGTTTGATGACGCCGGCGAGCTCCTTGATCAGTTCTTCGTCGTCGGGGTGGTCCTTCCGGCTGCTGGCCCTGTCGAAGTCGTAGCGGAGAGCGCTGATATGGAGCGTGACGGCCAGAAGAATACCGCGGATGGTACTGAGAGCGGAGGCAACCCCGGCTAGGCGGCGCAGCTCGATTGTTCCTTTGTCAGAGACCGGGGCGAAGTTGGTCGAGAGATTTGCTGTGTACCTCCTCGAGCCTGTTTTTCCGCCTTTCAGCTCGTCCAGGAGGTTATCCCGAGTACTAGCAGCGCTATCGATTTTCGAAAAGACTTTGGCCCAGCCACCACCGGGGACGCCCATATATTCACCGGACAAAAAAACAGTATTGTTCGGCTGGGCGTATTGATTATGCTGACGGCCCTGGGGGACGAGGTGGGCTAGCGGCATCTCCCAGAAGTAGGTCCCTTTCGCTATTTTGACAATTTGATCCAGGGTATAACAGTTTTCCTTGGTTGGCCCGGGGGATATGTGGATATGGAGGCCGCACTGGCTGTCGGTCCAAAAGTCGAACTTCTTGCCAAGTTCTTCCCAAACCGCGTTGATCTCGGGCTGCCACTGCTTCGATACCGACATGAGCGGCGTGATGATCTCGATTCCCCCTGAATTGTTATTAGCATCTTGAAACAAAAAAAGTAGTAAGGATTATATGTATACGTACACCACTTTCTTGGCTCACTTCCCGGGCCGAATTGGAGCCAGTCATCCCTCAACGACCTGTCTATGCCGCATTTCCATCCGTTTTCTCTGCCTAAAACGCCGTCGATGGTTGCTTTGACGATGTTGATAGCCCGAAGCTGCTGTGCGGATACTGCCCTACCATCGCCGTCGTTATGGAGGTCAAAATCCCAATCCCGCCAATAGGGTGGCAGGGTCGAAGGGTTCGTGCTTTTCTTTTCTTTTACGTCAGCTTCGACGTTGGGCTTGACCTTGATGTAAACCTCGATTTCGGCGCTAAACAGAGGCAGCTGGGCTGCCGTGGTTCTGGCGGTTCCTGCATTGCCGCCGGCGGCATTGCCAGTGTTTCCGGCGTTTCTGGCGTTGCCGGCATTTACAGTGTTCCCGCTGTTTCCGGGGGTTCCGGCACTGGTGGGGGTTCTGGGAGTTCTGGCGCTCATCTTTGTACGTTAGGTTCAATGTTGTTCAGGTTGGTCCGCTGAAGTTGGTTGTTGATGGTCTGGTGTCGAAACAGTTATGATGCCTCCTATGCCTGTATTTATTTATCATCAAAGGTGGCATAGGTCCACAATCGAACATTCCCACTCACTACTAGTGATCCCATTATCTACGTGTAGGCAGGCACTGAAGGCATACATAAAGGTGAAACCTTCTAGCCTCGGACTCAAAAGTGAAACTGGCATACTGAAGACGAGACCATGAATCGGCACATTACCTTTCATTCATTGTGCGTGAAGAAAAAACGGGCCGCCTTCCCCGCGGCCGCCAGCTCGCCTAACCTAGTCCAGGCCCCCAAGGCTGTTCTCGTTGCCTGGAAAGGGCATCAAGACGGAGCGGATCATAGGGAGGGAAACGAAAGTGTGCGGTCTGAATTCGGCTTACAGAAATATGGATCGCCAAGACTGGGGACAGGGGGCACCTTGGGCTCGATATCTCGCGGCCTTGGGTGTGAGCCAGGCAACAGTGTCGCAGACTGTAGGTACAGGACGTAACTTGTCTGGCGGCGCAGCACAACACCATGGTGGATATTTGGAAGGCTGCAGCCGCTTGAAGGCAGGCAGGCAAAATGGTTGGGTACCCACAATCAGAAACCAATCATGAAATAAAGGAATCAGTAGAAGTGCATTTTCTCTAGCTTCTAATCATTTCGTTGAGTCCCGGCTATGAGCTGGTGATGCCTGATACCTGATTGCTGCTGGTCTTGATTCAAGGCATATAGCCTCAACTGCCCATCAGTGACGCGCTCGTGTCTGGGAAAACAGCGACTAGAGGGCCCCGACGACCTCTTGATCCCGACTCGGAGCAACGTGTCGGTCATTATCCTCGGCAGGCTCAAATGCCGTTCTGCCGGTTAGCACTTCGAGTGGCCAGTGGGCCGCACTCAGAGCCTCGACCGCCAACTCAAGGAGAGCTTCATCGCTTCCCTGAGGGCCGGCCAAAGAGGCCACGATAGGGGCGTATTCCGTCCTGCCCGAGACTCGCGAGTGGTACGGATTCTGGCCGACTGCGTAGCTTGGTCAATGCTGATACCCATAAACTGAGAGCATGCGGGCCTGAGGTAGGTAAGGTAATTTACTGGGGATTACAAGTTGGGGAAGGCTGAAAACTGTGCAGAAGTCGCCTGGGTCGTCTAAAGATGCAAAGAATTCGCTTCTGTGCCCGCATCAATATCAATTTCAACGCTCACCTGCAGAGGATATGAAAGGAGTACAAACCCTGATTCGGGAACGATGTCGCGATAATTGGCTCCCGGTCGCCCGAGGGGGAGGAGAACAAAGTTGTATTCTGTGTCTGGTTTCAGGATATTGTCTAGGACCCAGTCGTAGTAGACCCCGAGGTCGTCGAGGCATTGGTCCCTATGTTCTTGGATGATATTGGTTGCCAGACCCCTCCATGCTTGTCAGTTTGGCTATCATTTTGGGGCGTTGGGAAAGCCCAGAAAAGGAATTGACGTGCACTTACCATCGGCGGGTCATGAATGGGCTCGCATATGGGGGGTATCCGAACTTCTCCTGGAAGTCGTCTCGAAACTTGTTGTACGTATGGTACCCGTCGTAGTAGTTGGGCCCGTAGGTAGACTTTGTCTTGTCAGCCGTTGTGCATCTGGGGATCGCGAGGAGCCCATCGCCGCGGGAGGGGTTGAGATAAAGGGTAACTGACCCTGCTCAGATACATTTGTAGCGTTTTGGATGTCAGGTGCCCGGGACCGGTCTCGGACCAGAGATCCTCGAACGACAGACGCAACACGTTACACCCCAGCGTTTGCTCAACCGTCCCCAGGAACTGGGACACCATCTTCTGCTGGGCCTTGTTCTTCATAGGAAACCATTCGGTGGGTACAATAATGTTTGCTGGCCGCTTGCATGTCTTGTTGAAGACGGTTGCACTCGGGCCCTTGTCTCCCAGTCGTCGGTCACTAGTTGAGGCTGGGTCGAATTGGATAATCTTTCGGAGGGTGTGAGGACTCCGGGCGAGAAGTCCGATGGTATCAAAGGCCCTATCATGTTAAGCAACAGCAGAGGTGAGGGGTTGGAAGTCAGAAACTCACGGGACGCTCGGCATGATCCCCTCTCGGGGAAACCGTGACTGGGTGGTTGGAAGACCCCACAGTCCGTAAGATGCTGCGGGCATTCTGATGCTTCCAGTAGCTGCCTATTGTCAACAACCCAGACAAGGAAATACGTTGTGAAGAGGAGAGCGCGAAACGTACTGTCGGTGCCCAAAGCGACATCCACCCAGGGGTAGCTCGCGACCGAAGCACCGGCGCCACTTGAGCTTCCCGAGGGCCCTTGATATCCATCTCCGCGGGGATTCCAGGGCGGAAAGTAATCGATGCACTTTTCAGGGGGCACCTCGGAGCCAGCATATCCCCCCAGCTTTGTCTTTCCAAGGATAACGGCTCCCTGATGCACTAGATGTTTGACAAATTCGGAGGTCTGGGTCTGTGGGCCATACAGTTTGGTATAGGACCTGCTTCCCATCGTTGTGTGAACGCCGGCGAGATGATAGTTGTCTTTGACAGTGATTCTGAGGCCATTGAGGGGTTTCTCTTTGCTCGGGGGATAATAGAGTCTTGAGGGAACTGCCACCACGGGACAGAGCCCTGAGTAAGCCGCTGCTTTTAGGGGCTCCCATCTGCTACCGCATCAGTTCGCAGCTCAAAGATAACGAGGTAATACCTACTTGGGGTCTTCATTGTCCTCGAAAGATGGAGAAAGAGCAAGTGTGAAAGCGAGATTGTCGTCGGGATATAGTCTCCAGGCACGGTGAAGGCCATGGCCCCGGACAAAGTATGGGCCATCCGGGAGGTCGTTTACTTGGGCCGCGACAAATAGCAGCGCGCTGGATTTCTCTCGTATGAATTGGTTGAATGACTCGTCCACCGTTGGGGTTGAGGTGTCGAATCCGTCCGACCGAACGATCAGAAGGGCTCCCTTGGCGAAGGCGGGTTGGAACACATCGTCAGCTCTGTCAAACGCCGCGAGGACGGAGCGTAGGCCATCTACCGTCCAGACTAGGCCTCGTGCGCTGAAGGCGACGGCTGGAATAATGTTGGAACCGGTGTTGTACCCGACGGGAAGGGCCCACTGCAACCCGCATCGTCAGGAAATAGAGCAATTGTGGGGGAAGGGGGGGATGTGATGCTTAGATAGCTCACCTCAACGCGAGTTCCGACGTGGTAGGAAATGCCGCCAAGGTCGACAACGACGTTTATTTTGGTTATACTCATTGTGGCTCGGGACTGGATACGATGGCAGTTGCTGCCGTCCTTGGTGCAAATGGCTGCCAGAAAAGAAGGATACCTAGTTCGATGGTCAGGCCCCTGGGGACGATGGGTAGTAACTGTGAGCTCTGCATTCACAGTTCGGTGGTTTTGGTGGGTGAGCGAGCTACCAGTCCTGGACCATTTTGAGCGGCTACCCTAGATGACTCTGCCGGGCCGAGTTCTTCCTTCCTCGTCCGATATTTTACGGGAAGGCTCTCCTGTCCTCACCTGACCACCGGGCACTTCCAGCGACCGGGCGCATTAGCTCCACCGCCGGCGTTGCTGTGTGCTCTGCGCTGCTCAAAACCTTGTAGCTCCAGTGTCATCGGGCAAGATCGAGAATGGAATTTACGGCTCGTGGGGAAACAATCTTGACGCGGACCAATGGATTATATTGCTATATCTGATGTCCCGCTTTACGAGCTTGATATGACACATATACCAGATGGACCACCGCCAGCTATCAACGGCACCCGAAGCGACAGTCTGGACACAAGAACATGGTCGTAACCCTGAAGTAAGAAGCCGTATACCTTGTCCGAAAGACCAACCACCTCAAATCTTAGATGCCTAGTGCCAGTCAACTACAGACACATCATGTGTTCCGGAAGCAGGCCTCGCCCACGACAAGCTCGACGGCGGAATCCGGAATATAGTCCATGGCGAACCATTCTCGCGACCCCAGTTTACCAGCCAATTGCCCGCCGCACCCACCCAACATCCTCTCCGACGTCAAGTCTCGCGCGGAGAAGAAAAACACCCCCTCCTCCGCCATCCTGTTGGCAGAGATGACAGCAACAAACACACGGCCTTGGTCGCACCGTTTCCCATTTCGGCGGACGGTCCGCTGCGACATTCGTCTCCGGGCCTCCTTGAATGCGCTCTCGCGCGTGTCGAAGAGGGAAATGAAGGACGTCAGTTCCTCCTGGTTCCAGTCGAGGTGTTTTTCGATGAGGCGGAGATCGATGCGGCAGCAGTAGCGCATGTAGTACGTGTTTTTGTCGCCCGCTTCGATCCCGTAACCGCGCTCGTAAGGAGTTTGGGATAGGGCGTCGTAGACGTGGTAGAGTTTCAGTTTGGATTCGTGGACCGGGTCAAGCTGGTGCGGCGGGAAGTCGTCCATCTTCGGTTATGGTCCGTTGGTGTGGTATGCTCTGACAACGTCACGCTCACGATTGAAGAGGTTCTGTTGCGATATGTAAAGGAAGATAACATGTGAGGAAAAGGTTCTCACTCCCTATGCTTTCGGGTCCTTGATTGACCTTGGGCACGATTTGGAGTGGTGTGGGATGTTGTGAAGCCTAAATTGGTGCCCAAATTGAACACACTGTTCATCATATTCTGTATTCAGGCACACCACCAACTCGGGGCTGCAGACTGCTCGCTTGTGACAGGAAGCTGGTGTGCTATTGGCGGTATTGACGAATATGTGGTCATCACTCAATGGATGCGGTGGAAACCGAACCGAGTTCCTGAACATCAAGCCCGCCCTGCACTCAATCCTTGAAACAGTCCTTGTCCGCTTGTTGTTCTTCTTCCGTCATCAACGCCCCGAGCTTCTTATCTTCCTCGTAAACTTACCTCCAATTGTAGTAACCCCTCCATTTCCTCGAATCCTCTCCCGAATCGTTCAGTTCATGCCACCACTTAACGCGGGCCCCGAAGTGCTTCTGGGCGATCAGGTACACGCCATCGATGTAGGGTTCGGCGTGTCCCTGGCGGCCACTGATCTTGGAACTGAAGCGCAGGAAATAGTTGCACCGCTTGGGGCTTGCGGGCATTTTTGGCCCTTCGCCGACGCGGAAGTAAATGTAGGTATTGGTCGGAAACTCGGCCCCGGAATCTCTAGCAGGTAGTCGGAGGACTTTGATGACATCGCTGCCTTTCTCTTCGTATGCATCTCCGTATGTTTCCACGATTTCGTCTAAAAATTCTCGGTATGCCTGCCTGTCGGAGGCGTTGCCGGCGTCCAACCTGGGGAACATGTCGAAACCACAGTCGATGCCCATGATGTTGGTGACTGGAAAGGACGAAGCTCGAAGCAGCAATTCGCCTGTTTGGGGCTACGGAGATGGAGTGATTTCTCTACAAGGATGTCGATGAGAGTAAGATCTTACAGCTGGAAGTCGCAGGGCTGTCATCTGTCATGATTTTCATGGAATCCAGCATCTGTGAGTGAGGGGTCCGCGGTTGTGTAACCAACACATCCTGTCGTAGGCCTCACTGCTGCACGCTGCCCGCTTATCATCACGTAAAGCTTATCCACCATTCGATACCTTCTGTTCACGCCGGGGTTACTAGCAGGTGGTCAATGCTGTGGTAAATTGGACCAGCACCATCGGCTTCGTTGCATACACGTATTGATTCGAGGAGTCCTTCATCTATGCACACGACTGCAGTCACCACCGTCGCGGTCCATCTGGCTACCCCCTTCTGCCCCCTCCCCCAACCTCCAATCTCCCACAACCCTCTAAACGCGCTTGCAAGTCGTCTTAAAGCACGACGCGCGATCCCGCCAATCCTGCTGCAGCGCCTTCTTGGTATCGGAGCTGAACGACGGCCCATTCATGCCATCGCAGTCGAAGCCCTCAAACAGCTGCAGGGTGCAGCGCGTCGTCGGGTTGGTCTGCCGGTCGTAGGCGTAGTAGGTAATCGACGCCGCGCGGTAGCGGTGCCCCTTGGGGATGGTGTGGCACGCGCTGCCCGGGTTGCCGGGGCCCGAGGCCGTGTAGGTGGTGCCCCCAAAGTCGGAGTGGTCGTGCAGGTACACGCGCCACGCGTCGGTGCT
Organism: Chaetomium tenue; assembly: GCF_020726465.1. NCBI lineage: Eukaryota > Fungi > Ascomycota > Sordariomycetes > Sordariales > Chaetomiaceae > Chaetomium > Chaetomium tenue. The sequence goes on from NW_027117335.1 coordinate 1,426,282, forward strand.
GCTGGCGAGGACCGTGATGGCCGTGGCGGTGAAGAGGGCGCTGATTTTCATGATGGTGGTTGGTGGTGGCTGTGGGAGGCTGGTGAGTAGGGTTCCGTCACGGGTCAGTTCAGGGAGTTTCGGCGCCGAAGAGACTCACCTGGTGGGATTCTTGATGTACAAGTTCTGGATTATCGGGGGAGGTGTCTGGTCTGTTTGAAACGCAAGAAGTATCGTCGACGCCAGCACTTTTATACATGATGCTTCTACATTCACTCAACCCACGTGCTCCTGGCCTCGATGAAGGCAATCACCCGAATCATCCCAACGCCCTTCCTATGAATCCTATCCCCCCGCCGAGGCCGTAATCCGAATGATCTCGTCGTCGGCTCTGAATCCATCAACGGCCTCGTCCTCGCCCACGTGTTTCTGAACAGTTGCAAAGTCCATGAAGCGAAAGTCAGCATCCATAATCAAGCCGGTTGCATCCCGCCGGTTTTGCGGTCTGGAAACAATTCAATGGCCCCCGTCCTTCGCAACCTCTTCTACAGTAGGCGTCCAGATTTATTCGTGATAAGCACTAGGCTCTGTTTGTTGACATGCCCGACGCAATTAGGCCGTACCCCGATAAAGCCTACGAGATGATTGAGAGAAGGGGTTTTAACAAGCGGGGGCCGGGGGCCGCGGGGCGCGACGGGGTTGGCGCGCCCTTGCGGTGTACGTTCGCCAAGCTGTTCCTTCGCATTCAAGTGACATCTGAGGAACCGTCATCACGGCCTTTTCTTCGCCGCAGACACCCGAAGATCAACCATGGGCTATACATTGCTGTTGCGGGTGATGTCCTTCGCCGAATTCCACACCCGCGTCTCTGCGGACCCGATCGTCGCCGCATTCCGCGATGCTGGCAGCGGAGAGCAAACACCAGAGGTCGCGACCGCGGTCATGCACACTGCCCTCGCGATGGGTACCGAGGTCGGCGCCACTGGGCACGCGGGAGCTGGAGGCGAATGGTTCCGCAAGGTCTTTGAGGGGGTGCTCAGCCGGGTTCTGGGGGCAGACTTGGCCGAGCATTTGCTCTCCCGCGACATCGAAGGCATCGTATGGAACGACTATCCGATGGTTGGGTGGGTGCTTAACGGCGAGCTCCGTGAGGGGCCTTCTCGACCCTGCGGTGCACGGCTCAACGACATGGAGGAAGACGAGGCCGAGGTGGTGGACGTGGTTCTCGCGGCCTTGATCGCGGCAGCCGAAGCGGGTGAGGATCTTGTCACAATTTATGGATGATATGAGTGCTGTGTGAGGGACAGGCGGTCTCAACCCTCGTCGTATTCTAGCCTCCAGCCTCGGGGCCAGCCTTGGAGATGATGGTACCGACTGTTACCCCTATTACTATGTGCTCATCCGTACAATCATTGACAATTCAGTGATCCGGCGGTGGTGCCATGACATGATAGGGATGACTGGCCGGAAGAGTGCCCATATTTTGGGCACCCAGGCGGGGGATTGGATGCAAGGCAAATGCGCAGCCAAGCATTGAAGCGAATCAGGCCCCCTACGCCCTCAACCTGCCATTTGGAACCCAACCGCCTATCTTTCACAGCCCAACCGAGTTAGTTCTAGATGCGTGATCTCACTCCTAAACTTTTGGTGCACAACGCAAGACTGAGAAAGGGGCCAAGACGCAAACCGGTACTCAACAAACACCGTTACATCACGGGCTCAAGGGTATCACCCGCCAACCCTCCAACCCACCATCTCCAACCCGCCCAAACCCACCTCCCACCACCCCAACACCCCTTCCCTACCTACAATGCGCCTCCTCACCACCGCCCCCACCGCCATCCCGCACCTCCGCGACTTCATCGGCTCGCACATCCCGCCCTACGCCATCCTCTCCCACACCTGGGGCGACGACGAAGTGACGCTGCAACAGCTAGCCGCCGCCGACCTCTTCGCGCTGCAGGGCCGCGCACGCTTCGACAAGGTCCAAAAGGCATGCGCCCTTGCCCGTACGAGGGATGCCCTGGAGTATGCTTGGGTGGATACGTGTTGTATCGATAAGACGAGTAGTGCGGAGCTGTCGGAGGCGATCAATTCGATGTTTGCGTGGTATCGCGATGCGGAGGTGTGTTATGTGTTTCTGAGTGATCTTGAGCCGGGGCAGAGGAGTGATTTGGAGAGGGACTTGCCGGGTTGTCGGTGGTTTACTAGGGGGTGGACCTTGCAGGAGTTGGTGGCGCCGAGGAAGGTGTTGTTCTTTGATCGGGAGTGGAATTATCGCGGCAGTAAGGAGGAACTGGCGTGGCAGATCAGTAAGATCACAAATATCCCAGTGATGGTGCTTAACCATCAGGCGGAGCTGGGCGACTTTGCGGTGGCGCGGAGGATGTCGTGGGCTGCTAACAGGGAGACGACGCGGTTGGAGGACATGGCGTACTGCCTGCTGGGGATTTTCGACGTCAACTTGTCCCTCATCTACGGTGAGGGTGTCAAGTCATTTGCCCGGCTCCAGGCCGCTATTCTTCAGACGACGCCAGACTTGAGCATTTTTGCCTGGGTGGACAAGTCTGACACTTGCTCTGAGTATGCGGGCATTCTGGCCACCTGTCCCGCGCAATTCGCCGATTGTTGGGGAATGGAAGCGCCGGTCGACAACTCGGCCTACGCCAACTTCACCATGACCACAAGAGGGATACAAACAGAGGCCAGCCTCGTTCCAGTCACATGTCGCGGGGGTACACCGGCGATCGTTGCGCTGGATACTCGTTGCCGTATGAGGGGTTTGGGCGTTGGGGTGCACGTCCGCAAGATTGGGGCCAGCCTATATGTCAGGTCTAGGCCTCATACGCTTTTTAGGGGAGGAGTCGATGAGGATGATTTTTACGAGCTAAGCTCGCTGGTGGAACTGCTTACTCTGGCAACCAAACTCCCCGTGCGGCTAACTATCCCGCGGGGCATCGATCTTGTGGCGAAAAACAGGTGCTCGGCCTTCCGTCTGGGGTGGGGGCCGTTTGTAGGGCGGGAAGTTCAACGCATGCCTAGGAGCCACTTCGACACCGAGGACGGAGTCTTCTTTTCTTGTGACCCGAGAACCGAAGGTTGGTGTGTGTATGTCATAAACGGGACCCTTCCTGGCGGGAGTATTCCCGGGCTCGTAAGCGAGGGAGTTTATCTGAAGTTGTTCTTTGCTTGCTTTCAGTGGAACAGCGGGCTCGCGATTGTTGTGTTGACGAGTCTGAACTCGGTGGACGCGGGGACGGGAAGGTTGTTAGAGTCATTCCTAGTTTCCCAGCTGGACCAGACGAGATTCGAGGCCTGCCAGTGGGCAAAGAATCTTGTCACTGGAATCTTCGGGGATAGCCTGGTGATATGGGACGCGTACGGACTGTCTCCCGGTCGGTAAGGTTATACCAAGGATCTGGAGCTTGGGCTGGGATGCCCTCCAACATCCGAGTGGAGCTGAATATACGGGAAGACAACGGGTTTGACGTCTGTATGGGCACATCCCTGGTGTGCGATATTTCCTTCGCAGTTGATGCCGTGCCAGCGCCGGTATCACGATGGCGCCAGTAAGGAAAATATAGCATGGGTACTATGTGTCCAGTTTCACTAACTGAAAGGTATCTGTCCTGTTCCTTTTATGGACTCCAACGGAAAAAGAATCATGCGTAGCCCAAGCCCATCATCAATGACCCACCATCTTCTGCAACGCCTCGCTATACCGTGCACCCTGGGGCTTGGCCTCCTCAACGATGCGGCGCATCTCGGCCATCTCGGGCTCGGAGAGCTCCACGTCACGGGACGCCCAGTCCTCCTCCAGCCGGTGGGCCTTGGTCGTGCCGGGAATGGCGATGAAGCCCTGAGCGGCGACCCAGGCGAGGGCGACCTGCGTGGTGGTGCAGCCCTTTTTGACGGCGAGCTTCTGCAGCTCGCGGACAATGGCGCGGTTTTTGTAGAAGTTCTCGCCTTGGAATTTGGGTACTGGGGTGAGTGGCATGGATATCAGCATCTCTGTCTCTTGTGGGTTCGAAAGGGGGGGATAAACAGGAAGCGGGACCAGTAAAAACTCGGGAAAGGGAACGGGGCCTCACTGCTGCGACGGCCGTCGGCGGGACCAAAGTCGTCGGGGCTGTTGTACGCAAAGTCATCGACCAGCCAACCGTGCCCTAGCGGGCCATAGGCAACGTAAGCGACGCCGAGCTCTCTGGCAGCATCGATCAGGCCATCCGTCTCATGCAGCGTCTCGAAAGCGGAGAACTCGGCCTGAACCGCGTCGATCCTGGCAACTGTTGACGTGTTAGGAGGCCGTGTCAGCGCTTTCAGTCGTTTAATGGTTGCTCACTAGAGTGTGCTTTGCGCAAGGTCGCCGCTGAGCATTCCGAAAGCCCAATGTATTTTGTCTTGCCCGTCCGTCGAAGCTCGTCAAGAGCGGGAATGGACTCTTCGAGAGGCGTGTCTAGGTACCGGACGGAGAGCGTCAGCGGCTGTCAAGTTACGCGAGATGCTCGGTGGCTATCATACTCGGATCAATGCGGTGTAGGTAGTACAAGTCGGGGGTAAATCCAAGCCTCTCAATAGTGCCCTCGATGTATTCCTTGATGTGGGAAGGCTTGTTGGTGACGGTCATCTGTGGAGTGGCCATGTTGCTACCGGTCTTGGACATATCGATACCGCACTTGGATGCAACTGTGAAACAAGGCAGGTGTCAACACGACCGCGCATCATAAGTACAAGACAGTAGTTGTACGCAAACGTACCGAAGACCTTGTCGCGAACATTGTGTTTGCGGATGAAGTCCCCAACGAGCTTCTCGTTAACTCCGAATCCGTAGATAACCTTGTTGGGTTAGTGTGGTAATAATAACTGCAGTTACCTATGCAAGGTCGGCGGTGGCGTTGATGTCAAGGGAAGGAGTGGCTTACTGCCGTGTCCCAGAACGTGCATCCAAGCTCGAGAGCTTTAAGTAAAACCGGCTCGGCTTGTTCCAAGGTGAAGTTTGACCCAAGGCCGTGATTAAAACCCATTGCTCCGAAGCCCGGGACAGGGACCTCGATGTCGCCAAAGCGTAGTGTTTTGACCATCGTGACGTAACCTAACAAGTGCTGACGGTGGGTGAGTGTGAGGGTGTTGACTCTTTGAGAAGAAAATTGTAAAGTAGTGGAGGCCAGAAATACCTCCCATGGGCGAGCTTGCTTTTATTAAGGCCATATGGTTCTTCCCTGAACCATGGTTCTTCAGAGGATTAGGTGTACCCAGGTAGGGAGTGGCCCTCCGGAGGTAGAGGCATTATCTCCGATGTCCGGGCAACGTCGCTACCTCGTAAGGAAGATCGGACTCCTGCGCGCGGCCCCTGCTCAACCGCCAATGGGGGCGGGCTGGGTGATCCGAGGGTAAACACCGTGGCCTCTCTCAATCATGGGTCGCACACTTCCCCCCTTAGCTAGGTCCTGTCTGGCGACTGGCCCAATGTGCCAAGCGGTTCCTCTCTCTCTTCGTCGCCGGCGAAGCCACGAGGTCGAATTGGTACCCACCCGTGTTATGCGGAAAATCGGTTGACCCCCGTTGACGTTGCGGCGCCAGATGGTTGTTGATGGCTAGCATCCCAGCCGGAAGCTTGCCAGCCTAGTCGTCTTGCCAAAACGTGGTGTAACAACATAGAGAGATAATGTTCCACCACATGCATCCGTTCGGTTGTTCAGACTTGTTCTGAATATCTCTAAATGGAAAGGTGTCGATACATATTGTCCGAGACAGGCCCGTTTCTCCATCCAAGCTTTGGACTGCCATCCTCGGCCTAGGCAGATTGTTCGTGGGAGACCTTGGTTCCGCATTAGGGAAACAACGAGGTGTTCTGCCACGGTCTCTATGCGCCTATTGAGTGAAGCTACATGTATCGGCTCGAATGTCGCACCATTGAACAGCTTTTCGGTCCCCGCCGTGACTTTCATCGCCTGGTCTGGGCCAGAGGGAGGCAAGTCTGTAACAGACTATCCCTAACTTATCCTCACGTCAGACAGCCATTCGTCCGCAAACGTTACAGTTTTGGATGAACCTTCGGACATCTTCATCAAGTTCTAGCCATCTATACCTGACTGATAAAGAACTCTACTTACCAGTGGGCAAATACTGCGGTAGGTTTGGTGTGCGGTTCAGCGTTGGTGGTGGCGGTTAGTGGACAAAAAGAACTCTGGTGGCATGGAGCGTGCCCTCTGGTGCGAGGCAGGAAAGAATGTGGCAGTGTGGTCACAGGAGGGCGTAGAGGGGGCCCTGAAGAGGGGAGGATGCTTTAGGTTACCGCGGTGGGTGAGGGGGACTATACTTTGTGGTAACTGTGGCCAGGATGAGCGGTTGGACGGGGGAGGTAAGGGTCAGCTGTTATGTTGGTGTCAGGACCGGGTAGGTTGTGGGACTAGATCGATGTGTGCGGATGAGGTTTTCCTATGCTGGTTGAGAGCCTCTGGCATCACGAAGTGTCTGTCGCATTGCTGGCAGGAGGACAAGCTGTGTTTCGCGCGGCAGTACTCGGTGAGACGGGCTCGAATTATGAGGGCTCGGGCACAGGAAGGACGTGGGAGTGTTCCTCGGGACATGATGGGTACCTGATACCCTCCTTGGTTCGAGTACTAGGCGGGAGAGGAAGCTCCAAAGCATTGGGCCTAAGTAGAAGGCTGGCTTCCGCATGACAGAAACAACGAGAGAGAGGATTGCGGGTGCTGACGCTGTAGACCTCACCACATCCCGTCCCTTTGCTGTGTCACCTAGCTGGCCAAGTCTGAGTGTTGTTTGAGTTGGTAGGTATTTACATCTGCTGCAACAACCCTTCCGTCCCACTTGGTATTGGTCCACGTTATCCACAACCATGACTTCCATTGGTGTTGGGTTTCATAATCAGGATAGATGAAGGCTATTGACGCAGGAAGGAGCGGTGCGGCATGTTGTGGCACGCAAACACCTTCCATTCCTACACGCTGGTCTCGCTCTTTGCAGAGGTACCTGTTAAGAGACCACGAGACCGCCCTCCACTTTCTGCCTTCCGCCTTCCAGTTTCCACCCCGTTTCCTCGCAGCTTCCCTTATTCCCACACTTCCGACTCTAGATACTGCCGTATCAAATCATGACCAACGAGAAGACGTCTTCTCGCATCCTCGCTGAGATATCTCGCTCGGATCTAGCCGATTTATCGGCCGCTGACGGCAAAATCACCGACCTTCGACATGTCACTTCCTACAATTGGCTCGAAAGGCCGGCATCCACGATCGCGGTTCCTGGTAAGGCATCCCTTGCATGAGGTCATTTGAATCGAACGAGCTCTAACGAAGGCTTCACAGGCTCGCCCGCTCTTTGGTCGCCGCCATCAGTCCCCTTCAAGCTGGCTCCGGATTCAGGGACAGTCTTCATCGATCAGAACGCCGCGCGCAACCCGGGCTTTCCTCTCGAGCCCCTCTTTCGCGCCCTTGTCAGCGATTGCCCGGAATTTGATCTTGGAGATGTCGACCTCGTCACGGACAGAAACAACATCCGCAAGCTCCTCCGGTTCGTGCAGGGGGCGTCCTACGACACGTTCCAGATCCAAGTCGACATTGCCGGCGACCGGACCGCGTTGTTCACGCGCATGGGAGAGAAAACAAAGGAAACCATCTCGGGCTTCAGGGGGTACGGGCATAACTTCGAGAAAGCCTGCACCAAAACATTGAGCGGAAGCACCGGCCACCACAGGATTGTTGGGTATAACTTCGGCGGCTTGAAGTGCCTTGTGCGGCACGAGACCGACGGTTACGTGGACAATAAGAGCCCACAAAAGCCGACCGGCGACCTATCCGACGCCTTGGGGAGTCTTTCCATCTCCAACCCGGGCACTGGCTTCAGTCAATCATCGGGGGTCACTGTTGAGGCCGGCGGCAAAGTCGTGGATTTGTCCTCGACTCTCGAGATCAAGACCCGCGCGGCTAGCCGCACGCTGGACATGACGGAGGTTTCTCCTCAGCTGTGGATCTCGCAGACTCCCAACCTGGTCGCTGCTTATCATCGGAACGGCTCCTTCGACAACGTCCAGCTCCGAGACATGACTGGGGAACTTCGTCAATGGGAGATCAACAACCAGAGCCATCTCCGCCAACTGGCAGGTCTCTTGACCAAGATCATCGGAGTGGTGAGGGGCAGTGGCCATCGCAGCGCGCTCGTGCAGTACGACGGCGTATCCAGACTGATCATTTCAGTCGGCAAAGGCAACCGGGCCCTGCCCGACGACTTGTACGCGAAATGGGAGCGGAAAGACAAGGGGGAGATTGAGCCCACGGACGACCACAAGAAAGCGGCAAGTGACCCGTCGCACCCCGGCCAAGGCACACCTCTCCCGGCCATCCCTGACGGCACACCCTTCTCCAGCGTCATTGACTATGCTCTGCGCAATGGCCTCCGCCAGTTCTTTCGCCGGATGCCGCCACGACTGTCTGACTACGACACCCTTTGCAAAGCACTGCAGTCTGTCTCTGTTGATGTTCTCGCGGGCCGTGGAGTACGGGACGTGATGAACGATCTGAGAGAAGGGAAGAACGACTGGGATCCCGAAGAACACATAGGACTCCCAGTAAACAAGAGCGTGGCGCGAGATTCGGCTTTCAGGCTCTTGTATCTGATCATCGTCGACGGGTCCACCTTGCAGGCCCCCAGGGACCACCACTCCGTCTACAGGGCTACCCAGTTTGTGGTCTCGCACCACCGCATCTTCAAGCAGCGGACCCGCATGATGGTTCGTGCAGCATTTGAGCATCACTTCCATCCCTCGGATAATCAGCGGCAAGTTTTGGACAAATGGCCCGTTGAATCGGAGATGGAGGGCGAGGATGTGACTACGGAGGATGATTCCGACTTTGCCTACATGTCGGAGGACAGCATCTAGGGCAAGGACCAGGGCCGGAAACTGGAAAAGCTGACTGAGGGTTCTCAGGATGAGGATGTGACCACGATCATTCACCACTGTGTCTTTGCAACCAAAATGGGCGATTCTAGGTTTACTGCTTTTCATGATCGACGTCGTGGGATTTCGATGTTTAAGGCGCGATGGGGTGTTCTCGGACATGATGATGTTCCCCATAGCTATTGACGATGGAGTCGATGTACAAGCCTCCGTGTATGGGCCCCTCAAAGTGATCTACTTTAGCTTTAAGACGAGGCGAGAAGAAACACTTGCGCCCTCAAAAGCGCTTACTATCAACAAGTGGCCCCGGAGAAAGCTGTTACATTTCGTGATCGAATGCCGTGTACAAATGGGGGGAGTATATGCGACTCGCAATCAGTCTTTTCACCAGAACTGCAACCCTGATGAAGGGAGACGTAGAACGATGGGCAGGTGCTGCAGGTCGTTTCCTGAGCTAGGTACCTTAGGTAGGTTGATGGGCCCATGTTGGGAATAGCTTCATGTCGGGGTCGATAGTGTCAATTGCCACGCGGACTACTGAGGTACCAAGAAATTGACCCAAGTTATTTTGGGGCCTCGTTATTGTCTTGGCCACCCAGGCGGACATCACGACCAACAAAGATAAGCCCCCATGCTCCGTCAAGATAAAAAGTCTTTGTGGCATAATTTACGCGACGGACATACGAGACGGACTGCTCTTGTCACAAAAGCGCCCGCCGGATGCGTCAAGACGAAAGAGATGTCCCATTGGGAAACCTTAAATGGTGTGTATAGCGGAATTGAATCCGTTCTTTGTCTCAGGTGAACTTCATTGAGATACTGGGCATGGGTTTCGTGATGTCAGCAACTCCTTGGACGCCCAACTTCTCACCACACGACCTTCCACCGCTCAGCTGGAGCTCACCAACGACATCGAATTATAATCCTTCAAGTTCGACTCGTCTGGCGGTTGCTTGATCAAGACCAACCAATCCCGAACATCCGCTCCCATGGCCGACAACGCCGCTCAAATCGCCCGAGTGCGGCAACGGTTAGCTGAGCTTCGGGAAGAGGAAGACCGATTGCGCGCAGAGGACGACGACATCGAACGGAGAATACAAAATGAACAAGTGCAAGGGGATGAAGAGCACGAAGAGGATGAAGAGCAGGAAGAGGAGGAAGGGGAGCAACAAGAAGATGATGAAGACAAAAGGTTTGAGTTCGTCCAAAAGAGACAAGCGTTCCAGTTTGAGAAATTCCGAACTCAAGGCCGTTTTATGACCGAGGGCGAGATCGAGGCGGGGAAGTTCCTGACTATCAAGATCCCGAAGCGCGGACGGTACCGTGGGCCCGGCCTCCTCTCCGGGAAGTGGAAAGGGTCGCGCTTCAATTGGGACCCAGATGACATTGGCACCCACACGAACTCCAAAGAGGCCAAGCGGGCCCGGATAAGTCTTCAGCGAAGGCTCAAGGCTCACAATTTCCACCTGGAACGGACGCTCGGATGGGGGGGGAATGGTATCGCTTCGCTCTATCGCTTCAAGCGGGGCCCCGCCGGTCCTGTTGACTACTTCGTCGTCAAGTGCAATCTCGATTCTCAGAAATCGTTGCGCGGCTTGAGACGAGAGAGGGAGATGCAAACCGTAGGTGCACAGCAACGAGCCCAACACCTTGCGCCCAACCGCTAACAGAAGGGCGTGATAGGTATACCGAAACGCTCTGCATATCGTCCAGACCCTGGATTTTACCCCAGCTCCGGGGCGAAGTCCGGCCGCGTTTGATCCTATGATCTTTCTCGAATCCCTCCCGCGTGGTAGCCTCCACAAAGTCATCTGCTCTGCCCAAGAAAACGAGGACCCTTTCCCCGACCGGGCTTTGTGGCACATGTTTCGCTGCTGTAAGTCTGCTCGACAACTTGGCGATGCCCAGAGCTGACTCACCTGGGGTGTCCAGTGATCAAATCATGCATCGCGATGGAGTACCCCCCTTCCAAGGACGACAAGTATCTCGCTACGGACGAGAGGGGTGAAATCATCCAGCCACTCACCAAGAAAGTCAGCGAGCGTATCCCTCCGGACCTCCAAGCCCTCTACGACCAAGCCGTGCAGGACGGAACCTGGAAAGACATGGGCAATGCGCCAGGGGGGGAAGGTTTGGTCCATTTTGACATCGACCCCCAGAACCGTAAGTCCTTTACCCGTCGCTTGCTACATGCCACTCCGGCCAAGCTCTTACTCATTGCTAGTTCTATTTGGTGGCTTCCCCACCGTCGTGGCACGCGACGACCCTCATTACGACTTTCCCGTCCTGAAGGTGGGAGACTTTGGTAATGCTTTCAAGGTTGACGACGCCTTTCTAGCTTCGCGGTAAGCAGTGCTCAACCCTAACAGTCTGGCAATCACCAGACGTCACGCCTCGGCAGTGAGCTTGCCCTCGATGTTCTAACAATCTCGTTTTCTAGTCATTACATGTGGACGTTCCGCGAGCAGGCAAAGCCAAATTTCATGGCACCGGTAAGCATTGTCCTATCCTCCCGGACTTCTTATGTCCCGGCCAGTGCCACTTACTTACGATACTCCACAGGAGCAATTCACCGCCGAATGGGACTGGGTGGCGAACAACCCCAGCGAGCAGGTCCTCGTCCCCGAAGAAGACCAAAAAGGGGATATCTTGCCCCCACCCCCCATCGAGATAGCAGGAAAGTACTCCTGGAAAACCAATCTCTACCAGCTCGCCCTCGTAAGCACTCCCCCCTCTACCCCCAAACCCCCCTCACTGACACACCCAACCACCTAGTGCATGATCAGCGCCATAACCTTTCACCTCCCCTCCCTGCCCCCCTTCCCCGGCAAGATGCAAATCACCGACCCGCAAGACGGCACGCGCAAGACGGTGTGGTCGTACGGCGCGTACATCCTCGGGGCCAAGTACAAGAAGGTCGACCCCAAGCTGCGGCACCTGGTGGCTTGGTGTCTGTGCGAGAAGCCCGCGCACCGCCCAGCTTTGGGTGACTTGTTGCAAAAGGTGGACGTGTATCTGGCGGCGAAGCGGTGGGGGCCGGAGAATAGCAATGAGACAATGCAGCGGTTTATGAGGAGGAATGTGGATCTGCCGCCGCCGCCGAAGAAGAGGACGCATTGGGTGGATGAGCCGTGGGATGGGGGGAGGGCGATGCCGCGTTACTGAGGTAGGTAGGTAGGTAGGTAGTTTATTAACGCCCGGCGGGTCAACCGAAAGGGCAACTATTACAATCTGACGATACATTTCCCAAGATATGTCCTAATCTCTTTGAAGCCCGTAAAGTTCATTCTAGTTCATATTCCGACAGTTACCATTTCTCTGCGGATTCTCGTGGGTTTAGTAGGGCTGTTAGTAGGCTGGCTTGAAGGCGATTCTCCAAGTGTTCAACGTCCTATCTTCGGCGGCTGAAGCGGTGCCTGCTATTTGTGTCACGAGGTGAGGGGGTCGGTGTTGTCGGGTGTGGTGGGTTAGGTGATTTAGTCGGCCTGTGGTTCGTTCGTGTCGAGTCGGCCCGTCGCCATTGCGAACCGTATGGTTGCGCGAACGGCTGCCATGTCAGGAGTCCAGTCGTTCTTGTCCGACGGCGATTTCCCTCCTAGATAGAAGGAAATATTGCTTCTCTGAGTGTCTGTACATTCGAGCATCTTTCTTCGGTACGCTGTCCATTTTGTGCATCGGAATAGGAAGTGGTCCACTGTCTCTTTTGCTTGTCCACATGCGCACTGGTCTGACGGTGCTACTCCGATTCGGTGGAGGTAACCGTTGAGCCTTGCCATGCCTGTTCTGAGCTGGGCAAGTTTGGCAGCCTCCTTGTGAGATAGATGATCGTACAGCAGTTGGGTGTGTTTCCCTGGTAGTGCTGCGTCGACTCGCTTGGAATGAGCTCCGACTTTGTCTGGCAGGTGATTGCTGCTGCCTCTCTTGGACCGTGCTACGTTGAGGGTTGTCGACCGCATCCTGGGCATTTGTACTTCTGGAGCGGCGCCCTGTCGAGTGGCATGTTTGGCGTTCCCCTTGGCGATTTCCCAAAGCTTGTTTTCTTCTCTCGCAGGGAACCATCGTATTGATACTGTGTTTCCGTTCCTGCGTAGTTCTCTGATTGATTGGTATATATGGCAGATGTGCCGTTGCCCAGACTGTCGTCGAGCGTGTCGGATCGCGAGAACAGCCGCTTTGTTGCGTGTTGAGAGCTCGATGCGGCTAGATCTAACCGTTGGCAGTGTGCCTAACGCTCGTTCGATGGCCGCAAGTTCCCCAGAGTATGGATTTTGTTCCGACCTCGAGCCAAGCGTAGAGGAGAAGGTCCCAAGTTTTGGGGTGCCGTATACAGATGGCGGCAGCGTCGCAGCTCCGCCAACTCCCACCAGGGCGTTTCGCGCCGAACTGCTTACGGCGATGCATATAATATCGTAGTCGGCATTCCGGCGTGTTGTCGTCGGCTCGTTGGTGACAGTTTGTACACGGTTCTCCCAAGGTGTCAATGTGAACGGGTTAATGGTTTCCAGCTCGTCCATTGCGATGTCTTTGAGTGCGTCTGCCACCTGGTAGAGTGGCGAGCGGTGGCTTTTCCTGAACTTTCGCATTTGAGACGTGTTTCTGCGTAATGGGTTGGTGTATGGCAGGGTGTGAATATCGGTCCATAGTTTGATGGCCCGTCTCCAGAACCGATCTTGTGCGCTGGCAATGTGAGCTTCTGCTTCCGCTACGCTCGTTGCCACTGTGAGGAAGGTCCCCACGATCGCTTGCGCCGCCATTCTCTGGATCCTGTTGATGGGTCCTGCGAGTTTATTCTTGCATGCGTGCATCCACACATTGGAGGCGTAGTCTACCACGGGGGCAACTGTGCATGTAAACAGCTGCCGCGCCGTTGATGGGGATAGACCTCGGAGGCGTTTCAGTTCCATCGCTGCTTCCAAGCCTTTGGACGCAGCCCTCCAAATGTGTTCTTTGTACTTTAGTTTTGTGTCCATGAGCACGCCAAGGACCTTGACATGGTCTTGAGGCTTGACAATCTGCCCCTTGATCGTGAATGGTTGTGCGTCGGTCTTATAGATTTTGCGAGTGAAGTGTATGATTGCTGTCTTCTGGACATTGAAGGTCGCACCACTCCTTGTCTCCCAGTCTAGGGCGTCCCTGATGATGGTTTCTATGCCTTCTCGGTTGCTCTGCGCCGTAGGTCCCGTGATCCACGCTGTAAAGTCATCCACGAAGGCTATCGCACCACCGCGGCTGTCGATTCGTCGTTGTACCAGGTCCGCGTTGAAGAAGAGGAATAAGATCGGAGATAGGGGAGAGCCTTGAGGTAGACCAGCCTGAGGTAGGCTTTGAACCTCGGATGTATATCCATTGACTTGAATTGTGGCTGTGCGCTCCGAGCAGAAGGCGTTTGTCCATTGAAGCAGCTCGTCTGGGATGCCTCGTGCCTTCATCCGCTGAAGAAGTCTTTCCTTGCAGACCCCATTGTAGGCCCCTTTCACGTCAAAGCTGATCAGACTTGCTACCTTTCGACCTCTCCAGGCGGTGTAAATATGTTCCTGGAGGAGTATGAGCGCTTGCTCCGCCGATCGTTGCTTGCGCGCTCCGAAGTGGTTGGTCGGGAGGAGCCCATATGTCTCAACCACATGTGAGATCCTTTCGGCGACGACCGACTCCAGCAGCTTGCCGAGCGTTGCTAGAAGTGAGATCGGTCTCCAGGCTTTGGCAACACTGTAGTCGTCCTTGCCGGGCTTCTTAAGCGGTATGATCTTGGCGTGTCGCCATTGACTGGGCAGTGTGCTATGCTCCAGAGATGCTCGAAATAGTGCGAGAACACGGTGCTTGACCACTGGCCAAGTCTGCTTCCAGACTATCGCCGGTAAGCCGTCCTCCCCAGGTGCTTTCCAAGATTTGGCTGCGAATAGTTGTCGCTCTACCTCTTTCATGGTGATCGGCGGCATTGCTACGGGAGCTCGCTGCGGTCTAGCACCTTCATCTTCAATCCTCTCTGGAAGGGGAGGAAAGAAGGTGGTTAGGAGTTCTTCTTCCTGTTCTCTGTGGTCGGCCGTGGCTGTTCCGTCTGCTCTGACGAACTGTGGCACCTTCCCGAACGCTATGTCGTCGCTAGACTTTAGGTATTTGGCAGCCTTCCAGATATTGCTATTGTCTTCAAGAAAGTCGTCCCAGTGTTTCTTCTTCTGTTGCCGGATAGCGTCGTGGTACTGTTTCGCAGCCGCTTTCGCCATTTCCTCCAAGTCCACCAAGGGTCGCCCGGCTCGTCGTTCGGTCCGAGCACGGTTCCTCCAGTATGTGTAAATGCGACGCAGTTGTGTAAGGTCGGTTGTCCACCACCGCTTGGCGTATGGCGATGGTTTCGCTTTCGGTGTCAGGGTTTGGACCGTCTCCAAGACCGCCGACATTAGTCGGTCTGTCTGCTGCTGTACAGTGCCTCCCGAAGGGGTGGCGTCTAGTGCCCTCGCAATCCCGGTTTTGATTTCCTTCCAAGGTGCATTCTTGAGCAGAAGCCGGTCCCGTTCCTTTGGTACTGGGACCAAGGTGTCAAAGACCGTCTCAATCGCACGGTGATCCGATCCGTGTTCCGTCCTGTGGATCGCACACTTGACTGTTGTTTCCGCCAGCTCGGCAGACGCCAGGACCAGGTCGATGGTCGCGTTGTAATCCCCGACATGCCATGTCTTTGTGCCCCGTCGAAGCAGACTGCGAAGGGCGAACTCGTTCATCAGGTCGATGATACGATCTGCCTCTCCTTGTATTTCCACAGATACATCGTCTCCTCCCCACAGCTGGTCGTGCCGGTTGAAGTCTCCGGCAATTACCACGTCTACCGTCGTGCCCGCGTCTCGTCTTGCATCCATGATTGTGTTGCGTAAATTGTCGCACGTCTCCCGTAGAGCTTGAGGGTCCTGGTTTGGTATGTAGACCGATGCTACCAAGACTCGCCGACCGGGGAGCCTTAAGATTGCTGCTGTCATGTCCGGTGACCCTATCGGTACCTGTTCCGCCTCCACGTCCTTGTTCACCCAAAGCATGCTTCGAACTGCCCATCTGCCTTCCCTCCAAGTCGAGGGAACCATCTTGATCCACTTGTGATGTCCCATGGGGGTTGTGAAGAGTCGGCCATGAATCCTATGTGCTTGAGGCTCCTGGATGGCCAAGACTGTTGCGTTCTGAATGTCCTTGTCGTTCATCAAGCTTTCGTGCACCACACCTTGCTTTCTCACATTAAGCTGGATTAGGCGGAGTGTTCTACTCATGACGAGATGGGTAGAGCCTCTGGCAACTTCTGCTAAATGATTCATGTGGGCCGCCGCATAGGATGCATTTGGCAACCACTTCGCTGCAGCTGCGATGGTGGTGACCGTCCTTGCCGCACTTGGCGCACACTTGACGGTTTCTGCACTGGAACGCTTTGTGGCCGATCTGCTGGCAGTTGTAGCACTGGTCCGGCCGCATCCGACGTTCGAACACCCCCGTATACCCTGATTCTCCTCCGGCGTAGAAGAAGCCTTCATTGAGGAGTCTCTTGGCGTCGCCGAGTTTCGTGACATACACTACCATGGATCCATACGCTTTTGCAGTGTCCTTTCGACTCAGCCAAGCTATCTTGGCAATCTGCACGTCGTTTTCCTGGCCCAGGACTTCCGCGGTCCCAGGAAGGACCTTGCTCTCACGGTCGAGGACAGCCATACGGTTGACATTGTCGACTTTGATCGGGTACAGCTGATCTCGAAGGACTCTCGCACCCGGCGTTTTCTTTGCTTCGACGATGTCTTTGATCTTCTTCAATTCCCCTTCGTTCCTACTGATGACCCTAAGACAATTGGTGCTTCCTCTATCTCTTGTGACGGCAACACAGCGCCAGCTGGGTTGGTCGCCAGGCGCACGCATCTCATGCTCAATGAGCTTGCGAAGCGCTACTGGTGTAGCTTCACTGGCATGATCCTCCGGAACCCTTGACATGTCCACCGTGCAGAACGCTGGTTCCGGTGTCGCCGGCCGACCGGTGGAGGTCGGCGGGGTGGGAATGCTGACCAGAGGGGTCCGTCGGGCGATGTCTGCATACGTCGGTCGACACGATGGGGTCTCCTGAGCTCTAGTCATGGTGTGTAGCTGTATCTTGGTGTGCTCGAGCTCACTGCGGGCTTGAGTGAGCTCCTCTCGCGCCTGTGCCAGCTCTTGAGTCAGCTGGGCCGTCATTTTGGCGATCTCCTCTGCCATATGGTCCTTAAGTTTTTTGAATTCCGTCTGAATTTCTGCTTTCATGATGTTCAATTTGTTGTTAAAGTCATGATCCACGGTTTGTTCTGATTCTCGGGTCTCGTCCCTCGCCTCATCGGCTGCTGCAACCCGGATGGTGCGATTCTTGTGATTTCTCGGCATTTTCTCAATGTTGCTTTCCTCTTCCCAGTCCATATCTTCTTGTAGCTTTGACTCTATCGCCATTCTCGTCTTCACCTTCTTTCGCTGGGGGCGGCGTTGTCCCGCTCCTGGAGTTCCGGAATCGCCTCTCATGACGTCGATGACGTTTGAACCACCGCGCGCCGCACCAGGCATCTGGAAAAGACAAAATCTTCCACCGGATGTCTCAAAATAAAAGAAGTCGTTTTAGATCTCGGTTAGGATAGGGGACAAAAATATCGTTACTGAGGTGGTGGGGGGTAAGGGGTGAAGGGGGTGGAGACGGTGGTTCCGAGCAGAAGGGGATCGCGGCACAATTTGCGGAGAACGAAGAAGACTTGCGTTGTATTTGTCATGACTCGGTTTAAAGATCATAATTTTGGGATTATGGAGCCACGTTGTTTAAAGTTTTTAAGAGTTGGGGTCAGCCGCAGAATCATCCTTTTGCCAACATATGGCCCCCCTTTCCACACCATGGCCTCGACAAAAGCAACCGGACTTGAGATCAAAGCGCCCTCATCCTCGCGAATGGAAAGTCAGGCTCGCGGAAAGCCTTCTCCGTCGCCGCCATGGACTTGTACTCCTCCGGAAGCGGCAGAAACTCAAAGTTCAGCACCAGCATCACAACCATGATCTTGAGTTCCATCATCGCCAGCCTCCGCCCTGTAGCAGTCACACAAGTTAGCAGCCAACCCCCCAACACCGCACATCACAACGAAGACAGAACTCACCAGGACACCCCCTAACGCCCCCACCAAACGCCAGCCCCGGCAACGCCGCCGCATCAAACCTCTCCTTCCCCCCCTCCCCATCCACCAACCACCTCCGCGGTTCAAAAGCCCCCAAATCCCTCCCCGCCACCCCCCTCAACCCATCCCCCCTCTTCTCGCCCGCCGCCCTCGACGTCGCACTCCTCCTGCCCTCCTCTACCGCCTCGCCCGGCGGCGCCCTGTTCACATGGAAGTTCATCAGAATCTCAGCGCCTCGCGGGATGGGACAGCCCAGGACGTGCGTGTCGACGAGCGCTTGGCGCAGGCCGCCCTTGGCGGTGCCCGAGAGGCGCAGGGTTTCTTCGCAGGTGGCGTCGAGGTAGGGGATGTCGGTGGTGAGGATGGTGGTGGCGCTGGTTGGGGGGGTGGGGAAGAAGGTGCGGAGGGTGGTCCGGAGGGTGGTTTGCACGGCGGGGTGGGATTCCATGTAGCGCAGGAACCAGGAGAGGGTGTTGGCGGTGGAATCGTGGCCCTGGGGGGTGGTTAGTGGTTGATTACCTAGGGAGGGGGGCGGGGGTATGGGGATGGATGGGGGTTGCGTACGCCGACTAGAAGGACAAACATCTCGTCGAGCATGTTCTCGTCTTTGGTGGGATCTGAGGGGGGCACTCCGGCCCTCCGGGCTTGGAGGACCTGCCGGCGTAGGACTAGATCCATGGCACACGTATCGGCGGCGTCGTCTTCAAGGCGGGCAACTTCTAGGCTCTGGTAGCGGTCGACAGCCTTCTTCATAGCGCGGTGCATCTCGGCCTTGACGACGCGGCGGAACTTGCGGTACCGTGGAGTGTACGTCTCGAGTTTCTGTGCCCACTTGGGCGAGGGCGTGTTACCGTTGCGCGCAATGCTGTTCATGATGTAGGAGACCTGTTCCTTAAGGAACGAGCCGATCGGCGGGGCTTCGCCGGAACACGCTTTTCCTGCCAGCTGGTCTTCCAGCGTCTTGATATCGTGCTGTATGGTGCCTGGCTCCTCTCCAACGATGACCGCCCAGATAGCGTCCAGAGCCGCGTCCTTGAAGTCGCTGTGGACGTTGAAGGGCTGATTTTGGAACGTCGTGGATGCTTTCAGCCGCCATAGCTCAATCAGCTCGCATGTAGACGTGTGGATGTTGGGAGCGGCAACCTTGCGCAAGAAGTCCATGCTCATGGTGTCGGCCCACAACCGTTTCTGGGCTTTCAGCGCCGGTGTCGTAAACTGGGAGATCGACGCGCGCGGGAACATGGGCCCGAAGATGTCAAGGGCTGTTTGCCCCTTATCAAATTCCTTGTTACGGCGGACAATGATGTCTTCAATCTCGCGGGGATCTTCCAGGAGGATGATGGGTTTGCGAAAGCCAGGGAATAGAACCTGGGCGATCGGGGTCCCCAGCTTTTGGGTGGTAACGGTGAAAAGTGCGTCCGCGGTTTCGTTGGTCTTCTGGATAATGGGAGCGAAATCCATCATATCGCCCGTGATACGCCTCGCGGATGCCTCATTGTAGGGAATGCCCGGATACGGTTTTGGGTAGAGCTTCCGCAAAAGTAAAATGAAGCTAGCCAGGACACTGCCCAGCAGTCCGAGACGCACCGAAAGTGAATCCAGCATGTTGCTGGTGTTGTCTGTTTTTTGTTCCCTGCTTCGTCGCGTTTAACGGCGGTTGTTGAAGAGAAAAGGGGTGATCTTCGGGAGAGTATTACTTTTTTGGGATCTGATATCTCAGATCAACTGGTGGGAGCGCTGGGGTTCAAAGACGAGCATTTTTTGACCGCCCAGACCACACATGCATGTTCAGCCAGCTGCGCCTCGTTTTAGGGATGGAGATCGTGCTGTGAGCAAAGCTGACGGCCACCCCTGCCAAGAAGCATTGGGGGCCAAACCCGGGATACCATTGCATCCTTTTCACCTAACTAAAGTCTTACATCTACACCACAGTTCAAATTTGGTTGGCTCACGAGCCAATATCAGCGGAGCAACAGGCAGCCGAATTCGCGCGGTAAGACTCTACGGCCGGATTTAAGAGACCCTTCGGATTCACGCGTGGGTTCATTTCTTGGCTTCAACATGGGTCTTGCACTCTCCAGGGGAAAGTCTCTGAGTCTTAGTCTTCTCTGGGAACGACCATCTCCCTGGGCTGGGCTTGCGTGGGTGTGTCACAACCACTGTGCCGGATGAAGTGGGGCGCGGGACGCCCCGAGCCAATCGTTAGTATAACCAATTAGCAGTTGCTCAGTACGCTCAGCAACTGAGCAAGGTGAGCAGCGTGCTCAGTGTGCTCGACGACTGAGCAGATTGAGCACCCAGGAATTAGATAGGTATATAGTCACCCGTTCTGGAGAGCTCTGGGAGTTCTCCAGTTAGCAATCACAACTACAGTTCGCTACAATCTCACAAGCCTACTGTTGAGACAAGTCTATTGTTGTGCACCCCTTGGCTGCACCGAACCTAAGCATCCTCGAGAGATTACCTTCAACGAAGCTGAACCCTAACAGGATAGGATCCTGAAGTAGGTTCGTCACAGGGTGCTTGGTGAAACCGTTTTGCTAAAACGCCGCGTACCAAAGAGCTTGACGGTTAAAATTCAAGAAAAGATACCGATGGGCAGAGCATATTGGGCAACAATGAAACAAAGTACCACACAAACGGTTAATCAGTAGGCCGCCCCCCCAAGACCTCCTTCTTTCAGGCCCCTGAGTAGATCAAAACGTTCCGGATGCGTCCACCACAAAATACACACTAAATGGTAATCCGTTGAGCGCCTTTGAGTTGTCAGGCGCACTACGGCACTTGTTCGATTGGACTCTTCCTTTGTCCAGGGCGGGCTTTCTTGACAGACAGCCCAACATACTCCGCGGCCGGTGTTTTGGGAGATTCGAAGGTAAAGGTAACTCTCCTTACCATAACTCAAGACGAGTTAAACCTCATGTCGCTGATCCAGACCCAGCAGTCACGTCACCATCATGGCCTCATTTCCCGAGAGACAAAAGCGTTCCAACTTCCAATTCCGCACATACCGCACCATTGGGTCCCAGCTGGTCAATTACCAGTCTCAGGCTTACTTTGACTTCCCCTTCCCGCAGCCAGGTACGCGCCCGCGGATTTCTTGCCACCCAACGTCCTGTCACCCCCTAACGGTGGGCATTACGAGGCATCCGCTTGAACTGCGCTGCAAAGGCCGTTTTTGCTGACAGGTCTTTCTAGGCGTCTATCGCGGTGTTCGAAAAGGGGAGGCACTCTTCCACAGCGAGTATCAGTATCCAGTAAGAGGCCCAGGGGACGTTATCAGGGCGGACCCGCGCCCAGCTGGCCTGGCACCCGCTCGCCAGCGTCTTCGACGGAAACTATTACCTCGGCGGCTTCATTGGTCGAAGGATCTTGGCTTTGGAGGCAATGGACTAGCCAGTCTCTTCTTCCTTTCTGACGGCAGTCCCAACAGCCGACGACAGTATTTCGTCGCCAAGTGCAACCTTGCGGGGGACGCCGACAAAACTCTGCGCCAGGAAAAGATGACGACCGATGTAAGTCACACCAGCTTCTCAAAAGTGGTGAAAAACTAACATTGGTGGGTGTAGGAATTCCAGGATGCCATGCATATCATCCAGACGCGCAAGATCCCCCCGGTGCAGAACCCACGCAGTTCCCGCAGGGTGCGGAACCGGGAGGGTCCTCAGGCTTCTCGCAGATGGACTGAGGCTGACCGCGACTTGAGGGGGATCATGCTTCTCGAGTACTGCCAGCGCGGAAGCTTACACAAGGCCCTTTGCGTCGCGGATGCGAAGAAGATCCACTTTCCCGAGCGAGCACTCTGGCACATGTTCCATTGCCGTACGTCGAGACTCCCCATGCCGCTACCTCCAGTCTTACCACTTCTAACCCTTTTATCTCTTGAATAGTCATTCAAGCGCTCATCGCCATGGCCTACCCGCCCCCACGACACGGAGACCTCTACAACGGCCTGCTCCCTCCTTTCATGGAAGAGATTCCGCAGGACAGAGAAAAGGCCAGATGGATACACTTCGACATTGACCCCCACAATGGTAAGAGCGGCATGTTGCAAGACAGGGCCTTCGTGTTTCGTTCTCCCGTCAATACAGTCGATGAGGGCCGGAAGAAGCTGCTAATCCTTGTGATAAACAGTCCTGGTGCACAAAAGCGAGCCTGGTTCAGATCATCCGCTGATCCCGGCTTTGAAGCTGAGTGATTTCGGACTTGCTCATGAACTAGATGATCGGAATCTGGGCGACAAGTAAGTCAGGCCCAGGATAGCCAAGTCTGCGAATACCAGCTCACCGTTGCGTTTCAAAGTGACCACATGCTCACGTTCAGGGGCTGGGCGAAACACTTCTTCTTTACACCGGTATGTCTGCACGTAGCCAGCGCTGAAGTGACTCACTGACGACCGGGCTACAGGAACAATTCACCGCTGAATGGGACCATATCCCCATCAACGAGGGTCCGGGAACGATCTATCCGCCGCCCCGGGTTGCCGGCAACTTCTCTTGGAAAACCAACCTTTTCCAGATGGGAGCTGTAAGTCATACATCCCCATCCGCGCGGGTTGTTGGCTACGACACGTGAGCCACACCCCTGACTAACCTCCTTAGGTCATGGCGTGCCTCATTACCCAGTCCTACGTCCCGACACCTCCTTGGCCCGTGTGGACATTCATCCCCGGGCGTGCCCTAGACCCCGAGTACTACAGCGACTCCCCACAGGACGACGATGCCCCTGCTCCCGGTCCCGACCCCGGCCCCGCCCACTACCACGGCGACGACTACGACGACGAGTACGACGACGAGCACGACGACGACGAGAACGAAGAAAACACCCCCCCGCACCACCACCACCAAGCCCACCACCCCGCCGCGCCATCCTCCCCCTCCTACGCACCCCCTCCCCCCTCCCCCTCTTACGCCGCCCCTCCTCCCCCACCCCCCGTTTACTACGACAACGCCGACCACGGCTACCCCTTCCTCCCGCACCCCAACCCCAACCACTACCCGCGCCAAAACCCGGAAGACCTCTTCCCCGACGGCTCGCCCGTCGGCGGCAGCGGCTACATCCGGGCGTGGTCGTACGGGCAGTACCTGTTCAGCGACGAGGACCGGGGGTCGGACGCGAGCGAGTTCGGGCACGTGTCGGTGCGCCTGCGCGAGCTGGTCGCCTGGTGCATGACGGATGATCCGGCGTATCGGCCGAGTTTGAGGTGGTTGGAGAGGGAGGTCAGGGGGGAGATTGCGAGAAGGTATGGGGAGGAGCCGGATGGGGAGTTGCAGGGGGAGAGTGTGAGGGAGGTGAGCGAGTGGATTAAGACGTGCTTGGATGCGCCGTTGCCGAAGAAGCCGAGGCAGCCGAGGCAGCCGAGGGGGCAGGCTGGGGGTGGTGGTGAAGGGGGTGGTGAGGGTGGTGAAGACGGTGGTGAAGCAGGTGGTGTGGGTGGTGAAGGGGGTGGTGTGGGTGTGGGTGGAGGTGGGCAGGGTTAGAGGTGTTGGAAAGTCATGGCACCGGAAACGGTCATGACACCCGGAAACGGACAGGTACCGGAAACGGATTCATGGCATCTGGCACCACAAAGATCCGGATAACCACGGGTTAACTTAAGGAGACAAAGGAGAGATTTAGGATAAAGCCACCTGCTCTCAAGAGCTCTGAGAGGAGAAAAAGATAGAACCAGAGATCAATTAATCACTTCTGAATGGCTTATGAGCACCTCAAATTATTGTTGTAAGCTCTCATCATATGTGCAATAACTTTGAAATCGTGGCTGTTGGTCTTCCAACAAGAGGCTGGCATGGTGCTGGAGGTCGTGGTCGCATCTGAGGGCACAGTCTTCCAAGATCAGTTACGGTATTAGAGTGTGGCAAGACTTGGAGTAAACTTGACAGGGCGGCCGCACGCAACACGTTGTTCACGTTTATCGCCTGAGATACGCTCTGATGTTCTATGCTACCAAGATGGATAATTGAGAAATATCCAGATACAATACATGTACATTAACCGTTGCCGCTTCGACCTCTATTTCCCCCTCCGTAACCACAGCAGTCATTGCCCTTTTAATCCAGCGTTGCTAGACGGCGTGGCTGGATCTTCAAGAATGGAGAAGGTGTATAATTACGGGAGACGGTGACGAGACAAAGGTTGAAGGCTGGACCGTGGGTTGTTCACATGAATCGCCACAGGTCTGTTTTTTGTGGAAATCAGGGGCGTATCGCGCAGCGGGGCTTCCGCTTGCGTAAAGACAGGCGTGACCCGTTTTTGGGCTCTGCCGTGTCGTAAATATGCATTGTCTCTCTTACGTCAAAGCCTTTAACATTCTGGGAGGCTTCCTATCATAGGGCGTCAGTTTGTGAGCCAGTTCCTACCGCAGATCTCTTCAACACTTTCCCCTTCCACTCAAACAACGGCACCATCACGGCCTGCACGCCATGGATGACTTCGGGAGAAGGCAGCGGGAGTACAACTACAAGTTCCATGTTTTTCGCACCAAAGGGAATGATTACCCGGACTTAAAATCGGCGGCTTGTCTAAACTACCCGTATCCAGACCCATGTATGTACCAAATCCCTACCTACGTAGTCAGTATTGAATGGGCCATTAACTGCTGTGTTCACAATAAGATGTGCACCCATGGAACGGAGCATACGAGGGTATCAAGCGGGGCAACCTGCGGTCGCGCTTTGCCCGTTACACGTCCCTCGAAAAGGATACGAAAGACCGCCGTAGGATGCAGAAGCCAACTATCGCTGCGGCTCGGCGGCGCTTCAAGACCCAACTCCTATCCCGGCGACTCCGTTGGTCTATGGACCTAGGCTGGGGAGGGTTTGGATTGGCCTCCTTGTTTCACTACAAGAATGCCAGCCCTCCTTATGACAAAAAGTACCTTGTCGCCAAGTGCAACCTTGCGAGCAGAAAAGACGCGGACAATATGCTTATGACCGAGAAACAAACGACTGATGTAAGTTTCAGCTCCTCCTCCGCCGAATGATGCTATGTACCTCTCTTTGGGTATCCATCTCTAACTCAAATGCCCGCAGCGATTCAAAAATGCCATGCACATCGTTCAGCTTGCGGAACCCCCCGCCGTGGCAGAAACCCGGCGGTCCAACCGCGTCCGAAAACGTCAGGGGCTCGCTGTATTGGGGGATGGCGGATCGGGATGGGCACCCAACGAGATCGATATCGACAACATCATGCTCCTCGAATATTTTCCGCGGGGAAGTTTATACAAGGCGATTTGCACAGCCGTTAGCAAAGACGTCGAGTTCCCCAACCGGGTGCTCTGGCAGATGTTTCATTGCCGTAAGTCAAGCCAACGCTTCGTGGTTCAGGCCCTGTGTCGCGGCGTTGAACCATGTAAGATACTAACATGCATATTCTTCTAGTCATCAAAGCCTGCATCGCCATGGCATATCCACCTAAAAGCTACGGGTATACCTACAAGGGTCAGCAACCACCTTTTAGTGAACGAGCTCCCGACGACAGATATAAAGAAAAGGAGAGATTCATCCACTGGGACATCGACCCACAGAACAGTACGTCCCATCATGAAATACCACTGCCACTCCCTAACATGAAGCAACGCCGCTAATCAACTCGTACAAATAGTTTTGGTGGGTGGGAACGAGCCTGGTTCAGACCACCCCCTGGTTCCGGCGTTGAAATTGGCCGACTTTGGGGTCGCGACGTTGCTCACGGGGGAAGACCTGCTTCGCAGGTAAAGATCTTACCGTTCTCGGGTCGGGGGCATGACTAACACGCGGGTGTATTTTAGCGATTATATGTTGGCCCTTAGAGACAGCGCCAAAAGGAGCTATTGCACACCGGTACGTAGCCATCTCGCTGGAACACTGGGGGAGCGGGTCTAACACCGTCTTTCGTACCACAGGAGCAATTCACCCAGGAATGGGACTACGTTCCATATGACCGGACACCATGGATGATGGAGGAGCTTCCCCGGGTAGCAGGGAACTACAGCTGGAAAACCAACCTCTTCCAGATGGGTTTGGTAAGTACCAGCCATCAACAAACACCTCACCCCCCTTTCACTCCTCCCATTCTCCACCCACTCCCAACCACCAACCACCCCACCCCCTAACCTTAACTAACCCACCCTCCAACAGGTAATGCTCTCCCTCATAACCAAGCACTCACCCCCCAAGCCCCCCCTCCCCCAACGCATCTACATCCCCCCCTTCAACCCCTTCGACCCCGACCAGCACGACGACGACGACCTGCACCGCCCCACCCCACCCCCCAACACCGGCGACGCGCCGGACCCCCCCTCCCCCACCTCCGCCCCCCACCTCTTCAACGACCCGGCCGCCTACCTCGAAGCGGAGGGCGCCCGCCTCGACGACGCCCTCTTCGGCCCCGACGCCTACCAGCACCCGAGCCGGACCAACACCAACCCGTATGATGAGGCGGATCGTGTGGGGCGGGATTGGATCCGGGTGTGGTCGTATGGCGGGTATGTGTTGGATGAGAGCGAGCAGGCGCTGGAGAGGGGCCCGCTGGCGCGGTATGATCATGTGGATCGCAGGTTGAGGAGGTTGGTGGCGCAGTGTCTGTGTGCGGATCCGTATTATCGGCCGCGGATGAGGTGGTTGAGTCGGGTGGTGGGGGAGGAGGTGAAGAGGAGGTGGGGGGGTGGGTGTGGTGATGAGGGGGAGGATGGGGATGGGGAGGTGTGGAGTGAGGAGATGATGGAGGAGGATACGGATGAGGGGGTTAGGGAGTGGGTGAGGGAGATGTTTGAGAGGCCGATTGTGCCTGAGGGGGGGAAGGACGTCGGCGAGGGCGGGATGTAGGAATACGAAGGATGTTGCGGTGCATTGCGGTTGTTCGTGTGCATGGGTGGGGGGCAGGAGGGGGGAGCGAGGAGCGAGGAGAGTCACTCGTTGCCATAAGGCGCAGCATCAGGGGCACACCAATCGCAGCTATAAGTGTTTAGGTACCTACCTAGATAGTCGATAAGTGTACGGATGAATGCTTTTTAAAGATGTGACAAGCGCGTTAAGGGCACCTCTCCGACCGCTACTTTTAGAATTTCTTTGCAATCAACCAATCTGCCAGAGCGCTCAGTAAATTCAGGATGGTTAGGAATGTATTGCTTAACGAATTAAAGCTAGGTCCTTCTGCTGCCGGTCTGTCAGCCGCAAGCCACCCTGCCTCGCGTTAAGATCACGATTGTGCCCGGTTCTTGTTTCATAACTGAGTACCCCGAGCACATTCATTAGCAAACGCGAGTTGGAGCCAATTGCTATGGGCGTTTTGACGCCACATTGTTAGCTTGCCGCTGCGGCTTGAGGCCCAGCATTCTGGTGTGGCAGCCAGAGCCACCAGGTAAGCCGCCAAAGGTCCAACATCTCATGCATGCGTCGCACGAGGCTGGGCAGCTGAGCAGAGCCCCCCCCCCCCCCCCGGCCCCAGCTTCGGCCCGCACCAGCCTTGAGGGACGCATCTCTTGCCCAAGCCTTTCTCTGCCAGCATCTCAGTCTGAAATTTTACAAGGCACAGGGGCTGGGCACCGCAGAGCCTGACCAAATTCACGTCCATCGGCATCTCCATGTCCCCACATGGCAGGAGTTCACACAATGGGTCACCAGCCACGTACACTATTTGCTATGTACCTATAGCGGTAATCTAGGACGCATACGCTCTGAGGACGGCTTTTGAAGTGTTGTTACCTCTGTCAGCAGCCGGTACAGAAGGGTGACGTGTGGCGCGATTCACTCGATGTCCCGTCATGCTCGGCGAAGCAACGACGTTCGTTGCTTGCAACAAGCGCCCATCGACCCAGCTCAGTTGCCACAAGGCTGGACCACCAGCAGGAGCGGGAAGCGTGTGTTGGCGGCGATACGCGCCCTTATCTGTCGACGCGTCCAGTCACCAACCAGCTTGGGGAGAAGGAGGGTTATGTACATTTACCTGCCCGGCGCTTCATGAGGCTCAGCCGGCCGTCCATGACCCCCTGACTGCTGCCTATAAGACTCGTCACAATCCTGAGCCCACTCCCAGCGGATGCTCCGGCAAATCTTCCCAATATATTTGTTCCGACCGCCTTTAAGATTGGCGAGTTTGTTGGCCAGGGGCGGAAGATGGGCTACCAGGGCCTCGCTACCGACTTCCTCACTTCCATCTACGACGACCGACAGGACCCGAACAACATTAGCAATATTGCCAGGGCGACTAACATCAATTTCAAAACCCCGTTTAAACGTCCTTGGGGGTGGTGGGGTCTCGCATTTCTGTCCCTCATTCTATTCTGGTGGGGGGTGGGCATGGCATGTCTCGTCTCGTATCAAACTCCGACCGTTGGCCTGTCGTGCCGCTCAGGGTCTTACTTGCTGTATGGGACCCTTGCCAGTTTCTCGTGGATGTTTAGTTTGGGGTGGAAGAGCCCTGGGACCCAAGTAAGGGCTTTGTGCTATATCTTCAACCTGCTGGCCTGCTTGGCCTTGGCCATGGTTATTCTGGCTCAGGTAAATCTCCAGTTCCCTTTATCTCCTCTTGCCACTGGATGTGGACAGAAGCATGCTAATAAGGACTTACTTACGCGCATTCTCCGCGATCTAGATTGCAGGATTCTTCAACAACTGCGCATGCAAATGCGGCGTCGCCGGGTATACTGACTTGCTAGGCGCCGAATTCTATCGACAATTCTTCGGGGTGGGAACTTGGTGGGCTGTTGGGGTCGCCGTGGGAGGGGCCGGCCCTGTTGTTTGTCTCATTGTGTCTGTGAAACTCTGGAGAAGCCTAAAAATGTTATGGAAGGCTTCAGAGCAGGACCAGCCAAGCTGGGAGTTGACAGATTGGGGTCAGGGGCGGAATGCGCGTGAGAGGGAGATGATACATGCGAGCATGATATGGCTCACTTGACGGCGTCAGTCCGTCTTGTACTTTTAATACCCACCACTCCCCGTGCGCTGGCCGCAGAATGGAACGTCACTCTCTTCTCCGCCTCTCAGGAAAACACAATCCGTGTAGGGTATGCCGCGAGCCCATTCGAACCCGAGTGTCGCAGGATGGTGGTCGTATGCCAACATGGTCGTCCCTGGTTCGATCCTTTCTAGCCTCCCATCCTTGGAAATAGAGCCTGTCAAGTCTGTCCCCAACCGCCAAGAGCGTGCCACTCAAACCTTTTCCGACTGACGGTCAGAAGCCACAGACATTTGGAAGAACAAAGACGGGAGTCAAGTCGTCGAGGGAATGAGTGGGCCAAAAAAGTTTTGTTTTCCTTTGACCATCAACAGCCAGTATATTATATGCGCTCTACGGCAACCTCTTTCTCCGCGAAAGATGCTCTTTTGGAGGAGTGTCGAAGCCATCATGGCACTAGGGTTGTTGCGTCGGAGTTGAAGGACTGCGAGTCTGGTACCGACTTGATGCCAAAGCGGCATGGTGCGTGCGGCTGAGTGTGCTGAACCACTGCTTGGTCATGTCGGCCACGTGTGCCTCAGGGGGCACCGGAGGTTAGAACCGGGGAAATCACGCGGAGAGCGGCTCCCCGCATTTAGTTGCATTGCAGAGACGCATTGCGAATGACTTCCTGGTACTCGGTATCTCCAACGGCATCTCTTGCGTGGCTCAACCGGCCGCTCTTGGCGATGAGTGGGTTTCGGGAGCCCCTAGGACCCCAGCTGACCCGCCGGACTATAGTTAAGTACAGGGACGGCCTGGAAGCGAGGACCCAAGGAGAGTGACATTCCAGGCGATTGTCGCCGAAAGAGAGACCGGCTCCACCGAGCTAATTGGTGCGCCTAACGCGAACCAGCATTGGGACCCAGTTGTGGAGCGCGTCAGTTGCGTCGACGAGAGTTTGTGAGACAGCTCCAACGGCCATGGCACCATACGAGGGCGGTAAAGGGCTCTGCGGCTCCGTCCGTTCCTATGCCGGATCAGGGTGCGGTAGCTTCCTCCGTGCCGGAACATCGGCGAGCAATCCGTTAGCGGGCCGACCAAGAAGCTAACGTCCACGAGTTTACAGCGATCTTAATACCTATTCACCGACACGCACTGCGAACCAGAGTGCCAAGTGGCGCCGGCGAGTTGGCGCTCAGACCGCGTTGGAGACCTGGTCAACCGCAAGGCAACGGTTTCCCTGTCGATAAACGTTCGGGAACGCCGGGAGGTTCCCCGTCGTGGCTCCGAAAGAAGGACTAAAAGGGAACGGACGCTACACTCGGTACACATAGTCGTACCAAGACAGACTGAAGGTAGTATACGGACACCATAGCACGAATCATGCCGGTTCCCACATGCTCATAGATGCCCTGGCTGAAATAGTTGAAATACCCCCCGATGGAAGAGAGCTTTGCAGATGTTTAGCAGCCGATAATCATCAGCAGCACAAGCCAAGATGCGTTCCTTTGCTCTCCTCGCCGGCCTCCTCGCCACCGCCTCGGCTCTTCCCGCCATTGAGCCGCGGCAGTCTGGCAACCCCTTCTCTGGCCGCACCCTACTCGTCAACCCAAGCTACAGCCAGTCTCTCGAGCAAACTCGCCAAGCCTTGGCGAACGCTGGAGACCAGACGAGCGCCGGCAAGGTGAAGTTCGTTCAGGACAAGGTCGGCACCTTCGTCTGGATCTCGAACATTGCCCTCCTGGCCGATATCGACAAGGCCATTACCAATGCCCGTGCCGCCAAGGCGAAGGGCGAGAACCCCGTCGTCGGTCTTGTTCTGTACAACATCCCCGACCGTGACTGCAGTGCCGGTGAGTCTTCCGGCGAGCTGAGCTTCGCCCAGAACGGCCTCAATCGGTACAAAAACGAGTACGTCAATCCGTTCGCCCAGAAGCTCAAGGCGGCTTCGGATCTTCAGTTCGCCGTCGTTCTCGAGCCCGATGCCATGGGCAACATGGTCACTGGCACCACCGCCTTCTGCCAAAACGCCCGTGGGCCCCAACAGGACGGTATTGCCTACGCCATCCAGCAGCTCCAGGCCAGCAACGTCGCCCTCTACCTCGATGTGGCCAACGGCGGCTGGCTTGGCTGGCCGGACAACCTCAAACTGAGTAAGTCTCATTCTTCCGTGCTAGTGCGGAACCCGAAGCACTAACCTAACCACCCCCCCTCACCAGCCGCCGACGTGGTCGCCACCATCCTCCAAAAGGCCGGCGGCAACAACCGCATCCGCGGCTACGCGAGCAACGTGTCCAACTACAACCCCTACAAGTCCGCCAACCCGCCCGCCTACACCGAGGGCAGCCCGTCGCCCGACGAGTCGCGCTACGCCGACAACCTCGCCTCGGCCTTCGGGCAGCGCGGCCTCCCCACCAAGTTCATCATCGACCAGGGGCGCGTCGCGCTCGACGGCGCGCGCAAGGAGTGGGGCGAGTGGTGCAACGTCTACCCCTCCGGCTTCGGCCAGCCCTTCACCACCAACACGGGCAACTCCAACGTCGACGCCATCGTGTGGATCAAGCCCGGCGGCGAGTCTGATGGCCAGTGTGGTATGCCCGGCGCCCCGCGCGCGGGGGCTTGGTTTGATGCGTTCGCGCAGCAGCTGGCGAAGAATGCCCACCCGGATATTACGTCGGGCGGTGGCAACAATGGTGGTGGTGGTAACCCGGGCGGGAGCTGTGCGGCTAGGTGGGCGCAGTGTGGTGGTCAGGGGTTCACTGGCCCGACTTGCTGCTCGGAGGGCACTTGCACGGTTTCCAACCAGTGGTACTCGCAGTGCTTGTAAGGCGGTGGGCTATTTACGGGGAAGAGAGCGAGATACACGCCGGCGGATGACGAAGATGGGCTGTGAGCTGGAGGAGCAAGGACTGTCTTGGACTGCGCTTGCTGCCTGTGAGCATTCCCGAGACGGACTTCCGGGGCCATGGAGGTGAGGTGTCACACCAGTCTTGAGACCGTGCCGCCGACATCTCTCGAAGTGGGTCTCGGCAATGGTACCCATGATTACTCTTGGGCAGCCTCACCTGCCGTTAGCGACGCCGGTGGGGAAGGGTCGGAGGTAGAGAGGATGAGTGACCACAGGGCGGGGAACAACAGCGACCTGGAACTGCCTGTGGGATGGAAAGAGGGAGAGGAGACATGACGAGTATGAGCACCTTCACAACTGGTTCAATGTATATATTGCGATTATTGCTTCAAATATTACCTCGGTGACGTATCTCGTCATCTACCCACATTTCAACCGCAGGCCACGGGTAACGTGGAGTTTCATGCTTTCTCGTCTCGTGGATATGGTCGTATG
The DNA here is from genome assembly GCF_020726465.1 of Chaetomium tenue. NCBI lineage: Eukaryota > Fungi > Ascomycota > Sordariomycetes > Sordariales > Chaetomiaceae > Chaetomium > Chaetomium tenue. Next base: position 1,458,521 of record NW_027117335.1, read on the forward strand.
CGATGTTTGAGGGATAGAGCCGTTTATGAAGATGGGCTCTGTTACAACACATGGCAGACCTGCACAACAGGCCGTGTGGTACGGTTATCCGAGCGGGGCAGTTCCGATGGCACCCTGTGTTCTCGATTGCTCTTGCAACTTTCACTCAGCTTCTACCCTCGAACCAGTCTCAACATTTCCAGAAATCCGGCCTACCCATAGTCCGAGTTTGCACGCACTACCATAACCTCGAAAACTCACCACATCAGACACCACGACAGGCGACATGGGTCGACCAGGGGCAATGCTCGTCCAGTCGCAGCCGACACCCGGCGGCATCACCGAAGACAACCTCGCGGAATGGTACTTCAACAAGCACATTCCCGAAGTTCTCAGTACCGGTGGAGTGCGCGGTGTGCTATTCTGTCACGTTGACCGCCAATCGTCTGAGCACTATGTTGGAGAGCCTGGGCCGAAACAGTTTCTGGCTGCGTATCTGCTTCCCGATTTGGACTGGCTGCATGAAGAGGACTGTGGACTGTGGAAGCTGCCGTTAGTGCTGGCGTCTGATGATTCGGCGCTGGAAGAAAAACACAGAGGCAGGAGTGTCTTTGAGGTTGCTGAATTCACGACGCACTTTTGGGAGGTTGTCAATTCTACAACGCATAACGGCATGGCAACCCAGCTCACGGTCACTACTCTTAACAATGTCAAGGCTGCGGATGGTGAGTGTCGGTCCCGATCTCATAATCAAGGTTGCTTTGGGACGACGTTGACTAGCAGCTCAGAGCCGCCCAAGCGCCTAGTGCTCTCGTACTTGGACAACCCTCCCAGCGATCATTCTTTGGCCGAAACTCGGTTAAAATTTGCAGGCCCCAACCTGATATCGGCGCTCGGTCTGAGGCAAAAGCAAGCAGAGGTCACGTCAACGTTGTTCAAGGTCGACGAAACACGCCCTGGCCCGCCCGGTAGCAAGAGTAAGGAGGGTGACGTACCAGCGGCACTGCCGGGGAAAAGATACTTACATTTCGTAAGTGAAGTTCGATGTCAGTCTCGGGTGTGTAACTGCCATCTCACACAACCATCCTCCACAGCGTCAGCTTTCTGGCCATGGTCCCTGCGACATCCCATTTTTCCAGCCCGACCTCCAGCCCGATCTCTGCTCGTCCACGGTTGAATACATGGTTATGGCCGAGTATGGTGATACAACAGCCTTCACGGTCCAACGATGAAGTCCCCAATCAACATTTATCGATTATGGTGGGCGTTATGGCTTGGTCACCTTCTTCGACCTCAGCATCCACCAGCCATCGAGCAGAACGCGAGCCCCTGTTATCGTTCCAGCATTCCCGTGGCCATGCTAGTCATGCTATCAAAATGGAATAAAAACCGGGTCTGGCGTTGCTTTGGCTACCCGTTGACAAAATTTGGTTGAGGTCCTGGTCCGGTGGTTCTGAACCGCCCACTCCCCCGAGCTCCTCTTTATCCGTGTTTACAAAGCGCACATTCTTAGCCGATCGTACTACAAATGGACGTCGTTTCAAGAGGCGAGAGTGCTGTCAGTGGCGCAACTGTCCTGAATCTGAGGATGATGGTTGTTTGAACGAGTTGGGTTGGCCAGCTTGGCCGTTGGAGTGGTAGATCAATTGTTGGTCGGGTTGCTCTTTTCAACAATTTGACAATTTAGGTGATCAAGACGCCTAGTCCCCGTTAATTTTTTGTTTGTTCATGTCCCTGGTTTTGGGGAGTTCTTTCCCACAATTTGATGCTCCAAGGTTACCTGGTTCCTGACGGCACGATCATCGCGACACTGAAGACACCACAGCGCAGGGCTGATCTTGAAACCGTCTGGTGCAGTCCCTCCTTGTCGGGTTTTCGATATGCGAGAGGCAGCCATATGACCTCACTTTATTGCTGACTTTGCCGAGTATCGCGCCATGTTAAACACCCATAGGCCTTAATCCGAGGACCTACCGCACCCGTGGACATGAGTGTCTGTAGGGGCGGCTTATGGACAAGGCCCGGAGGCATACCGTACAACCCCTCATGAGAGATCCAGGCACCCCAGGCACCTCAGGCACATCTGCAGTTGTGCTTTCCTGTCGGCGTGCCTGCCTGCCTCCGTTCTCTTGGCTCCTGCCTCCAGGTGAATATTCCCCGCCCTTCTCGCCCAATCCAATTGAGGAAAGGAGATCTCATGCACCATGCACCGAGTTCTCGAAATTCGGTCAAAGCTAGGGTTGTTATTGGCGCATCTCAGTTTGGAGGCAGTCCAGTTGCATAGCCCGCGGCCCAATCGCGGTTGGGGTGGAAGCCTCGCTGCATTTGAACTGCACATCGATATCCATGCTGCAGCAGGTTGCGCGGGATGGAGGGGGGCGAAACCAAAGAGGGCCTCAGAAGCGGTCGTCTCCCATCGGGGATTCAACCAATCGGACTTTTTGGCGTCGATTGGATGGTGTTGCCTTTCAAAGATGGCGAGGATAAATCCCTCTCTCCTCTCACATTTACTCTGACTACGCCCAGGTTGCCCGCAAGGACATCTCGAAAATGAAGAGAGTACCGAGGAGAGGGACGACAGAAACGGCTACTGCCTTAATGTGACGAACCTACTCCAGGATCCTATCCTGTTAGGGTTCAGCTTCGTTGAAGGTAATCTCTCGAGGATGCTTAGGTTCGGTGCAGCCAAAGGGTGCACAACAATAGACTTGTCTCAACAGTAGGCTTGCGAGCTTGTAGCGAACTGTAGTTGTGATTGCTAACTGGAGAACTCCCAGAGCTCTCCAGGACGGGTGACTATATACATGTCTGATTCTAGGGTGACCAGTGTGCTCAGTCCGTCTGAGGAGATCAGTGGGCACCGAGCTCACTGGTCTCTTTGTTCCTACTGAGCCCTCCTTCGTGCTTTGATTGGCGTGAGGTCTTAGTGATCAGTGTGCTCAGTCTGTCCAGCCTGGACTTGGCATGCTGAGCTCACTGATCACCCTGATCACTTCCCTAGCTCCCTGATTGGTTTTCCAACCGATTGGTCCGGGCGTCCTGCGCCCCGTGGTCCCACCTGTTGGCATATTCGTGACACGATGCCCCTCCTTCAGGGCTGACGTCCCGTCGGCCGTTTTTCCCAGCCATCTTCCTGAAGTAGAGCCGACAGTCCTTGTTCCGATCTGGTTAGTGATTCCCCATCTTCCTCCACCCCTTCCTCTCGCTGCGTCCGGCAGCCTAATCCTTCATCATGACTGACGGGGTGAAGAAACGAAAGCAAAAACGAAAACAAAAATCCAGCACCGCGCGCCGTCATACTCGCGCAGCGTTATCCAACATCGTTGGTACCGAAATGGTGAAGTGTACTCGTTGCAGGGAAAAGAAGCTTCCTAGCTGCAAGGTTGCCGACAATTCCGACGTTTGCGGCAACTGTCTTGCTGTGGGCAATCATTCTTGCGACGCCTTTGGTTATAGTGATTCCGCCGTCCGTCGCATTGTCGACGCGGAGCGCGATCTGGACGAGAAAGAGCGTGCTGCGACGGAGGCGATCCGTGACGCCAATCGCGCCCTTGGGGAGTTAAACGAGAGAGAGCGTGCTGCGTTGGAAGCGATTCGTGATGCTCGTTCCGACGCGAGTCGGGCCCTTATGACGGCTCTTGAGAAGGCGGACCGTTTGCGGACCCAACGCCTAGCCTTAAAACGCAAGGCCTTGGCGATGTTTGATCAAGAGGGGGAGGTTTTGGCGGAGCAGGAACGTCAGGAGGCTGTTGTCGCGCAACCATCCTTGGGTGCCGTCTCCCCTTCCCTCTTCGATTCCTCCTGGGGTTTAGAGTGCGTCTCTCTTCCTACTCTCCCTGGGTTGTTGTACTGATTGTTTTTAGTTTTTCTTCGGGCGACCCCTTCCTCGCCGGGGTTGATCTGTCCGTGGGGGTTCCTTTGGTCGATCCGGGTTCCTCCGGTGGAAATCCTCCAACTCCTCGGGGCAGTTGAAGTTTGTAGCAGGTTGCCATGAATTGTCTTCGGGTCCGAAACCTGCCCATTTGACCAAATACTCGATTCGTCCCTTTGTGATGCGTGAATCCAGGATTTCTTCGACGTCCCAGAGTTCCTCCTCGTCTTCTGCTTCGACGCCTTTGTCTAGTCGTGCGTTCTTGGGTGCTGGCTCCAGAAGCGAGACGTGGAAAACGTTGGTCCGTAGTCGCATTGTCGAGGGTAACGCGAGTGCGTAGTTATTCTCCGAAATCTTTTTGTCGATTTTGAATGGTCCGATTCTGCGGAAGTCGAGCTTTCTGCTTGGTCGCTTCGTGCGAAGATTTCGAGAAATGAGGTAAACTTTGCCCCCCTCTTCTAGGCGAGGTCCCTCGAGCCTGTTTTTGTCGTAGAACTTCTTCATCCGTGTCCTTACAAATTCTAGTTCTTCCTTGAGCATCGCATGCAGCGAGCTCATTCTGTCGGCTTTGACTGCCGCTCTGGGCACCGAAACATCGGGCCCTTGTCGCAAATCTGCTTCAAAGCCATAATTCGCGAAGAATGGCGTGACCTTCGTGGTCTCTGTGACAGTGGTGTTGTAGGCGAGTTGCGCTGTCGGCAACAGCTCGACCCAGTCGTCCTGCTGGAAGTTGACGTACACCCTCAGGTATTGTTCGACGATCTGGTTGAGTCGTTCCGTCTGTCCGTCTGTCTGTGGGTGGTAAGCTGTCGAAAGCTTACTTCTCGTGCCCAATTTTGTCATCAGAGCTTGCCAAAACTTTGATGCGAATTTCGTGTCTCTGTCCGTGATCCATTCCTCCGGCCATCCATGGACCGAGGTGACGTTGCGGTAGATCACGTCTGCGAGTTGTTCTGCCGACCATGACTCCTTGTAGGGAAGGAAGTAGCTCCATTTGGTGAGTCTATCCACCACTGTGAGGATGCTGTCGTACTTCGTTTCCGTCGCTGAGTCCTTGGATGTCGGAAGCTTGGTGATGAAGTCCATTGTCACCGAGTTCCATGGTCTTTCTGCGACTGGTAATGGTTGCAATAACCCGTATGGCTTGTGTCGCCCTGGTTTGCTTCGTCCGCAGAGATCGCATTCCGCCAGGACTTCTTCTGTCGCTTGCTTGATTCCTGGGAAGTCGTAATTCTGCTTGATCTTCGCAATTGTCTTGCTGATTCCCATGTGTCCTCCGAGTCTTGACTCGTGGATCTTCCGAATGAGTTCTTTCTGGTCGCTGGGCCTGACGTAGGCCTTGTCGTGGTACCAGAGTTTTGTTCCTTCAAGTCGCAATCCCGCGACCTTGGATTCTGGCTCTTCTTGCCATGCATCGCGCTTGTCGTCTGCGATGGTTCCTTGGAAGTTCCGTTCCAATCGTTGTTCCCTGAAGACCGCACAACATTCTACAAACGGTTGCAGAGGTCTGGCTTCGGGATCTTCCGACTGCTGCTGAAGCGCTGCGATCTCATAGTCTTCAGTCGGTTGGGAAGCGTGCCGTAGCGATCCGTCTGTCTGTTGATGTAGCAATGGTGGTGAGGCTTCGGATGTGTTGTCGTGGTGATCCGCTCTCCTACTTAAGGCGTCCGCTCGTGCGTTCTCTGAGCCTTTCTTGTAGTGGATCGTGAAGTTGAATTCGGACAGGAATTCTGCCCATCGAGTTTGTCGTCCGTTCAGCACCTTTGTGGTGGTGAAGTATCGTAAGTTCTTGTGGTCCGTGTACACCTGAACTTCGTGTGTTGTGCCGCTGAGGTATGGTCTCCATTCCTGAAATGCTTCGATGATTGCAAGAAGTTCTTTGTCGTGGATCGGGTAGTTGAGCCTTGGTCCTTCGAGTTTCTTGGAGAAGAACGCAACTGGGTGGAGCTTGCCATCCTTGTCCCTCTGTCCAAGCTGTCCTCCGATCGCGAAGTCCGAGGCGTCGGCTTCGACTTCGAACGGTGTGCTGGGGTCAGGCAGCATGAGCACCGGATCGGCGACGATCGCGTCGCGGATTCGTTGGAAAGCTTGCTCGTGCTCCTGCTTCCACTGGAATGTGGCATCCTTTTTCGTGAGTTCGTGTAGAGGTCTCGCGATGTCGCCAAAGTTTTTGATGAACATCCTGACAAAGTTGGCGAATCCGATGAATCCTCTGACTTCTGTGGCATTTGTTGGCGTGGGCCACGTCCTGACAGCCTCCAATTTCTCGGGTTCGATCTTGACCCATCCTGGGGAGATCTCGTAACCCAGAAACACTGTCTTTTTGACATGAAACTCGCTCTTGTCCTTGTTGACTGACAACTTGTGCTCGTGCAGGGCATCCAGCACCTGCCGCACGTGTTCCTTATGTTCTTCGAGTGTCTTGGAGTAGATGAGAATGTCATCCAAATAACAGACTGCGAATTTATCGAGGCAATGTCGAATTGCGTGGTCGATGGCGGCTTGAAATGTCGCTGGTGCGTTGGTTAATCCGAATGGCATGACGAGGTACTCGTAGTGCCCGTAGGGTGTTCGGAAAGCCGTCTTCCATTCATCTCCTTTCTTGATGCGGATGTGGGCGTAGGCAGTTGGAAGGTCGAGGCGAGTGTAGTATTGTGCCCCTGACAGCTGATCTCGAAGCCTCGCGATCAGTGGCAGTGGGTAGCGGTTCTTCACCGTCTCGTTGTTCAACTGTCGGTAGTCTACACACATCCTGAGCTTTCCATCCTTTTTTGGAACGAAGAGGACTGGGTAGCCTGCTGGAGATGTCGATGGTCTGATGTGTCCAATCTCGAGGTTCTTCTCGAGATAGCTCCTCAACTCTGCGTCTTGCTTCTCGTTGGTGTGGTACACCTTGAAGAACTTCAACTGGGCTCCTTCCTTGAGTTTGATCTCGTGGTCCCAAGGTCCGTGATCAGGTAGCCCTGTAAGATGCTTTGCTGTGAATGCCGGGTGCCCCTTGTAGTCGTCTGGGATCTTCCCCGTTGTTGTATTTTTTGGTGCGCCTTCATAGTACGCAAACTTGCTTCCTGACTCGATGAATGATGCTTCGAGTATCTTGATTTCTTGCGCTGGCAGCTCAATGCTTGCTGCTTCACGTCGACTGACCCATGTTTCGTGTTTGAGCTTCCCTTGCTCGTTGACTGAGACTACGGCGATGCTTTGTTTCTCCCGTGTCTGCTTTTGGTGTCGTGTGCCGCTTCTTCCGGATTCCAGAGTGCGTTCTTCTGTACTTGCTGCTTCCTGCGGTGGGCCCGTAGAGGGGGTTCGTCCTGACCCTCTGCTCATCCGTGGCTCCTGCTCTGCGCGTTCTCCCATCAAGTCGGTTGGATGCTCCCGCGGTTCTCGCGGTCGCAGATGGCCATCTCCCTTCCAACTGATGTCTGGGTCGTAGTCCTTGTGCCATGGGCGTCCGAGAATCATGTCTTTCTCTGGTCCCATGTCCACGATGTCGAATACCACTTGGGTGGTTTTTCCTACCACCTCCATGTCGAGTGGTTCTGTCTCTCGTCGTGCCCATTGTGTGTCGAATGGTCCCTTGACGATGTATTCTTTTTTCTTGATCCTCCATGGGATTCTGAGTTGATTCACAAATGTGGGCGAGATAAGATTCATCTGCGCTCCCCCATCCACCAACGCGAGGGCCTCAAATTTCCCCCACCGCGCTGTGATCCAGAGCCTGTTGTCTGGCTTGGTACTTCGTGCAGCAGCTACTTCGTATTCGTCTGCTGGGAGATCGATGTAAGACTTTTGCTTGCGCCAGTTCTTCCTGTACTGCGCAGCCTGTTTCCGTTGTTCTGGAGTTAGAGATCGTCGGGCCCCTCGGAGGGCCCTGAGCCGTTTCCCAAGCTCTCGTGGTACATCAAGGCGTCCCTATCCGCACCTTGGCTTGCGGCGTCGATCGTTTGGTGCTCCTGGAGCCATTGCATCATCTGTGGCTCCATTGGTTGTCTGTTCTCGCGCCGCTGCGTTCGCGTGGGTCGAGGTTGATTGCGTTGCGCCTGTAATCGCGCGTGCTCCTCCAATTTGGCGTCTGCGTGTACTAGGCAATCCGCCTGTTCGCAGTGACTCGTCCAGCGGGGGTCGTTGCATCCTTGCGGCCAGGCGTTCTTAGGGCTGAACCTGAGCCTGCCGTCTGGGATCATGTCTACCTTCCAGAGTAGTGCTGCGGGGGCGCTCCCGTGGTCGTAGACCCAAGTCGTGGGCGCCGGTTCGCCGCGTTCGTTTCGTGGCCTGACGGGCCAGTGGTTCGACTGGAATTTGGTCTGGAAGTGGTAGCGACATTCGTGTGCTACACACTGGAACCATGGTAGGTGGGCGTGGTCCCTTCGGTGGGGATCCATCCGCGGGTGGTCTTCCTCCATCAGTTGGAACCTCCCGTTCACCCCTCTCAGTCCTGCCGTCTCTAGGTCTGAGGTCGGTTTCCCTCTGCTGAGGTATTGATGCCGGGACCAGTAGTCGTCCCAATCCTGGGCGTCGTGCCCTTGGGTTTTCCTTTGTCTCTGTGCCTCATGATAGGCGTAGTGTGGGAAGCAGACCCTGTCCATGTGGATTTCGCCGAAGTCCGACGACGGCCCGTCCCATGGAAGGTGATCCGTTACGCCCTCCCTGTTAGTTTGTTGGACGTCGTCGTGCAGTCCTTGCACTGCTTGGACCATTCTGTCGAAAGCTTCCCCTGCCTGCTGCTGTTCTCGCGTAGTCGACAGTGCTTCGTCCCTGAGCATGTCTACTTCCGCAAGGAGGCGCTGGTGCTCGGCGTTCCTTCTTTCAAGGGTTGCTTCGAGTTCCTTCTTTTCTTCCTTGAGCTGGAATACCCTTTCTCGCAGGTCCAGGACTCGGCTTCGTAGAAAAGTTAGATTGGAGCCTGGGATCTCCGCTGTATCCCTTCTGGTGCGCCAGAGTCCGTTGTCTTCCTGGACTAGATTGAGTCCCCAATTGTCTGTGGTTATTGCGATGTGAGGCGGGGGTGCGACTTCCCCCCTCTCGTCGTGCCACAAGCAGAGCGCATACTCGTGCTCGGGGATCTGGTCGATGTCTTCCTCGGGATTTCCCTCATCCGAGTCTGTTGATTCGTCGGTTCGTTCGAGGGCTCGGTCAATGTCATCTTCGAGGTCGTCCTGAGTGTAGCTGGCCGCTGCGACCTCTCGGAATCGGACTTCCTTCTTGAGCTCGTCGATGGTGGCGGCTTCCTTTCCCGGAACAGGTCGCCATTCCTTTTTGCTGCGGCAGTCGCGCTTGAAGTGGCCCTTCTTGCCGCAATTATAGCACGTGATGCCTGATTTGTTCTTGGCGCTGTTCTTTCTTCCTGCTCCTTGGATCGCGTCGACGTCCATGGGTCCTGAGTGAGTGCCAGAGGAGGTGCTCTTGTACTGGCGTTTCTTCTTGTCGTTGGCCTTGTGGTAAGCTGCGTCCTTCTTGCCGGTGCGCTCCTGTCGTCTTTCATACTGACGGTTGTCGATGGCGATGGCGCGTGCCATGTAGGTGTCGAGCGTCAGCGTGTCACGTTCTTCCTTGATCAGCTCGTCCTTGACATCGTCCTTGAGCCCGTCGTAGAAGCGTCTCTTCAGGGCGTCTTCTCCCCACTGGACTCGGAACGCCTGTTGGCGGAATTCAGATGCGTAGACGGCTGCTGACTTTTGTTGTCGGAGCTTGATGAGTTTGGACTCTGCCTGGGATCGTTTGTCGAAGATCCCAAAGACTTGCGTGATGGCGTCTTCGAAGTTGACAAACGCCTCGAAGATCTTGTTGGTCTCTTTCTTGCGTTCGTCCTCAATACGCTCGAGATAGTCCCGCTGAGTGGGCTCAAACCACTCGAGGGCCCTACCCTCTAGGTAGGTTGCTGCAAAGAGCACTTTGTCGGCCTCTTCGCTGAATGAGTTGAACCGGAAGTAGGACCGAAGTTGCGTCAGGAACCCCTGGAGCTCGTCTCTCTTGGTGCCATCGAACTTGGGCGGCTTGGCAACCTTGAGATGGTCCTGGCCCCTTCTGGGCGACACGTCCTTGGTTCTCAGCTGGTTGACCTTGGCTGCCAAGTCGGTGAATGCAGTCTCGACCTTGGCGGCGTTGGCGGCAGTGTCAAGTTGCTTGGAGATGCCCTCGATCAGGGCCTTGACCCCCTCGAGTTCTTGCTTGAGGTCGTTGTTATCGACCTCTTCGTCGTCGGAGTCGGGCGTGGGTCTGGCCGGGTTGGACATAGTGCCGTTTGACCTTCAATCCTGAACTGTAACAGAGTTAAAGGGAGTTAGCAACGTGTGACGAACCTACTCCAGGATCCTATCCTGTTAGGGTTCAGCTTCGTTGAAGGTAATCTCTCGAGGATGCTTAGGTTCGGTGCAGCCAAAGGGTGCACAACAATAGACTTGTCTCAACAGTAGGCTTGCGAGCTTGTAGCGAACTGTAGTTGTGATTGCTAACTGGAGAACTCCCAGAGCTCTCCAGGACGGGTGACTATATACATGTCTGATTCTAGGGTGACCAGTGTGCTCAGTCCGTCTGAGGAGATCAGTGGGCACCGAGCTCACTGGTCTCTTTGTTCCTACTGAGCCCTCCTTCGTGCTTTGATTGGCGTGAGGTCTTAGTGATCAGTGTGCTCAGTCTGTCCAGCCTGGACTTGGCATGCTGAGCTCACTGATCACCCTGATCACTTCCCTAGCTCCCTGATTGGTTTTCCAACCGATTGGTCCGGGCGTCCTGCGCCCCGTGGTCCCACCTGTTGGCATATTCGTGACACTTAAAAGCGAACAAAGAGACGCGGTCAACCCTCGGCCGTGGTATCATGACAATGTCATGCTGAGACAGGCAGCATGCAGGCAGCATTTGTGCCAAGACCTTGAAGAGCCATCCTCTCTTCCAGTCATTTACGTGTAGATAATCCTCTTTTGTTCTTCATTCAAAACAATCAAGTCATTTCCCCGGCCATCCATGGTGTGCACCACCACTTCAAGGCCAACGTGTGGACTGTATACCTAGAATAGGAGCCCACCTTAACCACTTCCAGATTGGGTAGGTCCATGTAGGTACTTCGTACCACCTGAGCGTTCGAAGTAATTCCAAAACGGATCTGGATTTTACCCGCGCTCTTTCTTGAATTCTCCCCGCTACATCGAACAGCCCGATTTAATCCTCCGTCACACAGCCCTTCTCCGCCGGCAATCACGGTATCACGATGGCGTCCCAACACCACGTCAGGATTCTAGCCACGCCGCCGTCCGAAGACGCCATCCTCAATTCCCTCCTCGAAATCGTCCGCGATTACAATGCGCACTTACCGCCCGGACGCAACCCCATCGTCTTTGGGGCGTGCGAACTCAACGCGGAAATGCCTCTGCTTCTCAACCTGCCTAGCTCGCGCCTCGCGTGCAGGGAACCGCTTTCCGAATTCGAGGCCGTCAACGCCCATTTTTCAGCCCAAGTGCACGCTTTTTTCCACGCATTGTACCGCTTCGAGAATATGGCAGAAACACCATCCTGTGACAACCTAGATCTCTGCCGTCCTGACGAATACCTCCGGCCCGTCATCCGTATTCTCAACCAGTCCTTCGACATCTACCCTCGCTGCTACCACCGTCACTTCCACACCCGCCGCCTCACCATCCAGGACCCGGGGCACCTATCCACCCTCTACCGCGTCACCTCCCTACGTATCCTCTCCTACCGAACGAACAACTCGGACCCGGCCCACAGGCGCCCGATCTCCTTGCGTGTGCCCCTCGACCTTGTTACCCACCTCCGTCACGTCCACGAGCTGGACTGCCCCTGGTTAGGGGAGCGCCTTCCCATCGCCTTTAAATCCAAGGCACTGCGCAATTTTTCCCGTGTCTGGGCAGGTCCTTGGCGCGACGACCGAGTCGAGTTTGGTCGAGCTGTACGCTCTGCTATGCCCGTGTTACCGCCCTACCTCAGCAAGGTCCGTCTTTGGTTCTGGAAGCCGAATGCGTATGGGGATGGAATGGACCAAGCAGAGCAGATGCCCGATCTTGTTGGCTCGTCGCTAGCGTCATCGGCTAATGAGTTTGGCGGTAAGGACCCTGTATCTCTGGGGCTACGGGACCTGGGAAGTCGCCTGCAGGAACTGGATATCTGCGCGTTTATCACCCCTGATCTTTTTCGCTCTGATGAGGGTTTGTCAGGGGAACACATGCGGCACTTCAAAGTAGAATTCCACCCCTGCGCGCCCAACGGCCGCTGGTACTTTTCTGGCCCGAGAGGCGAGAATCCCTACGCAACAGGTTTCGCCATTACTAAAGAGCAGCACTACCCGCCCGGCCACCTGCAGGAAGACGACGACGAGACGCACAAGTTGCTGTCCGACGAGGAGGACGAGTACTGGGGTGACGAGGGTATATACAATACCCGCCAGCCTGATATGTTTCGTATAAGCCCTATCGCGGAGAATATCAACCCTCTGCTCTTGGCGTTTGCCTCATCTCTGCAACGGCAAAAGATGCCCGCCCTTGAGGATGCCGAGCTGTTTACGTGGCTTACATGGCGGCCCTCGATGGAGCGGTGGGAAGAGTATGAAGGGAGTGATGAAGTACCTCCAACTGAGGACGAGGAGGATACCGTGATGTTTCGATGGGGGGTGAAGTACGAGGCGCCTGCCGTTGATGGAGATGGAAAAGGAAAGGTGACGTGGCAGGTTGGTGAGGACTGGAGGCCGGATGACGAAACCATCAAGGCGTTTGAGGATCTTGTGGGTGGAGACGGAGAAAATATAGAGTGGCAAGGGTTTGAGTTTCTGGAAAGGAGGAACCAGGATTCGAGTGTCTATGTCTGAGGAGAAGACTCTTACGGAAGTGCAGGCAGGTCCGTTGAACAGATACAATTTAGCTCACAGCCGCCGACACCCACGAAAGAGACATTCTTTTTCCTCAATCCAACTTTGAACCCCAAAGTAAATACGAGTCAGGCTACCTATTCGAGAAACCACTAAATATGTCACCACCCACCAGCATTAGGTACCTAGGTACTCAACCCCCCTCCTTCCAGTCTACTAACTGCCCACCCCAACACAATACGCCTCCCCCAACCAATAATTCGTCACACAATCGCTACTCACCGCCGGATTCCACGCCAAAAACTGCGCCAACGTAATCCCCGCCTCACTAGCCATCGCCGTGCAGGTCAGACCGTCCGTCACCAGAGCCCATCTGTTACAGTTAGCCGGCGAGCCGGACATAGTCGGTCCGGGGGGCGTCGGCTTGGCCGACGTGGTCGTAGGTTTAGTCGTCGTCGTCGTCGTCGGGGTGGAGGTTCCGGCGACGCCGACGCAGTAGGCATCGCCGAGCCAGTAGTTGGTCAGGCAGTCGGAGCTGACAGCTGGGTTCCACAGTAGAAATTGCGCGAGGGAGATGCCCGCGGCCGAGGCGAGGTCGGTGCAGGAGAGGCCGTCGGTCACGAGGGACCATTTGTTGCAGTCGGCGGGTGAGCCGGACATGGTTGGGCCGGGCGGTGTTGGTTTGGCGGTGGTGGTGGGTTCGGGGGTTGTTGTTGGGGTGGAGGTACCGGCGACGCCGACGCAGTAGGCTTCGCCTAGCCAGTAGTTGGTCAGACAGTCGGAGCTGACAGCCGGGTTCCACAGTAGGAATTGTTCGAAAGAGATACCGGCCTGGGAGGCTAAGTCCGTGCAGGAGAGACCGTCGGTCACGAGGGACCACTTGTTGCAGTCGGCGGGCGAGCCGGTCATGGTTGGGCCAGGGGGGGTTGGCTTTGTGGAACTAGCGGTGGTCGTTGTTGTGGCGGACGCGGTGCCGTCGTCGCCCGCGATGCCGACGCAGTAGGCTTCGTCGACCCAGTAGTTAACCAAACAGTCGGAGCTTACAGCCGGGTTCCAGGCTAGGAACTGCGCGAGGGAGATGCCAGCTTGGGAGGCCAGGTCCGTGCAGAACAACCCATCCGTCACGACGATCCACTCGTTGCAGTCCGCGGGCGAGCCGGACATGGTCGGGCTGGGTGGCGTCGGAGACGTGTTGGACGGGTCGGTGGTTGCGGTTGCTGTGGTAGTTTCTGGATTGCCCTTTTGGACGTACCACGAGCCGCAGTAGCGGACGCCCTTTTGAAATGAGCACGCCGCGTCTGAGACGTTGCCGAGGCCGGGATTCCACAAGCCGAACTACTCTATGTCGACGTCGTAGGTTGCCGCGGCGAGTTCGCAGTTGCTGGCGTAGCGAGTGCCGGTCAGGTTGTACTGGTAGTCGTCTCCGGCGAAGTAGTGTACGCAGTCATCACGGGTGCCCGTGGCTTCGGGGAGGGGTGTGTACACCCGCGTGTAAGGGGACTCGGTGGCGTCGGGGCGCTCGGTGTAGGGGATTCCGGTGAAGGGCGCCGAGGGATCCAGGGTAATAGTGTCGTGGCCAGGGCGGCCAATGTAGGTGTTGATATCACCCACTGCGGCGACGCAGTAAGACTCCAAAGCGAAGAGGTTGGTGCAGTTTGCGTTGACGGCCGGGTTCAAGAAGAGGAAGTCGGGGAGGGTGATGCCAAACTTGATGGCGACGAGATTGCAATAGTCGACTTGCTGAACCGAGTACCACCGCCCACAGGGCTTTTCGGCACCTCCCGAGCCGTCTGCCGCGTCGGTGGGCGTGGGGGCCGTGGTGGTGGGAGTAAGAGGGGGCAGGCCGGCGGTGTCACTAGGGGCCACGAACTTGCGGCCGGGAGCATCGACGCAGACTTCAGAGCCGTTCATCTTGAGGAGGTTTGCACACCCGTAGCTTATAGAAGGGTTCCAAGCAATGAGTTGCGTCTCGGTGATGTTGGCCGCCGCAGCCACGGCCTCACACGTCGCATTGGTAGGGACGGTGGCGGTGGTGCACTGGTTGGTGATGCAGAGGGAAGTGCCGGCGGCGGGAAAGTTGCTGCAAAAGGCCTCCAAGTCATTGTCGGCCAGCAGCCAGTTTGTGCCAACGCCCTGGCTCTTGGATATGGTGTAGCAGTCGTCCGACGCCAGGACGGTGTAGGTTGAGCCCTCGCACACCTTGGCTGTCGGAACCGGGGCCGCAGTGAAGTAGTCGATGGTGGTTGTCACGACGGGGCGTCCCTCAATGCTGCAACTCGCCGTCATGCTTTCGTACAACGACATGCTGGCCGCGATGGGCCCGTCACCGTACGGCGATCCCTGGCGCATCCGCAGCCGCTCGGCCAAACAGGCGTCACAGTCATCAGGTTTCACCTGGTCGGTGACGTTGCTGATGTAGTTGAAAGGGCTGATGCCGGGGTCCGAGAAAGCAGCTGCCAGGGCCGCAACTGGTCCACAGTAACGCCCCTCGTCGTCCTTGAGGCAAGCATTTTGAAGGTAGTAGTGCAGCGCGCCAGGAATGTAGACAGCCGCGGCCTCAACTTCAAGATCGACTGTGATGGTCTGGTTCCCGCAGCCGGATTGTACCGATGACCGCCATGTATCAAGGGCGGATGAGCAAGCCGTGGTGCAGATGCGTGATAATGACGCCGGTGGGTAGAAGATATCCGGGCGGAGATCTCTCACCAGCGGGTCGCAGGCTGTAACGTCAACAGTCAGGGCATTGGTACACTCTGGCGTGAGTGTCGAGGGAAGACTGTCTGGGTAGAGCAGCACCGTGGCAGATGCCGTTGACGCAAGCCCGAGAGAGAGAAGCAGGTTGACGAAAAGGGTCTGCATCATGAAGGTTATCCAAGCCCAATTCCTATAGCGGATTGCGTTGGGACCTTGGATGAAGCAAGTCAATGAGAATGACTGCTTTCTGGTGGGAGGCGGGAGACAAGGAACTCTTCGTGTGGCTCAAGGCAGCATCTCATCAAAAGAAGGGCGTTGTTCTTGGGGCAGGCTGTCGAGCATACTTTGGCCCCCTTTCAGAGCCTGGTCCATTTGACTGGGGTACGCAAGAATGGAAGCTTTTCATTCGGCCGAGATCTCTACCCCTTTCCTGTCCTTTGGCGGCTATCCTGCAGGGTGGATGCCACACCTTTTTCAGCTCCCATCCAAGTAAGCAAGGCTGCAAGGGGCAGTGGTGCCGTTGTGCCGTACCTCGCGCCTTCGGCCCTAGGGGGTAAAAAGGCCTCGTGAACGTGGGCTCGCCAGGCTAGGTAAGGTACCTTACCTTAGCTTCTCTTCCCATTTCGGTTAACTGCAATGCCGCCCGCCCTACATTTTCTATTGATGTTCCAAAACTACCCAACCAATCTGTATCCCCCCCTGGGCACACACCCAGTGCTCCTCCTGAAAGAATTCGGGGAGCAGAATCAGGAGGTGGATTCGAAGCTATGTTGAACTTCACGGCCAATTCTAACGACCTTTCTGCAGCTCGCATACTGTTCTCATGGTTTCCCCCTTAATGCTGCAACGCGCACAAGCTTAGGTATTCATGGATATGAATCATATGATTGTAGTACACTTCGAAAGAGCTGGCCAACGGCAATAGAGGCTACTTATTCCCACTCAACAACTCAGGCACCGGTTTGGCGTGCCCCCCATTGCTGACGGAAAGGAAAGACCGTATAATTACCGAACAGAGTGATTATCGAATGCACTAATACTCACACGGTCTTCTTTACGCGCCGACCTGCCCCATCGGGCGTCTCTTGTGCCACGATGGGCCCTTGATATTACCCTCAGTTACACGAAGGCGGACGTGGACTGCCGTCTGTGCCGAGAGGAGGGACTAGTGACGCCTGGTGTGATCCACCGGAGTTAGAGTAGGAATGAATCCCGCGTGGCACTGGTGGTACCTAGGTACCTACTCAAAGGGTCATCTTATACAAGATGCGGCGGCAGCTTGCTGCCTTGCAGCTCGTAGGGATTCCAGTACAGGCACAACACCCGTGACGGACGGCCATGCGGTATCCTATTGTGCTTGCTCTCCTTTGCGGGCAGAGGCTCGCTGACGCCTTGCCCTGGCACCAGGCAGCGGATCATGCTGCTGTTCCCGCTGTTGCTGATGTGCCCACAACGTGTCGGAATCCCGTATCGTAAGTGTCTCGTCGCCCCTTTTTGAACTGTCTTATTAGGCATAATCTCATTGCTAATCACCGCAGACCATTTGACTACTCAGCCAAGGTCAGGCGCGAATATGAGCTGCCGCTGTGTCGAGACGGCGATGACAGGCTCGGGGTAACCCCCTTTCTCGGTGCCATGGACGCGCCGTCTCTAATCAGCGGCCGAGCCACGGACGATGACTACACGTGCGGACCGGACCGACCTTGCGCCAACAAAGCTTGCTGCCCCAAGGCCACGCTGTCGTGCAACTACGGCGAGGAGGCGTGCGGCACGGCGGGCATCTCGCCCAACGAAGTCTGCTGGTCCAACTGCGATGCTAAGTCCGAGTGCGGTAAGGACGCCAAAGTTCCTGGTCAGAAATGTCCGCTCAACGTCTGCTGCGGCAAATGGGGCTTTTGCGGCATGACCGAAGATTACTGTGACAAGGAAGATCATGGCGCCACTGGCGGCTGCCGTAAGTCAATCTTCTTTGCATATATCCGCTTTTTAGCTGGTTCAGGAGTCACCTGGAGTCGCCTTACTCACAAGACCTCGCGCCTGTTTCCAAATTGCTCCTAAAACCACTGGACCTCCAAGAAGAAGATTGCGGCTAACATTGGGCAGAGTCCAACTGCGACCAACCTGGCCCCAAGAACAAAGCCAGCTCGCAGACCCGCGTTATCGGCTACTATGAGGGCTGGCGGGCCGACAGCGCGTGTCAGGGCATGGGGCTCAACGACATTCCCGTCAACTCGTTGACCCACCTGTACTTTTCTTTTGCGTCCATCACTCCGGGCACATACAGCATCGCGCCCATGGACGGTATCGATGGGTCCCTGTTCTCCAAATTCACCAACCTCAAGAAGAAGAATCCCGCCCTCAAGACCGTCATCGCCATTGGCGGATGGACCTTCAACGACCCGGGCCCAACCCAAAAAGTCTTTAGCGATATGGTGGGCTCAGCGGAGAATCGCGAGACCTTTATCGACAACCTGTTTAGCTTCCTGCGCGAGTACGCCTTCGATGGCGTTGATTTTGATTGGGAGTACCCCGGCGCTGATGACCGCGGAGGCGTTGAGGCCGACGGCAAGAACTTTGTCACATTCCTCAAGGAGCTCGACGCCGCCAACAAGAAGCAGCCCGTCAAGTATGTCGTTTCCTTTACGCTGCCTACCTCATACTGGTATATGCGCCACTTCGACCTCAAGGCCGTGGATCACGTCGACTTTGTGAACGTCATGTCCTACGACCTGCACGGCGTCTGGGACGGTAAGAATCCCATCGGCCAGAAGATCTACGGCCACACCAACATCACCGAGATGAAGCAGGCTTTTGACCTCTTCTGGCGCAACGACGTCCCCGCCAACAAACTCAACATGAGCCTTGGGTTCTATGGCCGCGCCTTCCAGCTCCAGGGCCCCTCGTGCAGCGAGCCGGGGTGCGGCTTCAAGGGCGGTGCGACCAAGGGAGGCTGCAGCGGCGAGTCAGGTATTCTGAGCTACCGCGAGATTATGGCCGTCATTGATTCCAAGAAAATCAAGCCCGTACATGACAAGAAGGCGGGCGTCAAGTATATCACGTGGAACAACGACCGTATGTCAATATCTTTTGTTCTCCTCCCCTTTCTGTCTCCCGAACTTCCCCTGAACACTCAAGAAAAGTACAGCTAACATTGTTGGACAGAGTGGGTGTCGTACGACGATGCCGACACCTTCAAGCAGAAAAAGGACCTGGCCGCGGATCTAGGGCTGGGCGGCTACCTCATCTGGGCCATCGATCAGGACGACGAGCAGTTGACAGCACTGCAGGCTGTCATCTCGCCCAAGAAACTAGGCGACTTGGGCGCGGCCAGCGACAAGGACGACTGGCAATCTTCCAACAAGCATTGCTATATCACACCCTGCGATGGCAACTGCGACCCCGGCGACATCAAAATTACCGACCAACCCTGCGGTGACGACAAGCGAAGCAAGCTCTGCTGCCCGTTATCTGGGGCCCCGGATCCCAAGGAGTGCACATGGCGTGGCACCGCCCCCTTATGCAGCGGCCACTGTCATGACGACGAAGTCATGATGGAGATGAACAAGTGGGGTGACGGCCATGGGTGTAATGACGGCAATAAGGCCTACTGCTGCAAAAGCCCGCTCGCCGCGGAAAACACGTGCTACTGGAGCGGCGTCGGCGGCTCCTGCAACGGCGATGACCTACCCCTCACCTTCTCGGGTACCGTCTTGACTATCTTGGAAGACGTGGCCAAGGTCATCCTCCGCGTCGTCGGGCGCGCCTATCCTCTTACCGCCCTGGCAGGAGAAGCGCTCCTCTTGGTGCTCGACGAACTTGACCTCGACACAGACAAGTACTACTGCTGCCCTAAAGACGATATCCCCCAATGGAAGAACTGCGCCTGGTTTGGCAAACCCGGCAGCTGCTTCGACGGCCATTGCCCGGACATGACTTACGCCCAGCTGACTGACAGCGACTTTGGCGGCGGCGAGACGTGCGGCTGGCAGGCTTCTCGTGTGCGGACCTTTTGTTGCGAGGCGGCTGAGGACCCCTTGTTTCTGCCGGTGCCGTTGGGCAACCTCTTCGAACACCCCCCTGATGGTGAGAGTGTCGACACTGACTTCTCCCTCGAAACGGACAAAGACTCGGACAGTCAGCAGAACCCTAACGACGCGGCCTTCCAGTTCGTCGTGCTCGCCTCGCCCGAGGAGCTGCAGGTCTCGCTCGACAAGCGTGACGGTTCCCACTGGGACGTCTTCTCGGGCTGCGATTCGGCCATCGGTGAAGACGGCCCCCACACGGTGCAGATGGTATGCACAGACTTCTCCGAGGGCAGCAACTGTCACAAGATCAGTCTCGGCCACGGCGTCCCTGGAACCATTTTGCAGATGCCCACCGGGTGCGGCCCTGGGAAGTACGCCGTTGCCAAAGACATGATCCCAACCTCTGACCCGGCAAAGACCATTCTTCCGCGCCACCTTGAACACCTCTCGGCCACCCACAGCCCCGTCGTCTACGATTTGACTTTTGACTACGACTTCACCCGCGTGCGCCGCGACCTCGGCGACACCCAGATGCGCATCGACTTTAGCAACCAAGACGACTACTGGGACACAGTCGTTGCAGCGGCCGGAAACACCAAAAAGAAGATCAAACGCTCCCTCGCCGACACTGGGGGCAACCACGCCCGCTGGCTGGAGGAAGAATTCCGCGACGACTACCATTTTGGGGCCCTGTCTCGCCGTGATCTCGAGGAGCGTTGGTTCGGCTCAAGCGTTCTCGACTGGCTTGCCCGAATCGTTAAGCCGGAAATCAAACGCGAGTTCACCTACGACTACAAGGACACGTTGACAGCCAAACTCATTGACGAGACGTGGCAATGCAACCGCAACGGCGTAGACTACGAGGGCCACATCCTTGCCCAGGCCCTCCTGAAAGTAAACGTAGCGACCAGCTTCGGCTTCACTTTGATCGTTACGAAGCTGACGCCGCCTTTGGACATTTCCCAAAGCTACTTGACCTTCTACAACAAGGGTGAGATCACGGGCGTGTTGACCCTCGAAGCCGTCGCCAAGTTTTCCTATCACAAGTCGGAAGTCATCTTGAACATCCCTTTCCCGGGCGCCTCGTTCAAGATCCCGGGAATCGCAACCATCGGCCCGCAGCTGACGGTCGAGGGCAGCATCGACGCCTCACTCACCCTAGCAGGTAAGGTGGAAACACGCCTCGAGTTCGCCAACTGGGAGGTCCGCCAGGTCCTTCCCGACAACGGCGACAGCAACTACACACCCAAAGAGATTGGCGACGGTGACCCGGACCTCAAGCGCACCGGCGACAATGAGGACCTAGACGAGCCCACCTTCTACGCCGGCGTCCAGGCGCTCGGCGACGTCTCGGCCAAGATCTCTGCGGCGGCCGAGTTTGGCATCCGCTTCGACAAGCGCTGGGGCATCGACCCGGCTGCCGCGGCCATTGTGGCCGAGGCAGGGGTCATGGTGAAGATGGGCGTCGGCAGCTCCACCAAAGACACCTGCCCCTTCACATTTGGGGTCGATGTCGGCGCACGCCTGTTTGCGCGTGCAACGGCACCAGGCTTCGGATGGCCGGGGGCCGAGGTAGCCATCACGCCGGCTTATAATAAGCCCATCATCGAAGGTGGCAGTTGTCCAGGCTTAGGCCCCCTCCCGACCAAGCGTGACTTGAGTCTTCTCACTATCGAGGCCAACGACACCCGTGGCCATAGTCATGGCCATAGCCACATCCACAACAACCGCGCCCTGGCCAAGCGAGCCTCCGTCTGGGGCCCGGTCCTCAGCGTTCCCGTGGGAAGCTACTTCTGCCCGCCCGAATCTGATGACAGCGCCGGCCCGGGCACCACATGTTCCGAGATTGGGTATGCCTGGCCAGACTCGGGTGGGGATCCCGAAGACTCTCTCCAAAAACGGGGGCGGGCATTTGGAAAGGTCCTCGAAAAGCGGGCTAGAAAGGAAGTCCACATCTGCGGCAACACTTTCACCTTCCAATACCCGTCAAACGGCGTCGCCAAATCAAAGGGCAACCTTCCTTACGGGTTTACCACCACCGCCTGCAACGATTTCAATTTCGACGTTCTCGGCATCGACGGCGTCACCGGCGTCAATTACGACACCGAGCACGTTCTTGAGGCTCAACTTATCAAACTATTCTTTGATGAGGTTGACCATGATAACTTCAACACCTTCCCCCACCCGGATCCCACTCAACCAGCAACCACCCAACTCGGCTTCTGTGACCTTGTCAATGTGCTGTGGAACATCAACCCCGTTGTCATCCCAAACCTCGATAGCGCCTTTACCGGCCAGGCCCTCTCCCCCTTCCAACACGTCGTCGCCCAGTTCCCCACCACAACATGGAACGTGGCCGAGTACGTCCGCCTCGAGCGGGACATCAACTCCCCCGCCAAGGCCAACGCATGGGGCGACAACCAAGTGGCCGACTTCGACAGATGGATCGGCGGCGACCCCAACGACTACGGCAGCAACGTCAACCTGGACACCCCCGTCTACACGGGCCTCATCACCACGCTCGAGGGCGCCGAGAAGATCAT
This sequence comes from Chaetomium tenue, assembly GCF_020726465.1. Lineage (NCBI taxonomy): Eukaryota > Fungi > Ascomycota > Sordariomycetes > Sordariales > Chaetomiaceae > Chaetomium > Chaetomium tenue. The sequence goes on from NW_027117335.1 coordinate 1,480,448, forward strand.
GCGGTCGATGCGCGCCATCCTCGGCTCGCGCTTCTACCACAACAACCCCACCATCATGGCCATCCTGCAAGCCCAAAAGGCGCGCGTGGGCGAGGTGCTCCGGCGCCTCGACACCGACGTCCTGCCCAACAACCCCCCGCAGGCGGGCTGGACGGCCTGGGCGCCGATGGGGCTGCAGGGGAAGTGGGACGCGTTCATGCGGGGCAAGATGGCGCTGGCCGTGACCAAGTCGAATAAGGTGCTGAACGACATCCTGCCGCGCATGCAGGTCCAGTGGGCGGACCAGGCGCATAGGGACGCGGCTGTCGAGGACGTTAACGATACGGCGGCGGAGAAGCTGGTGAAGGTGAGGAAGCGGAGGTTGATTAATACTATTGATACCTTCGCCGAGGCTTTGAGGGTGGCGCCGGCGTGGCAGTGGGCGTTTTAGGGGAGTTCGCTATCTTTGTACGTGTATGTGCCACGATAGGTCAGGGGGTTCATTTTATCATCAGTATATAATTCAGTTCATCAGCTTGTGTTTCATTGCAGGTCATATTAATTTAGCCAGCGGTCGACTAAAACTTACGGTAATTTCCCCGATGCTTCAAGCTGGGTCGTACAGGTACCTATAAGCCGCCCCATCTCAGTTATACGGCGCTCAGCCTGGCCACGCTCATCTTTGCGCTTCGGCCACCGTTGATCGACATCCTGAACGGGGTCTTCCTCCTCGTCCCGCGCCTCCATTGCAAACTCCGTCGGGTTGTGAAAATGACGCGCCCAACCAAAGCTGGCTCTGAGTTTGTCATACGTCACGACGATCGTAGGGTTTCTATGAAAGAGTCATATCGGCTTCGTCATTCGGAATAAGGACGAGGAACCTCGTAATCCCATCAGCCAAGTGGGCAGCCGAGGGGCGATAATAAGGCGGTGGTATGCCCTCAGAGCCGACAAAAGCATGGATTCCACGTGTTTACGATCACCTTGCCTTAATTACGTTAATTTACTCAACTTTTCGGATGGACACCAAGTTTGGGATGGACAGTAAGTTTTAGGTAATCACCTCGGTGACACCACTAACGTGGTTAGGTAGCCACAGGCTAAAGGATGTCACGGGCCTCACCCCTGAATTGCGCAACTACCACCGCGAATGCGCAAGGCGGGAGGTGAGTAACCTCATGGGGTGTTTAAGTACGAAGGAAAATGGGCAACTCCTTCCAGTCTCCATCACCGGCACCGTTTACAGTCAGGTCGACGCTGGCGGGGGGTCACAAGGCATTGGACAGTCGGTACGGAGCCGGCCCCACTCCGGTCCGGGAATGTATTGCGGGCGCCGGGATGCCGGCCCCACCTTTCCAGACCATCCGGCTCAGGTCCGCCCTGCGTGGGCTTAACCCACGTAGTCTAAGGCCCCGCAGTCCTGTCCCTTCCTGTTTGTTTGCGTTCCACATTGGTTTTCCGTCCCCCAAAAACACAGATATCTACGATTCCGTTCTTGCTGCGTTTTCACAGAACGGGAACAGGCTCTCAGCCGGTAAAGGCGGGGTTATCATTAGCCCGCATCGGTTCGGAGGCAGTCCTTGCATGGAGGCAGTCGACTTGCATGGCCACTGCCCAATCACGGTCGAGGCGAGGGAGCCTTGCTGCATGGGAACTGCACATCGACACCCTCCTCCCTCCATGCTGCAGGCTGCGGCATATTGCGCAGGATGGATGCAGCCAAGACCAAGGAGGCCGTCGTCTGCGCTGAGGGTCGAGGTCTACTTAAAGTCCCATTTTCCCGCCCAAGCTACCTACCTATCGAATCTGGGCACATCAAATCTCAACAATCGGTCTGTAGCCACAGGCCGGTCAGCCGTGCAGGCCGGCCACGCTCCCCAGTGCGTCTTCCCCGTCCCCTCTTTGGCTTTCGCCACCGCTTATATGAGTTACATCTCCAGGTTTCGACTCTTAATCGTTCGCCCGCGGGGGCATTCCCAGCCCCCGCCAAGTCAGCCAAATTCCGTGGCAATGGGTTGGTGATCACAACCAAGAATTTCTTCGTGATCTTGATGCGATTCCTTGTCCGGAATTGGACCAAGACGGTGCAACTTTCGCTCCGGGACACTCCGCCTTGGCATTTTCGGAAAATGAAGCGCATCAGGATCACGAAGAAGCTCTTGTTATCGATTGCTTTGGGGGGGGGTTGGAGGGTATTGGGACCTTGGGAAGATCTGGAGATCTTCTCCGATCCGACAATCTACCACATGTCGGACCAGTCATTGCAAGTTATTCAAGTTATTCGACCGACCTTTTGGCACCTTTTTGTGCACTACCATCACACCCCAACGACGTCTTCGACCCGAGCTTTGCCCTCGCACTCGGGCAATCGGCTTCGCTTCTGACCAACACTTCGACTTCCGCCTGGCCTGGGGTGTCCTATCCCACCCAGCCTCTTCCATCCAGTCTGCTTCCCGCAGCAGTGGTTCCGCTTCCTGCTCTACCCGTTCGGACGCCGGCGCCTGGGTTTCACTCCGCAATCGACCCCGGGCGCAACTTTCAGCAGACAACCTTCAACGGGCCGCCATTGGGCGTTTGGAACATCGACTTGAACAACATGGAGGCGCTGGCCTGTTCAAATGACGCCATCTTGATGAACGAAGATCACCTCGCTTGCGGCCTCCAGTTTTGGCATCCCTCATCGACCTCAGTGCCGTCCAGTCCAACATCCGGCACTTGGTCAACGCCACGCTCAGCTAGCCACGCCACTTCCAGTCTGGCTTCATCGAACTCCGGCAGCAGCCCAACGCCAATACATCGGACACACTGGAAGCCAAGGATGAGAGACTCATTTTCCTGCCGCCGGTGTCCGAAGAAATTTAGCGACCAGGTCAAGCGCAACCGTCACCAGCGGGAGCATGTAAAAAAGCTCCCCTGTTCAATTGCTGGGTGCGATCAACGATTTCCTACGACATCGGCCTTGAAAAAACACCGAGACAGCATAGCACATGGGGGAGAGAAAAGATTTCAGTGCTCAAGGTGCCCAGACAAGGCCTACACGCTAAAGTATAACTTGCAACGACATGAGAGGAAGGCTCACAGTGTGGGCTTGCTCAAGAGGTGAGGGCGCTTGGCCCTCGACTCTTAGAATGGGAATGGAAACTGCCCGCGGACCCGTCGGGACATTGCCCGACCGGGCCCGCGAGTAGTAGCGTCGCCGGCGTCCCCGATCCTCTATGCCTTTCCGCCCCTGCAAACTTAACCTCTCAGTGACCCGAGATACCACCTATTCCCGACTTCGCTGCTGTCCCGGGTTGGTACAAGCCGGGAGCAGATGGTGTCTCGGGTCACTAGAAGTTTTGTTTGTGGGGCGGAAGGGTATAGAGGATCGGGGACGCCGGCGACATTACCGGCTCGCGGGCCCCATCGGGCAATGCCCCGACGGGTCCGCGAAAAGGCTTCGCTCTCATTGAGTAGGGTTCCTGTCGAAAGTCGGGAGGAACCGACTCGCTATCCTGTATCTAAATTTAGGTTTAGCGCAATGAGAAAGGTGTATTGGAAGCTTGTGCGCTCGTTTATTTGGTAGTACATCCCAGGACTATCGCTGACCTACCGACAACATTACGAATACAGGCATGCATTCTGGGGAACAACCCAACACTAACACATATGCATATGCTCATCCATCCTCCCCAAACGCCGGCCTAGCGGCTAGCCCCAAACCACCGCACCTCGACAGCACAACCCATCAAACCAACGTCTCATTCCACAGCCGCCAACTCTGGTCATTAAACGTCGGCATACACTTAACCAACTCCGGCGGCGGCAACCACTCAATCGCCGTCTCCTCCCCCGTCTCCCCCGCCACCACCTCCGCCGTAAACCCCTTCAACCTCTTCACCGCCTCCCCCGCCCCCTCCTCATACTCCAAACTCACACTCGGCACCACCATAATCCTCCCATACCCCTCCCACCACAAATCCTTACAAAACAACTGCGGCTCTCCCTGATGACACTCGCCCCTCTCCCTCCTCGCCCCCCTAAACCCCACCCTTCCCTCCACCACCGGCCGCGCCGTAACCACCACCGCCCCATTCCAGCAAGCAAACACCTGAAACGGCACCCCCCTCCCCAACCTCCCCCTCGCAACAGGCTCATTCCAAAACAGCTCCCCGGCGCGCGCCCAACTCACCGTGTCGGGGGGCACGTCGAAGAAGAGATCGCCGTTGGCGGCGCGCGCCACGTACACGTCGTAGAAGACGGGGTTCGGGGTGCCCGTCCAGTCGAGCGCGCAGGCCATGTCGGCGTGCTGGTGGTGTTTTTGGTGGAGCAGTTCGAGGAGGTCGTCCGGGCAGAGGGTCACGTTGATGAAGGCGATGGTGGCGTTGGGGTGGTTGGTGGTGGTGTTGGTGGTGAGGGGGGCGAGGGCGAGGTTGCGCAGGTGGACGAGGGTGGTGAAGCGGTCGGCGCCGGGGGTGGGGGAGAGCGGGTTGAGGGGGGTGTGGAGGGTGAAGAAAGTGCGGATGGAGAGGGCGGTGAGGGTGGGTTCAAGGGCGGCGAGGAGCTCGGCGGTGCCGTCGGGGGAGTTGCCTTCTACGATGGAGAGCGCGCAGTGGGAGGGGCCGAGGAAGCGGATGGCTTCGAGGATGCTGCTGAGGAGGCGGGGGAGGATGGGGAGGCAGTTGCGGAGGTTGAGCGCGAAGAAGTAGTGGATGGGTGGGTCGGATGATGATGAGGATGTGGAGGGGTTGATTTGGAGGTGTTCATATCAGGATGTGTTGAAAGGCGGGCATTTGAGTTTGGGGAGGTCTGGGTCGAGGTTCGGATCGTGAATAGCGTGGATATGTGCCGTCAAGTTCTCTCGTGTGAGTTTTTCTGGTGATAGAGTCAGGGCGGGGACATCCTAGCACACATGCGAGTATACAGGTACAGTCACACGTACCATTTGGTGATACCTCGTAGGACCCGAGGTCCACGCTCTGAACCCGTGTCAACGGCCATGCGCTAAAGCGAATGTGAAACAGAACATAAAGGGAAGTCAACGACAAAACCGCAATTTGGGCAAAAATGACCAGCCTTCGGCGGGACATTTTACAGACACGCCCTGATGTCAGAACACAGGGCGGGGCCGGCGACGAATCGACCCCAAAGCCGGCACTAAGGCGGACTTCGCCTGGCGAAATGATGAATGGAGACTCTGGAAGCCCAAGTCAGAGTCCGTTTGGCGTCGTTTCGCCAAGAAAGTGATGTGGGAGGCGGCTAATTGTGCCGGCTACGCGCCAATAAAAAGGGGCGTCGTTGGGGGCCGAAAAACACCAAAAGTTGCACAGTACGAAGAGACCCTGGCTCGCCTGAAAATAACAGCTGACCAGCCCCTATATTGGCGTTGACGCACTGTGTGGCCGAGAAGGACATGTGCACCGCGGCGGCACGACGTTCCCTTCAACTTTGCTGTTTTGACTAGGGCTGTTTGAGGCCCCTCTAGGGCTGGAACTAAGATTGCCGCCATCAATGCGCTTCAAAATGGGGGCCGTCCCCAGCTCCAGGACCTGACCGAGGGCTGCACGAGCCGGCCAAACCGATATATTCCCCAGGACCAGTGCTGTCAGGTTTCGACCTCGTCTTGCCGGCGGCCGGCTGACCGACCCCAGACTCCCCCTATTGAAACATATTTCTCTGTTTTAATACGGTCCAATGGGTCCCTTGACTTTCTCGCTCGTGGCAGCCTTCATCGGTTCTACCAGACTGGTAGACGCCCTGGCACTGATCACCCCAGCGCCCCCTCTACCCACGACGCCCCCTGCCCAGCGCAGAGACACCGGCCCCGGAACTTCCACTTGTGGCTTCCTTGAGGGCGATCCCGCGAAGCCCTTCATTGCGCCTAAAGGCTTTAATTGCCGTCTCGACACATTGAACGGTATCTGGGGGGTCTGCCCAGTAGACGCGGAGATAGACACGCGATGCGGACTCGGCGCGTATTGCTTCGATGCTGGACCATGCAGTACCGGATGTGGTCGCCCGAGCTTGAGTAATAACTTGAAGGTCACAACACGGACATGGTAAGTTGCAAGGGCGTCCACCTTTACAGTGTACATTGCTCACACGTTGCTTAACCGCAGTTCCGGAAGAGATGGCAACGCAAGCGCCAAGTTCTGCTCGATGGCGCAGTTAATCGTCAACCCTGGCCTGTCCTTTGACTACATCGATTGTGCTCAAAGCCCGGGGGAAGCGACGTATTTCCTCACAGCCACGGCTTTTCTGGATGCGACCGCGGTTATACCTTTGCCATCATTATCACCAGGAGGACCATCATCCTCATCATCATCATCATCATCATCATCATCATCCCCGTCGTCATCACAACCATCATCGTCATCGCCTTCTTCGTCATCACGATCTGGTGCATCGACAGCGACGTCGACCACGAATTCGTCACCTCTATCTGCTACCCCTCCCACTACTACCAGCGTTGACAGCGGCAGTGCAGGGGATGGCGGGAGCAACACGAACAATACCGGGGCGATTGTCGGAGGGGTATTGGGTGGTTTAGCACTCGTTCTCGGCTCTGTCATTGCCCTGGTGTATGTGCTAAGGCACAACCGTGGTCGGCGCCCCGAACATCAAGCGGACGAGGGAATGCAACAAGGGATGGGGAGTTCATCGGAAACTGAGTGGAAACATGCTACTGGGGGATGGGGGCCAAGCGAGCTGGGAGACAGTCGGTCAATACCAAGGGAGTTGGACAGCCGATCAGTACCAGGGGAGCTACCAGCAGACCATCCCATTGCACGGCCGAGGGTCCCCCCTGTAGAGTTACCCGCAACTCCCAGACCGTACCGTGAGGGAGAATAACAACAAGTTACGACACTTTATACCGAATACACCAAAGAAACACAAAATGCCAAGATGAAACGTACTTCGAGAATGATCACCGATTCTACGCCGTAGGGGATTGATATCCGATACTATAAGATGTCTGCAAGTGGAAGGGAAACGGTTGGAACTTTCTCACCTGCTTTAAAGCATCAGCCGCAACATGGCCGCGTGGATTCCAACTTCCGTTTTACATTAGCCTTCCCGGCGCAAATTCATGGAAGTCCTGGGCTCCCATGCTTCGAAGAAAACACTTCGACTCCCATGATCCATACATCAAAGCTGCAATGAAAAAAGCCCCTCCGAACTTTAAACCGCCCTATCCTTGTCGGGTTAAGAAATACCAGGCCCTGTCTTGGGGATGTTTGGGCGGGCACCAATGACGGGCTGTGGTTTGAGACCCGGCCCCGTCTCGTGACGGTCCTAGCTGAACCAGCATATGCACGCTTGGCTCTGTTCAGCTGCCGGCGGGGAGGCATGGCAGCTTGTCTTGGAGTATAAACAAACCTCTTACCACCAGTCGACTCTAAATTGGCCCCTCCCACAACTCAATCCGTCTTCCTTGACCTCCACCACTGCCCACCTCATCGTAGCCAAATTCAAGGTATACACCATGTCAGGACACGGCCAGGGAGATGAATCGGCGCCGCTCCTCCCACGCATTAACGGGGTCGCGCACGAAGGGGAAAGCGGCCGCAGTGGCTTCCACCCTCGCCACTTTTTCTCGGTACTATGGCGTAGCTCCAGCCAGGTGTCGATGCTCGTCAACATCCTCTGGCCCTTTGTCCCCGTCGCCATCATCCTGCATTTCGCCACCGACGCACCATTATGGACCTTCGCAACGAGCTACATCGGCATGGTACCCGCAGCCAACCTGCTCGGCTTCGCAGGCCAGGAATTCGCCCGAAAAATGCCCAAGGTAGCCGGCATCCTGATCGAAACCACCTTCGGCTCCATCGTCGAGATCATCCTCTTCATCGTGCTCATCGCCAACCACTCCTCCTCCCAGGGCGGCGGAGGCGGCAGCGACGACGGCAACCTGATCCCCGTCATCCAAGCCGCCATCCTCGGCTCCATCCTCACCAATCTGCTGCTCTGCCTCGGCCTGTGCTTCTTCTTCGGCGGCCTGCGCCACGCCAGCCAGAAGTTCCACGCCATCGTCTCCGAGGTCGGCACCGGCCTGCTGCTGGTCGCTGCTTTTGCCCTGCTCATCCCCAGCGCCTTTTACTCGGCCCTCAAGTCGGAGGCCGCGCCGGATGCTGACCAGCCGCTGCTGGGTGCGCTGCATGAGACGTTTACGCGGGGCAAGCTGCAGACGGACGTCCTGCAGATCAGTCGGGCGGCGTCGATTGCGCTGATGGCGGCGTTTGCGCTGTATATTTGGTTTTGTACGAGCAGCCAGCACAGTATTTTTGATGAGGTCATTGAGATGGACGAGCATCGTGATGCGGACCGCGAGGAGGACTTGCAGAAGCCCAAGTTTACTATGACTGAGGCCTTGGTTGCATTGGCTGTGTCGCTTGTCTGCGTGACGTTTCTTTTGATCTTGTTGGTTGGTGAGATTGAGCATGTTGTGAAGAGTGGCGTGCCGGATCAGTTCCTGGGTTTGATCTTGTTGCCGCTGGTGGAAAAGGCGGCTGAGCATCTGACTGCTATTGATGAAGCCAGGGGTGAGTATCCTTTTTGTCTGCCGTTCTTCACCACAGAATTGCTAACTCCTTCCTCTCTTAGATGGCATGATCAACGTTGCACTGTACCACTGCCTTGGCCCTTCCATCCAAACAGCCCTTTTCAACGCTCCCCTGGCTGTCATCATCGCATGGATCATGGGCAAGCCCTTGGATCTCAACTTTGAGATTTTCATGGTTGGCCTTCTCGTCCTGTCGATTCTGGTAGTCGGCAACTTCCTCCGCGACGGAGAATCGAACTGGCTCGAAGGTGCACTTCTTGTGGTACGTATTATGACGAGCTTTCCTGGATCTTCGAACTAAGCGGATATCAGGTTGTCTACATCATCATTGCCATTGCATGTTGGTACTACCCGGACCCCGAGGTTGCAACTTCCAACGGTTTGGAAGGGTCCGCCGTGGTCAAGGTTACTATGACCAAGGATGCACTTGAGCAACTACAGCAGCTTGTGGCTGGATTGGTGCAGTGAGGGGGACTTTGCCTGGCGAAGTGATGAATCCAGACTCTAAAAGTCCAATCCACAGTTCGTTTCGCCAAGGAAGTGGGAGGCGGCTTCAAAATGGGGGCCGTTCCCAGTTCGAGGATGTGGCCTAGGACTGAAATAACCACATACTTAAGCCAATATATTCTATGATTATATCGTACGGGCAACCTAGGGGATGTTTCCTGGACCATTCCACTTCGACCAAGATCCCTGCCCGTTCTCGGGTTTTAAGGGGTCTGGTCACAGCGAGCGGGTTTCAATTCAAAGCGCCGCGAGTGTTAAGTATACAGACGTGACGCAGGAGTACCGTCGGTTAGATCACTAACCAATTCCGAGATCCCGGAGAGATAAGCACGGGACAGATCTGGTTAGTACAACCCTCGAATAGGTACCTCGCTGCGTCCTTAGATAGCATCCCTCCTCGTGCCACTAATAACTTTTCTTCGGTTACTCCCCCTTCTTTTTCGCCTCGTTCTCTTACGCAATCATGTCATCCGCGGCATGCTTTCGACCTTGGATACCACCTTGGCCTCGAAGTCTTCCAGAAACAATCGGACCCCCGCGAGATAGTCTTCCTCCGTTAACGACTCCGGGTCCTCGGAACGGCCTGCTGCGCCAAAGTCACCTTGGAGGCAACAACGGACAATGTCGGCATATCTGGCGCCCATCTTGCTCCGCAAAGCCTGCACGTACTTAGTCCGGAGAAGCGTAGCGAAGGACTGTGCGTCTTTCTTCCCGGCCTTGCGTGAGATGGGCCCGATGGGACACCACAAGCCGATTTCCAAAAGGAGCACGCCCAAACTGTAGACATCAAACTCCCTCCTGTAGGACTGCGCGATGCAGTCCGCTCCCTGAACGAGTTCTCCTCGTTCTTGTGTCCCAGCCGGAGGGGGCGACCGGTCCGGATGCCAATACAGCATGTGCTCATTCTCACTCGGCGGTGGAACGCGGCGCGTTTGAGCCCCAGAACTCTGCCCGGGATGCCCGGCCGACTGTGGCTGCTGGTGATACGCCGAGGCAAGCCTCTCGCTGAGCTCGAGCTGGGCATCCCGCCGCGAGAACGAGAAGGCGCCCAAGAATGGGTGCGGAAGGCCGTCGTGAATGCCATCATCATCCTCGCTCGCCGGCACATCGCCGCGTAGCGCGGCATCATTTTCGAACAGCAGCACGCTCTCGGCCGTTATGTTTTTATGCAGCCAACTGACGCTCAGGAGGCGGTAGACGCTCAGCACAAGGGAGTGCGCGCAAGCAAGGCGTGCGTCCTGGTCGCGCCGTGTCCCGTCCGCGTGGTCGCGGTGCAGGCGTTCGCGGAGCGAAATCGGGGTGGCTGTGGATGCGAGTCCTTCTGGGTATGCGTACACAAGCCCATGGCGAGAGTTCTTCTCGTCATGGACATAGCCAAGGCAGCCGAGTACGCCGGCGCTGGGTAGCGCAGAGAGCTGCTGTAGCTGCAACGTGAGCATGTGCACTCGGCTGTCCAGGTACGAGCGTGTCTGGCGGCTGGACTGCGTCGAATAGTACCGCCATTCGAGGACCGCAGGCGAAGAGCGGAACGAGACGAACTCGCGATGCTGGACTAGGTATGTTGCCGCTGCGCTTGGGGAGGCGGGTTTGACATCCGCCAGGCGGATCTTGACGTTTTCTAGGCCTATTAGACTGCGTGGAGCAGCAGGGAGAACCGCCCCAATGGGGTTGCGAGACTGAATCCCAGGGCCATTGTTTGCCGCCGTTTCGAGCTCAAGGCTTTTCAAGGCCATTTGCAACGTGACTACCGACCGGTAAGGTGCTAACTGAGCGACGTCGAGCGAGGCCGGCGCTTCGAGAGCAACACCCGCTCCTTCGGCAGTATCCCTGATCCAGCTGGTAATCGGCCCCGAGGTCGTGACGCCCCTCTCGACCCGCCGTTCAAAGCTGTGGGCATGCGAGGCCGGTAGGGCGATGGCGAGATCGTTGTTGTACCTGCACACGCCCTCGTACAGGGCGTTGAGCTGCTTGTTGTCTGCCGCCACCCATCGAATCGTGTTCCTCACGCCTATCTTTCTAGTCCCCGTGTTGTTGTCAGCTCCTAGGCCGGGGGGCGGAGTACTGGGCCGCGCTACCACGGCATTCTTGGATCCGAGATGAAGCTTGAGTTGTTTGATTCTCTCTCCCCAGTCGCCAAATCGAGTCTCGGCGGAAGCTATTGTGACACCGTCGTAGCGGCGGATTATGGCGTCTGCTTCCTTTAGATTGCCGACCATGTTCTCAATTGTTCTCTTGACGAGAGAGAGGAAGATGTCGGCCCGGAACTGACGTGGTAGATGTGAAAGAGCCTGCGCCTCATCCCACGGCCTTGCCAGATCTGGTTGGGCTCCTTGGTAGTGCTCTTGCATGAGAATATCTCCAAAGCCCGACTCCACAACCCACGACGCAAACCGAATCCGTTGCCATTGTAGGTGGATAAAAAAGCCCTCCAGGTCGCGCTCTGTGCTCCTTGCGGTTGAAATGATATCGAGGAGGTCGATGCAGCTTTTGACCACACCAATCACTCCCAGAACGCCGCTGACTGCGCCAAAAATTTCGAACCCAGACATTGTGGCCGCGAGGATGGGCGAAGCTGGTGTATATGCTGAGATCCTGACTCCAGGTGCTGGGTGCTCGGCGAGTCTGCGTGACAAGTGGTGTGGTTCTCCAGGGGCCGTCTAAGAGCTTTCAAGCCCAAGTAAACCATGGGAAAGACTGAGGCCTTTTCAACGCAACACAGGGAACTTTGGGTGTGCATACATACACAATACAGAAGCACAGCCCCTACGCCATCCTCCGGCACAGCCTTCCCTCCGCCAACCAAACAAAAGCCCCCCTTTCACGCTTGTTTTTCAGCTTCGGGAGCTAATCGTATGGGCGGCGCCAAAGGCTTCCCTGGGCCAATTAAATCGGGAATGGATCGCCAAAAGACGGTCAGGCAACAGTCAATAACTATTTCGTAGCTCGCGTGGAATCCTGGCGCTTAAGGACGGCGAGGCTCTGGGCCTCGGCGTTCCTTCAAGATGCATGCCCCCTCGCCGGGTAGGTCTAGAGGTATTAGTACTAGGCCATAGCCTCATTACACAAAGTAATAAGACCCTAACTCTGATCGACAGCACCGAGTTTGTAGTTTCCCGGCGATTCAGCAGGGCCCGAGTGGATATGTCAGCCTCCGGACGCTCGACAAGGACCGGAGGCGGCGACGGCGACGGCGACGGTTTGGACTCGGAGAGCATCCTCGACGCCTCAGTCTCTTTTGCACACCGCACAACTACCCGCCTCCCCCGTGACGACAGCGTCGGGACCAACATCTACGACCAGGAGCAAGTTGACTTCCTAGCCCTCATTACCGCCATTGCGGACCTCTACACGCAGGACGATGTGTTGGAAATGCAGTGTCGAGGGGAGGGTGGGCGGAGCAGTGGCATGGCGGTTTCGCGCGGCGCCGTTGGCGAGGTCTCTGCCGTGTACGCCGCTTTCAAAAACAGGCCCAGGACGGCGACCCCAGAGCAAGGGAGACGACGCAGACACATCGTGGTGCTCAAACGAGCCCGCGACAAGATGTTTTTGCCCGATGGGGACCACAGCAACGCGGACATCGCTCGCAGCTTCATTACGGAGATCCGGATCCTGAGCCACAAATCACTCAGGCAGCATGCTCACATCGTGAAGCTGCTTGGTGTGCACTGGGATCATATTGACACGGTAAGGGGATACCGTGCGTGGTAACCGGCCTTGCATAAGATTAATCGCGGCGGTGCATAATTAGGGGTGCCCCGAGCCGCTACTTGTCCTCGAGAAGGCCGAGGCTGACCTGGCCAGCGCTCTCAAGCCGTATGCCATATCTTTTCTTCCCAACACGTACATGTGATAGTTACGGTGGAGAGATGACACTGACCTAATCGCTGTTTGAACAGAGATAATCCTTACTGCCCTCTCTCCTTCGAGGCAAAGCGAGCCATTGCCCTAGGCATCGCTCAGGGGCTATCCGCCCTCCACAGAAGCGGCATTATCCATGGCGATATCAAGCCCGAGAACATCCTTCTTTTCAACAAACCCATTCTTCACGCCAAGATAACCGACTTCAGCCATTCGCTCCTCGATACAGGAGAGACGCGCAAACTGGTCGGCGGTACTGAGAAATACGCCGGCCCTGAGTGGCAGAGATCGGCACCGACCGGTCAGCTGCTAAAGACGGACGTGTATTCGTATGGCCTCGTCTTTAGCGAACTGATGCTAGGACACCGCATCACCGAATTGTTACAGCTGTACCCACCGCCCAACGTCTCTTGGCCGCCGCTGTCTGCGCCAGAGTTATTGCGAAGTCTTAAAGATGAGGACGACATGTGTCGATATCTCTGCAACTTGACATGCTACAGTGTTCACCAAAGGCCCGAGGATCCGACGAGCTCCGATCAAGACATCCAGCTGGTGTTCAGCGTTCTGGAGAGCACTGTGGTGCTACATCCGGAAAAAAGAGACCTGGAGAAGGTCATGAGCATACTCCAAGAAGGCGGTAGCACGTCGGAGGAACACTCGCGCATCGAGCGGATAGAATCGCTCCTTAGCTCCGAAGCTGTAAGCCCCATCTCCCTCACCGAGCTCTGCAATCCAAGACAAGACTAACCCCTCGAATCCCCCAAGATATCCATCCCTTACTCGTCACTGCGATCAATAAGTCACGTTGTCATGGACCAAGTTGTCCGGTCACTTCGATCTGTCTCGCTGTCCCAAACGGACACACGCAGAGGTGCTGCCCTTATGGAGCTCGCCATGTGCCATGCATCGTTCATCGCTTGTTCCACCCGGGAGTCCACCTTGGAGGACTTCTCGCCAGATGCGCAGGCTTCCCAGAGTTTCAACGCACTAGTCTCTGCCGCAACCCTAGGTAATCCTTGGGCCCGAGCGGCTTCGCACAGAATCTCTCTGGCGCTGGGCCAGCAGATGTCGACCGAGCTTTCCGAGATAATGAGAGACTGGCTCTTCACCGAGGCCGCAAATGGGTCCCGCATCGCGCTGGAGTCGCTGTTGGACCTGGATCCTCGGCTGGCTCAGGAGGCTTCCAACAAGTACATCCGCCAGGCGATTCTGGGCAGCGACAACGACCATGCTGCTGACCGGGCCCACAACCCGAGCCACCCCGGGAGCGATAATTATGATTCCCTCCTCCTCCACTTGGCGGCGTCGGCAGGGGACAAGGAAACGTTGGAGGCGGTCTTGCGCTCACGGTCGGAAGGCCGCCTCGGCTCTGCCGTGGTGAACAGGAGAAACAACCACGGCGACACGCCGCTTCTCTGCGCCGCTAGAGCTGGCCGTTCTCACCTCATCACACTCCTTCTCGATCACGGTGCGGACCCAACCATCACCAACTCTCTTGGAGAAACGCCCCTGCATTTCCTTGACAAATTCGATGGTTCTGATATCCCAACTGCGGTCCGTCTCCTGCTTGACGCCGGCGCAGATCCTGGCCACGAAGCTACGGGGTTCTCGGGGAGCGCGTACATCGAGACACGGCCCATCGGACGGAGCTGCCCCCGCCTACGAGCTGTCTTTGCCAATAGCCCGCTGGCGCTTGAAGCTCTTCTGAGCCAAGAGGATGGCGATGGCATAGCACGCACCATGCTCCCATCGGCCGGGACACAAGCGACGCTGCTGGCGTGGGCGCTGCGGCTTCACCACTGGCGGATACTGGAAGTGCTGGAGCGACACCTGCGTGGCAGCGCCCTCTTTCGAGACATGGAGAAAGCCCGCGTCCGGGTTGGGTCGGCGCAGTGCTCGTTTGTGGAGCTCTGCATCATGGGCTGCCAGCCCGCTGGCACATCCCACTCGGGACTAGACATCCCGGAGCCGTTCCTGCGGATGCTGAACCATGGGGCGGATCACAAGCGCGCACTGGAGCGGTCGCTCGAGTTCCTCATGTCGCACGAGCCGCGCTTCTTCGTCACATCGTGCGGAACAGCCAGGAACCCGCTCTTTTATGCCATCCAACAGGGCCACCATGACGCCGCGGCGTTCCTCGCCTCGGTCAACCACGCAGCCTTTGCACCGCGCGCGCTTTTCCGCACGCCGTGTAATCCTTGGGCGAGATGCAGAGAGACTCTGAGCTTGCTTGGTGGGTTGCCTCCCTGGGGGGAAGACGACCTGACCTGGGACGAATACAAGTATCGGCCCACCGACCCCATGCCTCGAAAGGATAGGATTCGGACCAGGCTTGAGCAGGAGCAAGCCTTGACAAGCCAACGGTCCAAGATGGGGAGGCCCGTCTGGTTTGCTCACGCATCGCAGTCTTTCCGAGGCTTCGGCGTGGACGGACCGGTTGGGAATAATCTGGGTCGAGACCCGGATGAGATACCTGACTCCGAGTCCGAAGACGAGGAAGGGCGAGCCGACGGTTGCCCGCACAGTAGCGCTTTGAGAAGTATCCGAGCCGTGTTGGGACAGCGAAGAACCTTGCGGTGGGCGACGGGCTCCAGAGAAGGTCGGCGTTCAGGGGCTGTGGCTGCGTCTAGCACCTCTCTCACGGAAGACGCTGATAGCAGTAACGCATTGTTAGGAGCGGTAGCGGTGGCCGGGGTGGAGGACGAAATCACGGCTATACCAAACTACCGTGGGTTGGAGGGCGAGGTGGATGCCGTGACGACGGCCATCTTGTACGGAAAACGCAAGATCTTTTACGACCTTTTACTTGGAGCGGCAGAGCAGACCATCCGGCAACCAGCGGGCTTTCCATGCTACTACGCTCGCAACGGCGACAACAACATCCAAGCCCATATCCATCGGGTTCAGCAAAACGACTCCCATGCTGAAGGTGATATCAGTTACCGGTTCCCAAAGCAGGCGTCGCGGTTCTCGGTGACGACGAGTGAGCCAAACGATAATTCAGAGGTATTCGACGGAATCCTTCGCTATCCGCTTCTCTATATGACCTTGATAGCGAGGTCCATCCACCGAGACTTGAGCCTCGCGTAAGTCTTTTCCCTCCCAACCAGCTCCCCAAGTTTCTCTGTCTGTCTGTCCGTGCAGCCACCACAGTGCTCGGTGACGAGATGGCTAACTCCTATTCCCACATTACAGGAAACTGCTCCTCGACGTAATGGGCAAGCTCAGCATCGCAGACCCGCACGGCTGGAACTCGACGTCAGAGTTTGAGGACGCGTGCATGGCGGTGGACAACGCCGGTGGCCAGACATGCCCGCTCTACCACGCTTGCTACCTGGGGTGGGACGAGCTGGCCATTCTCTTGATGCAGCGCGGGGCATCGCCGGGCTCCCGGATGTGGTGCCGGGGCGAATATCATATCAGCCTCCCGCGCTCGCTGTCGGTGGTCGCCGGCCTGTTCGTACTCACCCGGAATCACCGCGGCGAGGTCGAGCGCCTCCTGCTCAACGCCGTCGCGGCCGGCGAGCCCTTCGAGCAGATGGTCACGGCCGAGGACATCGAGCTGCTGTGGAAGTACCCACCGGGGAAACCCCAGCGAACAGGGTTGTTCCCCGAGGCTGAGCCGTGGAGGAAGGGGGCGGCGTATTGGGACGAGGACGGTCGGTTGACATATAGCGACCTCTTTGTCAAGCCGCCGAGGGACTACATCGCTCTGTGGGAGGCGATTGCCATCGCCGACTCCATCCAGGAGAGAAAGGTGCGCGAGGACGCCAAGAGCATCGTGGTAGAGGCCGCGCGGCACCGAGATCTCGCCGCGCTGCACGCCCTGATCCGAGACATGAGACTCGACCCCAACCAAAGTGTGGAACAATGGGGAAGTTTGTCCGAGGTTATGTGGATGTTCGAGGTGCGGTTCCTCCACCCTATGACGGCGTTGGAAGCTGTGAGCTGCTCAGAAGCCGTGTCAGACGAGAAATGCTCGGAGCGGGGCCTCGATCTCAAGAAGATAGATGCCGAGATCGCACAGCTGTTGGTCTCAGGAGGCGCAGTGAGGCGGGGGTGGTGGGCACGGAACACGGCCGAGGTGATCGCGAGGCAAAATTGGTACGATTGCGTTGCGGAAAGAAAGAAGGATGTCGAGTTTGAGAATGCGATGGACGAAATGGATGACTGGGACAATGTAGGAGATTGGTACCCACACTGAAGGTGTCCAAGGCAATCTTCTAGTCTAATGACTATAGTATCGCCGCGTTCTGAGTGCCTGTCCTGATTATGTATCCCAATATCCCTCTTACTCCGCTTAACATCCCAAACATTACAACTCCCGGGCCTTCCTCTGGCTCGAGGGCGCACTCCCTGCGGTACTCATCACGCCCGCTCGTCTACAATCCCAATTCACCTCCGGCACATGATTTTGGAATAATAAATTAACCGAACATCAGGTTGTCTACATCACCATTGCCATTGCATCTTGGTACTACCCGGACCGAGGTTGCATCTTCGAACGGTTTGGAAGGGTCCGCCATGGTGAAGGTTACTATGACCAGAGATGCACTTGAGCAACTTCAGCAGCTTGTCAAAGCTGGATTGGAACAGTAAAAAATGACTTGACCAAAGTAACAGAGACTATCAAGGAAGCGGTATGTTGGCGGGACCCCTGGTCTAGTCGTTCTGCACAAGTTCAGGCTATAGGGGTCAGGGGCCAGGGGGGAGGCGATCGATTTCGGCTTAAGACCGAAGCTGTTGATTTCAGACCATGCAAGAATCGTACCCAACTTTTCAGTAAAGATAACCGCCGTGGTGAAACCCAACCCATCTCCTTGATCGGTCTGGGCGTGTAGAATCTGCTTCGATTGCAGCCACCGGGCCGTAACGGGATGGAGGGGGGTCGGAATCAGGGTGTGACAAGGGAGGCCCACACCACTATCACATCGGCGCGATGATCGCGGCGCAGCAGCGCTTAATTGCCGGCCGATGCGACGTTGCTTCAACTTGCTTGTCTCTCATCGGTGCGTAAATATCATCATGCATCCATTATTTGTACCTCCAAGGCTCCAACTCGTTCCTTGCTGGTTATGGGAATTCTTGGAGTTAACGATGACCTCGGATGGAAACCAACAAACAAACGAATGTTTGTTAACTTGAAACGCGCCTTCCAATGCCGCCTGAATTAATTCCGGAGTATGCTTTTAAAGAACGCCACAGCGCGTTCCAATCCCCCGCGCAACTCGGCGATCGTCAAACCTCCTAATTACCACTTCTCACGATGAGGCGACCTTCCCTTCTCGTTTTGCCCACGGCATGCCTACTACTCGTGGCCATTACTCTCTACATTCGCCGTGATCGGTTCACCGGGACTCACTTTTTACCAACCGACCGTTTACAGCCACATGTGGGAGGCAAACATTCATCGTCAGAAACTGGGGGGTTGCCCACCGCGACGGGTTCAGCGCAGCGTGAGTCACGGCATTACATCGTTACGAGCATGATCTAACCTTGGGTCCTTGGCCAGCAGTTGCCCTACCGTTGGAAACCACGGCGTCATATGTAAAGTCTATTATGAACATAGACAGCACCGCTCTCCCTCGCCTGGAATGCCCCAAGTTTGAGCTCTCTCGATATCAGCAGCTGCAAGTCCATGTCACCGACAGCGACGCCCCCGATGCCACCATTCAGTATTTTTTCGCCCTAAACCTCCGCCAATGCGTCAAACTTCTCCCGCGGCTCATCGGCAGCGTAGTCGAAGCCATGCGGTTCCTAGGCCCCAAACACTGCGCCCTCTCCATCGTCGAGGGCAACTCAAACGATGGCACGGGCGAGGTCCTGGCCGCACTGCGCCCGGAGCTCGAAGCCCTCGGCGTAACCTACTACTTCAGCACGACAACCATCAACCCCAAAAAAGGTGACCGCATCACCGCCCTCGCCCAACTCCGCAACCTCGCCATCCAACCCCTCCTTGACGCCACCGACCCCAGTGGCAGCAGCAGCAGCAACCCCAACCACCGACAACCCCGCCACCACCACCATAATCTTCCTCAACGACGTTGCCATCTGCCCCGACGACATCCTCGAACTGACCCTCCAACACACCACTCTCAACGCCGACATGGTGTGCGCCATGGACTGGACCTACGTCGGGCGCGACCCGACCTTCTACGACGTGTGGATCGCCCGGTCCCTCGCGGCGGGGGACTCCTTCTTCGAGATCCCGCCCGACGGCAACTGGGACTCCGCGTGGAACCTGTTCTGGAACGATCCCGTGGCGCGGGCGCGCTTCGCGGCGAGGCAGCCGTTTCAGGTGTTTTCGTGCTGGAATGGGGCGGTGGTGTTTCGGGCGGCGCCGGTGGTGGAGGGGGGGGTGAGGTTTAGGAGGGCGCGGAAGGGGGAGTGTCATCAGGGGGAGCCGGAGCTGTTTTGTAAGGATTTGTGGTTTGGGGGGTGGGGAAGGATTGCGGTGGTGCCGGTGGTGAATTTGGAGTATTCTGATGAGGGGGGGGGGAAGATCAAGGAGGCGAAGGGGTATGCGTCGAAGTGGGTGGGTGCGCCGGAGTGGAGGGATGAGGGGATTGAGTGGCAGGCGCAGCCGCCGGAGAAGGTCAAGTGCATGGCGAAGTATGATGCTCAGTTCTTTGAGGCTTGGAATAAGACGCAGCCAGGGACTTGAGCGGGTGGTCGAAGAAGCTATTTGGTGGTGTGTTGGGATAGGGTAAACAACACGTACGGTCAAGAAGCGAGCCGCGTCGGGGGACGGCGGAGAATGGGATCATGGGAAGCAGCTGTGCTATCGACACACGCCGTTATGAATCCGATCCAGGACCGAGCAAGGGATGGGTTGACTCAGTTCATTTCTGCCCCGTCGCTTGAGAACCGCCATGTTACCCCGAGGGCAGTCGGCAAAACAAGGCTTGATGGGATGTCCTTGTTGAAGTGGCGAAGAACTGGCCCTCGCGGGCAGCGAGATATTAGATTGAGACAACAAAAGGGGCGAGTTGAACCCTCTACTGATGAGAAAATGGGCTGCATTGAGGATTTCACAAAGGCCACGAGAGGGAGTAATGAATTACAACATGGTGATTGGCAATGCAGTGCTGTGGTCCAAGGGACTTGGACAATGGAATCACTGCTTACCGCCGCTAGGTATGACCCGGAGTGGAGTTTAGAAGTTAACTGAACCACTTCGCTTTCCACTTACTGCGACGGCGATTCATCAATGAGTAGATAGATGGAGATTAAATTTGTGCCCTGACTTATTCCTGTGCCCCTTCTCCCTCCCCCCGTTCCATGGCGATTTTGTCTAGGGAATTACATGACGGCACCGACACTCGGCTCTAAGCTTCAACCCAAGTAGTGCCTCGGGCAAAACAACCACCCCAAACGCCAGCCGGAGACATTAAGGTCAGCCCAAGGTGCATCCCCGAACGATGTGCCGGAGCCCAACTTGACCACAGCCAGAGTTAACACACAGCCCTCCGAGCAAGCCAAGCCTGCAACCGCCAACACCTCCCCAAACTCGACCCCCAAATTTGCCCCAGATCCGAACCAGATGCCGTTGCCGACGTCGTCAGCGCCAACCTCCCAACCACCAACAAACACGCAGAAGCTCTCCACGCAGGCACGCGCCCACAACCCATCATAGGCGACACTGATCTCCCTCTCATCACCCTACCCTCACCACCATCACCATCCCCTTCCTCAACCCCACTGTCCCCACCACTAACCCAGAATAGCCCCCCTTGAACCCTCTTCTCTTCTTCCGCAACACCCCCAGCCCGCCCCTTAAGGCTCTAATCCATCGCCCGCTTGCTTCTCCTCCACCCCCCCTTCCAACGCGCCCATATCCACAGCGATTTCGACCTGCGCTTCCGGGGCGGGAAATACACCGCCTTAGTCTGGAATCCCTACTCCAAAAAAAAACGTCGTTCGGGGTAAGCTGTGGAGGGTTGTGGTGATGTAGATAGGGTTGAGGGGACGTTGGGGCCGTTGAGGGTTGGGGGAGGGGGTCAAGCTGTTGGGGGTGAGGGATCGAGGACGGAGATGTTGGGGTTGGGGTGAAGGCGGTGCTGTTGGAGTGGGCGGGGGAGGGTGGAAAATTGAGTGATGGGGCCATTGGATTTGGGTGCGTGAAAGGGCAGGTTCATGGGACCGTTTGCTTGGTTGAAGTTAATGGCATTAGGTATTAGATTACCGCCGAAATTTTGAACTTATGTACATGAATATCTGCCGATAGCCGCCTATGCAAATCGCTCCGCCCCTTGTTTTGTTTCTGCTGCGAGTGTTGGCGCCGGTTGCGCAGGTAGTTCGTTGGGTGGCGGGTGCATAAACATGTGGTTCGGCAGCGGTTGCCCTTGCATCGACGGGGTGGAGACGGCCCCGAGGTTTTGGTATGGCCCCGGCACCTGGACGGCCCCGGGGCCGTAGATGGGTTGCATGACATAAACCGTTCGCGGCATGCGGTTCCGGGTGTTGGTTTCGTAGCAGGCGATGACGAAAAGCGCAAAGTGGATGAGCCTGACGAACACATATTAGACATGATCAGCAACCCATGTTTGACCAGACTCACGTTGTCACAACGCCAAACACGATCATGGCCCGTCCCTTGCCTTGAATCTCCGTCTCCAGCGCCCGGTCCTCGGCCGTGACCTTGGACTCATCGTACTGATATCGGTCGTTGTCGTAGCCGCTATAATCCTGGATCATGTAGCGGGGCCTCGAGATCACTCCGAAGCTAGACAGCATAAGGTCGACAATAGCCCAACCAAGCCAGGCGAGGAGGTCGATGGCCACGATGGCGCCAGGGTGGATTCCACGGTTTCCGCCGCGTTTCAAGATGCATGCGGCTTCGGCGACGTCCCAAACAAAAGTGACAATAATCTGGCGGCGGGTATATGGTCAGCTGGTTGCGCTCGTGAAAAAACTTCATGAGTGCGGGTAGCACGAGGGGTGCAACTCACGGCAGGTGCCAAAACCACCATCAACAGAGCTCCAGCCTCAATTCGCGGGTTTGCTGCCAGTGACCCGCTGAGACCAGCGAGAATGATGACGCACAGGACGGATCCCGCTCGGAGACCCAGCTTCGTCTTCCACATCCCCGGCGGGGAGACATACTTTGGCGGTAGGTTCTCCATTTGCGCGGTTGAAGATGGAGGATTGGGACACTTCAAAAGTTCAGAGGTTCAAAATCGCGAAATGCGGGCGCTTCTTTCCAGAAATAAACCCCATGATGGAAGTGGCGGAGCGCCTTCTCCTGGCGCCTGCCTGTTTTCAGCGTAGTGCGATGTTACAAAAAGCTTGGTTGCAATCAAACACGAGCCCGGCGGCGAATGGGACCGCCGAAAGCTGAAAGATTTCTCCAGCAGGGAACTTGTGCCTGAGATTGGGGTCCATTCAGGGGCCAGGCAGGTGGAGCTAAAAGAACAGGGCCCGCCAAGACACCATCCAGGCGCGCCAAAAAGTTCCAGGCGCGCCCAGCCTTGTGGGGCCCAGCGTATTTTGCAGGTTGCCAAGAGAAATGGATAATGATCGGGTATAATTCCTCGGCAACAACCTCAGTCATGGCCTCGGGTATCTCCGGCGTATTTCGTACACAAATGGGAGCCACAACTGAGCGACAACGGCAAACCCGAGCAACGCGGTCAAGTGGTTGGTTGACACTTGGGCCTACAAGAGAGGCATTTGGCAATTTTAAGGACTCAAATATTGTGCATAACAGGGTCAAATGGTATGTGTGGAGAAAGAGCCAACCGCAGGCAGCAAAACATGCCTTTTTAGGAGAAGAAATGTTTAGAGGTCAACGAGGAAAATAGACAGAGACCTTGGCTTGAAAATAATGGCCAGTGATAAACCAAGGGGAGCACTGAGATGCTCCAAAGTATCTCAACAATACTAAACATCCAGTCCATCCAGCCATCAATGCATCTAAGAATAACTCGAATTGCAAACACCAGAGGCACAACCGCATAAGCTTGATTAAAACATCCTCACTTACCTACTTTGGCTCAAGTCATTACCACCATTGTGGGGTAAGGATAGTTAATGCTAATGGTAAAGGCAATAGTTAAAGACAGTAGTAAAAAGATAGCTGGTCATTCCCATGAGGTCGGCCGATTCCGCCGTTAGTTACAAAGCAGATTAACAGACAAAGTTGATTCCAGTGTGAATCAACAGACCATGAAATTATGGGTGATGGTAGCTCTTTGGTTCGCTCCCAGGAGCTTTAGCCACTAAAGCTTCGCAGGAGCTGTCATGGAACATGTGCCGGCCTCCATCGACCAGAACGAAATCGAGAGCTGCAGCTCTTGAGAAAGGGGAACTGAAACAGCTTTAAAGGCTCAGATTGCAAGATATGTTTACACTTAGCGACTGATTTCCTCCATGCCCCCTCCATACTCCCCACGAAGCTTGTCATCTCCAGTATTGGTGCCCTAAGTAATTTGAATGCAGTGTGGGTCTGTGTTCTTTGATCAGTGCTCCTATATGTTGGTGTCAACTAAGATCTTATTGATTGGCAGCACTTTAACGACGGGCCCTTTGGCTTCTTGATTCACTGTCTCCTTGTTATCAATCGTCCTAGGAGGGATGTCAAGGTTCGTGATCAATTCTTCCATGTTGGTGATGGCCATGTTGGGGACGGGTGATTTTGTGAGTTTGGTGTGATCAGCCTTGTCCAGACCTGACAAAGGACTCTAGTCATGGACCCAGTGTTGAAAGGAGCAAACCTGAGAGTAGCTATTCTAAACCCCTGGTGACTTCTCTCAAAATCATTATCATCGATGTTCTTGGTACCCCCTCAGGCCTGGGATGGTCGAAGGATCCCATCTGACCAAAGCAGCTGACCACACCTTCTTTGAGTGAGTAGGGGCTGCCATCCGATGTGACTGCTTTGCATGGGCTGGTGGTTCGTCTTAACCAACTGCTCCGTTGCTGTTCCCCGCTGTTGTTGTCTCTCTGGCCCTGCCCCCCTTCCCCCCCTGTAGCTGGCCTTGTGTCTGGCCTTTTTCCACTGAGTTCGCTGGACCCCTCTTGCCCCCGAGGAGCTCCTATAACACTCGTCGACATTATATTCCCGTCGTCGCCATCCGTCCGTCGTCGCCATCCGTCGTCCGTCCGAACCTGAATGCAACATCTGTGAAAATGATTCCCCTTCCCTTGACCCTGTGAGCACAGCGCCGAGACCTGCAAGCAACCTTCAATGCAGCACAATAAGAGGGCTCTGTCGAGGAACAAGCCGTGACTGGTGCACCTTGTGCGAGGATTATCAACTAAATCTGGCGGCGAATGAGGCGCCACGATCCATCTGACTTTGCACTTCTGGATTTTCCTTGCCCCTCGATAAGAGCTCTATATTTTGCTGCCCTCCTCCCTCCTCTCTTCCTCTTCTTCTTTCTTCCAACTCTCTCACAACCATCTCGCCACCACCCACCTGCCCTCTCTGCCTTCGTTCTCTCTTTCTCGCTCGCCTGGTCAGCATAATCGACCAAAAGACTACCGCCATGGCGCCCACCACGCTGGGCAATTCCGCCGCGGGCGGACACGACGACTCTCCCTTCGCCAAGGGTTACCAGGCGGGGTTCCGGCTCGGCTGGAACCAAGGCTTCCAACGGGGGAAGCAGGAGGGCCGCCGCGAGGCGGCGCCTCAGACCAGGTCGCGCGAGGGCGACGATGCTGCCGAGGGCGGCGAGGAGGCCCGGGGTCGGCGTAAGTTTTTGCTTTATTGTACTCTACTCCCAGCTCTTGCGCCATCCTGCTTGGTCGCTTGAGCCCTCTGCGGTTGCCGAGTTGGCCAGTCTGGCGTGCTTTCGGTTTCTGCTGCCTGTTGCGAATCGGCGCGGCCCGCGAAATGAACACCCGGCTAACGAGAGTCTCTCCAGACCCCCGGCAACACGACCAGGGCGTCTGCCTGTTGAGCGACGCCCCGTTGTCCGAGGCCTCCTCCGACGCCTCCTCCATCCGGGAAGAGGACGTCTTCCACGACGCCAAGTCCGTCGTCTCTGCCCCCGGCTCCGAGGAGTCGGACCTCATCGACCTGTACTTCGACGCGCAGGCGGAGATCACCACCGCTGCCTCCGATCCCGGCGAGAAGGACAAGACCGAGCTGCCCGCCAGCAGCACCTCCCAGGCCCCCGTGCCCCGCGGCCATGTGTTGTCCTCTTCGGAGGACTTGTTCGACCTGCTCTCCGAGGCAGGTGAGGGGATCCCGGCCTTGTCCCCCGGCGGTAACCACCATGACAACGGCGTTGTCAACCTTGCTGTTGTGGCCGCCGCCCTTCCCGCCTCATCGTCCGCTGTCGACCTCAAGGCCTCCACCACGGAGGAGACGACCGCCGCCCTTGCTCCCATCCCCGGCGCAGGTCACAACAGCAACGAGGCCCACGTCCTCGTCAACATTGCGGACGACAGCCTAGCTCCTGCGCCCCCCAACCCGCTCACTTCATTGCCCGCTGCCGCCCCCAAGCTCTCCACCACGGAGAGGTCGACCGTCGCCCCCAAGCCTTCCATCACGGAGAAGGCGATCGCCGCCCTTGCCCCCACCCCGGGTGCAGCCCACAACAACGAGGCCCATGCCCCCGTGAATACTATGGACGACGACGATGTTATAAACCTCGCTGCTGTGGCCTCCGCCTCTCCCATTTCATCGCCCGCTGCCGGCCATATGCTCTCCGCCACGGAGAGAACGACCGTCGCCGCCCCTCCTCCCATCCGGGGCGCAGCTCATAGCAAGAACGAGGCCCACGTCCTCGTCAACATCACGGACGACAACCTCGACACCACCAAGGGCAGCGAGGACACCGACACCACCACCACCAACCTCGACATCATCCAGGCCAACGAGGACACCGACATCACCACCACCAACAACGAGGACGCCGACACCCTCACCACCAACCAAGACGACGCCACCACTCTCCCAACCCCCGTGTGGCCGTGGAACCCCCGCCCCCACAACACCCTCCCCCTCCCTCTCACAACCGACAACACCCTCCACAACATCCCCCTCCCCCCCACCATCACGCCCCACCCCCCCTCCGCCCAAACCATGTCCCACCTCCCCCCCCAGCGCACCCGCCCGCCCTACCCCACGCTGGCCGACCCGGCCCGCGACGCCGCCGCCCTCCGCGCCCAGGGCCGCACCGTCGCCCCCTCCCCCTGGCGCGTGCTCATCGGCCCGCTGAGCGAGACGGCGCGCTCGGCGTGGAAGGCTGATGCGGGGAGGAAGTATTTGCGGGGGAAGTTGAGGCGGGGGGTTGTGGCTTCGGGTGGTGGTGGTGGTTTTGGTGGGTTTGGTGGTGGTCGCGGCAGCAGTAGCCGTGGTGGTGGTTTTGGTGGTGGTTTTGGCGGTGGTCGTGGTGGCTGCGGCCAGGGCGGTTCTCCCTGGGAGGGGGAGGACGCCCTCCAATACTTTGATAGCACCGGCGGGCTGATGTTTTCCGAGCTGGTGCTCGGCGAGGGCGAGGTCTGGTACGTCCTCGCGACGTTCGACGCGCAGGACAAGGCCCGCGACGCGGTCGCGACCTTTGCCGGCTATGCGTGGTAAGTTTCATTGTTAATTTCGCCGCCTATATGGTTGGCGGTGTTTTGTTCGGGATGGCGAAGCTAACGACGGTGTGTGCGCAGCGGCGGCTCGATCATGTGGGCCTGGGCGTACCAGGAGGCGCTGTGATCTTCGGATCACAGCATGGATTGGGAGGAATGGCAATCGTGGATCACATCCGATTGCAGGTTATCAGAGGGACGGTTGGAGAAAGGGGAGTTTTCTCCCGACATTGGTCCCAGGCTACATACAGAGAACCTGAATTAAGGTTCAACCAAATGTGAGCTGGGAATTTGCGTCACCATTACCTCGACTCTTCATCAACAGGTGTCCTTCGCGTGCCTTGACGGTTCCATGTCCATGCCAGATTACACGCGCACTCAACATTTGTTCCCACACGTTTCCTTCCCACTTTCTTCCTTTGCGATCACCCCCGTCCGCCTCAAATGCTCCATGTTGCTGTCCGCCTCCCCTCATGGATACCTTGCCATGCAACACCATGCAAGCTCTTCAAAACACCTTCATCTTCCAAAGTCTGCAGGGCGTCCCGTGTCCACGCCTGGCACTTATACAGTTTCTCTCGGGGGAACAGCCGTCTCGGCCCGTCAAATTGTTTCTTTGGCGCGGGCAAGGCAGCGCAGATGCGGTCGATGCAGTTGAAATCGTCGTACTCAACCGTTCCAAGCAGTGTTTTTCCGAGAAAGGAGTCTTCGTCCCGGGTATCACGAAACTCGTACATCATGCCTTGGGCAACGCTTCCCTTGACCTGGTACAGGAAGGTCTGCAGGCCGGTATTGGGCGCGGCAGACTGGAGCGCCGCGTGTTCAACGAGGATGGCGTGGTGGTCTCCCTTGCCTCCCCCGAGTGACTCGGCGAGGAAGACGTTGTATGACGCCATGGTGTGGCTGCTTTGCCTGAGCTGGAATGAAGTGTCAGCTAGTTCCTTGAAAGTGAACAAGTCCGATGGGCGGGTTGCCGTTATTTGCAAGGCGATATTTGAAGAGTGTTGCTGCAGTACATGGCGAGAGGCACTGGAGCAGAGGAAGGGGAAGTGAATGTAACATGTGAAGATGGATAACTCTGCTGCCTGCTTGGCTGAGGTTAGGGCCGGCACTCTTCAAAGCCTGATCAGTTAAATGCTCAGTGTTTGCATTCCCACTCCGCGTTATCCTCTCACAAACTGCGCTTGGGTGAACACAAAGCACCTGTGGGGTTGACATTATTATACCGTGGGGAAGAACAAGTGAGAACAGTTCTTAGTCACATCCATGTGATCGAAATGTCCAACTCTCAATTTCCGTCCCGAGTGATTCACTGTCAACAGGAAGTCGTCGCAAGTTGACTCCGAGTCCTGGGTGCCGAGGCTGGGATCCTAATTAACACGGCAAGTTGTTACACATCACCTTCCATTCGGCCCTTTGCCCCTCCACCCTTTCGCCCATCAGGTTCTATAACCCCACATCCACCTGGTCTCATTTTCTGTCTCATTATATCTCCATTCACGTCTCTGAAGCTGACCTCCTTAATCTCGAACCTCCACCTTCGAGCTTGAAGTCAAAGGGCACTGGCTAACATCCCATCAGCCACATCAACGCGACGAGGAGGTACGCCAAAGAGTTGCGGCCGCCGGACAGGAATATGTTAAACCTTGGGTAATAATTGATTGCACGTCAATTGCCCGACTTGACGCTTAATCATACGAGAACTATGCGCTGCCAAATAATAACTTACACTCACTGCCCGGTCATGGACTGTATCCAACTCCAGCGGTTTATCCATCCCCTTGAGCAGCATGTTTGATCGCAACAATGTCCATCATTCTCCCCTTTTGTGGTGAAGGGAAGCCGCCCATCCTATGCTCAATATTGGCCTGTTCGCCCGTGGCGCAGATATGGTTTCCTAGCGGGGAATGGGCGTCGTCTGGCCTTGAGTGTCACGGCGAAGGGGGGAGACGCGGTGCAGGGTAGGCGGGTTGGCAGGTGGGAAGCTGCTGCCGCAGGCCGGAGCGTGAGCTTATGTGTGCATCTACCACAATGCGCTGCTGTTGTACGCTCTTGTATATGGGTCAAAACCTGCCCAACAACCTCACCTAGTTGGATGGTGAGAGTTTCGGTGGGAGTCTTTATTCGTCATGCTCAGGTTATTCCTTGGATGCTGGATGGATGAGTGGAATTGGACCGAGGTGCCGCCGGACGGTGAACGAGAATTGAGATCTCCGTTGTACACGCTGTCGATAGGGGGCGAGCAGGTAGCCAAGTGGTGGGTTTGGGGTGAAGGAACAACAAGCCAGACTTTGTGAGTATGGGTCCGATCGCGACTGGTGCGGCGTGGCTGTGGCTCGACAATGGTGCTGGTTTCGCGGTCAGGTCTAAAATCAATGGTCAGCGGGCAATTCATACTGTTGTTGGATACATATAATTACCGGTCAACAGTCAGTCTGCCAGATGCACAGTGTCGTCCTCCCATTGCTCTATCCCCTTCTGGCCATGGACCAACCTCTCCATATTCATCCTGACGCTGAGTCGGACGTACGGTGTCATCTCCTTATCCTTGTTGACGAACCCTCCCCCGGGCGCCATGATATCCGAGGCGGCCCCTTTCCCGTAGTGGTGGCTAAACAACGGCGGCTGCACCGTTACGCAGATCGGAGCCCTCCTCTTTTCGTCGTCTCCATCGTCGCCGGTCGTGTCCGAGCTGAGAGGGCTGTACATATCGTCACACCAATCCCGCAACATGAGGTCCCATCCCATTGTCAGGGTTTGGAGCCCAAACTGCCACAGTAACTTCCTTGCTCCCTGTTGACTAACCGCATATGCCTGTGTGCATACCGTCCCGCGTGACGGGTGTACGACCCTCGTATGTGGGGGATATTCCTCTGCGAGAGCGTCTTGCAGGGCGAAGGGGTGCGGTTTGAGATAGTTCGGGGACGGAACAGTCATGTCGTCTGGGATCGTCACCCTCAGGGATGTCGCGCCCGGGAAGTCGGCCCCGCAGTGACCGAGCCACAAGACATCCCAATCGTCGCCGTAAGGCGTAAGGCGGGGGCGAGTTCCCAACGGCAGCTGTGCGATTGGGAGCTCTGGGTCGGCGTGAGTGCTGTACTGCTCTGCGAGAGACTGCCCATTTGACGGCTGTGTGAAAGCCCTCGACGCTTGCGCGAAGACCTGCATTTGTCTCTTCAAGCGCAAATCCCAATCGGCATCGTCCTCGAGAATGAGGGCACTAGTCACGTTCTCGTGGACAATCCTGCGCCGCAGTTAGATAACAACTGGACGAAAATCGAGAACTTCCGAGCCCACCTCTGTAAAACGTCCATGTGCGCCCTCCACGACCCTTTGTTTCCCGTGGTAAACCCCCCATTGCCCTGGCGACTGGTTGGGTCCCCCGGTAGCGTCTTGTCGAGCACGTCCTTTCCCAAAACCCCGTCAACCCAAGTGATGTCGAGCGCGGACAAGGCGCCGGCCAGCGCCAAGGCGTCGCGGCGATCGGTTCGCGAAGGGAGGTTGATGGCGAAAATGTGCTGAAACTAAAAGTGCTGCCATTTAGTATATCGTTTTTAGACGGCCTCATTGCTTATGGCGAGGGCAACTTACCCCGAGAGTGCTGTTGAGAATCTCCGGGGCCGGTTTGTTTATCGCTATTATCGGCCACTGTGGCGTGCGGAACCACAGGAAGAGGGTGACGCCCACGGCAAGTGAGGCGGCCAGGATCCGGTGTCGGGAAAACATTTCGATTTCCACCCCAGTCGGAGGTTGGAATGGAGAGCGGGGTGCAAGGTGTGCAGAGGCACGGGAGGAAGCCACGACGAGGAGGCAGATGCACCTTCCCGAACATTTCTCCAGCAGGCTTCGAGTTCAATTGAAGGTTTAAAGGCGGAAGGGACGACATGGGTTTCCGAACTCTTAACGCCATTATCGCGTCCATCAAGACTCGGATCAGCTGGTAAATTGCGGGTAAAGGCAGGTCGTGCCGATCAATTGCTTCCTTCTTCTTACTGGCAAGGCACTACATATTAACTTATGGCAATCTGAAACGGCTTCCAAGTTGGGGATTTACACTGGGCGGGATGGGGCTTTATGATTGGGCCCTTTCGAGATGGCCGGGGAGGGAGCAACACGGAGGAACAAGCTCAACGTCTTGCCCTTTGGGGAAACTTGCTGTAGCATCCCCGATCTTGGCCAGGACTGAACCGTGCCCGTTCCTCCCCTCGTTGAGTGGCCAAGCCGGGTACACAGTGAAGCCAAACAACCATTACTTCCATTTCCATTAGGTCAGGTACCTACCGTACCTACCTACTTAAGGTAGGTCGTTATTAGGGAAGTAATATACTGTATACTATCATTAAGCTTCCTGCCGCAAGGCTTTGATTTCGAACCACCTACCAATATTACTATTACGGCCAGCATTCGATGCATCATGGCTTTTCGCGTCATTACCTACCGTAGGTCCTCAGGGCATCTGCCCAGGTTAGGTAGGCTTAACTCATGTATCAATCGGGGTCAGGGTTCAATGCCACTTTCAAACCGACAGTCATCGTGCACCAGACTTTTTCGCAGCAGCGGAGCTTTTGAATTCTTTTCACGTTTCTATTTCAGCTTCAACAACATACGGGATTAGGGACACCAACATCTGATCTGGGAAAGTATTTGGTATCCATATCAGTTTTCATCAGGAGGTAGTATGTTTAAGGGGTGTTTGATTTGACCATCTAGGCAATTAAGCCATTACGGCACTAGGTACTCGGCGCGATTCAACGTGAAGGGTCGGGAACCAACTGGTTCGGCTCCCGTATCATCCGCTTCTTGGCCCTCCCGTGGAAGTCCACCTTCCCTTCGGCGTCCAACACCAAGTATGCCACAATCGCTACGTCAACCTTCCTCGTCGGCATCCCTTTCTCCTGGTCCTCGCGGAACTGTCTTGCCAAAACCACCCTCAACCACGCCACATACTCCAGCACCGCGGTCAGACTCGGCGGTTGCTGATACTTACTGCCCTTCCGGCGCGTACCGCCTGCTATTACAGTGTCCCGCTCCTGTTCCGAGTCATAGTCCCCATACGGCAACGACTCGCCCCAGTCGCCCACCCTCTGGCCCGACTCAGCCTTCCAGCCGCGGCGTACCTCGGGCTCACAAACCCAGGTGCCGTCCGTCGGGTCCACCACTTCCACGAAGAGCGAGTCGGGGCTGCCCGTCAGCCACTTGCGACCTTGGGCGGGCAACTCGGTGATTTCGGGCCGCAGCGTCAGCTCGTCGTCGACAACGTGCAAACACACGAGGTCGGGGAGGCAGCGGAACAATTTGGAGGGAACGTCGTCCCAGATATTGATCCATTTGCACTGCCAATGGCCGCCGTGCACAGGCGTAGCGTCGCCAAACGCTGAAAAGCGAATTTGCTCTCGGCCGAGGGGGCTTGGAAGGGTGGAAGGGCCTGCGGTGGTATTGCCATTTGTGGCAGGCGGGGGTGGAGGTGGTGACCGTATGCCGGAGGTTGTTGGCAGCTCGACAAATTGGGGCGGCAGACGGGAGCCGTCATTGCTCCATTGGACCCAAGATGGGCAAGGAATTGTTTCAATGACGAGGAAATCGCGGGAATTGTTGTACCAGCCAAAACGGTCGTCGCGGCCAATGTCGTCCGAGCAAATAGAGACGGTGTCATCCTCGTCGTCGTCACTTCCTGTGTACACGGCCGGGCGGGGAGAGCTGATGGCGTATATATCGTAGCGTTCTTTGATGCAGTCACTTTGCACTTGACGCAGCATGGCCAACATGCGTTCCTTTAAAAGGCCCTCGCGGACGGTAGCCTCGTCGCCAGGCTCGCTGCCGAGTTTCATTTTCTCCTTAACCTTGGTACACATTTTACACGCCGCCTTAACACCTCATCGGTTACGGGCTTGCCGATCCACAAGACTCGGTTTAGTCCAAAAACTCAGCCGGGATATGTGCCACGTGAGCTTCTCGCAACCGGCACAAAGACGACTCATGGTGTCGAATCCGCCAAAAGGGAGCATGATATGCTGAATATTCTTGGTTTGGTCGGTGATAGAGGCCGGGGTTCTTGAACTCTCCAAGGAACCTGTGATCATACGCCAATCATTCGGGCGGCTCATCACATTGAACAAGTATACAAGATCCTCATGTGTGGTGAGAGACAGCGGGATAGTTGGCTGGCTATGGGTCAGGTCACCGTAAATTTGCCCCGATTGCTGCTTTATTGGTTTCTCGACCGCACTCTCGACTGCGTCGTAGGCCCCCCGGTTGATCCGCTTTAATAGAGGTTTGTTGGTGAAGTAGCAGGACGTCGGATTCCCCGTAAATACCTGAGGCGTGGCAATTTTCAGTGTGGGACCACGGTCCGTCGGCGCAAAGCGTTGAATGATCTCTCCAAACCTATAGGTAAAATTAAACCTGGGGCCAAGGTTCTGGGCTGGCACAAGCTCCTGGAGGACCTGTCCAGCGTCGCTACAAGCAATTTCTCGCTGCCATTCTTGGACGGCGCGGGAAATACTATCCCAATTGCGATAATGATCGAGATGGAACAGCTCGAGGTAGTGGACTCGAGGCATTAACATCGCGAACTGCCAGACCTCTTTTTGGACCTCGGCGGGCAGGAGGGGGAAGTATCGAAAATGTTTATTGACCATTTCGACGACTGGAGTTTCTCTAAAACAGGCTTCCTGGCTACCTTACGCTGTGTCGAGAACAGCGAGGCTGCGGCTTTATATGGGCAGCAGTGGCTACGAAACCAGACAAGATCGAAGCACGCGTAAGGGACGAGTTTCACAAGTATGGTCAATTTGGTGTTAGCCAAAAGACCCGACTTGATCTACTAGATCTCCAACAGCTGCCATCTCTCAATTCCATCAATATCATTCAGGGGAACAAAAATAGACCTGGACAAGGAGAAAACGGTTAAAAGCCTTTGTCAAGTGATTCGAACCGCGAGAGGCGCAACTAGAATTTGGTAAGCGGAATTCATCCGCCTGCCTTTGTATCTAACGAAACGGCATTCGCAACAGCCCCGTTACAAATCACAAGTATGGCAGAAAGCCAAGTCGCGTCATGAGGATGTATGGGGACCGGCGGTTTAGGACTCCGACGTTATATCGGCAAGTAGGTTGTCTCTAGTAGCGGGTAGTCACCCTGAATTGCAATTAGCGTAGGTACCTAGGTACTTACGGGGTGAGAGGTAACGATTGTCAAAACCAATTCACCGTTGGTATTCTTGATCAACGCCAACAAACCCACCTCTACCTCCATCAACCTTTGCCTATTTTCTCAACTTCGTGATCGCCCCCGGCACTGACGACCCCCCATCCCGCACTATCGAATCCCGCACTATCGAATCCCGCACCCCTTCCACCTGTACCCCCCTCCTGGAGGCCCCCCAAAGTGATAATCACCCCAAGTTCCGCACGCACCTGACAAGGACCTATTACCCTATCGACAACAGCAACAACAACGACGACGACCCCACACCCTACACATCGACCTCACCACCGACGTCCTCTACCTCTATAAACAACCTCCAAAACCTCAGCACGCTGCGCGACCTGCTTCTTCCTGCCCGACAAATTGATCCCGCCTTCCGCGCCGCCCAGCACCCACCCGTGGCCTGCGCCATGCCCTGAACGCCGACCACTTCCCCCCATGCACTGTGGCTGTTGTGGAGCGGTAGGCGGTGCGCGGGGCATATGTTTGCTTCGTTGAGAGGGGGGTTAGGGATGGGGAGGGGCAGGGGATGGGGATGGGGGTACCTAGGTATGGGTGGGAGAAGGTTTTGCCTGGGGAGTTGATGGGATTGTGGCTGGGGTATGTGCAGGTAGGTTTGGCGGTTGGGGAGGGTGTGTTTTGGGGTAGATGGGGGGTGGTTGTTTGTCTGGGGTGGCGAGGTTGGTGGAGGGAGGGCGGTTGTGGATTTGTTGGGGAGTTGTCACGGGCGGTTTGTGGCGGTCCGAGGATGTGCTCTGACGTAGCTTATATTCGGGTAATGTGGTACGTTCTGTTAGCCTCGAGGAACCAGAAACGGCTTCGTTAATGGGTTTCAGCACGCTTTCCTGGGTGACAAAATAGCTCGCAGACGCCGCAGAAGCCTTCACGTTGACACAGGCAGAGCCGGTGCCCTGCTAGGACCAGAGGAAGATCCCCGCACATCTGGGATTGCCCCAGTCCGATACGTTCCAGAGGTAGTCGATGAGATGGTAGGCAGTATTGAAGTTGCCAGCCTCAGATAGGTAACGAAGCATAACACGAGCGAGTTTCCACGACGCCAATTGGTTACCCGGGGAGCGGGTGGGTCGAGAGGCCGTTTGACGCAGTACTTAGGTTAGTACTAATGTATCTTACTTGCGCCGTCGAAACACCCAGTGGCAAGGGCTTTGAATGAAGCCACCTGTGCCGCCGGGGGAGGAGAGCGGGGCGGTCAATGCAAGAAAACACACACTCCCATCCCACTTCCCCCCTCCCATGATTAGGCCTCGCATATGAGTTTGTACATAAGTTTCCGGTCTCCCCCATTTATGACGCCATCGGGGAAACGGCGGGGCCCTCTAGCTGTCGTCGTTTTAAGATCATGATGTTTGTCGTGTTTCGAGAACAAGCTGGTAGAAAAAGCTGAGACAAATTGGCCTGCGGTTAACATTGGCAGAGTTGGGGCGTGGAGGAATCGGGTGCTTCAATGTAAAACAACAACTGTGAAACGGGACGTGTTCCAGCGCGGCTCAACCCGGGCAACAAGGTGCCGCGCGTCTCACGTTCCGCAGGGGGGAACGGGATAAGCTGCCGTCGAAATTCGATGTTTCGACAAAAAGCTTGTGTTAACCAGTAGCGACCACGTTGTGATGAAGTGGTTGGTTGGTTTGAGGGGGACATGGGGATTGCGAGAAAGGCGATGGTGGGATCATGTTGTTGATCCACTTTGGTCTCTGCATGGAAAGTAACGTACCTGCAGACAACGAAGATTCAGTTCAGTCTGCGTTCCGAAAATAAACCGCCGATGGTATCCTGTATGAGCACCTTACCTATCGCGTCTCTTGGTATTGAAGCCTGCGTGAATAGCCACAGAAAAGTGTTGTGGCATGTTAAGCAGCATGCACACACATTCGGTTATTCAGGTTGTTATCACTGCAGCTCAGCATGCAAGGCACCATCCACACCTTCCGCCATCTTGCAGCACATCGCCGATTTAGGAAAGTACAGATCACTGGACGCCGAGTTTAAAATTCATGTGTCGTCTTTTTCAGCCATTCCCCCAGTCTCCTCACTTGGGTCCCTTTCCATTTGCTGCAACGAGTGTTGTTTCTAAGATATTTTACCTTTTTTTCTTTTGTTTTTGTTTTATTATGGTCCTCAACTTCCATGTCCCCGGATGTTAAGCCAGCGCCGAGGAAAATGGCAGCTAGTGGAGTCAGGGAACTGCACCTCGCCGAATCGCCCAAGTCATGATTGCGGGGCCAAACCTTGAAGAAACTTGACCGGGGGTGTTCTGCACGCAATTCCCACGGTCCCATTCCTCCTAGCCATGAGCCTAAGGACACCAACTAGCTAGGCGTCTTACCATTGTTGGTCAACGTCAAGCCATTCCCAACTCCAGCCTTCGGCTCTGTTGGATCTCGAGGATGAAAGGCAGGCATCCGCGAGCATCTTGATGACACGTTCATGTAACAGCTTTGCGGGTTCGGAAGGCACAGCATCTTGGTGAACTGACTCAGAATCGCGCACACAAAAAGGAACCAAAGCCCCGGGCCCTGAGCCCCGCTGCGCTTGCCCCTTTTCCCAACCTAAGGCCCCGTCCACAACACATGCCTGAGGCGTGGGGTGTATTTTGCCCGACACCAATTGACCACTCAAAACTCGCCGTTATGTGGCCACCAAGCCGAGTCTCCCATCGTGATACCCCGAAGGGCTCGAGTCTCATCCGCCCCTGTTCGAGCGATTGAAGTCGTGTGCCCCTACCCGTCGTCATTGGAGGCAGCGATCCGGCAAATCATAAAAAAAAAGTCCCCAAACCAAGTTGGGCACCGGCGACTCGCACGAACTCGCACTGGCGCCAGGCCTGCACCGCACCGACGCTTGCCTTAGTAGTGGGGAAAGTATTGGAGGAGAACGAATCGAGCACGAGCTAGCGCTGCAGTGGCCGACACCAGCCAACAGCAGGCCGGGAAGCGATCATCACACGCTCGGCTGATTGCCCCCGACTCCCTGCGCCCGCAGTCCCCAGTCACACAAATCCACGCCTGCACTGTCTCGGTTTCCCCTGGCTTCTGCCGTGAGCCCTCCCACCTTGTCTCGATTCGGCCGCCGGCTGCTCGCTTTCGTGTAAGAGCAATTGGAGCCGCCCTGGGGACATTCCCGCAATGTCCTCATCCCGCCCCGCCGTCACACCCACGACCTCGACGTTTCCATCGTCCGACGCCCTTTTTTCGAGCACGCCGCCGCTCGCCCCGTCCGCCTTCTTCGCTGGTCCTGGATCCCACACGTCGCCGTCCCCCCGATCCCGATCCCACCGCACCAACAGGAGCCGAGACCTGGCCAACCCTGGCTCGAGGAGCCACTTCTACCACCTCGACGCGATCGACAACAATCCCCCTGCAGACCCCGACCGTCCCTCGGCCCCCGCCGTCCATCCTGCTACCACGTACTCGACATTTCCCTCCAATCCGCCCCGGAGCTCGTCTCTTGCCGCCCGCAACCCCCCACGCACCTCATCGCTGTTGCCGCCCGCGAGAATTGTTGTCGACCCGGGCACTCCCCACGCCGACGCTCCCGAGCTTCGGGATCCGTTCAATGACCCCCGACCGGCGCCCAAGATCCCCGATTCCGCCCGAGAACGAGACTGGAAACACAAGAGGGGGCATTCGCGGTCAAGTAGCGCCGGGGGCCTGAGCGACACTCTCCGCAACCTCAACCGCTGGTCGGCCTCGACGACTTCAAGTCGCGCATCGCATATTGCCGACTTCACTCGCCGGGTAAGTTCTGAGATACTAGGAGGAGCATTCACATCGCCGGGCAAGAAGCTCCATCGGCGACAGCCTTCAACACCAGGTGGTTCGCCTCGGTCATCGATCCAGATAAGGAATCGGAACGAGCCGGCCGCAACCACAACCCTCGCACCGCTCCAGAGTCTGCCCCAGATTTCGACGGGACCGTCGCTCGAGGACGAAGTTCTCGAAGCCCATGCGCTGAGGCAGTTCTCTTTGGAGCAGCCTGAACAGGCGCCGCAACCACAACAGGACAGCGGCAGGTTTTGGGATGACCAAGGAGACGCGGAAGAGGAGCAGGGATCATCATCTTTTCAGGCGCACCTCGCCGAACCTCCGCCTGCCACGATGGTTATGAACGGTTCTACCATGCCCTACACACAAAATGGCCAGGTCAGGGGCCACTCACGCAGCCGATCAACCGGGGCAAAAGGAAGCGCCGACACCACCGTCTCCTCGCGGAGCCGAGATAAAGATCGTGACCGTGAAAGGGACCGTGATCGCCACGGAAAGCCCATGTCCCAAAAAGCAATGTTGTCCAAAGCTCTGCAAAAAGCCAACACCGCCGTTCAACTGGACAATGCGCAAAACTTGGAGGGCGCTAGGAGGGCCTATGCCGAAGCATGTACTGTGCTGCAGCAAGTACTCCTGCGGACTTCTGGCGAGGAGGACCGGAGGAAGCTCGAAGCCATCGTGAGTACCCACGGTTTAGCATTGCCCGTTCCACCCAGAGTCTAACAAGTCCCGTCCCGGCCATTAGCATGAAACTTACCTAGCGCGAGTAATGGAACTCGACGAGCAACTCGTCGACATGGAGCCCGAGGGGAAGGCGTTACCTCAACGGCCTGAAAGCAACGACCTCCACGATGTTCTGAACGGGCAAATAGCGAGTGGTCAATACTCGCACCCAGCTACGGGCGAAAGAGAGCGAATTCAGGAGGAGTTTTTGGAGGCCCAGTTTGCTCAGGAGCCGATGAGACACCCCCCACCGCCCTCAAGAGCATCGCCACTTCCCGGCGATGCCGTCAGGGATCCCAGAGATGGGCCCTCGTCCTACCTAACCCAACAGTACTCCCTACAGTCGGCCTTTTCAAGGGCCCGGTACCAGAACGGCTCAACGCTACGGCCCCCGAACATAGATAACGCATACATGCCGCCGCCGCTATTACCTCGACGACCACACTCTCCTGCCCGACTCTCACCACCGCCCTTCGAGCACGAAAGCCCTCAACGCCCCCCCCCAGAGCTGCCGGCCCAGAGCACCCAGTTAGCGCCGCCACTGCCGCAGTTGGGACATAAACGAGCCGGCAGCCACGAGTCGGTCTCGTGGCTGGATCCAATCGACGAATCCGAGCATTCGAGCGTGACGTCGGTGCACTCGCGCTCTTCTTCTCGAGTTGTACGTAAGCATATCCGAGCTGCCAGTGGCGCCACGGAAGCCGAGTTCGACGCAGCTTTGGACGACGCCATCGAGGCCGCGTACGACGACGGATACGACCCAGAAGCGCAATACTCCGAGCACCCCTTCCACGATGCCCAAGTGGATCCCATCGCGAACACACTCCGGCGGGTGGAGATCGCTAGGGAATTGGTGCGTGAATCCGAAAGGGAGGCGCTTGAGCTTGCCAACGAGCGTGAGCAAAGACTACGGCGACAGCAACAACTAGAGGATGAGGAATACCGCAGGCAGGAGGCCATCGGCGAGGACGAATTTTACGACGGCAACGACTCGGAAGAGGATGAACGACTGCTGGAGCAGATGACCCAGGGCAATACCATTCAGGACTTTTCGTTTGGTGTCCAGCCGAGGCCACCAGTCCCGCGGGAGTCTGACTCAAGCGGCATGACCGGCCGGACCTGGCACAGCTCCATGGGATCCAACCCGCCTACTGGGACGACGCTTCTCACCCCGGTAAGCGAAGATAACGGTCTCCCGCATCCATCAGGCCCATTGCCGGCGTTGCCACCCCACGCCATGGCTCCTCTTCCGCCGCCTCCCACTTCCGCGGGGTCCCAGGGCTCCGGCCAAAGCGTCCGGAACAGGCGACTGTCAGGTCAAAACCCGAAAGAGCTGAAGATCGAGACAACGCAGCTCGCCCCGGCAGCACCAGCAACAGCCGGGCCGGCAATCCCATCCATGCCAAAAGCGGGCAGTTATATCGTACAACAACGTCAAGCTCTATCCGCCGGCCCCAACCGGACGGCGGGTCCGTTTTCTGCCAGGCTCGGCCCGTCCCCTATCCCTGGAACCCTCGACGAAGAGCCGGACGACACACCGCTACCACCACTGGCCTTCTCGCAGGAAGACTACTCGCGCGTGGGGACCCCGTCAGTCGTGCGACCCAATCTCCGGAAGAACTACTCCGCTTCCTCCCTCAAAAGCCTCAAGACACGCAACCTCTCCATCTCCCACATGGAAGACACACCAGACCACTCTCCGGGCACCCCATTGAGCACCCAGTTCGGCTCGCGGCTCCCCGCGATGCCCTCGCTCCCGCCAGGCCTCGTCAAAGACCGCACCAACAGCGCCACCACCAGCGGCTTACACCTTTTCGAGAACCACTTCCACTCCACCGACGACCTGGGCTCCCCGAACCCGCTCCACCCCGACGCGCCCGCGCCCCTCGAACCCTGCCCAAGCGACGTCACGCTCCGCCCCTTCTGGCTGATGCGCGCCTTATACCAAACCCTGTGCCACTCGCGCGGCGGGTACCTCAGCACCAAGCTCTTCGTCCCGCGCGACGTGTGGCGCGTCAAGGGCGTCAAGCTCAAGGGCATCGAGGACAAGATCGCCAACTGCGACCTGCTGACCGCCGCTCTGCAGAAGCTGGCCCGCGTCGACACCTGTGATGCGGATGCTGTCCTCGAGGAGATGCAGGCGCTGGAGGGCGTGCTCGAGCAGGTGCAGAGTAACCTGTCGCGGCGCCTGGGCAGTGATGTCGGTGTGCAGGGGGCGGGCGCCATGTTCAAGGATGCGGCGGCGGCGGGGGCCGGGGATGGCACCGATCCGGCGTCGATGCCGCGCTCGGCGAGTGTCGCGGGGAAGGCGAGCAGCTTTTCGTGGAGGCGGTTGAGGAGCAAGAATAGTTCGGCGAATTTGCCCGGGTTGGCGACGGGGTATGGTGGGAAGGGTGGGGGTGGTGGGAATGTTGGGGGTGGTGCGAGCTCGACAAACCTGCATGAGGGCATGGGCAAGGATATGGCTATTGCTAGCTTGCCGATGACTAGCCACCCGACCAGCCGGCCGACGAAGCGGGATGTGGGTGGTGTGGCGTTTGGGGGTCCCAATGCGAATTATATGGCGTCGTTGGCGAGGTTGTTTGACGCCGCGCAGACAGTGGGTAAGTAACAACGACTTACAACGAGGATAGACGAGAGATATGTTGGCTAACGCTTACTTTTTACAGACCAAGTCGCGCGACAGGTCGACGACCCGGGCCTGCGGCACGCCGACAAGACACAGGTCGGCATCGAGCTGTGCACACGCCACGCAGCAGAGTTCTTTGCGTTTTATGTCTGCCGGTTTGCGCTGGCCGACCTAACGCTCCTGTTAGACAAGTTTGTGAAGCGCGGCACAGAGTGGGTGCTGGTGTGAACATCCCTCCCGGTCCCACATGAGTGTTGAGGCCCCCGCCCCGCCGTGTAGGTGAAGCAGACCGTTGTGCGATATCGGCCCTGGCTGTTGTTGTTTGAAGGAGGCTCGTGCTGGTGTACGAGGTTTATGATTGACTGAGAGCACCATCTTCAAGGGATGGGTGAATGGGGTGTGTATAATTGCATGCATGGAACGGGGGAAGGATTGTATGTACCTGGCCAGGAGGGAGAAACCCCCTTTCCATTTAGACGCTTGAGATATGTTTCATTACTGCTGCAGGTTGGGATACTGAACACAGAAGGATTGAAGCGCGGGATCATGGGTTGGAGCGCTGTACATAGCTTTTCTTGCTGTTGTCCATATTAATTCCAATGTCTTCAAAGTTGTGACCCCTGAGCTCCTCTCTCTCTTGTTACTGCGGGTGGGTGGTCTTCAGGGGGCCCGATAAGATAAGCATTTTGAGCTCCAGAAAGTTGCGGGATGAATTCTCTTGGCGTTCCTGGCGATCTCCAATTTTCGGGCACTGCGCAGCTAACCGAAGACGACGACGACCCGCCGATATCTCGACACGAAACCCGATTCCACCGCGGATTACATGACCTAGAACGCCAATTGGATGCGTGGCGTGCCGGGCCGGGAAACACGGATGGGACTATGGCTGCGGCGTGTGCGTCTGGCGCCGCCTCTGGGCCGAGTGTCTCCGCTGTCGACGCCGACGCAGGCTTTGCGAACAGCAACAAGAGGGGGAACAGTGGTAGTACCAGGTAGCACGCGATGCTTTACCGGAGGATATTCGCAACTTCCAGCGCCGTTATCGAGTTTGCGGTCCATCCGTACCCCCACCGGTTATCCCCTCACCCCACATCGAACCGTCCCGACGACAGCAACACCACTGCAATGCCGCCTCGCCAGCACCTCTCTTAAAGACGGACCCGAGCAGCGCCGCGCCGCCGAGCTCGAAAAACGCATTGCCGCAATACCCATTGAGCGCTATCGTAACTTCTGCATCGTCGCCCACATCGACCATGGCAAGAGCACACTCTCCGACCGGCTCCTCGAGTACACGGGCACCATCTCAGCCAGCGACGCCAATAAGCAGATCCTCGTACGTCCAACCACTCCCCAAGTCCCCCACCCTCTCCCCCCTTCCACACAACCCAACAGCCCCCTCTAACAACCACCCCCGCCCCACCACCAGGACAAACTCGACGTCGAGCGCGAACGCGGCATCACCGTCAAAGCGCAAACCTGCACCATGATCCACCGCTCCGCACGCGACGGGCTCGACTACCTCCTCCACCTCGTCGACACCCCGGGGCACGTGGACTTCCGCGCCGAAGTGACCCGCTCCTACGCCTCGTGCGGCGGCGCGCTGCTGCTGGTGGACGCCTCGCAGGGCGTGCAGGCGCAGACGGTGGCGAATTTTTACTTAGCGTTTGCGCAGGGGTTGTCGTTGGTGCCGGTGGTGAATAAAATTGATTTGCCGACGGCGGATGTGCAGAGGGCGCTGGATCAGCTGGAGAGTGTGTTCGAGTTGGATACGTCGTTTGCGGTGAGGGTGAGTGCGAAGACGGGGCATGGGGTGGGGGAGATCCTGCCGGCGGTGCTGGAGCATGTGCCTGCGCCGGTGGGGGATACGGCCAAGCCGTTGAGGATGTTGTTGGTGGATTCGTGGTATGATACGTTTAAGGGGGTGGTGTTGCTGGTGAGGGTGTTTGATGGGACCGTGAGGGCGGGGGATAAGTTGGTGAGCTTGCAGACGGAGAATGAGTATATTGTGGGGGAGGTGGGTATTCAGTATCCGAATCAAGTGCCGCAGAAGGTGTTGCGGGCGGGGCAGGTTGGGTATGTGCACTTCAACCCCGGGATGAAGAGGATTCAGGACGCCAAGATTGGGGATACCTTCACGACGGTGGGGTCGGAGAAGGCCGTCGAGGCGTATCCGGGGTTTGAGGAACCCAAGCCGATGGTTTTCGTCGCGGCGTTTCCGACAGATCAGAGTGATTACACGAAACTTGCGGACAGCATTGGGCAGCTGGTGCTCAACGACCGTAGCGTCACGCTGCAAAAGGACTTCTCCGAGGCTCTTGGCGCCGGGTGGCGTTTGGGCTTTTTGGGGAGTTTGCACTGTTCGGTCTTCCAGGACCGACTCCGCCAGGAGCACGGTGCCGACATCATCATCACGGAGCCTGCGGTCCCGACAAAGATCGCCTGGAGCACGGGCGGCGCGGAGACGATCATCACGAACCCTGCCGACTTCCCTGAAGGCGAAGACGTCCGCATGCGCAAGGCCATCACCTTCGAGCCTTACGTGCTCGCCACCATCACGCTGCCCGACGAATACTTGGGCAGGGTCATCGAGATATGCGAGAACGCCCGCGGTCTCCAGAAGAGCCTCGAGTTCTTCCACGCTACGCAGGTCATCCTCAAGTATGAGGTGCCCATGTCGAGCTTGGTGGACGACCTGTTCGGAAAGCTGAAGGGCGCCACCAAGGGCTACGCCACGCTGGACTACGAGGACGCTGGGTGGCGGGAGAGCCAACTGGTCAAGATGAACCTGCTAGTTAACAAGGAGCCCGTGGACGCCATTGCGCGTGTGGTTCACGCCAGCCAAGTAGACCGACTGGGCAGGCAGTGGGTGACAAAGTTCAAGGAGCACGTCGACAGGCAGATGTTCGGTACGTTGTGACGCTCCCACGCCGCCCCTTTCCCCCTTGATAATATCCGTGAGACTGACCCCCCGCAGAAATCATCATCCAGGCCGCCGTGGGCAAGCGCATTGTCGCCCGTGAAACCATCAAGCCCTTCCGCAAGGATGTCCTGGCCAAGCTGCATGCCAGCGATATCTCCCGCCGCAGGAAGCTGCTCGAGAAGCAAAAGGCCGGCCGCAAGCGCCTCCGTGCCGTTGGCAACGTCGTCATCGACCAGTCGGCGTTCCAGAAGTTCTTGTCCAGGTGAGGGGGTATCTTCGCCGCTCTGTGTTATTAGCTTGGTGTAATATAGCTGTGATCTCTGGTTCATGGAAAGTCGGCGCTCGGATGGTTTGCCATAGAACTCATTGGATAGGGTATTGTGTATGTTGAAGCCTGGCGATGCGGTGTCGAGGTATAGGAGCTATCCCTTCAACTCGAGCTTGTGGGCCTTCGATACATTTGGGTCGGTCTCAAATTTCACTTTGGGATAATCGGGGGCCAACTGCCTG
Organism: Chaetomium tenue; assembly: GCF_020726465.1. Taxonomy (NCBI): domain Eukaryota; kingdom Fungi; phylum Ascomycota; class Sordariomycetes; order Sordariales; family Chaetomiaceae; genus Chaetomium; species Chaetomium tenue. The sequence goes on from NW_027117335.1 coordinate 1,524,634, forward strand.
AAGATAAACAAGCACGACCAACTGGTCGTGAATATGGGTGTTGGGCTAAGCTGCTGACCAAGATATTCCTGGTGCCCTAAACGGGTATCCGGGTTGGGCGCCGCTGAATACAGCCTGCTGGACATAGTGCATTCTGCCAAGCGATCCATAAGCACCGCCGGGACGTCCCAATGAGCCCATCCGATATTACAAGCTCCGTCTCACTATTTAGCGGCCACGGCGATTTGAATGAACGCGCACTCCAGCTGCTCACCGCGCCTATGGACGGAGGCAATAGATCCACGAATACCCTCTCAACTGGGCCATGACAGTCGTCCGCTTTCCCGGTCGCCTCCTTCTACCCGGCGCCGGCTCAATGATCTGGGGTCAGAGTCCAAACAAGCTGTCGTATTGCGGTGACGTTGATAGATATTGACATGTCTGGCCATCAACGGTTTTGGAACAAAGCTTGGCATGCGATTGGAGCTGTTATGTGAACCCTGCCCTCGACCATAACGCGATGCCGTCCAATGTGCCAAGTTAGATGCCCAAGCGGCTCTTGTTGCGGCGCGTAGGGTGGCACAAGGTGACGACCCTTGGACTCTCTGGCCGGCACATGAGACTCGCTTGGCCTCCACCCCAATGTTCCACCAATAGCCAAAGCCCGGACGGGGAAATAGACATCTCATTGGGGCGCATGGCTTTGGAACCGTTGTATAATAAGGCGTTTGTGGGGAAGAGGGTTGTAGAACCTGATATTATAGGGATCTGGCAAAAGGGGGATGATCACCCTTTAACCGTCCAAACAAGGCGCGGCTAAACAAGACAAAAATGCCCGACAAGGAGGCAATGCACTCCAGCCGCGGGGCCCCGCTTGCAGATGCCGTGGCCTTACCGAATTGGGGGTTTGATTCGAGATTCCGGGTCGTGTTATAACAGGAAAAGAGCGGCGGGATCCTCAGGAACGAAACATATTGCAGGGGTCTGACAGGGAAACAAACAAGGAATCCATTCGCCGCCTGGCGCGGGGACTGTTCTGGAAATACGGGACGGGCGGGTAGATTTGCAGACACGCAGACTGATGACGACCGGGAACATGTGTCTGCCCGCGGGGTATATAGGATCATCCCCTTTCCGCTGTTCCCAACTGTCCGGTCGATGTCTGGGCAGCACACGGAACCAAACAAGCACTTCTTAGCGTCTTGAACTCCAACGTCATCATCATGAAGGCCAGTCTCCTCTTCTTGGCGCCGCTCGCCGTCTCGGCAGCACCCGCCCTCGACAGCCGCCAGGCGGCCCAGAGCATCGACAAGCTCTTCAAGGCCAAGGGCAAGCACTACTTTGGCACCTGCGCCGACCAGGGCCGTCTCGGCTCCGGCAAGAACGCGGCCATCATCGAGGCCAACTTCGGCCAGGTGACGCCCGAGAACAGCATGAAATGGCAGAGCATCAACCCCAACCAGGGCAGCTACAGCTGGGGCCAGGCCGACTACCTCGTCGACTGGGCCACCCAGCGCAACATCACCATCCGCGGCCACACCTTTGTCTGGCACTCGCAGCTCGCCGGCTGGGTCAACAACATCCGCGACAAGGCCACCCTGACCAAGGCCATCCAGGACCACATCACCACCGTCATGACCCGGTACAAGGGCAAGATCTACGGCTATGTATGTTTTGCTGTTGGCGTGAGCATGCCAAACCCGAGCTAACCCGCAACACCCTAGGACGTCATCAACGAGATGTTCAACGAGGACGGCTCGCTCCGCAGCAGCGTCTTCTCCAACGTGCTCGGCGAGGACTTCGTCGACATCGCCTTCAAGGCGGCGCGCGCGGCCGACGCCAACGCCAAGCTGTACATCAACGACTACAACCTGGACAGCCCCAACGCGGCCAAGGTGACCAACGGCATGATCAACCACGTCAAGAAGTGGATGGCCGCCGGCACCCCCATCGACGGCATCGGCACCCAGGGCCACCTCCAGTCCGGCGGCGGCAACGGCCTCGCCGGCGCCATCAAGGCTCTCGCCGCTTCCGGCGTCTCCGAGGTTGCCGTCACCGAGCTCGACATCCAGAACAGCAACACCAACGACTACACCGCCGTCACCCAGGGCTGCCTCGACGAGCCCAAGTGCGTTGGTATCACCGTCTGGGGTGTGCGTGACCCGGTTAGTTGACTCTTTCTTTCTCCTCTCTCTCCGTCTGGCGTGATGAAATGCACTGGAACGGACTGCTAACAAACGACTTTACAGGACTCGTGGCGTCCCCAGGGCAACCCCCTCCTCTTTGACAGCAACTACAACCCCAAGGCCAACTACAACGCCATTGTCAGTCTTCTGTCCAAGTAAACTCGAGATGGCTCAAAGCAACCCCACCGGGTTGCTCAGACGGAGAAACCGGGATGGAACAAAACCGAGGTTAAGATCCGATTTCTGGACATGAATTATTCTTGTGTACATATGGGATAGCTACAAAATGATTATGACATGATCGCGCATGTTTGTGTATACCATTGTTCGTTTGACATCCTGAGGCTTGGTGAGCCAGTCTTGGTCCTTTGGCATTGATGGAAGTCTACCTACCTCCTTATTCGGTGATATCAGCTGGGCGGCACCGTGAGCATGGGGATACACATCAAGTCCAGGAGAAGAGCGGCAAACATACATGTTCTCTAGCTCAAGTTTCACCCCTAATAGTCATTGAATGGTTAAGAATAGGCATTTATTTACTTTTCCTTAGGTATCCTGCTCACAAGCGACGCTTCCCTAAAACTCTCAAGTCTTCTAACTACGAGCTAGTACCTAGACTTATGAACACAAAGTTGCCACGACTCAACGTGGGGGCGGATTTGTGCCAGAGTCGGACCCTCCAGGCCCGAATGTTGTTGGATCCAAGAAACCGAAATCACCTCCGGACGTCCCGAAAAGATGCATGAAGTCTTCCTCGAGCGTAATTCCGGCATTGTCTGTACCACCACCTCCGAATGATCCAGAGCCCTCGGCGATGCCTTCCCCTCGACCCGGATGGTCCAAAGCCATTTCAAGGCTTGGTAAACTTGATCCATGGAGAACCGCCCCCGTGGTAGCCACAGGCTGGATTGGATCGGATGCTGTGAGATTATTGTCTTCGACTTCACCTGCTCCCTGGTCTATAAAAGTACCGTCAGGCACCCTTTGTACCGCGGAGGGCGTGAAGACTGCTAGCATGGATTCAGTTATCACCGGTATTCCATCATTGGTCTGATCCGAGGAGTTAGAGGCAGTTCTGTAATTCTCTGGCGCCTTCCCCTTGTTCCTGGGTGTATCATTGCCTTGGCGGGACTGTTCACCAGATGGACTGGCCTGATGCGCTTGATGGGCATCATCCGTAAAGCTCTGGAAGATAGCTTCGGTGGCTAAACCAAAGACGCGCCGAGCGAATGCCACCAGTTCTTCCTCATTCTGCTGGGCGCATTCTGGATCCTCGTCGGCGGCGCTCTCTCTGTCTGACAGCAGGCCATGTGTGTGGATGACATCTCGGACCTATGAAATGCGTCAGTGACCTACGAATTTCTTGGCCTAAACCTCATTAATGCATGAACATACTATCTCGTCTCCACGTCTTGCGATGAACTGTTGAAACTGGAGCATATGCTCGGGGACATCGTCCACAAAGCAGCTGCTCGGCTCTCTTTCCTCCGGGAATAGGATCCTCCAGATACTGAACCATTGCCCAGAAAGGCTTTGTGCCTTGTCTACCCCCGCTCTTAGAGAGGCAGCGAGCGCGGCAGTCCACGGCAGTGCTGTCTCGTCCCGAAACGGCTGCGCCTCACAAGATTGCCCCCTGAGGTGTTCTGCAAAACCCTCTGGGTCTTCGAACTCCTCTTTGCAGTTGGGGCAATATAAAAGCGGCCGTGTGTGACAGCGATGGATATGGCTCTTAATGTGGCTGATGTGGACGAACCCGCGCGTTTCACCTTTAGCGCCCCCAGCACCACAGAAGAAGTGCTTCAGGGGATATCTTTTCTGGAACGGACAAGCAAACCGCTTTGCCCCGTTTTCTATGCGTTTTCTCTTCTGGGGTGGTGACTTCTTCGGTTCGTCGTCTTCCTCCCGGCCTCGCTTTTGTCGGGCATCGCCTCTTTGGGACGAGATTTGGGAAGTGATCCCGGCCAAAAGGGAGTGAATGTCAAAAGACGCGAGAGAACCAGCGGAGTCGGATGGCGTATTCTGCGGCGATGAGGATCCGGGACCGTCGGTAGGATCCGAAACTGCACCGGTCGTGCCATAAGGAGTGACGATCTGCGACTCCCTCTCATAGTCATAGGCCACTGTGAGAGCCCGCACAGCCGCTGACTGAGCCGAAGAGAAGCGCGACCCATCGGGGACAAGGATATCGCCGAATTCGAAGCTATCAAGCGATCCAGTTCCGTCACCACTGGTCTGACTCCCGCTCTCGTCCGTCGATGGAGAGGCCTCATTGTCTGGCCCCTCGTTGTTTGATACTGGCGAGGACGAGTTAGACGCCGAAACTGGCGAGGACGAGTTAGGCCCCCTCATTGGCAAGAACAAGGTAACCCCCCCGGCTGTCGCCGTTAAATCCGTGGCCGTGGACTTTACGTCGCTGTCAGCATTTAACCTGGCGGTATTTCCAACGATCTGTTCGCCAAAATCGGCGATTTTGCTGCTTGCTTGAGAATACCCCACACCCGGCGCTTTCGACGGCATCAAAAAACTGCTAAATTCGTAGTCGGCTTCGCGACGCGTCGCGCAGTGCGATTTCTCGGAAAGGAAGTCAAAATCGCCCCAGTTCCAGTTATCGCGGGGTGGATACACGGTGGTAGTGGTACTCCAGCTGTGGGAAGAGGGTATTTTTGTGAGGACCGAGTCGTCGACAAAAGGATCCGAGGCAGATTGCTCTGTTGTTCTCCACACAGTTGGAGAACCATCTCGGAATGCCGTGTGTTCCATGGCCCCCAAATCGGCGGATTGGTTGGATGTCGCTAGTGGTACATCCTGAAGGTCGACATCAATGCCCATATCGACAACACCTGGAATAAAGGGGAGTTGATGGAAGGGATTCAAGGCAAGCGACCTCGGCCCTTCAACGTTGATGGATTCGTTCCATAGAACCATCTTCGGTCCCTTCGAAAAGCTCGCGTTTCCATCGCGTCTGCTTTCAGCAGAAGAAACCGAGAGCTCTTGGCTTCTAGGCTTGCCTTCGTCGGTCGAGGTGATAGAGTCTTGAAGCTGTGCCCAGTCACGGCAGAAGCTCTTCAGGAATTTGGAGATGGCAGCTTTGGGGATTTTGTTACCGCAGAGATTCTCGCGTTTGAAAAAGTCGGAAAGCTCGTGGGAACCGGCGGATATCAAGTGATGGCAAAAAAGGAATAGGTCCCCAGAAGTAAAGTCTGTTTCGGCATAGGGTGATGGTGGTGCAGGACGTTCTGGGAAGAGGACATGCCATATCCCTTCCCAACGATCCTCAGGTGACATGGTCCGGCGCCCTGCCACGTCATTGATAGTGTCCCAGTCGGTTCTGTTGATGGAATAAGTGAAACCCTTCCCACTCGGACCGAAGGAGTCTGAACGAGCGATGCATTTGTAGCTTGCATCAAAATGCTTTCTAAGATCAATCTCCCATAAGAACGTCGCTTGACAAGTCTTACAGCGGTACGCAGAAGTGTAATGACATCGCAGCAGATGTTGTTTGAGCTGCTTCACGCCGGGGAAGCGATGTTTGAAACAATCCTTGTATTTTGACGGGTTAAACTTCCAGAATGGGCAGGCCAAGGGCTGGGTTGTTTTTCTTGCTTCCCTCGGTCTTTTGGCACGAGGCGTGCCGGAAGTATCATTGAAAGCTGGAAGTCCAGAGGCTGCAATATAGCATCAGCAAGAAGTTCATATGGTGGTTCCAAGCAAAGTGTCTTGCCACCCGACGACTAGAGCCGTGTCTGCGGACGTACATTTCGGCGGCGGTGTTTGCACGCTCTCGTTGCTACCCCGGAAGCTTGGCCCAGTTGGTAATAATCGGTTTGGGGCCATGATGAGATGCTCGCAGAGTTGAATTCCAGAACAAACTCAACAAAGTACTCGGACGGGCGCTTGGAAGGCGAAATGTGGTCGCCTTGAGATGGTCCCAGAGAATCAAACAGTTCTTCTGTCCCCAGACCGTCTCCAGCTTCATAAGAGTGCCTTCACTCCAGCAAGCGGCCAATGACGCATGGGGCAAATCCGTGGCCTTGGCGCTGCCGCTCGTCGGTGTGGGAGAAGAGACAGCGTGAGCAATATTAAATGTTCGCCCCCCTCTGCCGGTAGTCCTTGGGGAGTTCGATACTGAAATATCGCTGCTCATGAATGTGTCTTGCTGCTTCCGTCGAGAAAGGCACCAAAAAGGGATGCGTGGAGTGGTCAAGGATTCAATCAAAACTATAAAGCAGTTGAGGGTCTTGTGAGAAATGAGAAATAAAGCCTGGATGAATATCACTGCATTCAGATCCGTTCAATCAGTTCAATCGTCTCGCAAGCCCTAGTAGGGTCTCGACTTCCATCGAAATGTCCCCATCATCCACCTCCGGAACGGCAGGAACAGGAGGCCACTGGTAAATCAGGTGATCCGTGCGTCATCGACATGGTGAGCTGACAGTCTGGAAGCAAGGTACGAGGTGCTGAAGAGATGGCTCGTGCGGCGGTGCATGACTAGGTACCTACCTGAATGGGCCGCCATCTGTGGCTGACAGACTGATGCCTGGCGTGCCAGTGGCAGACACAGCTACCCTCGTCAAGGCTCGGGGGGCAGCCACGGAGGACAGGCTTGATGCCTGGAAGGGAAGGTGGGACAGGGCCTCCCATGTGGATGTGGACCGGTAAGCATCTCTTTAATAATTGACAACCCTGCGACTTTGAGAAACTAACGTGTTATTTGGAAGACGCTCGAGTGTGTTAAGCGACTCAAGCCAGCCTGGGGAATGACGCTTTACGATAAATCTTGGATCAAGTTTGGTGGTTATCGTAGTTGAAGTGAATATTACGAGCGATGAAAGGGGGGACTAGCAGCCGGTCGTGGAGCCACAATATTACTTTATCTACCTAGGTGGCATTCTGTGCATCATGTCTTCTCCATGTCGAAGAAGTGAAAAGAATGGTATGAGCCTGAAGCGATGATAGGTAGGTACCATCATCGCTCCGGAATTCGGAGCACTGACGAACGGCTCCAGTCACCAGCCGCTCTGCCTCGCTCACTTTACTTGTCCCGCTTAACCTGGCTAATTCATCTTAGTCGGTAAACTTTCAATTACAGCGTCGTCGCCCCCTAAACCTCTCGGTAGCGCCGCGTTGACGGCGGACATGTCAAAGGCACCCCGTGGTGGAGAGGCAGCGCGTGTGGGAGCGTCGACGATGCTTTGAAGTAGAGACGGATGAGGGTCTCCCCCTCCCGCCCCATTCGCGTCCACCAGACGTGATTGAGACCCACAAGCTTCATCGGTGCTGCGGGCCACCATGTCCACGGATGAGATGACCCCGGGTGATACGACCGAGGAGGACAGGGGCGTTGCCAACCCTGGGCTGTCGTTGCTGCTGAACTCTGTTGAAGCGTGGTGACGAGAGGTAGGAGTTTCTGGCCTTGAGGAGTTGTTGTTGGAAATCTCGGTGGGGATCTCCTCGCGGTAGACCTCCTTTTCATCGACGAGAATCTCGATATCTCTCTCAGCGACATTCACTTCCAAAATCCCGTGCTCGTCCAGAATGTCGTTGATTGTGAATGGCTGGGCGTTCAACACGCTCTGGATAACAGCCACAGCGTCATGCGGGACTGGCGCCACTAGTTGTGTCGCCGGATCCGTCATCATCCATTCGCACAGGCGTCGGGAAAGCTTGCTGTTGAAGCAGACCTCTTGACTCCTCTTATCCTCTGGAACGTAGACTTTCAACCCGTCAACATCCTCGCGAATATGAAGCAACGCTGAATCTTTCTCCACACGCAGTTCCGTGTCGTCTTGGGTCAGGAGAAGCTCCGCCGTGATCTTGCCTATCTCAAGCGTTTCCGAGTTCCGGAGGAATGTGTAGAACTCGTTGAGGTTCGAGTCATGACGTGCTCTTGGGCTGTTGTAAGTCACCGCAATCCTTGAGATTTTAGCTGCTGATTAGCTTGTGTCAAATACAAGTAACCCAGTCATGTTCCGGAGCCAACATACCGAAGCAAAGCGTGTGCCTTTCCTCTAATATCGCGATGAGGTGTTGAGATGGGCCGTGATGATTCTGTGTCCGCACTGGTGATCTCGTTGACGGCCCTGGACAAGTACCTGTCTTCCATGCCAGCCCACTGAAACAATGGCTGTAATATTCGGACCTCCTCCATATCAAAATCGAGGAACTTGGCCAAAGTCGCAAAGTCCTGGCCAAGGAGTTTGCGATCCATCAGTGCGAAGCTTGTAGTGCCTGTACAAAGGCCGACCTTGCCGTCCGGGAAACGAACTGGGAACACCGGATTTGCAATAACGGCTGCCGGATCAAATACACCACTGCCGGCTACGAGTAATGAGGTGAACGAAAACAAAGTCTTCTTGGCCTCCTCGACTGACAGCTCGGGGCCGTTTTTTGCGGCGAGCTTATCGTAGACCAACTCGGCCGTTAGGTCAGACACGCCCAAGACACCAACGAAGAAGTCCCGCATGTCGTTGCCATACAGGTTGTCGAGAATGAGTTTGCTCCTGACCGGAGTGGCACTCGACCATAGGCAGTCTGACGTTCTGTACCATGCTTCGTCGAAGCCACATATGAGAGCCTCGCGCTCAAAGGTCTCCCTAAATATTGGTGACGGGGTAAGCAAACATGCCCAGCACAGCCCTGATGTGGTCACTACCTGTTACCCAATCAATACTTACTTGAGTTTACTGAGCGCAGTGCCCTGCAACCGCATCTCTGAAAGACACTTGTATAGTTCCCTCGCTCTACTGAGATCGAGATTGATGAATACAATCCCGGTCGTGTAATCTCTGAGCTCCTCCACGACATGCTCCCACGAGCAGTTCGGAATCCCAAGGGTGCGCACGAAGAATGCCTCAAGACGAATAAGGCTGTCATCGTTGGTTGTGAATGTAGGAGTATACGCTCTGGCTAACGTGTACTTGGTAAGCATTTCGATGGGTGAGTTCCAGAGACAATCTTGGGGCTCGGCCCAAGCCGGATCATTTGTTTCGGTTCCAGGAACAAAGATGGATGGCAAAGACGCGAATGCGTCCCTAGATTGGTTGTAAGTAGCGTTTGGACCAGAGGAGGGTGTTATGATCGGGGGCTTACCGTATTTTTTCTCGACACGCTCCACGATGTCTGGACTCACGGACCCTATCTTGGAGGTATTCATAGAGCTTGAGCATACGCTCTGGCTGTCTCAGGTCCTCTGCAAGAGGGTTCGCCTCCACGATGGACTTCAAGACCCCCAGAGCAAGGCCCAAGAGGTCGTGGTCATATCCCAAGCCAAACGCAGATCCCAGGCATCTCCATTCAATGGGCGCTGCATTGTTGCTCAGCGGAGTGTCTAACTCCAACCAAGGGAAGAACTCGCCGTCAAGCATGAACCGATCACAGACCGTCACCAGCTCCCTAATGGGGAGGAAGGTTGAGTTGAGAGGTCGAAGGTTGATACCGGGCCCCTTGCACAGGACCGGGGTCCAGCTGAGATCTTCGATGATGGCGCTATCCTTCGGCTCAAGATGTAGACCATGGCGTTTCCAAATGGCGCGAAGAAAACCGAGGAACTTCTCGGGCCGATGCTGAGCAACATAGCGACAAGCTGTAGTCATCTCACGTTCTTCCGTGTCAGCCTCAGCTTGGCGGATCCAAGTCACACAAGGTTGAAGCCCGCAGACACGAGTGAGCCACTGCTCCCATCCACCATCAAAATCATGACGTCGTTTGGGAGGATCTTGGAAGTAGGCCGGATGTGCAAAGAGCATATCTAGTCCGGGTGCACCAGCGCCCGCATCAAGTCCAGGCGGCGTCGCCCGCAAGAGCTGTGCTGCCCCGTATGGGCCGTCGTCGTCTCTGAGGAAGACATCTGTCTGTGTTGCATCCTCGAGTCGTTCGTGATGGGAATAAAGTTGGAACGTCTGGTCACCGTCGAACCGATGGTCGGCAAGATGCTCGGTAAGATATAGGAAATGAAGATGGGAAACGCTTTCCAAAAGCGTGGGGTGGGCGTTGCGGTACCTGTCCAAGACAACCGCCCGGACAAGAGCTGCAGGCGCATGCCTAACACCCAGAGTGTCAAAGAATTGTTTCCGATCGGCGTTGGCGGCAGCTGTCGGATCTATGATTTTCATTCTCAGAGGTAGACCTGGGGGAATGTCGAGATTGGTGTCCTTGACCCTAGAATAGTAGATGGGGCCAGATATCCCTGAGGTCCAAGTACCGTCCGTCAGTGGAAGCAAGTTCAGTTTCGTCAATTCACGGCACATGAAGTGAAGCGCCTTCTGCATTTTCCTGCTGACTGCCGTGTTCTCCACAAACGGGTAGTGAAATAGCCTTGCGAGGCGTGATTGCCAGTCTTCGTCCTGAGTTGTTCGTATCCTCGATACTGGTGCTGCGAGATCAGACTTGATCCTCGAAACAACCATGTATATGTCCAGATCTTTGAGCCCAAGATCGCGCAATCGGTCCAGATCAGCGCTCTCGTATCGAGGAGATACAGATGGCAATGGGTCAATGCCGGGAAGTAGGGGTTCACCAGATGCATCAAGGTGTGTAGGTTGGTGTCTCCGTACGCTCTCTATCAGCCGGAGCGGACCTGGAATGGCCGCACGAAGAACTGGCGTCGACCTGATTTGCATCCTGATATCTGCGGCTACCCCTCGCCAAAGGAAGTCGCCCCAAGGACATACATTTTCCTCCGGAAGGTACCGCATCCACTGGTATTGAAGTGTTTCGTGCTTACAAAGTTCAAGGACCGCCTTGATGAAGTCCTTCGCGATCTTCGTGGCAAGCTCACGATTCCGGGCAGCCATGTGAGCAATGTCCTGTCTGTCGGCCTGCATGACGAAGTCTGCGTGGACCAGGAATTTGAAACCCATCTGGCGGACGGGCAGAAACGAGAATACCCATTGGTTTTCCAGGATGGGTACCGAGTCCGCCGTCAGGGGAAAGGCTAGGACCACCTCCCCCCTGGAGTAGGCCCCCGAGGCCTCTTCTGATTGCGAGTAGATGCGGCCCTCGGCTTTGCTTAGACCCGTCGCAATACCCTTCTTGACGTAGTAATATCGATGTTGTGTCTGTTCGTGGCCCTTTTGGGATGTGTGTTTCGTGCAGACGGTTATCGGGCTCTGACGATCTATTGAGTGGGTGATGGTGCTCGCTGGCTCGCCGGGTCCGCCTGGTTGATTGTCGTAGAAAGCGACCTTAATCTTCTTGATTTTCTTCATGAAGAGGAGGATTGCGTCGTGGAGTTGTTCGAACTGCTGCCGGATCGTCTGGTTACGTCCAACTTGCTCTTCCGGCGTCCCACCCTGGATCAGGTCCAGCGTGATTCGGGTGTGCCGGCCACCGAGATAAAATGCGTATTCCCAGATTGGTGTGATCATGCCCAGCCCAGAATCACCCTGGCGGTGTCGAAAGTGGAATGAGAAATGGCCAGACTGGACGTGGACCCGATGTGCTGCCATGAACACCGATTTGAACCCGATGCCTTTGTCTCCAATGTACCCCCGAGCTCCAATCTTGGAGCTCTGGCCAACGCTGCAAATAGCTCTTAGGTTCTCTTCCGTAAAACCATCCTCATTATACTCCAGAACCACTTGACTAGGATACACGCTGAACGACACGTAGGGCTCATCGCCGAGCGCTTGAGCCTTTGTGTAGTCGTTGTCTTCAGCATTCTGGAGCAGCTCAAGAACGAACCGAGCGTTGCTCGTATAAAGATTCTGGGCCAGGCTATAACGCTCATGGTTAGATAATGGGCGCTATTTGTGCAACCGCCCCCGAGTAGGTAGGTACCTTTCCAGAACGGAGTACCAAACTGTCCGCAAGGGTTATAACTTACGTCAAAACAGAAGGACCATTCACCTGGTCCTTCATAAGAATGGCATGTTCGACCTGTCGTTGGTCGGCATCTGACATACGGTCCAGCACCTCGTCAGGGATGGGGCGACGGTCATCGGCAATGCTCTGCACTAGTCGCTGTGCTTCTGCTCGATTGGATGGGCGAGTGCTACCCGCCGCCATCTTTGGTTATCTGTGTGAATACAAAGTACACCAAAGCGGAGGATCAATCGCGAGCGCGGCCTGATACGATGGAAGAAGAATGTGCGGTTGTGTAATGAATGATGCCGGCAGCTTCGTCTTTCAGTCACCTCCATGGGTGAGGGGTTGGCACCTGCGCCACAGCCTTGCTTGATGCAGGGGTTGCGACTCCAACACAAATCGTAACAGCAGCCGCCCTGACCCAACCTGTCGGGTCAGTTAAGGGGTCAAAAACTGCAGGGGTAGAATCCCTGCCCCAATCTTCCCCGAGTTCTCTACATATGTGCGCAATGGTTGGCCCCGGACTCTCAGAATAGAGCACAGCCCAGATTGGTTTACAACCTCATAAATATGCACACAAACGAGGGCTTGAACCAGCAAGAACTTGGACAGAGACCAGATTTCAAAACACCGGCCTTTCACCACGTTTGACAGGAGCCCAGCGGAAGTTGATCAGCCCTTGATATTTTCCGCATAGACGGATAATTGGATAATAATAATGTAATAAAAGCTCACACACTGCAATGGACAAAGGACAACAACAAAATGACTAAATAACAAAATGAGTAACTAGGCAAACAACAAAATGCCTAAACAACAACTAAACAACAAAATGACTAGCCAACACACATTGCAACCGGTTCAGTACATTCCTAGTGTCGGACCCCCCTGCGGTTGCGGTCATCCCTTACCATGATGCTCACCCTCGCGGCAGCGGGCTACAGACCTGGGCTCGCCACACCATACACCTAACCACGCGTACTGTTCGTCGTTGTTGACGGTGTCTTAACCCTGGCCACGGTGACCAAGGATGTCGGAGTTCCATGGGCATTGACGGCGTCATCAGGGGCATGGACAGCGCCACAGCGCACAGCCAGCCAGTTCTTGGTGTCAGCCTCTGCCGCGTCGTAGTTGTGACACCCCTCGGTCCACGTGTAGGCCTGGCTGTGGCCGTCGTCGTGGCAGTCGGTGTTGCCGTAGGCGGTGCAGGTGCCGCCGCGGATCGCCCACGACCGTGGCTGGGTCAGGTAGCTGGCGCTGCAGTCGGCCCAGACGCCGCCGCCGCCCGTGAACCACGAGCACGTGGGGCCCGTGTCGGATACGCGGGGCAGGCCGCCGCGCAGCGCGAGGCACTTGACGAACGGCGAGTCCATCTCGGTGCCCGAAAGCGAGTAGTAGTCGCCGGCACAGTCGGGTTTGCTGTAGATGGAAAGGTGCCAGGTTTGGGACGGCGCCGTGGGCGCAGTGGACGTTGTTGTGGGGGTTAGGCTGGCCCACGACGAATAGCTGGATAGGTACTCGGCCGGGTAGTTGGACTGTACGGCGAAGTTGGCGCTAAGGGTAACGGCGTTGTCGGAAGCACTTTCCCCAATGACTCCATCGCACTCGCTACGGGTCCCGCTGTCGGGCAACGGGTACTCCCAATCCGCGCCGGGTTCGAGCTCAGCGGTGACATCGGCCTCGATGGTAAAGTAGCCGGGGACCTCGAAGGGGTATCCTACGGTAGCGGGCGGGTTACCGGCTAGGGGCAAATGCGGATAGATGTTGCCAAGTTTGTGTTGCACGTACCGCGCCAAGGCGTACAACGCCATGCTGTCTGCGTTTTTGATAGTCCAATCAGGACTGTGGGAGAAGCGTGCCAGCGCCTTGACATGTTTGAGCCCGTATGCCCTCTTGAACTCGATAACATCCTTCGTCTTTCGAATTCCCAGTCTCAAATCCACAATGGGCACAAGAGACGGGTTGGTGCTGACTCCGGAGGCCCAATCCACATGTAACAGCTCGTGGTACCAGACAAGAGCCTGGTTGGGGTCATACATGTGCATGTCCGCATAGATGACCTCTATTTGACTCGTCGTGTTGGCGTACTCCATTACCGTACTGAGGGTGGGGGCAGAGAAGTAGCTGGGACAGAAATTGATGCTCGGGTTCCCTTTGTAGTTGGCATCATGCACTATGGTATAGGCCATCGTGTCGCTCCTCCCACCACAGGGGCACTGCAATTGCGGGTCATCGCACCGAACCGGCAAGCTCCATTGGAAGGGATTAAACCACCAGCCAGGTTGAATCCCGTTCATATTGATGAAGATGCTCTCGTACAGGCTCTTTTTCGGTTTGGAGAAGGCAGGCGGGCCCAGGTACTCCACGGCCGCTGCGCTGTTGAGATCGATGCCGCCCCTGGCTTCGTGGTACAGCAGGTTCATGAGCTCCCACGACTGCTGCCAGCCCGAGTAGATGGCCCTTTGCTGCGCCCCGTTGCACCCCTTGAACCCCTCGAGTCTTGTTGCCAGGTCGGTGAGATTGTAGTTATGAAAGAGGGAGGTGTCATAGTTGCTGAGAGCTAGGCCGGCCGTGAACTGACTCTCTAGCTGCGCGACGGACAAGGTGTTGTGAGTTTCGTCTTGGCCGAGAACAAATTGCGCCAGGTCCACGGCCCACTCGACCGAACCAGCAAAGCCGTAACCCGCGTACCGGTCGATGCGTGACATTTTGGTGGCCGGGCTCATGTAAGCCACCCATGTGCCGCTGCCATATGTCATCATGTCCGAGTCGCTTTCCTTGTCATACCATGTCGTGATGGCTCCGCGGCGCAAAAGCCGGCTGACAGTGGTGTTGCCAGACGTCAGAGCGTCGATCTCGGCTTGGGAAATATAACCCGCCGTTCCGGTGCAAGGGCCTTCTTCCGCCGTTGAAGCCGGTCCGTGAAAAAGGCATTCGGGTCCCGTGCAGCCCGGGTTTGCCATGCCAAAGCTCCTCCCGTAACTGGCGATGCCCACGGCGACCTTGTTTGCGGGAACGCCGGCCTTGGTGATCATGGCAAGAGCGTACTCTGTCTCAGCCACATTGATGTGTGAACGAAGGCAGTTGCCGTTGGGACAGCCCGGGTTTGCCCCCGTCTTGTTGTAGTCCCACTGGCCGTGTAGGTCGTAGGTCATGTACACAACGTAGTCGACGACCTGGGAAATTTCGGCGATGGGAAAGCCTTTGAGGTACCAGTACGAGGCGGGCGCGGCGATAGAGAGGGAGACTCCGTCCGGTAGGAGGGCACGGATGGTCTGGAGAAATTCGAAGTAATTTTGTCCATCGTCGACGTGGGTTCCGGGCACGTCCGGAGCACCGGGATATTCCCAATCAAAGTCGACGCCGTCCAAATTGTACTGTCGGACGGCGTCGACAACACTCTGTGCAAACGCCTGGCGGTTCGGCCTGGTCACGCCATTTCTGAAGATAGGTGCTGAGTCCAAACTGGAAACTGGTCAGCTCGAGTTTCGTCCTGGACCTAATGGCTCGGCCGCAAAAGGGGACATTCAATGAAATTAGAACAACAAAATTGCTTACTTGGTAGAAAACGACCAACCACCAAACGACAAGATACGCTTGAAACCGGTCATGGAGGCGAAGATTTCGAATTGAGTCAGGTACGCCGAAAGATCGACCTGAAAGTCGGATGTAATGGAGCCAAAAGCGTAGTGGACGTGGGTATAACCACCAGACGGCAGATTGCTGGCGTCCATAGTCAGACAGGATCTGTCCACGCCAAAGACCTCGAAGTAGCCGATCCGCAAAGGGCCGCCGGACGCGCTGCCCTGCACAATGGAAGTTCCACAGTTGGAGATGCAGCCATTGGTGCCAGGGGCTGATGTGCCAGGGGCGCCAGTGCTGGATTGCGTGGGCGTGCAAAAGTCGGGCGTGATGCCGCACTGGCCCCATTTATCACACTGTCTCATTTTGTCAACCACGGCTCGTCAACGAGGGAACAGGGAAGATGGAGACGAGGAGGGCTGGTAGCCCAACTTTGAAGCTGGTGAGAGTAATACTTACGCATGCATTGAGGGGACATGGGTTCAACATGGTGATGTCGGACCAGGAAGCCGGCCGTGTCGTCCCTAGAACTTGGGGGCCGCACACGACCCCGTCGACGGCGGGCGGCATCGGAGGAGCACCGGTGCTGATGCAGATGGGGCCCAGCTGAAGGTTGCGGCAGCCTTCCCAACCCCATGTTTGCAGGTTCCACTGCTCGATGTCATCGACGGTGATGTAGTTGTTATTGGCAATGTCTGAGCACGTGTCTCCCTTTTGGACGACGTGTACAGCACATGCCCCATCCGGGCTTGGCTGAGGGGAGACATTGGGAAGCGGCCCGGAAGAACAATAGACGGGCTGTCTGGGGGCCAGCGTTGAGCAAAGGGCCGGGTCCGGGTTGTATTCGGTGAACTGCGCACCGGTGATACCGCAGCGGGTAGCCAGGCTATCGCATCCATCGCCGGGCTGGACGAGGTTGTAGGAGTACGTTGCGCCCATGTCTGCAGTGGCTCGAGAAATCAAGGCTACGTCGTGTTTGTTCAAGAATGTTGGTCATTGGGGATTCGGATCATACGATCTATCCTCCAAGACTCCAAGCACCAAGACCCGCGAGCTGTTTTATATATTCATGCCGCGCAAACGGTAAAGACCCCGTTCCGTACGGATCGCGACACATTGGTGGGGCCCAGGAATGGTGGTGGGATTACACCAGAGTGAGAAGAGAGAAAGTAACGTAACTTAGGTACGCAACGAGTGCAACCAGGGCGAATATATCATGTTACCTAGGTGGTCACCGTTGATGTCAGGTACTTCCACACCCTGACAAGCCGAGGCACCAAACCGCATACCCTTCCGCAAACTCCGTGCGCCGTTCTGTTTCAGCACGGGGGGCACCGGTAACTACGAGATTTTTTTCTCTTCCGTTCTAACTTCTGGTTGTGTTGTGTACCCATGTTGTGCACTAAACCCGCCGAAACCCATCGGATGACATGTTGTAGTCTGCGAAACGCGATCGGACTGCTGGGCGTTAGATGGGAGCACAAGTTGGTTGCAAGTTGTACATACGAGCAGGACCGCATATGATGGAAACGGGTTGGATGCTGTGTGGTTTTAATGAATATTGGCTCATAAGATGATCACCGGGTACCAAGCCCCACCTTCCTGTTTGTCATTGACCCCGACGAGGCAAATTGCTCTCAGTTTAATGTCTGTGCTTCTTCTATCGTCTTTTTTCTCATCGATTTGGCTGATCACGCCCCATCCACGATCACCAACATCTGTCATACCTTTGCCGCTATTGCCATGGCCGCGCTTTTTCGCAACTTCTGGTTTGCGCGCCCGTCTCAGAATCAAGAAGATGAAATCGTGCAGCACGAACACCTGGCCACGCCACCCGCACCATGGCCTGAGGGCATGCCCAAAGATGTTCCTGGAGTGACCTGTCAGGGTCGGGGAGAAGTTTGGTGGGCCAGGGTGAGGGTGTCATATAGCGACGGACCCGGGGCCTCCGTGTATGGCTGGCCAGCCAAAGGTGGCATATACGGTACGTTAAATGTCAAGGCCCACGTGAGCGGACAGTTAAATAGAAATGGGTTGACCAAATTCTTCAAAATTCTCAGTCCATACAGCCTCCGCGGTGGAGATTGAATTTCTCGGTTTCGATAGATTCAGCCCTGTGCCACACCCTTCTCCAAACAATCCTTCCGCTGCCCCTGATGAAGAGGCTCACTGCAACAAGAGTATGACGCAGCCGGGTATAACCCCTAAAACTATCGCTAACCTCTCTTTATAGTGCGCCAACTCGGGGCCGTCTGGTGGAAGAGCGAATACGCCTGGTCTGAGGATGGACTAACCGTACACCACACACCTCCACCGGATCCCCCCAATAGCTTCATCGTAACGGGCTGGCCGACTACCGGCGGGGTGTGGGTTCTTAGCACAACCAAAGGTGAAGCTATCGAAAAAGGGGTAGGTGTGTTGTTCCATGCTTACAGTATGGACGAGCGCTGCAAGGTGATCAAGCAGCTGGGCGGCGTCTTTTACAGTGACCCAAAGGACTGTCCACATTTAGACTTGGCGGAGGGTAGCTACTGAAATGGGCAGGTAGTTTCATTCAAGGCACGGAAGACAATGCCCAGAAATTGGCCTCACGCTCTCCCATGCCTTTGTCCTTCCTTGGCGTTGTTGGATCAATATGGCGGGCCGAGTCTTCAGCCCTATGGCTCGGATCCATGCGGCAAAAAGCGGTAACGCTCGAGGCCAGGTTTGAACTTGATCCCGAAACGACCTTACACAGTATGCACGAAACAGCCAGGTACCACTGTGTGTCCGCCGGAGGCTAGAAAAGGACAGGATCGGCATTGGTTGCAGCTAGCGTGCCCACTTCGACCTCCCGAGGCCACACCGACTTCCATCGGTCGGGCGACCACAATTGACCTTGGAACCGAGACTCTCTTTCGTGAAAGAGGTGTCTTGCTTGCTGATCGTTCGTGGACATCTTCTGGATAGGTACCTGACGAATAACGCTCCTCTCCTCACAAATATGCCCTAATTTAAGACGGACCAATGCGTGGCGGCCATTTCGGCATGCCCGTCACTGCCCAGCTGAGCCCAAGCCGATGGGCTTATCCCGGTAACCCAGTCTCGAGCCAGTCACAGAAGCGGGGGTTTGTGGCGGACCCGACGATCTGGGGGCTATGTATCCGAAATAAGAAAGCTGCCCGGGGGTCACCATCCCTACCAATGGGGTTCTCGTGTGCGTGCTTGACTTCACCGGAGTTGTGGAGGTGGACTTGCCCTTGCACCGGCGGTGAAGAAAGTGTTGCCTCACACGCAGCCTTCAACTCGGACTTCTTCGATTGGTCCCTTCCCACAGACATGAGACCACTCGGGGCAAAAAGAAGCTGTGCTTATTGCTGATCGACAGGAATCAAATGCTAACTAACGTAGATATAAAGTGTAGGGCTTCTTGCGAGATGCATGCCATCATCTTCTCTCTAATCACATCATCACCCATCCAACAAACACTCAGCATATCCAACATGAAGCTTTCTGCGGGCCTTTCGCTTCTTTCCCTGGCCGCCCTGGCCAGTGCCCAGGCGCCTATGAGCGTCTATGGGTGCACCGGCCGTGATTTCACAGGAACCTGCCAAACCTTCACCTGTCCGTACCAGGACTGCTGCCGGCTGCCCAGCTTCTTCCAGACCCGTCTTGTCTCGGTCAGATCGACCGGCTCGTACTCGTTCCGTCTCTTTACAGATGCCGGGTGTGCGTACCACTGCAACGACAATGACAACGGCAGCCGGCTAGTTGACGCCGAAGGTTGGGGCAACATTGGCGCGGCTGCCTACGCGTGCGTCGATGGTCCTTATTAGGTGAGGTTTCGGGAAACCACTTGGCAGTTGGAAGAAATAAGGGTTGATACAGTGAGTGACAACGGCATGCCGGTTAGGACAACGACTAAAGCTTCACTAGCACCATTATGATGACAGCAGTAACGGCCGTTATACGAGGGATTGAATCAAGGGTTGTCAACCGGTACGAGGCTGAGGGGCGAAGGGGCAATCGAGGAGTTTGCAGATTCCCACTTTCTATTCAGTCACTATTGCGTAACTAGCAAGGCAAGGCCCTGTTTTCGAGTTCCACACTATGAGTGCAAGTTACTTGCCGTAGACGTTGTGATGTCAATGTTACCTCAGAGAGGAGATAGATGCAACCTTCCGTGCAGGAGGCCCCATGACTTCAATGTCGATCCTTCGACGACCGGGTCACTGGGAGCTCCAGGCCCTCGGTAACTCAAGGGCTCTAGGGGCTATAAACCCGGGGGAGTGCAACCGGAAAGGATTCGCCTCCTACTGGTCGGATAACCATGTACATACACGCCTCGGTACCGAGGCTGCCCCGGGGTGGTTCGCACGTTTGGTGTGTAATCGTAGTTGAGGTGTTCGTTTTCTTTTTCCGAGAATGGTACACGTCCTTCCAGCTGATGGGACTGTAAGAAAGAAATCATGCGTGATATTTTTCGGTTGTTACCTGGAGAATGTTTGTTTGGGGGGTTCGGCTAAGAATCCATTGAGATGACATCTCGGCGATGATGACAACATCATGTGTGAACATTGCAACATAATCGATGCATGCAAATTTCGGATGCCAATATTGAAACGATACCTAGGTAGATAGCAAACAATTTACCAATCCCGCTATTCCTCCTCTCAACCCTCCCCAACCATTCACCCCATCACATCACCCCAATCCAAACCCGCCACATCCCCATTCACCTCCCACCACACCACATCCTCCACCACCCCCTCCCTCCCCACCGCCCAAACCCCATCCTCAACCAAACCCGCCCAATGCCCCAACACCTCCGCCAACCGCGGCAACCGATCCGGCCCCCATGGACACGCCCCCCGAAACACACCCACATCTGTCCGCCCCGACTGACACACCAGCTGCACCAAGTCGCCGTCGCGCTCGTCCGCCCAGGACGTATACAGCCCCGCCCGCCGGTCAACAGTGAGTTTCCCGAACCCGTACGGCTTATCAAACGAGTTGATGCCGCTGCCAGGGTGCTGGCTCACGTCCGTTGGAACTCGCACCGGGGCCTGCACAAGTGTGGCTCCGGCATCGTTTGGGGTGATGGCGGCGACGGTTACGCTAGGGAGCAGCAACGAAACCCAGTCGTTGCCTTCTTCCGAGGTTTCTAGCGTGCGCCGGAACGCGGTGGCTGGTTCGGCGGCATAGGCCGAGCGTAAGCTGGCTTCGGAGAAGGTGCCGACGCCGGGGGCGACAAATGTCCAGCCGCTGGGTCGGCGCGCGTGGGTGAGGAAGTCCTGGGCGAAGGTGCTGATGTGGAGGTCCTGAAGGGCTTCGCGGCGGAGGGGGTCCTCTCTGTTGTTGTTTGTTGATGGTGTGGATCGAGGCATTCTGGATTCGATAGCGTGCAAGAGACGTTCCCACGCGGAGACGGCTTCCGCGACTTGCAGGTTGGGAAGAGGGGTTGTGGCGTTGGTGGTGGAAGGGACCGGGGCCCATTTTTGTACCTTGAGCCCGTCTTGTGCGCTGGGATCGTGTGCATAGCGCCCAGAATCCCAGCGGGACAATTCCTGTTTGAGGAGGTAATCAAGCGGGAGCCATTCCTCTAAGGGAGTGAGGTTTCCGGGGCCTGGGGGGGCGCTGAGCCAGATGCCACGGAGGTCATAAGTGTCTACGAATAGACCGCCGTTTTCGGGTGCTTGGGAGTCAAGACGCTGAGGGTAGAGGATGATGAAAGGGGAGTCCGCCTGGTTGACTGCGTTGCTGTAAAGGGCGGGAAAGAACCATTGCGGCGTGGGTTGGTAGAGGAGGGGTGTTAAGGGCGTCCCATTACCCATCTGGGGTGGGATGGTGGTTCTAAGCTGAGAAAGGAGATTGACTATGGGGAAATCGGGATCGAGAGAAGGGGGAATGTATGGGTTGTAGGCGTCGAAGGGGCCATTAGCACGGAAGGATTCGTAGCACTGGAGGAGGTCGGTTGAAGTTTCGGGTGGCGGGGCGTTTGGGAGGAATGACTTGGCGAGCAGGGTGTTGTGAGGTTGGCGCAGAAGGCGATATACTCGTCAAAAGATATGCCGGGTTGCTCGGGGTCGGCGGGGGCCGACATGATGGGATGCTTAGGTATGCTGGTGGTTGTTAGATGGTATGGTTGGCACGGGTTAAGGACAAGGAAACTGATGCTAGGTGCTTTTTTGGGATATCTTTTCAGCAGATAGAGGGGCGCCAAGGCTTTATAATCTCGAAGGGACCGACGGCGGTTAGGCAGAACAGAATATAAAAGAGAAGCGAATTGTACGTGGTGCCCCAAAATAACCTACAATCCAACAACAATTTTCCAAGCCGGAATATCCCGTCAACAGCCCCAGCACGTACAACCCGCCATACTATACACAGCCCCTACCCCACCAAGTTCTCAACTCCTCAACCCCGTCCCCTCTCCGCCGCGACCTCCTCAGCACCCACCGGCACCCTCTCCTCCGCCCCCGGCCCGCTGACCTTCACCCCCCGCTCCACTCCCTCAGGCAAATCCGCCCCCAACGCCCTCGCCCGCCCCTCCACCGTCTCCTCCGACCTACTATCCGTCGCACCCACCCCCTCCAGTCCACTTCTCTCCTTCTTACGCTTGCCCACACCATGCGCCCCGTGCAGCTCCCGCCCCGTCTGCCCCTCCATGGGCCGCGCAAAGGTCGACGCGCTGTGTATGTCGCGGCTGGTGGCGCCCGGCATGTCGAGGGCGCCCGTGCGGCCGGCGGGGGCCGCTTCGGGGTTCAGGGCCTGACCGGGGATGGTGTTGAGCGGGTTGGGCTCGTAGGTGTCCTTGGAGGGGGCGGTGCCGGGGGTGTAGGTTTGGGCGTGGAAGGCGGGGACGGCTTCGTTGCGGACGTGGTGGCCGGGTTGGTTCTGTTTTGTTGTTGCGGGGGTGAGTGAGTGAGGGTTGGTGGGTATGTTGGGTGGGGATGGAGGGTGGGATGGGGTGGCTTACACCGGAGGTTGACGTCGGTTTGGATGGAGGAACGCGAGAATGAAACTCTGGATGGGGGCTTAGTTTTTGTCCTTCTTGGTTGGACACAAGGGCGTTGCTGTGACAAGGCCGTGTACATACCGCCCTGATTGGCTACGGAAGCCGGGTTGGCAGACATGTTGGCTAGGTGGATTTGGTATTTTGATGATAGTTGTAAAGGGAGGAGTATCCGGTGATATTCAAGGCGGATATCGTTTAAAGTTAGTCCTCGAGCTTATACATCGCGCCCTGTTATTAAGGTTAAATTTTGATGATGTCAACTTAACCGCTTAACATCTCGCCCCTTCGTTGCGTCATTCATTGTGATATGATATGCGAGGTGTACTAGGGCGCCACTTCTTCTCCAGACATCGACAAATGGCAAGGCCCGGAACATTGGAGCACTCTCCAGGTCAAAATTGCCCCTTAAGCACGTCTCGACCGCCTCCGATTCATGAGGCGATAATATATGCCCCATCAGGGCATGATGTCCCGGTGGACGGCGCTGATCTGCCGGGCCTAGACGATTGTTACTTGTTTTGCATGCTATCAAGGCATCATGGACGGATTTAAGTTAGTTATTGCCAGAGCTGACTCTGAGGCGGGACTGAGGCGGCGGCCCGGAGGATCAGTCATGGTTCATGTTGTCTATATTCCTCTCCTTCCGCATGGGCTTCCCGTGTCTGCCTGGTCGTTAATTTTAAGTTTAAATCCTACGGGTTTTAAACTTAGGTTTCAAACAGCAGCTAGCGCGGGAGAAACCGCCGGCCGTATTCGCGGCCACATTGGGCGCTTACGCGGCTATGGACGAGGCTCCTCCACCAACCACACTCTAGGACCCAACCGGACTAAAACGCAACGCCGAGGGACTGCATGAGGAGCCGAGAGTAAAATCTAGCAGTAGTAGAGGGTTGTGTAGCCGTGTCTTACATGCGGTTCGCCCAGTTCAAGCCACAGCGCCAGGTGTGACAGGGATGGGGATTTAGACGCCAATGGAGGACAGGAGACTTTGCTGGTCCCGTACAAACTAGACAGCTCCTGTCATCATGATAAAGTAAAGCTGCAGCCTCTTCGCATTATAACGTTAACATTAGTCTGTACGAAGTCAACACTGTTAACTGACCCGCTTCACCCCGTAGACACCCCTTGACTCAACCACCCGGTCGGTAAGACGTTGCCACACCCTCCCACGCATCCTTCAGGGTCTAAACCACCTTCCGTCCGTTTGGTTCGTTGTTCTCTTGTAAGGCTAGCCCTGGAAAACCCCTCCCCAGGACCTCCCGATGCAGGGTTCTTGTGTGCGACACCGGAAAGGTTTCAAAGCTCTAGCCCTGTGAGGCTTGTAAGTAGTCCCTGAACGTGGGGTTCGCAGCTTGCAAATGATAAATGGAATGAAGCCTGCTCGTAACCATGCCTTTGATATTCTCTAGTCCTTTCGTGTTGTTCTTTTGGCGTTGTCTAGTTCTAGCGTCTTTTCCTTATCGTTTCTCCTTCTGTCTTGTCATCATGCATTCTTTTCTTACTTTTGCATCCACCTGCTCACTCCTTTTGTTTTCTTTTCCTTCTGCAGCCCTCGGAGCCGTCCTGGGCTCTCCGTACCACGACTTCAAGCTGTACCCACCCCCCATCCTAGCTCGACAAACCAACTCTTCCACCAACAGTACCCGCCCCTCTCGCAACTTTGACAGTTGCCCCTACCGCCCCAACCTCTTCCTCAGCAACGGCACCTTTTGTTCCACCACAGCCCCCATCACCAACACCACAGCCCTCTGCCCCACCACCCCGGAATGGAGCGGCGAATGCTACTCCCTCTCCGTGTGCTTCCTCCCCGCAGGCCTCAACAAAGCGCCCCCCCCCCTCCGCAACCCCACCGACACCACCAAATGCTCCTCCTCCGTCAGCATCCTGACCATCCTCGCGGTCGTCACCATCATCGAAGCGGCCTCCACCCTCATGCAAGGCCACGACCGCGTACGGCGCCAGCTCTTCCGGCTCCGCGGCACCCTCTTCCGCCTCCCCGACAAACAATCCGCCTACTGGACGCCCGCGTCAGGCACCATCTCCGCCCTCACCACCTTCCTCTTCCAGGTGCTCCTGCCCGCCATCATCAGCTGGTCGGAGAACAAAGACCAGCTGTCCTTCGGCGCGCTGCTGGGCATGTGGACGATGCGGCCGCGGGGCACGTTTGTGATGTTTGCGCTGATGCGGCTGATTGGGTGGGGCGGGTTCAAGTTCACGGCGTTTGATGCGATTGTGACGGAGAGTGTGTTGGATGTGATTGCGCTGCCGTTTGCGTTGACGGCGGTGCTGACGGATCATGGGCCGGAGGGGGAGGGGGCGAAGGGGTGCGGGATTCAGGGGTATGAGGGGGTGGAGGATGATGTGAGGGTGGGGATGGCGTATGCGAGTTTTGGGTGGGCCACGGCAGCGGGGGTGATTTCGTCGCTTGTGTTGGCGCAGTTTGTTATTATGAGCTTTAATAAACGGTTGACGCAGGAAGAGATGGCGGAGAAGGATGAGGAGGAGGCGTGGCAGGGGAAGTGGAGTTGGTGGGGGAGGGTGCTGTTGCGGGAGAAGCGGCAGTTGGTGCCCATCATTGTGGCCATGGGGACCATGATTTCGAATTGGGTGCTCTGGGGGCGTAAGCTACTGCCTTTTTAAAACGACCGGGACTGAGTATATGTCTGCTAACCGACGAGCAGACTTTATATCGCTACAAGGCACCGCTTACTGTGAAGCGCAGGACGGCGTGGCGACTTTGGTTCTCGGCATCATACACCAGCTCTTCGTTCCCCTGTTGCGGGCGTGCTTCGGGGCGGATCCGGATTTGGTCGAGTACAAGTAAGGTTGGAGGGAAGAATGCCACGAATAGAGCAGATAAAGCACCCAGGTAGCTACATGTACCCAGGGCACTGCAGGCTGGGCGCGCGGGGCCACATGGAGAGATCACGCTGCCGACTCCGCCGGGGCCGGAAGTTATTAGTTAATTATTTTCTAGCTCATGTAGGACCTGGCCACGTAAACTCATCTTACTGCCGACCGGCGACAACCACATTGTATAACGCCATACCCTCCCAGCTCGCTTGAGAATCCGCTCTGTATAATCCAAAAAGCTGAACACATCCAAAAACCACGCTCCTCGTACCCGTCCCCTTCTCTCCCTCCATTACGTTCCATATCACCCATTTCAAGCAGCCTCCGAGATGATCCCCTGCTTCACCGCATGCCACACCGCGGGGTAGACGGCCCGCGCATAGTTACTCCTCCGCGCAAGCACATAATCCAGCGAGATCTCCCCCTTCCAATCATCATCAAACGCATGCAGCACATACGTCGCCGAGAAATCCATCTCCCAACTCTCAAGCCTCCCCCCAGGCATCTCCCTCTCCCTTAACCACGCCAGCGCATCCTTGCACGTATTCCCCAGCTCCTTCGGCAACCTCACATCACCACCACCCCCCGCCACCAGCCCCCCACTCACAGCATGCTCCCCAAACAACCGCACCTGATCCTCCGCCTCCCACGACGTCGGCGCAAACGCGCGCGGATGCACCACCAGCACCTCGCCCGGCATCGCCTGCAGCCGAAACGCCAAGTCCGTCAGGATATCCACGCTGATCGCCCACACCCCGTTGTAGAACGCGTCCATGGCCGCCGCAAACACCTCCGCCAGCGCCGAGTGCGGCCGCGCCAGCCACACGCCCGTGTTGACAAACCCCGTGTATTTGGTGTGCAGGGCGACGGCGCCGCCGACGACGTTGGCGAAGCCAGCGTTGCGGAGGGGTTTGATGTCGCGCAGGGGCACGGCGTCGACGTCGAGGTAGATGCCGCCGTGTTCGCGGAGGGCCCAGGCGCGGATGAAGTCGGATTTGGCGCCGAAGGTGTCGATGGGCTGGCCGGTGGTGGTGAGCTGGGGGTTGGTGATGAATTGGGGGGTGACGGCGGGGATGTTGAGGACGCGTTTGGTCCAGAGGTCGCCGGAGGATTTGGCGCGCTCCCAGAGGGAGGGGGATACGTCGGTGTGGATGTAGATGTGCTCCGGGTGGAAGAAGAGGTGGGCGGAGTAGACGCTGACGAAGACTTTGAAGTTGAGGGTGAAGACGGCGGGGTCGGCGAGCAGCCAGATGTAGTGGACGAGGTTGGGGATGGGGGCGTTCGCGGTGTCGGTGGTTGGTGTGTTTGGGTCGGGCGGTGGGATATTGTCGCAGGCTTTGGCTAGGGGCGCGACGGGGAAGGTTTGCAGATTTGGGAGATGGGGTCGCCACGGAACCATCGACGAGACATCGAACCAGGTGTAGAGCACGACGACGACCGTCACGGCCACCAGGGCGATGGGCGCATATCGGCGCCAGCCGGTGCGATTGAAGGTGGCGCCCAGCGAACGCATCGTGTTTGGAGGAGAGGGAGGGTAGTTGTTGAACAGGCGCTTTTTCATGGCTTGTGGTTTCACGCCGCCAGTTGTGGGTTGGGTTGATTGCCGGCCGCCCCAAATTTCATGGCACCCCTGTTTCGATTTCTGATTATGTAAGGTAATACCTAACTACACAAATACAAGTACACAATACACGCTGTCGCTCAGGCCTGGCCCTGGTCTGGTGTTGATGATCGCTTTTTCATTCATAAGTCGTTCATAAGTCGAAGGGGATTCCCTCGTCTTCGCCCACTGCAATGTGGGTAATCTCTGGGTTTGGATTTGAGAAACGTTCGGGATTGTCGGGATTGAGGCCCGACTGTTCTGCCTTTCTCCTCAGGTCTCCCGCATACCCGTGAATAATCTCGTAAAGTGCGTCCATGCCTTCGTCACCCATGCTCTCATCCTCCAACCCCCAGGCCCTGCATTGTGCATGCTGCCGACCAAGCGACTCAAGGGCGACAGTCATTTCTCCTCGAAGTTCGGCGAGGAGCGAGGAAAATTTGGACACATAGGTAGGTAGGTAGGTAGTTTATTAACGCCCGGCGGGTCAACCGAAAGGGCAACTATTACAATCTGACGATACATTTCCCAAGATATGTCCTAATCTCTTTGAAGCCCGTAAAGTTCATTCTAGTTCATATTTCGACAGTTACCATTTTTCTGCGGATTCTCGTGGGTTTAGTAGGGCTGTTAGTAGGCTGGCTTGAAGGCGATTCTCCAAGTGTTCAACGTCCTATCTTCGGCGGCTGAAGCGGTGCCTGCTATTTGTGTCACGAGGTGAGGGGGTCGGTGTTGTCGGGTGTGGTGGGTTAGGTGATTTAGTCGGCCTGTGGTTCGTTCGTGTCGAGTCGGCCCGTCGCCATTGCGAACCGTATGGTTGCGCGAACGGCTGCCATGTCAGGAGTCCAGTCGTTCTTGTCCGACGGCGATTTCCCTCCTAGATAGAAGGAAATATTGCTTCTCTGAGTGTCTGTACATTCGAGCATCTTTCTTCGGTATGCTGTCCATTTTGTGCATCGGAATAGGAAGTGGTCCACTGTCTCTTTTGCTTGTCCACATGCGCACTGGTCTGACGGTGCTACTCCGATTCGGTGGAGGTAACCGTTGAGCCTTGCCATGCCTGTTCTGAGCTGGGCAAGTTTGGCAGCCTCCTTGTGAGATAGATGATCGTACAGCAGTTGGGTGTGTTTCCCTGGTAGTGCTGCGTCGACTCGCTTGGAATGAGCTCCGACTTTGTCTGGCAGGTGATTGCTGCTGCCTCTCTTGGACCGTGCTACGTTGAGGGTTGTCGACCGCATCCTGGGCATTTGTACTTCTGGAGCGGCGCCCTGTCGAGTGGCATGTTTGGCGTTCCCCTTGGCGATTTCCCAAAGCTTGTTTTCTTCTCTCGCAGGGAACCATCGTATTGATACTGTGTTTCCGTTCCTGCGTAGTTCTCTGATTGATTGGTATATATGGCAGATGTGCCGTTGCCCAGACTGTCGTCGAGCGTGTCGGATCGCGAGAACAGCCGCTTTGTTGCGTGTTGAGAGCTCGATGCGGCTAGATCTAACCGTTGGCAGTGTGCCTAACGCTCGTTCGATGGCCGCAAGTTCCCCAGAGTATGGATTTTGTTCCGACCTCGAGCCAAGCGTAGAGGAGAAGGTCCCAAGTTTTGGGGTGCCGTATACAGATGCCGGCAGCGTCGCAGCTCCGCCAACTCCCACCAGGGCGTTTCGCGCCGAGCTGCTTACGGCGATGCATATAATATCGTAGTCGGCATTCCGGCGTGTTGTCGTCGGCTCGTTGGTGACAATTTGTACACGGTTCTCCCAAGGTGTCAATGTGAACGGGTTAATGGTTTCCAGCTCGTCCATTGCGATGTCTTTGAGTGCGTCTGCCACCTGGTAGAGTGGCGAGCGGTGGCTTTTCCTGAACTTTCGCATTTGAGACGTGTTTCTGCGTAATGGGTTGGTGTATGGCAGGGTGTGAATGTCGGTCCATAGTTTGATGGCCCGTCTCCAGAACCGATCTTGTGCGCTGGCAATGTGAGCTTCTGCTTCCGCTACGCTCGTTGCCACTGTGAGGAAGGTCCCCACGATCGCTTGCGCCGCCATTCTCTGGATCCTGTTGATGGGTCCTGCGTTGTGCATGCTGCCGACCAAGCGACTCAAGGGCGACAGTCATTTCTCCTCGAAGTTCGGCGAGGAGCGAGGAAAATTTGGACACATAGTCCGTAATGGAATCTGCCACTCCTGCCATTTGGTTGTGAAACCAATGGTCTAACCCCCGCCCTACCATGGCTCGAACCAGGGCGCCTAGCATTGTGCAGTCGCAAGTTGGGCTCGTATATACGTTGCATTTGGACTGGAGGATGAGCGATACGATGGCGTACTGGATCTTATTGCATATCATTTTCAGCACCATCTCGCGGCCCCTCTTCACATCATCTATGTCGGGGTCAGCGTCTATTTTATTTGATACATTATCACCATCAAAGGGGGTCTTACCAAAAACCTTATCCTGCAACCAAACATAATCATCGTCGTAGATGTCATGGTCCGGGAACCCGTCGATGTATAATCGGCCGTCGTCATGTGCCGCTGCACACTTCACGAAGTAAGCGAAAGCCTCACGAAACCCCCGGCCGTATCCTAGCTTGTGGCACACCGCGAGGTAGTCGAGCAGTTCGTCCGCTGTGGGAGTATTATCGGTGACGCAATCCGGGTCCTGCACCCAATCTTTCCAGAATGGCTTCAACGACCCGACCATATTGTACTTGTCCGCTAGTACAACAACGTAAAGCAACTCGGCGTGGGTCATCTCGCTGGGCAAGGCGTCGAATTTGCCGTGGACCGCGAAGCAGAGGATCCGAAGTCCTTCCGGACGATCTTCAGGGAGCGGGATCACCCAGTCGGATCCCGCCTTTTGTTGTCCCTGTCCTTCAGCGAATGGACCGTAGAGCAGAGTCTCCCAGTAGCTGGACGAGCGCGCGAGGCTCCGCGAACACACTCGGAAGGAGATTTGGTCCGGCCCAACAATCAACCTCAGGTCGCCACGAGGGTCGAACACCTCAAAAGCACCGGATTCCGAGGTGCGTTGCATGTTTCGTTTCGGTCAGGTCATAGAAACCGGGGTCCTCCAGAGTCGGGCAGGGTTTGTTTGGTTGGGACGAATCGTTCAATTTCTCAACGGTTGGCGGAGGGGAGGGTTGTAGTTGAGATGGAGAATGCTAGAGGCTTCAGGCGAACAAAAGGAAGACAGGTTGGAAGCCCGCACATTAAGATGCACGGAGATTAGTGAGTTGTACCTTCCCAGATACGGACCCTTAATTCCTGGAAGTCGCCTGGAAGCCCAATCAGAAAGCCCGGTCCAACATCTGTCTCGACGTAAGGAATAACTGCCAGGCGGGGCGGGCCCGGAGGGAAGGAAGACTGGAAAGTCTCATATTATCAAGGGAAGCGTGAGTCCTGCATCCTTTCCCAAGCCCCTGAGATGACCTTGTATGCTTGTTCTAGTTTCAGCCAAAAGTAAGATGGTCGTAATCGATATCATACCAGTGTTGGCTGTTCCTTGGCGACGCTCGCGGTCGGAAAGCTATTGATGATCTGTCATCTGCGCTGCCTCAGCCCTGAACACGTTTTGTAATGCCCATTTGATCGGCCAAAACTTGTATCAAGCGCAGCGGCCGTACTTCCCACGGGCTGGGCCAACGCCCACGGAATTGTGTGGTAGTAGTGAGGCCCAGGGGTGCGCCACCAACGAGCATCCCGTTGGGCTCCAAAACAGGCCACCACTACGCCAGGTAAATGCATTTTAGGTTACCGAGAAAGAGAAAGAGGCCTTAAACAGGCTTGAAGCGATGTTGGTTGCGGCCCTGGACTCGGACGGCGGCCACGGTTTCAATGTCGTGCATCAATGCTACCAACAGGTTGAATGGGCGTTCTGTTGGGTCGAGACCATGGGTGGAGCCACAAATCGAGGTTGCAACCAACATGCGGTGCATGTACCAACGGTTGTGCATCCGTACCGCAACCGGGAGCGAACAGACCGATCGAGTCTCGGGCGGTTGACCATCTGATGGCGTGGGTCGCAGGGGTGTCAGACCCATTTCGTTGATACAGTACCTCTCGTAAACCTCGAGCACCCCCCCACCAAAAGCACGTTGTGCCTGCATAAATACGCAGACTTGCCGCGGGTTATGTTGTGCTGGCTAATTGTTTCACATCCAAAAGCCTTGAAACGTTGTCGGGTATCCAGGTAGTCCACACTGTTGACCGCCAACCTTGAGTACATCGCTTGCATGATGATAAGATACATGCATTGACGCGAACATAGGCGGCCCCGGATCAAGCCTTATTGACCAGCATCACTGTGGCATATGCTGGCTAAGGATATGCCCGCCAGAAACGGACCTGATTCGGATGTTGGTGGTTGGCGTCGCCGTGAGTACCGTATGGCCGAGGACAAAGAGAAAAACGCATTCCCTGTGATTTCACCATTGTAAAGATGCTCATTTAAGGGTTGCCATTCTCCGCTAAGAGAGCTTCTAAAACCCCATGGGTACAGTCACTTCGAAATACATCTCGCCGTTTCTTTTTCTATTAATATCAGTTTTCAACATCTTGAAACCATATTCTGTCTTGTTGCGGCCGTGGTTCGTTTTACGAGACAGGGCCATCACGTTATCAAATTCCCAGTTACCTGCAGGCTATCTTGCCGGTTTACACCCCGCGTTTCGCTAAATAATACAGACATGTCCCCGACACGACCGGAAGCTCCATCCTCGGGTGCCTTCATTGGGAAATTGCGAGTATTGAAAGCACCCGCCGGCTTCATTCCACACGGTGGCTGCCGCCCCTCAACATACAACGAGTTGAAGCCGGAGAACTACGAGTTCAGAGCGGTAATGTTAGCCATACATCTCGGTCTCAGCATGCTCGAGTCCCCTCGAGGCCTCCGGATCATGGCTGAGATGGGTGTTACAGTTGTCAAGCACCATCGGCTACGAAGGGACCCTATTCGCTACCGAGACAACACCGTCAGCATGTCTGAATATGCCGCGCGCTTCTTGGACACTCTCCGTCACGACTTTTTCAACATTTATCTGACCAACAACATTCGCCAAGTGGGAGGTGCTGCGGAGGCTGAAAGAAAGTGTTCGAGTCCCGACACAAGCCCATATGACCCTAAAAGGGATGGCGGGATAAAGATGAGTCAGATGGTAAGAATGGGTGTTCCTTCTCGTGGTGACAATATCCGGGCTGACGAGAGGGATATTGCATATGACAGATCATCCAGAATATCGCAAACGCCGCCCGCATCCTCAAGGATTCTACGACATTGCCCAAGCGCCGCAAAAACGCTCTGAAAAACTTTAGAACCGGGGTTTTCCAAATGGGCTTCGCGACTGCCCATGAGCTTGTACATAAATGGGTTGGCTACCTTGATTGCGGCCACGTCTTATCGCTTCACTGGGAAATGGCACCGGGTTGTTTCTGGGAAATAAGGTTTCTCGGCGGCCGTCTCCTGCTCTACATTGTAGACAGATCAGACCCATTGGGCGTGAGGCAGGCTGGCAAAATATACTTGTTTAAGGGCGAACCAGGTGAAATAGTGAAACGCGCTCGTGAACTGGACGAGAGCTATGTCCAGCGGATTCTTAACTTTGGTATGTTCATGCATGCCCGAAGCTATGGCTTCCCCGTTTCGAACCCCCCCCCGCCTTTATATATGTTCCATTCGCCCCTGCTAATCAATGCGTGTTTCATCTAGATTTCGAGCACTCCGCAAGGGCTGCCTCAAACGCACCCTTGATTCGCCGCCCACCCGCTGGGGATCTTATGGAGAGAGTCCGGGCTTCTGTCGTCCCAAAGCGCTTCGAATTCGCTTTCTACCCCGAGCAGTTAGACATCATGAACAGGATGGAGATGTATACAGTTCCAGCGCATGTCCCCAATTGGCTGTCTCTGGTGAGATGAGCGGCCTTGTGGGAGGCTGCCAGGTTTGGTCGGGCTCAGGATCGATAGCGTGTTGGAGTACCTTATTTCTAGATACATCTCGTCTTACTTTCTCTCTTTCAGTCCTCGGATCGTATTTTGTTTTATCTTCGACCACTTGAAGAGAACCCATTTCTCAACCGACCAGCGCACATATGCGAGGCCTCCTTACAGGCGGGTATCATGTATGTGACTATGGCACGTCTACGGTTAGGTGCCTCGGTACGAACCTGCCATCCCCAAATGATTCGTTAAGTTCATTCAAAATGTGTCAGCTTCTAATGATACGTACTCAATTGTTTCCAAGAGGAGCGAGAAAGGTTTGGACACACAGGGCGTAATCGAACCTACCGTACAACTCCTTCCACTTTGTTGTTGAACCAGGGCGCGATGCTATAGCCACATAGGCTCGCACCAGTGCACCTCGGGTGAAGCTGGTACATACGATGCGAATAGATGGCCGGCAAGGTCTTCTCCCTGAATTTGGTAGGTTTTTGGGAATGTCTAAACTTGTCACCCAGCACCTGCAGAGTTTAGTAACGATCAACTGCAGACAAGTTCTCCCGCATGTGGTCCGGCAACGCCGTGCTGTCGAAAATGCACCATCGCAGCTGGACCCAACGCCACCGCCGTCCCCAGCAGCAACTGCAATAGGGCCTGGGTGTTTGGTGATCGATGCTGCGCCGGCGCAGCCACGACTCGCATAATAAAAGCGGCTCATTGGCCAGACTGTGCATGGAACTCTGGGGTGGCTGATTTCTGATGCCCAATATCGACGGCCCCTTGGGCCGCTGCCTAGTGCAACCTGAACCTCACGGAATGAGCGAGAGTAGCCAAGTGCAAACAGCAACCGTCCAAGAAGGTCGGCATCGAAGGTAAGACATATCCTTAAAACCACTTGAATACCCCCCCGTACTAATCACCTCACTCGCGTTTATTAGTGTTTACCAATATCCGATGCTAATGTCTCTTTGCTGGCCTCCAGGATGGCCGATCCACTTTCCGTTGCCGCCTCAGTCGTCGGTCTCCTTGCGGTTTCCCACAAGGTCTTCATCAGCCTTAATTCGTTTGCTTCCATCATAATGCATACCCCTAAGTCCCTTCGGCGAGCAGTCGCAGAGGTCCACGCTGTGAACGGCATCCTCGGGAAAGTCCAGAAGTTGATTGCCTGGCAATCTGATGCCGAACGGCCAAATAACCCAGGACTGGACTTGATTCAGCTTGACCACCTGGTGACAACACTGACTGGATGTGTTTTGGTCTTTTCGGAATTGGAAAAACACATCGATGGCTTTGAAGTGGCGAAGTCAGGCTCGAAACAGAGAATCATCTGGGAAAGAGTTTCGTGGGCGCGGAAAGAAAAAGATATTGAGAAGTTGATGGATGACCTGCACCAACATAAGACGAGCTTAAGCTTGATGTTGACTATCATGCAGTGGTAGGTGACCTACTTGAACGATCATTTTATGCTATGGCGATAAACTACTAACAGACGTAATTAGCACTAGCCAGGTGGAGGCTGTGGACTGTACGAGGCGACTCTGCTCGGTCATGGTGGATATTCTGGAGTCTAACCGCGTCATATCCGCACAACTCCGAGCTGTGATGACGCCACAAGCTATCCCCGACCCTCCCGAAGACGCTGCATCCGTCACGGCGGAGAGGACCGCTGTCTCTGCTCGTTCGGTGCCGGTGGCCGTTCAGCGGCCGTTTGAAAGAGTACTTCGCAAGTCAAAGGTGTATAAATATGACCTGCTATGGAACGTCTCCACGAGTTCCTTGGGGAGTCTTTCCACTGCGTCAACTGGACGGACAAGCATATCGACAGCGAGCCTCAGCGAGGTCTCGAACATATCTGCCATCGAGCTTCCACTTCAGCAGCAAATCATTTGGAATGCCAAACACTATGTTGAAGGCGGTAATACAGCCTCTACTGCAGGTAAGACAAAGCGAACCAAGACCTGTGGTCACCAGAATGGATATTAACCATGATGCAGTCTCGGGTGATGACCCCCGTGGCCTTGTCGCGAGTTTAGACCAACAGAAAAGCGACGACAGCCCCCGCGATGCTACAGTGAGAGATCAACAGGTTAATCCGGTACTGGGTGCGTTTTTAAACCCCATCCTCATGCGGGCGTTTGACGGCGGTCTTGGAATCGTCGGACCCGTGTTAGTGAAGGGTTACATCAAAGTCATGCCACGCCGTCAGCTCTTGCTATCCGCTCAGTTGCCGTGGAACGTCTTGATAAACGAGTTCAGGCGTGGCAAGCAGGACCGCCTGAAGCCAATGTTCAGAGCTTGGACTGACGTCCTAGACTGGTTCCTTGAAACACAACAGGATCAAACGCTTCTGCAGGATGCGGCTGATCTAATGATGACCCTCTTCAACGACCTCCTCGAGCGAGGTGAGATTGAGGAGGCGAAGTATTTTTTCCTCACCGGAACCGAGGCAACCCTGCGCGTGGTGGAGATGGATAACAAGCGGGCGGCCAGCTTAACAATGGACGTCTGTGTTCGATTACTTGAAAACGCGCTGACCTATCCTTATGCCGCGCAGTTTGCTGCGATGGTGGAGGATTCCTTCCAGAAAATCAACCTCTCAACAACCGTGTGGGGGTGGATGCAGTCTCGATCAACCGCCATTGCCGCCGTCCTGTTAGTGCAACATGCGGCTAGGCTGGGAATGAATAATACCCTCGACCTCCTAGTGGGGGCCCTCTCAGTCGTCCAAAAGCGACTATCCTTAAACACACACCCACATGCCTGGCTCGCTATGGTTCTCGGTTGGGAGGAAGATTCATGGTTGCTCGAGGTGTCGGTAGAAACAGCAGCGGTACTTCTACAGTATGAGAGGGAGGGCGCAAAGCAAGGGCTAGTCATCGACGGTCTACGGTGGATCTTGGAGGTGGCTGGCGCAGCAAACCGACTCACCGAGGTACTGACGCTGATCGGCGGGTTTGTTGGTGGCCTAAAGGAGGGGGCTTCTTTAAGCCCCGTGGTACCAGATGGGGGACAAGAAGGGACTGTGATAGGGACTGTGACGGGGAAGAGTATACAAGATACAGATTGCCCTTCTGGAGATGGAGGTTCGGATGTTGGGAGGGCTTTGGAAGTGGTACTTGCCGCTTTGTCCAGAAAGCACTTGGATGAGAAGGGAACTGGAGGGGAAGCATGATCACGAGGGCTGCGATGATTGCCTTTACAAAGCACCTAATTGGTAATCGTATAGGCTTCCCCGTGTCCACACCGCCGTGAACTTTACGCTCAATATGTGTCACTTCTAAAAATATGTAATTGTTGCCGCTTAAGGGCCACCCAAGTCCTCCAGTTTCCATTGCAGCCACGCCTTAAAAGACTCCCTAACGCCGCCTCTCCTTTCCCCAATGCCATAATCGTCCAGTAGCTCCATGGCCGCATGGCCATATGTCGTCTCATCGCTTGCCACCTTGACCAGAACCTGCGCCGATTCCCTATTCGGCCAACCCCTATCGTTCCGCACCGCAACCCGGTCCGCCAGTGGTGCCAGCCTCATCCGAAGTGCAGCAGGGAGCTTACCCTTCCTATCACAACATGCATCAAGCAGCTCCTTACCCACGCGATACCGCCCCTCGTGGTTGAACGCCATATGCTCAAACACAAACTTATAAATACAATCGAAACGGTGCCTCAGCCCCGTATCCCCCAGCGCTTTATATTCCCGCTTCGGCAGCCCCCGGGCCCCCGGCCCCAGAAGCAAACACGACACGAGATCCTCCTCGCCACCCTTTATACTCGCATAATCCGACGCCTCCTCCACCTTAGCCTGCACATACCGAAACACCCCAAACTCCGCCGCCAGGCCCACAAACCCCAACTGATCCGCCGACCCCCGCCTAACCCTCGCCCAATGCGCCACATGCGGCACCATCGTCGTCGTCACGAACCGCAACCCCCTAAACTCCTCCTCCACCCGATCCAACGCCTCCACCAGCCGGTCATGCGGATCCCGCACCACCCGCCCCGCATGACAAAACGCCTCCAGCATCCACCCCCACATATTCGCGTACGCCTCCCACGACCCGGGCTGCGCCTCCAGCCGATTCCGCGGCGCGGTCGGGTCGGTGGACGCAGTCCGCGAGATGGCGCGCAGCAGGCCGAGGTGGGGATCGAAGCCGTGGGCAGCGTGGGCTTCCATGTCCGGCCAGAAGGTGTCGAGCCACTCCTTGGTCGTGCGGTGCAGGTAGTTGACGTGGTGGGCGGGGGTCAGCTCGAGGAGGCCCATGGTGCGGCTGGCGAGCTTGCGGCGTAGGACTTGTAGGATGCGGTGTGGCTTGTCGGGCGGGTTGCGGTCGGCGAGCCAGAGCAGGTCGGGTTCCATGCCGGAGGGGAGGGCGATTTTGTGGGTGCGGAGGTTGAGTTGCGGGGTGCTGGTGTAGGCGCGGAAGAGGAGGAGGAGGCGGGAGCCGGCGCGTTGGTAGCTGGGTTTGACGCGGCGCCAGAGGTTTTCGTAGAGCTTGGAGAGGTCTTCGGGGAGGCTGTCGACGAGGTGTTCGATGTGGGTGAGGGTGGTGCCGTCGGTGAGGGAGTTGAGGACGGCTTTCATGACGAGCGCGACCCAGAGGAAGACGCCGCAGGCTCGTTCGACGACTTTGGCGAGCAGTTCTTCTGCTTCGGTTGGGTAGGCGTCTTTGAGCTCCATGAAGGCCACGTTTTCATGAGCCACGCCCTCGACGAAGATTCGCAGATCGGTTTCGGTAAGGACCTCCATCCTGAGCTGTGGACAGGACACAAATGCGTCCCGGAAGTCGTTCCAGGGGCGGCTGCTCACGCATACCTTGAAGCCGGGATGCCTGTGGAATTGCCTGACGAGCTCAATGAGCTTGGAGTGGTCACCAGCAAACTCGTCCAGTCCGTCGACGAAAATGGCAAGGTTAAAATTTCGCTGGGGCAGTGTGGCCAGGGTACCGACGCTTTCGAATAGCTCCTCCCAAGTCCACGGTGGGAGATGTTCCAACGAGCCGGAGCCAAAGATCTTTTGCATGGCCCATCGTCCTGGGAATAGGCGCGGCGCCATTTCAGGGGCCTGTTTGACGATTTGGTATAAGAGGGTTCGCAGAAACCCAACCTGGGACTTTTGGAGTTCGCTCCCGGCATCCCATGAGTAGAACATGGCCGTGAGCACTTTCTTATGACCACCCCATTCTGCGAGATATGAGAAGGTTGCGGGCTGGCTGACGAGGTGCTTGATCAACGTCGACTTGCCGGAGCCCGGTTTGCCCGTAATCCAATAAATGTTCTCCGACTCTTCTCTAAGCCAGGCAGGAAAGCTGCTCCACAGAGGTTGCGGGTCGGCACCCTCAGATTGCCGAGGTTCTTGTAGCACCCACTGAAAGGTGTTGTTGTATGCTTCGGGAATCGCCTGGAGTCGCCTGTCCAAGGCAGCAAAGAAGAGGCTGCTAAGGAGACCGTCCACGTACTCGGGATCATGAGCGTGGAAATCGATGCTCGCAGATGTGGTTTGGTTCAGGTTCGCACGGCTATTCTTTTGGTGGTAGATGAATAATGAATGAGCTTCCGGCAGGGGATGGACTTCTCCTTGGCCCTGGGATTGCACCTGCTGCACAAGGGCTTGGTGCTTTTTGGTCTGGGTTGCTGACACTTCGCCTACGGCTGACCGCTCCCTGTCTGCGTTTTAGTCGCGGCGGATTCCTTCCAGAGTTTCGACACCATAGGTATCAGAGGGAAGAACTCATACCAGAGGTCGGAAACCATCGCAAACATCAGTTTCTCCCTGGCATCAGACAGCCTCTTCTGGCTGTCTTTGATTGACTTTTCATTCCACACCAACCTGAAAGCGTCACTGATGGCGTCCAGCACAGACTGCGTCGTTTGGTCTCGGACGTGTGTCCCGAGCGAGGCGGAGATCTCCTGGCTGGCTGCCACACAGCGGCGGGACTCTTTAAGAAGTGCGGCTTCCGTGATTGTGAGAGGTCGCTTCAAGTCCATCAAAAGCTCGGCCTTCTCTTCGATCGCTTTGCCGCGTGCTGTCAACCCCCGAGAGTCCTCGAAGAGCCCGTTGACCTCGACCCGCGCTGCCGACGGTCCCCCATGGCGCGAGTCGAAAGCGACGGTAAGCAGCCGCGACCCAAAATCCAAAAACTGGACGGTTGATGCCGCTATCGACAAGATGGTCAGGGGGTCCATCTCGACGGCGTCGAGCGCTGCGCTTGGGCGTGGGTCGTGGGTTGGGCACCGTGGAAATGATGAAGTCGTCAGCAGAAAGCCTGGGCTAGCGAGCTGATCGCGATTAGGAATGGCGCAGCATTGCAACTCTGTCCGAATGGGAATGGTCGTCCTGCAGCCGTGATTTGGTGGCTGAAGCGGGGCCTAGCTGCTCGCCTGAGCAATAAACGCATAGAGATCATCGTTTCCCGCTGGTTCTTACAGGAATTATCCATTGCAAATCAATGGATTATGGAAGATGGGGGGAATCTCGGAAGGATGCAGTACGAAATAATATCAACAACACACTGCATATATGGTGATGTTATTAACGTGGATTAGATACTGACGTCCTCTCACCAGCCAGGACCTCGCACTTGTATCATGATGATGCCCTACGTCGAGTCAAAATAAGAGAGATTTTGAACCTACATATAAAATAAAAGATTTGTTTAATTCAGGATATGTGGCAAGATCAAAAAATGACGACGCTATGACTGAAACGATCTGTTAAGGACTGTGCACTTGATCTTGGATTTGCACAGGAAATAAAGACATGGGTAAAAGCCTCTGGACTACGGTATTGCATGTTAGGTAGTCCGGGGAGTTGCCCGAAACTTTTCGATATATCGAGTGGGAATA
Organism: Chaetomium tenue; assembly: GCF_020726465.1. Taxonomy (NCBI): domain Eukaryota; kingdom Fungi; phylum Ascomycota; class Sordariomycetes; order Sordariales; family Chaetomiaceae; genus Chaetomium; species Chaetomium tenue. The sequence continues at coordinate 1,564,396 of NW_027117335.1, forward strand.
ATGTTAGAAGAAAGGCCTAGCCTTTCCCGATATCGTCTGACACGGTAGTTGGGTGCTCAGTATTGTTATATACCGAGAGCACGGGTCTGCCTACCTCCTCGATACCATTTATCGTGGGAGCATGCCAAAACCGAACTCTAAACAGTATCAGATTTCCTTGGCGATGAAAATTAAAATTTTACTCTGGAACACCGAAGGAATCAAGCAAACACTGGAAGTGTTGCTGGAAGAGGCCAAATACGACCTCTTGGCATGGCGGCCAGTACGGTTCCATCACAGAAGCGATCAATGCCCTCGGGTCTAGCACTACAGCAGCTTGCATCTTTATCTACCCTGGGACCTACACCGTGGCCGACGGCGTCTCGGTGAAGTACAAGGGCCCCCTAACCCTCTATGGCTCGACCTCGGAGTAAGTATTGCCAACAACCCACATGATGTCAATTTCACTTTCACTGCTAACACACCCCTCTCCCCTAAGCACGAGTAAGCAGAGCGCCAACACCGTAACCTTCACCCGAAACAAGGGCTCGCAAGATGCCGGCAGCCTAGACGCATCCGCCACCTTCAATATCGTCAGCAGCAACTTCCAGGCGTACAACATCAACTTTCGCAACACCTACGGCACTCAGGGCCAAGCAGTGGCCGTGGCCGCCAACGGCGACAAACAGGGCTACTACGCGTGCGGCTTCTTCGGCTACCAGGACACGCTGTACGCCAAGAGCGGTCGCCAATACTATTCCAACTGCTATGTCGAGGGCGCCGTGGACTACATTTTTGGTAACGCGGCCGCCTGGTTCGGCGAGTGTACCGTTGCCTCCAACGGCGGCGGGTACATCACTGCCAGCTCGCGCACCAACGCCGAGGATACTGGCTGGTATGTCTTTGATCACAGCACTGTAAGTCCTCTTATCCCCTCCCCCTTATTCCTTTCTCGCTCTCAACAATATGACCCGCCGGCCCCCCTGCCGTGTTTGCAATAACGTGACCACCAAAAGCGGCTAATCCCTGTCCTACTTCAACCTTTTAGATCCGGGCTGCTTCCGGCGTCAATGTGGCAGGCAAGGTGTTCCTCGGCCGACCGTGGCGTGTCCTTGCCCGCGTCATTTTCCAGAATTCCGACTTGACCGATGTTGTACACCCCGAGGGTTGGACCACAATGGCGGAGGGGGGCACTCCGTAAGTAAATCCTCGATTCACACCTGATGATGACCTGAAACTATGGTTTGACCTGCAAATATCTGACCATGTGCCGGCAATTCTATGTGTTTAGGGAATTCCGAGAGTTCCAGAACACTGGCGATGGGTCTGGCACATCTAAGAGAAAGTGTAAGTGAATACGAATGTCTCCCTTCGAAGGACTGCTCACTCACGCCGTTTCGTGACTTTAGGGCTTACTTCGCCAACGACTGCCGGCGTTTCCAAGACACAGCTCTGGGGCAGCGACTGGAAGACTTGGGTTGACACTGCCTGGTGAGCTAATAGCCCAGGGATAGGATCTCGCGTATCACCCTTTGTCGGCAGGTCTAGCACTTGAACAGACGGGGAGATAATACATAACTATGCACTGCTAGATAGCAAAGTTGTAGGAAGAAGAGCGATGTGAGTATAGCAAACATCTCTAGGAAGCGTGGAATACCCATGGCGAGATAGTAACAATGGAAATAAAGTTATACAGAGGTTTGGGTCTTTCTGGTCCCCATTTTCGTAGCACCTACTCTTTGACCAATCCATATAGGCACAAAATGTGTCAAGGCTACCTCATTACCCCAGCGGGGGCTGTAAGCGGCGATACGGTCGATCTTCACGGCAATGATGGTAATATGGTAGCCCAGGTGAACGAAAACTAGATGTGGCGATGATTAGGCACTGTGTGAGTTCACCACGGTTCTATTTGTTGTCCTTATCACTAGAATTTCGGGCAGTAAGACGAGGAGAAGATCTTGTATCAGGCTAGCTAGCGGTAGTATGTCCAATGACAACGGGATAATGTTGAAATTGCCCTCCGAGTCACGATTTCGGCTTCCAGCCTAATCCAAAACATCCCCCTTTATCTCTCCTCCAGTACAGACCCGATCACCAAACTCAACATCAACTGCCACCCACAATTGAACCCTAATCTCACAAGCGGTTGGTGTCGAAGCGCTTAAGCAGCGTCAACATCAACTCCGAGGTCACGGAGGCCATCAAGGTCGATAACATCGCCGGGGTTGGCAATGGCACCACAGGTGACCTCGCAGGCGCCGACGCAGGCCAGGTACAGCCAGCCAGCCTTGGGGCAGCCCCGGACGCAGGGGTTCAGGCAAGCCAGCTGTGAGGTGTGGTTAGTTTCGAGTGTTGGGGGTTGCAGCATCCAAGAGTCTTACCCATTCGCCGGACTGTGTGAATTCTTTGTTAGCTGCCTATCCTTAAATCATCTTGATGGTGATGAGTGAGGGAACTTACGCGAACCTCAACGGGGGCCGGGGCGGCGGCCGCGAGGGAAGCAAGGGTGACGACGGCGACGGAGAACTTCATTTTGAAGGTTGGAGTTGTAAGACTGAGTCTTGGTGGTTTGTGAGAGTTGCTTGAGAGGGTGCTGAGCTGGGCTGAGAGTGCTGTGTGATGAAGAACAAAAGTGTTTTCGAGGAGGTCGACAACCCGTCCTATTTATGCTCGATTCCCAAGACCAACACCCCATCGCCAAGCTGTCATTTTTCTATTTCCATTTCTGTCACCGACATCTGGTCGGCGGTGGCGTTCCTGGAGTCCTGAAAAGTTGGTCTACGGAAGTCAGAGTCTCAGTCTTGGCCATGTTGTGCTCCCTCATGGAGGTGACAACATCAACAGTCTCGAGTTGCTCTTACTTTGTCTCGGTGTTTTTCGGTGTTGGTTCCTAGGTTTGCCCAGCCTCCGATGTTGCCCTGAAGAGGCGTCAATAAGAAAGTGTGGGGAAATCTATGGCTGTCAATTGTCGAGACGAGGTTCCAAGACATGCAATGTAGATTAATTCTACATACGGCGGTAAAGTGCTCTATCCCTACGCCACGTTCCTACCTAGGCTGCAGCACGAGGTCTAATTACCAACCCGCTTCAGCTGTAAGCAGCCCAAACAAGGCGAACTTGGCAGTCAGCCGAGGCTACATACCGGCTAATTATCATTCCGACTTCAACATCGGCGATCATTTCAGCTGAAGGTGGATTTCATAAGCGGGTTGGTCCTGTACTTCAATATAATGATACCACCACATCACCCTTGCGGTCTCTTATGGTCCTCCTGTCCGAGAGTCTTTCGATCCCCCTGATTCGCCCGCTTTTCACCATGTCTCTTCATCGGGCACTTCTCCTGTGTGCTTTGTTTTTTAGCGAGGTTTTACTCGCAGCTTCTGCTTCTCCGAGGACCTTGACGGCCATCCACAAGCGAGCACCTCCTACGCACAATGGATGGACACAAGGGGCGAGGGCCGACCAGGACCTGGTCGTTCCTGTCCAAATCGATCTGGCCGAGAGTTCAAGCAGTAAGTCCGCCGATGCCCTCGCATCATTATCCGACCCATCAAGCGCAACCTTTGGCCGGTATTGGTCAGCGTTAGACGTCACTCGAGCATTTGCCCTGCCCCAGGGGAAGATCAAGGCCGTCCTCGACTGGGTTGAGCAAGCAGCCGACTTGCCTCGCGCTGAGATACGTCTTTCTCCATGCCTCTGCAGAATCGACTTCAACTTAACGGTCCGCGCCTTGGAAGCATGGCTCGAGACTGAGTACTTCACCTACGCACACAAGGCCAGTGGAGAGACCAGCCTGGCATGCTCGGAGTACCACGTCCCAGAAGCCCTCCTGGACTCCATTGACTTCATCGTTCCCACCGTCTTCCCTGTCCAAGACACGGTTGTCCCTACATTATTGAACATTGACCACCATGTTGGTCCCCCAATCTCCCTCGGTAACTCTGGCCGCCGCGGCCTATCCAAGAGGCAACGGCAGCTAGACTGCAACCAATTCAACACCCCCCAATGCATCCGGGACTGGTATGGGTTCCCCTCCCGCAATGCCAGCTATCCCATCCACCCCAACAATACCTTTGGCATTTACCAGCCCGCCGCCGTCGCCTGGCTCGCCAAAGACCTCGACCAATACTTCGACATGTTCAAACCCCAGCTCAGCGGCGCTCGGCCTGAGATGCAACGCATAGACGGCGGCCACCACGACGGCGAGACCTTCAAGAGCATCTACCACCACATCGAACCCAACCTCGACTTCCAATACGCCATGCCTCTCACCTTCCCCCAGCCCGTCATGAACATCCAAGTCGGCGACAAATACGTCGCCGGCAACCTCAACAACATGCTCGCCGCCTACGATGACTACTACTGCGACCAACTCGACCCGGAGATCGACCCCCAATGGCCCAACCCCCTCGCCCCCTCCGACGGCTACCAAAGCCTCGACTGCGGCACGCACACCCCACCCAAAGTCATCTCCGTCTCCTACGCCTGGGCCGAAGCCGGCTTCCCACAAGACTACCTCCGCCGCCAATGCGACGAGTACCTCAAGCTCGGGCTGATGGGCATCACCGTGATCGCCGGCACCGGCGACGAGGGCACAGTGGGCCGCCACACCGCCTGCGACGACCCCGCCGCCACAACCAACGGCCAGCGCCGGCCCTTCCACGTCTCCTTCCCGGCCTCCTGCCCCTGGGTCACCGCCGTCGGCGGCACCATGAAGAACCTCGCGGCGTCCAACTCCACCACCACACCACCCCACCGCGAAACCGTCTACGTCAAGCCCAACGTAACCAGCTCCACCGGCGGGTTCAGCGCGGTCTTTTCCGCGCCGCGCTACCAAACCCGCGTGACGGGCGCGTATCTCGCTGCCGAGCGGCGCCAGCTGCGGTGCCGCAACATCACGGATTTGTTTGATCCGCGGGGGCGGGGGGTGCCGGACATCGCAGCGCTGGCGACGGATTACTTGATCGCGCTGAACGGGGAGTTTATGAAGGTGCATGGGACGTCGGCGTCGGTGCCGGTGGTGGCGGCGATGATTGCGATGGTGAATAATGAGCGGTTGTTGGTGGGGAAGGGGCCGGTGGGGTTTATTAACCCGGTGTTGTATAAGCATCCGGAGGTGTTTGAGGATGTGGCGCATGGGGAGAATACGGGGTGTGAGGCGGGTCAGGGGTTCCGGGCGATTGAGGGGTGGGATGCGGCGACGGGGTTGGGGTCGCCGAGCTATGAGCGGTTGCTGGCGTTGTTTATGTCGCTTCCTTGATGTGTTGTTGGAATTGTGGACGCAGTTTGTGATTTGTTGAATGCGCATCGATCGCTGTGTAACGCAGTCTTTCTGATCAACGTGCGAGAATAAATAGGGATGGGTAACGGGAGTCGGCGGTAGATGGGCGAGGTTCCTTGCGAGTGTAGCTTGGTTCATAACCCTCATCAATACGAAGTAGACAATGGATTGTCCATGGATTTGGGCACGGCCAACTTTCCTCGCTCGCCTCTAGAGAGTGATGCGGATTGTGCTGGTTTCAACGGGGATTAGCCCATCATTATAAATGAGATTTACAACGTACTTATTCGGCCCCGAGATTGGCCATATGACGGCCATTCCCCTCCTCAATCCCGGGGTCGACAAGTATTGCAACCCTAGGACGATGCATGTTGATGTTGCCTCTGACTGGCCTGAGACCGGAGCTACCCGTCATGAAAGACATGCCATCTCGCGAGTCTGCATTGCTCCAGTGCGCCCTCACGAAAATCCCGCGCCAAGACAGCCGACACCTAGGAGCCGGTTTATCCTTCTTCTCATAATCGTGGTGTTCCACGCAGACAGAGACCTCAAACAGGTCTCCAGATTCGGCGTTGGTCCTAGGGCTGGCCTAGGGATGGTCATGACGAGCCGCCCTTCGAAAGGGGCGGCATGCTGCTGGAATCCGGCAGTTAAGTCACGATACCTTCAATATGTGTTCCGGAACCCTGAGATACTCCTCGCACAGGGACAATTAGTTCGAATCCATCCCAAGGAAACTTGAAGGCTCGCTCAAAGTCGTTCAATGGTTGTTGGTACATGTACTAATTCCGGGGATGTAAAATCCAGCCGGTTGTCTCGGCCGCGGCGAGCCCTTTGCAATGTCAAAGACTACTGGCGGAAGAATTTTACGTCGTCGCTACTGACGAGGGGCCTTAATTCGCCTTGTGCTTTGGGGTTCCGGGACTACCCACGAAGTGTTGGTGCCTAGGAAGTGCAGGGAGAGTGCGGCGAGCCAACCGACGTACACCGCCTGGACGCTACCGATCGCTCCTTCATCAATCATCCCAACAAACCCCCGAGCCCTTGTGGTGTCGCCGTCAACGAATGATAGAAGTCGACAAGACGCGCGATAAGGAGGAGGGTAAATGTTGTTTTGCACTTGGGTTAGTAGCAGTGTCTGTGTTGACGCGAAAGGCAAGGGAATCGAAAGAGGAGGTGGAAAATAAATAAAGAATGGAAAAGAAACAGTATAATGTTAGCAACCGAGCTGTCGCACGACGGCCAGGGGCTTATTTGCGGTTGTCGTAGGTGGAGGGATGGATGGATAGGTAATACGGAAAGCGACAATGAGGGGAGAATGGCGCGAGAGAATGAATCATGGCAATTGTGGTCGATGATTCATTTTGGTGGGTCGTATGCAATCCATGCCGGGGGCCTGGCTGTTACCAAACAGGAAGGAACTTGAAACCTCAGAGAGGAAGCAAAGTCGAGAAAATGCATGTTTCCGCCATTCATTCGATGTCTGCAACCCAGTTTGGTGCCCTCTATTTGAGCTTCCCTTCCGCACCCCAATGCAACATCAAACAGATGGCAGAAAGGTCCGCTGGCTCAATGGCAGAGCGTCTGACTACGACTAAGTAAATCAGGAGGTTCCAGGTTCGACCCCTGGGTGGATCGAGAAAAGGGTCACATGACCCAAATCATCTTTTTGATGTTTTGTGCAACTTTTTTGGGCAGAAAAGACAGGAGGGCTGGGTGTGACACTGTGATAGATCGAACTAACTGATAGCCGCACGATAATGCCGGTTTCGGGGGGAATTTGTTAATTTTCGTCACGCATTAGAACATGCCGGATCATGGGTTAATGCCGCAGTTTTGTTCAGGCCCGTCGTCCATCGCAAAATGCAACGCCTTCGCAGAGAAGGAGTGTGAGCTTAGGGTTAGGGTATGTTGCGTGCGAGTTGCATTTCATTTGCGCGATCTTCTTTCGCTGCCATCTAACCATCAACCATCGATTACCAACACACCATTTACTCCCTACTCAACCATAACCACCTCGCTCGTCACTTGGACGGTAGCCTGCTTCTCATCCTCCCCTGGCTTCCCACCAAGCACAACAACCTCCACCACCGCACTATCCTTCTTTTCTTCCTTCTTTTCCTGCATCTCGCCAACATCCCCTTTCCATTTAAATTCACCATCTCCCTCCCGCCCAAAATTTGTGTCAAAGCACACATCCTCATGCAACCCGACAACTGGGAACAACCGTCCCTCAACCCCCTTCAGCGCAGTCTCCAGCTTCACGCCATTCCGAGTAAACCAGATCTCGCCCTTCGCCAGATCCACCCCCGCCCCAACCGTGTCCCCAACCCGGTACCTCAACTCGTCAATAGTAACCTCCACAAACTCCTCCACATCCTCCACCGACGAATACACCCCCCCAGTATCCGAATGATACCCCCACGACCTCGCCGTCGACGGACTATCACTCGCCGCCCACCAGCCCGGGAACTCCAACGCCGCACCCCCCAACGTACAAAACCCCACCGCCATCTCGGGCCACTCCTTCCTTCCCCTCCCACCCCCCACCTCCCCCAACACCACCTCAAAATAATACCTCTCCAACCCCGCCGGCAGCGGCCGATCTGCCGACACACAAACCCTCTTCCCGCTCACATGCCTCACCCTCCTCCCCCCCTTCAACACGCTCCCCACCCCCAACGACGTCGTGCCCGGAAACCGCGCCTCCCACCTCCCCGGCAACAGCCTCGCCCACGCCGCCTGGCGCGTCAAGAACGCCTCCGCCTCGCCCCGCCCAAACTGCCGCGCCAGCGCGAGCGGCGTCCAGCCGTAGCTGTCGGGGCGGTTGAGGTCGGCGCGTAAGTGCCAGAGTTTTTGCAGGAGGGACACGCTGCCGTTGGCGGCGCACACGGCGACGAGGTCGGGGTCGGCTTTGGCGGTGGCGGGGGCCGCGTCGATGAGGTGGGCGAGGATGGTTTCGTAGGCGGTGGTTTTGGTCGCGAGGGACCATTGCTGGTGCGCGAGGGAGAGGGGGGTGTGGCGGTGCGGGTGTTGCATGGAGAGCTGGGAGGGGTTGGCGCCCGCGGTGAGGAGGGCTTGCACCACGGCGGCGTGGCCGTTGGTGGCGGCGCGGTGGAGCGCGGTGAGGCCTTTTTTGGTGTCGGCGGCGTTGAGGAGGAGGGCGGGGTTTGGGGTGGTGAGGGTGGGGGAGATTTTGGCGCCGAGGTCGAGGAGGGTCGTGACGACGCGCGTGAAGCCGTGGTCGGCGGCTTGGCGGAGCACGGTGCGGCCGGTACGGGTGGTGATGTTGATCTCGGAGAGGGGGAGGTCGAGCGCGAGGAGGGCGTCGAGGATGAGCATGGCGGATTCTTCGTCCTTGCTGAGGCAGGCGCAGAAGAGCGGCGTCCAGCCGGATTTGTCCTTGGAGTTGGCTTGTTTGGTGTACTTGAGGAGGACGCGGACAGACGCTGCGAGTCCTTTCCGCGCAGCGGTGTGGAGAGCGTGGCGGTTGATCTTGTCGGTAATGTCGGGGTCAGCGCCGCGCTCCAACAGCGCGTTCACGCACTTGCTGTAGTCGTGGAAGGCGGCCTCGTGGACAGCGGTGGTGCCATGGAAGTCGGGATCGTCGATCTCGAGCGCGTTCGACTGCAATAGGATCACGAGGTTATCCAGCTGGCCTTGGCTACAGACCATCTGCAGGGGCCGGGCGGAAGCCGCGTTCTCCGAGTTCGTGTCGGCGCCATTCTTGACAAAGGCGTCCAGCAGCGGCCCGGGTACCTCGCGCCTCATGAGCAGAATATGAAGTGGCGGCAGCAACCAGTCATCCCCCGGATGGACCGCGTTGATGTCCGCCCCTTGTGCCAGCAGCAGGTCCAGTACCGCGGGATCATCCCCCCTGTTAGCGAAATATTGCAGGGCGCTGTAACTGACTTGTGTGCATGGAGTCTTGACATCAGCACCGTGGTCCAGAAACATCTGCACACCCTCAACCGTGATATCGCCGCGGATCATCCACAGAAGAAACGCGCTGCGATTCACGCCGTTCTCGGCGTTGACATCACCCCCTTCTTCCAACAACATCTTCACCATTTCCAGCGTCGTCTCGGAACACGCCGCCGCTTGAAGAGGGCTGTATCCTTTTGACAACTCATCCAACTTCTCCCCACGATCGAGGAGATGCCTCGTCCAGGTAGTCAACCCCAGATACGCCGCGACGTGCAACGGCTTGTGCGGGCCCTCGGCTACGCGGAACAGATCGTATTCGTCATCCTTCTCGGGGTACTGTTTCTGCCAAGCAGCAAAGACCTTAGGGGTCTCGAAGACGAACTTGTCCAGCTCAGCCATCAGCGCGGCCCAGTCGCTGTTGTTTTCTCGTTCCTCCGCGGGCCAGAGCTCTTCCGCCTGCGCTAGATGCCAGGGCCAGTACTGGAGCTCGTATCGGACGCGAGCGGGGCCTTCTTCCTCGCTGTTCTCGCCAGTAGCCTGCGTCAGCTCTTCGATGTAGTGGGGTTTGATGAGGTCCTCGTCATCGACGGAGTCTTCGGTGGCGTAGCCGTCCTGCGCTTCCTGGATTATATCGTCGACGGCGTTTGTGGTTTTTTCCGTTTTGACCTCTGCCTCGCCTTTAGGCGGCGCATCTGCGGCCTCACCAGCCGCTTGATCGCCTGCCTGGGCAACACCTGCCGAGCTAGAACCCCCATCAACGGGTGGTTCCGGCTGTTTAACAGCGGTCCTCAAACCAGCTCTTTGCTGAAACAGGGGGTTGTTCAGATGGCGCAGGCATGTCAGCGCCATGTCGAGATGCCCTTGTTTAATGTTGATGTGTAGCTCTGTGGATGGTGACTCGGTAGCTCCGCATCGCACGCAGAGATGTTCGTGTTCTTGCTGCTCTTGCTCGGGCTGGACGTCGTCGCCATCTCTCAAAAAGTATTCACAGACGGCGGCAACGTCGGACTCAAACACCCAAACCCTGCCGTCCGTCTCCGGGATCAACTTCAAGAACGGGTCGGTTGCCGTGCGTAGCTGTTCCAGTTCCAGGCGGGATGTTTGAGGGAACCCGGCCTCCACGTCTTCGTCGCCCTCCACCTCGGCGGGGAAGTCATACGTGCTCTGAAAGGCATCCATGATCTCTCTCGCATGCGGATACCCCGGGAAGTCCGAGGCGAGGAGCGTCCAGGTAAGAGCAGTGCGGAGGAGGTCGAGGTAGTTTGGGCTCATCTTGCTCAGCGCTTTCTTGTACACGTCACTGACTCCATCGGGAAGAGCTTCCAGACGCTTTGACAGCGGTCTCTGGAATGGCTCCAGCATGAACGGGATGGCGGTGTCCCGGACGTAGAGGAACCGGGAGCGGGCCTTCTCCAAGATGGCCTCCTTGGCGGCCTGTTGTTCCGCTGCCGACAAACCGGGAACATCTTTGAGCGCATTTGTGAGCACCAAGTCGATGTCACTCGCATTGTTATGCTCAACATCAATGTACGCGTCGGGCGACAGGTCGTTGAAAAACTTGGACGACGAAGCGCACCCGAGGAGAAGGCGGAACCCGAGACCCGCCTTGTCGGCCATGGCTGACATGAGACTGCGCACTTTCCGCAGAAGCTCTTCTTGGTCTTTGTCCTCCAGTGTGTTGCCGTCCAGGCCGTCCAGGACAACAACGAGCTTCTTTTGAAGGAGGGCTGCAAGCCGAGCGAAGCCATCAGCAAACTCAGGCAAGCCGTCGCCATCGGAACGCATGTGAGCCGGCAGTCCGCTGACCGTGGCTTTGGCCTTCTTGAAGATTCCGTTGCAGGTCTCCAGGAGGCCCACGTGGTCTTCACCCTGTACGGCCAAGTCGTAAAGCTGAGAGAGCAAGGTCCGACAAATGCTGTCTGCCGTGTACGACTGGTTCGTGCCGAGTCTGGCGCCGCTCGTTGAGCCGCTGCATGCGACGTACAAGAGGGCCTCGTCGGAGTCTGCCGTGCTGGTGATGCTGTTTGCGATCGATGCCACCACATACGACTTGCCAGATCCTAAGGTGGGTTAGCAACGGGGAGCGCGGGTGGATGCGGGAGAGAGAAACTCACCTTCTGGGCCAGCGACGCAAAGCATGGCGTTGTCCGTGGCATCCACCCATTGCTTGTAGAGCCTGTCCTCAAACACCCACTCGCAGGTGCCGGGATAGACACCGTCGATGGTGTCTCCAAGAAGGCGGAAAGAGCCCTTCAGGGGGTCCAGTGCTTCTTGGTAGGTCTGGAAGTCCTGCACCGCATAGTCCCACTGGGTCTTGCGCTTGGTCGACGCCCGGATGTCATCCAACCCCTTGATCAAGACGTCAAATCTCGCCATGGCGTCTTCGTGCAGCTTCCTTTGGGTGTCCTGGAAGTCTTGGATGTGTCGCACCGTCCCTTCGATTCCGGCTAGAACGGTGGATACGCTGTCCAGTTGGGTCAGCGTCTTGTCCTGGAAGGCGCCCTGGCTCTCCTCGAGTATTTTCTTCTTGTGGGTGGCGACGGTGCTGAGCTTATCCTCAAAGTTCGCCTTTGAAAGGCCGAAAAAGTCTTTGAAGGAATGTTTGATCCGTGTAAGAGAGCCCGCGGTCAGGTGGCGCTTGATGGCGAACGAAAAGTCCAGCACGGCAGCGTAGGCGCCGATAACGTCCTGGAACAGCTTCTCGACCAGTGGGCTAGGTTTCCACTGCGGCTTGGACCTTTCATCGTAGAGCCGGTCGTAGTGGCGCACGATGATCATGATCTCGGTAACGTCGCTCAGGCCGGAGCCAAAGAATGTGTAGAGATCATAATTGCTGTGGATGGCGGTTAGAGTGAGCTTGACGGCGTACCAGGCCATGCCGACGCTTTCAGGCGCGTTCTTAGTGAGAAAGTCGCCCGCGGCAACGAAGTTTTCGATGTTGTCCATGATGTTGGTGATCCATGACGCGGGGATCTCAACGTCGCCGACCTTGCGGCCGCCGTACTTCTTGCCAGCATCGCCCTGCAGGACTTCGGCAGCTCGCCTCGTTTCCTCGGGGCTTGTTTTGTCGCGGAGGAATTCGCTCAGCAACTCGGCGTCTTTGGAGCTTGTGTAGCGCTCGACAGCGTCCTTGCGGAAACGGTCTAGTGCTTCATCATAGAGACTGCGTTTCTCCTTTTCCTTGTTGTCCATGGTGCTTTCCAGCCGTCAGGCACGTAGGTGGAAAAAAACAAGGCGCAAAGCAAGGACTACCAAGTGCCCCGCGAAACGGAACGAGGGATCTTGTCAACTCCATGGCTGCCCGACAGTCTAGGGCCTCAGCCTTATACCTCGTACCGAGCCGCCCAGACAGCTGACGTGAGAACCTTCTAAAGCCAAGAAACGCGAGAACGCGAATCGCGGGGTTTGGTGTGGAGGAGGTGCGGGGAGACGACCCTAGTTTGGTTATCTCAACCGTAGTTCCTTTTCGGTCAAGAGTCGTGGAGCTGACATGCAGCGTCCCCGTCTTTCAGCTGCAGGCTTCATTGGCTCAAGACACCCCAAATACGACTGCCTGATGTCTGAAATTAGCGATCCCCATCATCGGTACGAGGGCCCGGAGGTCATGGAAATGAAGGGGGGCCCATGAAGTTCAATGAATCAGAAAATGGAGTATGCGACAGCTGAAAAGACCACTAGTACGGATGTAGACATAAAAAAAGAGAGAGCAGAAGAGGAGGGAAGTACATCGACCTGAAGACCACCACCAGACCTATGCTCTCCCTCAGATAGTCGCTGACTGGACATCTCCCCATGATATTGCTCCTGGACCGCAAGGAAATCTGATATTATTATTCATACTCCGCTATGCCCTAGGGCGTGCCGGACCCTCTGCTATTTAGTGTACAGGAAACCCGTGCCCTCCCGGGCCGGGTGAAAAACCCCTACCAACAATCAAGGAACGATGCGTTCTGGTGAGTCTACGTATACAAAGAGAGGAGGCCTCCTGGCCTCCGAACGGGGGCGCTTCAGGCCGCCGTTTCCAGCTCGAGCCTCCTGGCCAAGCTGTACATCGGCAGCCTCCCCGAGTCCATCAGCCAGTCGAGGATCCTCCTCGCAAGCCGTGCAGTCGTGGGATTGATACCGTGTAGAACTGAGTAAAAGTCCCGTCGTGTCCGAATTCCAGTTCTCTCCCATCTTCGAGTCAACGTGTCTAACAATATATATTATCATACAACCATGCCAAGACACGCGGGTGTGTTTCCTTAGTTTCACCCCGATTCCTGCCGGTCTTCGACTTCATGAGATCTTGCGGGGAAAGGCCAAGGATGAATGAATGAGTTGGGGTTCGGGATTCCGATACTCCGTCTTTTGCCCTCCTCCGCGTTCCGTAAAACGTTAAAACGATTATTTCCTGTGCAGGTCAAGTAAAGTAGGTCGGTAAACAATCAGTCGGAGCCGATGCGGGTCTTTCCACTAATGCCCCCTCGGTGCTTAGTTCTGCGATCAGATGCACACGGACTGCGTCGTCCGGCATTGAAACATGAAATCGAGTAGTGGGGATATCATAGGGCTGGGGGTTTGTAGCCACGTGCAAAGAAACAAGGACCAGGGTTTCTAAGGGCGGAGAAACTGTTTCCGAAGTGCAACCCCGTCCTCTAACGGTTTCTGATCTGCACAAACATAATCCAGGAACAGGAGAGATCTTCTGCGGCTTCGCAATCGTATCCGGCTCATACCGCGCTGCAGTCCACCGAGCCGGGTGGTTCCCATTTGACAAAAACAAACAGACGGAGCATCACCATGCGACGGAACCGTACGTTGGGTTGGGGCTTCATGGATGATGGATATAAAAATGGGCTGAGCATCAGTAACCGCATGTACGTTCACGCTCTCTAGTTGAAAGAAAAACAAGAAAACCGAAAGATGAAGTTCTCCACTACTGCCACAATAATCTTTCTCCGTCTTGCCGGCCTTGCTTGGGCTGGGTGCGAGGACAGCGCCGACGGATTTGCCTCCCTGAACGGCGGCACCACTGGCGGCAAGGGCGGCACCGTGGTGACCGTTAACAACCAAGCAGACCTCGTGAAATACGCAGGCTCGGATGGAAAATATGTCATCAAGGTGTCGGGGAAGATCAACATCTCGCCCAAGGGGACCGAGGTGGCGGTAGCCAACGACAAAACCATCATTGGCATCGGCGCGAAGGCCGAGATTTCTGGGGGCGGCTTCAAGATTATCAACAGGCGCAACGTCATTGTTCGCAACCTTCGGATCGGTGAGTGTGGTCCATGTCGCAAAATATAGCAGCCTATATGTGGTGGCCATGGTGTCTAACTATCTCATAATAGGCGGCACCGACGGGGGCGAGGAATTAGACTGGGATGGAATCCAAGTTGACACCTCCACCAACATTTGGATCGACCACTGTAAGTTTCATTATTATCACCTCCAACTCCCATCACCACCTATCCAAACCCACTAACAACACCCCCCCCACCCACCCAGGCATATTCGAAACCATCGGCGACGGCGGCATCGACCTCCGCAAAGACACGGACTTCTTCACCGTCTCCAACACCTGGCTCAAAGGCGTCAACAAAGCCTTCGGCATCGGCTGGACCGAGAACGTCCAGAACAGCGGCACGATCCACCACACCTACTTCGACGGCACGACGCAGCGCAACCCCAGCGCCGACAACCTGCTCCACGCCCACCTGTACAACAACTACCTGCGCGGCTGCAAGAGCTACGGCCACTACGCGCGCGGCGCGACGGATGCGCGCATCGAGAATGTGTATTTTGAGGATTGCAAGAATCCGCTGCAGGCTGATGAGGGCGCTACGTTGACGGCCTTGGGGAATGTGTTTGATGGGACCTCGGGCACGGTGGCGAAGGATCAGGGGAAGTCGTTTGATCCGGCGGGGTTTTATGAGTACAAGCTGGATGCGGTGGATGATGTCCCGGCTATCGTGCTAAAGAACGCGGGGCCCCGGGATGGTATTTGTGAGTAGGGGGCTTGGAGTAAGTGAGGTTGTCTGTCTGTCTTCCTGGGAGGGGAGGGAAGTGATTGCGTTGTGTGACCGGGCTGCCTTTGGGGTTATGGGTCAGGGGTGCTGCTCACATTGGAGCTTCCGGACATTTGAGGGAAAGATAAGTCCCTCAGATTAGCTAAGATCACTCCTCATACTGTGATGGCACGTAACTAGAGTTTATCACTGTGCAAGGTGGTTCTTTTTGGTGGGCAGTGAGACGTGATCGTCGCTGGGCTGTAATCCAGACCCCCTTTTTGGCCTCTTGCCCATCTTCATCGTCTGAGGATTATTGAACGAATTAAAACATTATCCCTTGTTTCAATCGCCAAGGGGCCATGTTTTTCTAACTGCTAAATGACACGGAAAGTACTCAGGAAAGGGAAACCATCAATATCCACCAGTTTAGACACCAATATCCTCCTTGGGGCCAGCGTTGTAGGGAACGTCAACAGGGATGTCATAGACATCGGCAAGCGTGTAGTTGTAAAAGTCGGAAGCCTGGAAGACGGTGTCGGCCTTCACATCAAGGTGGATCTCGCCATCGCACCGTTTGAATTTGACCCAGTTGGTCTTGATGCGGCCGTGGGGTCCGGCGACGATGGGGTCGAAGACGTCCTCAAAGTAGCTCGTTTCGATGAGCAGCTGGCTCTGACCCCGCGCATAATTGCCGTAACCCGTGATGTTGCGGTAGTAGTTGTTGTACAGGTGACCGTATTTCAGGGCATCACCGCTGGGGTTGCGCACGTTTGTCGAGTGGAAGAAGTTGTCGTTGATGGTGACCTTGGAGACCAGATTCTGGGTCCAGCCGATGCCGAAGGCCTTGTTGTGTTTCGCAATGACGTTCTTGGACACGGTCACGTAATCGGTGTCTTTACGCAGATCGATCAGGCCATCTCCCATCTCAGACAACTAAGATCGAAAGAAAAAGCGTTGTCAGCGTGGGTCCTTGGTCCCCTGAGATGCTAAGGCTGAGAATGCAATGAGAGGAAAGCTACTCACGTGGTTCCCGTCAATCCAGATGTTGGTGGAATTGTCAACCTGGATGGCGTCAAAGTCCCCTTCCTTGCCGGCCCAGTTAGTTTTGCCATCGTAGGTACCGTGGACATTGAGGTTCCGGATGATGATGTTTTTCTGGCTGTTGATGTTGAAGCCGCCCTCATTGATACCTGATCTAGCACCGACTCCGATGATCGTCTTGTGACTCTTGACGGGCACCTCAAAACCAAAAGGCTTTGCCTTGATCATGCCATCAATGCGAATGATGAGAGGTTCCGTTGCGGCCGCGTATTTAATCAACTGGTCGAGTTTCTTGGCCGTCACGATGCGGCCGCCTTTGCCGCCCGTGGTGCCCCCATTAAGGGAGGCGAAACCATGCGCTTCCAAATCACACTTGGCGCAAGCCTGCCCCTCGACAAGCGTAGATGCTGCGAGAAGCAGTGCCGAAGCGAGCGTATTGGTGAGATGCATGGTAAAAGTGACGATGCTGCTGCAGAAACACCACGCAGGAACAAATGGCAAGCCTTGTCGAGATAATGGCGATGGGCACACAGGACCGGGATTGTGACGTTGTTCAAGTATCTCTGGATTGTTGGTCGGCGGCTTTATACCTCAGATACTCGCGACCATGAGCGTATGCCTCCCGTTCGAACGCTTGTCTCCAGTCCGACAACACCAAAATCCCGATCACGAAAACTGACGTCTAGAACCGCAATGGAGATTTGCTAAGCCAGGAGGGGAGGTAAAAGAGAGACTAGATGCCGGCGGTGATATTCCACCAATAGCCAAGGTAACTAATGGCGACTGTTGTGGAAACTTGAGAGTGTCGGGTGCACTAGCAGCCTGGGCAGACTCAATCTTCTCCAAATTCAGTCTCGGGTGTTCCTGGGGCAGGCGAATTTCAAATTCACTGATCTAGAGAACTTCTTATCTAGCTGTTCTGGGTAGGTATGCACCTAGGGCGGTTGATTAGCCATGCCCCCCTCCCCGGAACACCACGATGCCATTTTACGGGGCCGAACTCGGTAAAGACGGAGCGATGTCTCCCCGGCATGTGTCGGGATCTTGGCAACGGGCGAAGGAATCGGGCCCGGACTCCACCCCGGCGAGGGGGCGTCCTGTGATTGCTGGAGAAACCTCGCCTCCCGGGTGCGAAACCGAGGGGAACCGAACCCAGCCCCTCGCGAATAGGTCCTGTTACTTCCCGACTGGGCGGAGGTGCTGCAACATGCACACCCCGCGATATGGATCGTATCCCCGGCCAAAGCACGTCACCCAACCGTACTGATCACCAAAGAACGTTGACACAGGATGAGATATCGACTAGTTGACGCACACAGCTGTCAACGTGGCTTCAGGCTAAAAGGGAAGACCCGTTTTGTCCGAGGGCTCGGGACGCGGGTCATCAACTTACACCGGAGATAGACGCCACGATGGAATGATGAGATCCGGCCGGGGTTGAGGCGGGCGTGGGGGGTTGAAATTTTACAGTGATCCTCATCGAGCCCCCTTTATGGTACCTATAGTATACACGTGCAGTAAATCTGTAATTCATGCCTCACATTTTCACAACGGATCCTCCTACCAACTTGAAGTCACAAGCCTCCAAACCAACCATCGTCACCAGCAAACATGAGCCAGTTCACCAACCCCGTCATCCGTGGGTTCAACCCCGACCCAACCGTCTGCGTCGTACCAGCTACAGAGACGACGCTCACGCAATACTTCCTCTCCACATCCACCTTCGAGTACTTCCCCGGCGCCGCCATCTACCACTCCACCGACCTGATCAATTGGAAGCTCATCGGCCACGCCCTCAACCGCCGCAGCCAGATCGACATGCGCACCGTCGAGCCCGGCGCCGGTTCATGGGCAAGCACCCTCCGCTACCGCCCCCAAGAAAAACGCTGGTACCTCACCAACGGCGTGTACCACCGGTACCGGCCCACCGCCGACGAGCGCATCTTCCCGCGCGGCTTCTACGTCTGGACCGACGACATCTTCAACGACGCGGCCTGGTCCGAACCCATCTACTTCGACAACCCGGGCTTCGACCAAGACCTCTTCTGGGACGACACCACCACCCCCAGCAAAGTCTACCTCTCCACCACCGTCCGCCTCGCGCGCCGCACCCCGGGCCCCCACCCCCTCAAAGACTTCGCGATCCACATCTCCGAGATCGACCTCGCCTCGGGCCGCACCCTCACCCCGCCACGCGTTATCCGCGCCTCGCCGTTCGGCGTGGCCGAGGGCTCGCACACCCTGCGCCGCGGCCGCTATTACTACCTGTTCACGGCCGAGGGCGGCACCGAGGCGGGCCACCAGGAGTGGTGCTTCCGCAGCACGGCGGGGCCGTACGGGCCCTGGGAGGGCCAGGGCAAGGCGTTGTGGTATAATGGGCCGGATGAGGAGGTGCAGAGGACGGGGCATTGTGATGTGTTTGAGGATGGGGAGGGGAGGTGGTGGGGGGTGATGTTGGGGGTGAGGCCGGTGAGGGTGGATGAGGGGAGGTGGGCGGAGCCGCAGTTGGGGAGGGAGACGTTTTTGGTCAAGGTGGATTGGGTGGATGATTGGCCGGTGTTTAATGGGGGTGGGAATGTGGCGTTGGAGACGGTTGGGAGGGATCCGGTTGTGCAGAGGCAGGTAGCCGGAGAGGACGGCGTGCGTTGGAGGGCGGATCTCTCGCGCCCGGACCTGGAGTTGGGATGGTATCATAAGAGTGAGTGGTGTTACTTCTCGTGATCTCGTCCGGCGTGTGGCCACGTTGCATGGCAAAGAATATACAGCAACAGCTAACGCGGGGGCAGACACGCCGATCAAAAAATGTTACTCCTTGACGGAACGGCCCGGTTATCTTAGGCTCTATGGCAACTGCTACGAGCTAACGAGCCCTGAGTCGCCGGCGCTGCTATTGCGGAAGCAGGCAGGATACAACGAGACGTTCCAAACCAAAATGCAGTTCAACCCCAGCAGGCTCGGGTATGAGTCGGGCGTGGTACTGTGGTGGAACCAGTACTCGTTTGCGTCCATCGGCATCGGCATGGTGGAGATCCCGGAAGGAGGTGAAGTGGTACGGACCATCGTCGCGCGTCAGCCAACGGGGAAGAACGGCGAGCTGAAGGTCTCATATCCCTTGCTCGACCATGGAGTGGAGCTCGGCACCCAGGATGACACCGTGAAGCTGACCATCGAGACAACGCCCACTCACTATAAGCTGATGTTGTCGGTGCGCGAGGTTAGCGAGAGCGTGTCCTTCGCTGCCGAGATGCTTACCATCAACCCTCCCGTGGGTGGTGCTTTCACCGGCACCATGTTTGGGATCTACGCGTGTGGGAAGAGCGAGCCCGTTCTAGACCCGTCAGACTTTAGCGAAATTGCCATTGTCGAGAGGTCCTTGTGATCAGGCACCTCCCGTTTACAGAGTTGGCGGGGCAGACGGGGCATGTCTCGGACGGAACATGACGCAGGTAGTGAAAATAGTATCGGATGCGATCAATAGATTTAGTACCCTGTATTGTCTTACATGGTAGAAAGGCAATGCAATTATCTTCACTCCATCCCAGCGACTAATTGATAGCATCGAGTCGGCAAATCCATTGTGAACATGAAGCACTTACTTCCATCAATGATGTCTCATGATCTCATCATAACCGTATCAAAATCAACAACCTGGATGTCGACTTTTTACCCGTGCTTATTTTTACTCGCGCTGCCAAACGTGATTAATGGTCTGAACATTGCCAATTACCCCTGAATCGAACTCCCCGTGGCGCGTGTTCCTGGCCATCTGGTAACCTTGCGCACCTCGCCCGCGCTTCTCCCTCTCGCTATCACGATCGTGTCATCGGACTCATAGCGCGCTAGGCCTGAAACCCAAAGTCAGTCGGGTATCATCTCGCGGAGGAGCGCGAGCTTGTTAGAAGCCAAGCATCTAACTGCTTAGTTCCATTCCTTCGCCCAGGCAGCGGGGAATAACCAGGAAAGAGTCAACGCCTTTTCGTGTATTTTTTATTTTTGCCCCTATCAAAAAGGATGGCAACAACCTGCCAAGTCGTGCCGTCGTTCACTAGCTGACTGCATCCTGCGCCCGCAGAGCCAGAGCCAGCCCCTCGGGTTTGTTTTTGCCCCAATCAGCGGCACGCAGAATGTTCTCGGGTTGATGAGCTGCTTCTTGATCTTTGATGCTGCGGGCACAGATTCAGGCTAAACACGCACTGCCGGGGCTAGTCCTGGGGTTTGTTTTCGCCCCAATCAGTGCTCAGGCACCCCTCTCTTCGGGGTTGGCTGGCTGCATGTTCGCTCAGCAGTCTCAGCGACACCACATGTTTGTGGATGGATGGCCGGCGGGGGGATACGGCAGGGGACCGGGTACCGGGTCGGATATTGGAAACTCTCCTGGTTACACGATGCATGTGGGGGTCGCCGAGGTTGTCGTATTCGACCGACGGCGACCATGCCAGGTTGATCACAAGCTCGGTGTTTTGAAGGTCCTCGCGGGCCTGGTCCTGCCCGCACGAGACCGCCCAAAACAATGTCGTCGCCGGTATGTATAAGTCCCAGGTTTTTCCGTGCTCTTTGCCATTTGCCATCGAATGGTTCCCCCCCTCACTTTTAGACTCTTAGCATCGTCTTTGCGTTTTGCCTTGCCTCCCTAAAATGGGTCTCACCAAGCAGGTTTGGTACAACTGGTAAGTAGTTCCCGGCAAGTGATGTCCTTGTCACGAATTCCCGCCTGGCCGTGGTTTTCCCGCTTCTTTACGGCCAGGATGCTTCTTCTCTTTGAGAGACAACTTGTTCAATCTTTCTAACAAAAGTCGTCTCCAGGTACTCGGGGCTCGTGGCGGCCGGGTGCATGATTCTGTTGGGCTATGACTCGAGTGTCTTCAACTCGGTGCAGGCTTCCGAGAACTGGAAGTCGGCCATGGGCAATCCCGACCCTTACATGGTTGGCCTCGTCAACACTGTCTATACTGTTGGCGCGATCGTCACGGGATGGTTTTTCGCCGGCCCTACGGTATGTTACGGCACACATATGGAACAGCGGGAGACTCGCTGACCTTGTGCGGTATTCTTACCAATAGTCCGATTACTTTGGCCGTCGGTTTGGCATGGGCCTCGGCTGCTTGATTACTGTGGTTGCCACCTTTCTGCAGACATTCCCTCCCGCGAAAGGGTCCCTCGCCTGTTTTATGGTCGGTCGCGTCTTCATTGGCGTCGGAACTGCCTTTGCTACGAGTGAGTTTACATGTGTCCCCACGGCACCGCCGTCGGGGTACACGCTGCTATAGCAAAAGGGGTTCTGTCGGTTATCTAACCCCCGTCTGTCAAATTAGCTTCCGGCCCCGTCTACATCGGCGAGGTTACCGCGTCAGAGATCCGAGGAAAGGTTATGACCTTTTGGCAAATGTTCTTTTCCGTCGGATCTTTCATCGCCTACTGGATCAACTTCGCGTGTGCTAGGAACCGGGCTAGCCTGGGCCACTGGGACTGGAAGATGGTAAGCAGAAACCTCGACGAGTTTGCAGGAATATCCATAAATCGCGGCCACCCTAGATGAAGCGCTTGCACTGACTTACACGATGCAATAGGTCGTCATCTTTCAGCTTATGATGCCGCTCATAATCTGCGCCCAGCTCCCGTTCCTTCCCGAGTCCCCGCGCTGGCTCATCGCCAAGAAGAATGACTACGAAGGTGCAAAAGCGGCACTGATGAGAGTGCGGTCGACCGAAGAGGAAGTCGACGCCGAGATCCTCAGCATTCGCGAGGCCATTGCCTTCGAGAACGAGACGGCTCCCCGGAAGCGCGAAGCTTACCTGGCCCTCATCAAAGACAAGGCCATCCGCAAGCGTGTTATTCTTGCCTTTATCATCAACGTCGGACAGCAACTTACCGGCCAGGGCACCCTCAACTCGTACTCGTCGACGATTTACCAGAAGGTGTTCAACAACGTCGACACAATCAACTTGATCAATGCTCTCAATGGCACGCTAAGCATCATTTTTACGCTCAATGCAACCTGGACTGTTGATCGGTAGGTTTCCCAGTTTCCGTCGCCCTCACTCGAACTCCATGCCCTTGGCTAACCAACCAATCCTCTTTTCCCATTTTGTAGGTTTGGGCGAAAGTGGCTCTTCATGGTTGGCGCCGCCGGCATGGCCATCTGCACCATGCTCATCGGCGTCGTCGGCTTGACGACGCCCGATGTGAACGGCGCCAAGACATACGGTGTTGGTATCGGAATCGCCACGCTCGCCTTCGCCTTTGCCTTCTTTTTCAAGCCTTCCTGGGGCGCGGTAGTGTGGATCTACACGGCTGAGATCTTCCCAATGCACGTTCGCGCCCAGGGCACAGGCATGTCGGTCCAGATGCAAGGCGTGGCCAACACCATCTTCCAGCAGTTTTTCCCCATTTTCTTCAAGAATGAAGGCCTGTAAGTTCGGCCCCCTGTACTGGGCCGAATATCTATACGTTGATTCTAACCGCAATGGGGTAAAAAACAGGAAAGTCTTTTTCTTTTTCATGACCACCAATGTCCTCCTTATATTGTTCACCTACTTTTGCCTCCCCGAGACTAAGAACGTTACCCTGGAGCAGATGGACGTCTTGTTTGGTGACGTCGACCATGTCGCCAAAGGCGCGGGGTTTATTGACGAGCCCACCGCACCCCTACCGCTCGGTGACAAGCCCGAGTCTGTCGCGCTCGAGATGGCCCCCAAGAAGGAATCGGTCTGAGAACCTCAACAGCCCGGGGTCGGAGTTCAAACACGCTACTTGGTGGGTTACAATGGATATCGAGGAGGGACGGGCTGGGGCAATAACCTTGGTACCTACCAGGTAGAGATTTCGAAGTACCTAGACAGGGCCTTGAATAAATTAGTGTTAATGAAGACGAGTATTAAAGTCTAAGTCCTGACGGTCAATCCTCCCGACTTGGGTATGCGGTTTCCCATTTCTGTGACCGCTAGTTATCGTGTTGTCAACCGGGGTGGGAAACGGAATCTGCCATTCATGGACCCCCTTTCGAGGGGCAGGAGGGGGGGTAGGCTTGCGCATTGAGGCCCTACCGTTAGCTTGTGGTGGCACAAATCCAGGCGTGGGGGAGAAAAACCCGCATCCCCCGCAAACCGAACGTTTCCACTGAACACACAAAACAACACAAGTCTTCGAGTGGAATATTAAATATTATACGTTGTACCTGGCGTCCAGCTTAATTTGTTGGATATTAGACAATACTAGGTACCCACGCACGCAACCAAGAAACTCCGATTTAAGCACTACCTAGGTACCTACCTGTAACATTGAACCGGCGCGCTAAATCCCAGGGGCAACTCCCAACGGCGCCTTGGACTGACCTGCATAAGACTACCTACCTATTTTGAGCCGCCCGATCCGCGCACCGGATTGCCTGCTGCGACCTGGGAATATGGACAGTAACGTGGCTCCGGTCCAGAATGTAGGGCGACGCACGGGATTCAAGCTGCGAACTCGCACCAATGGCTCACCTCCACCTTGAAATGAATCTTGCCTCGGTTAAATCATTGGATGAAAGCCTCCCGCTGGATTCTAGACTTCTAACTGTCCCAGCTTTAGCAGCTGAGGGTTTCAATATCGAGGCTCAACTCCCAACCTCAATAAGAGGTAAAATCCATGCCGTTTTGTTCAGCATTTTCAGGCAGTTCCATCAGCAAAAGTACCCATCTCCTAGCAGCTTCTTCAGACACCTCCTCCGGGAAATATTCGAAATGTAAGCTTAGGACATCTACTTCGCAGCGACACGTGGCTGATCTGTCTACCTCTACCTATCTAACAGGGACCCACGCGTGCACCCCGATGATACTATTCCCCCCCAGCACGAAGTTGTACTTGGCACCAAGGTCGACGACCAGCTGAAAACCTTAAATAAAGAGTTCAGCAAACTGCGAAAAGAGTTCGACAGCCACATCAAAAAACATGAAACGTTTGATGATCAACGGCGAGACTTGGACACCAGGCTCCGCGCGTCGGAGGCGTACGCCGCAGAGCTCAACACCAGGCTTGGCAAGTCCTTGGAGAGTATCGCCGACCTCCAGCGCCAAGTGAACGAGTTACGGGGGCGTCTGCCTCGCGTGGACGTTGACCCGAACCTCAACGTGCTTGATTCCCGCGGCGAATTCCCACTCTACCGCGCCGCAGCTGGGGGCCATTACAATGACGCGAAGAGGATGCTGGAGCAGGGTGCTAACCCCTCGATGCGCACCCGATTCCAGTGGACGGCGCTCCACTGGGCAGCCCATAATGGACATATCGACGTCGTGCGGCTGCTGCTTTTGTACCGGGCTGACGCCAACGCTGTCTCTGATACGGAGAAGAGACCGCTAAGCATGGCCAAGACCTTTGAGATCCGCGACTTGCTGCGGCAGAGCGGAGCTGTATATTAGACACTGAGAGGAAAGGAGGGCCGTAGTCGGACGTCGCTGACTCTTTGTTCTGATCTACCTAATATGTCTTGAGCCATTTCCCATAAAAGTCACTCTGCATTCGGTGACTGAGAAACCCAGAAGCTCAAGAAGGCCTTCATGCACGCCGCCGCTGTTGCCGCAGTGTACCGCTGCCATACCTTGGTTTTGTGGCTATCTGCATAATCGCAGGCACCCTTGATCACGAGGCAGGGGAAAGTATCCCATACCCCAGCACCCTCCATCTCGAACCCAATAACACCTGTCTTCCGTGCAATGCCATCCCTGTCCTGGCCCGACTTCATCACCGTATCGCCCGATCCAATCAAGCCGAAGTGGACAACAGGCTGCGGGCCGTCCTGTTCCTTTAAGCGGCTTCGCGGTACCAAGGCACCAGAGCAACCACACTGCTCGCATGATTCCCCATCGGCAAGGTGGCGATAGGTTGCTTCAAACAACTTGTCTTGTGTTGTTCCCGGATACACGGCGGCTACGTCTGGGTTGGCCCCAAGGTCGCCCATGTGCTTCACCATTCTACCTAGCAATTCCTTCCGGTGGCGGTAAACCCTGAGCTTGTGAAGGAGAGAGCGTACTTCCACACTAGGCTTATCTAGCGAATCGTGGACCGCCTCCTTGGGAACGAACCCCTCTGGTAGCCGCCGCCCGAAGTCGTACTGGACAACGCCATCACTGATGATAACGTCGCCTAGCACGATTTGGTCCCCGCGAGGACTGAAAGGAACGGCACCACATATACCCACTACGATAGCGAGTTTGATGTTGGGAAAGCTCGTTCGGAAGCCACTCGCGACCCTGGCGGCATTGATCTTCCCCATCCCAGGCATGTGGGCCATGACGATGTTGTGGCAACCGATGGTGCTGGTGCTGTAGGCGTTGGGATCGCCTACCGCTTTGCCGTACGGCGGGCCCTCGTCGTCCCAGAACCGGTCGAAAAGGGCGCTCACGGCGTCGGCCTCAATATCGAGAGCGCAAGTCACGGCAATCTCAAAGTCGTGGCGCGTGGTTGGGCGCTGCGGCCGAGCCTGATTCATCGGGTCGCTGACGGGGGGCTGATGATGCCCTGCTACGTGGCTGCCGGAAACATGACTAAACGTCGCCGGAGAGTGAAAACTGGAACCGAAAAATTGGTTTCCGCTTCCGGTATTGATGTTCTGCGTTCCTCCCGCACCGTTTAATTGGTATCCAGAGCCGCTATTATTAAAGACTATGCTTCCGAAGCACGGCGAAGATGTTTCTCGCGCGGACATGGCTTTTTCGGAAACTGTGAACTTGTTTGGGAAATGGGGGAAGGGTTTGCCGAGTGTATGATTCAAGTTTCTTGATCGCAAGGTACGTCATCAGTTCGTTCGACTCCCTGTCGTGTGGTAGACACTGACCAGGAACTTGTACAGTAGCAGGATGGAGAGACATTTGATCTGCAGGTTGTTTCGGGAGAAATGGATATGTTAGTGGAACGTCGAGTTAGCAACACCGAGATTCATGCATCGTCGTGCCAAGGTTGAATTCGTTATGGGTAATGCCAATGGTGACAATGTAAACAAGAGTGATGAGGGAGGACAAGAGATACCATGATCATAGAGACGAGCATTTGTTATTGCCTAATGTTCCCAATCCCAGGATTAGTGCACATGCTCAGACCATGTTAACAACCACCGAAACTGTCACGACAACAGAACTACACCTACTCAAACTATTCACTGAACACTACCCTCTAGCTTATTCTTTTCTAATAAAACGGGGTATGGGGCGGAGCCCCGTGCGAACGTAGTGAGCCATGTTGATACTCATATGTCACCACTTTAGTTTTCAAGCTTCGACATCACAACCACAAAACAAACAAAAGATGTCGAATCCACTTTCACCCACCTCATACGAATGCCATGGGGCGGCCCAAGCGAGTGCAACGAGCGAAGGGGTCTGAGGGACGAAGACTGAACGAACGGAGTGAGATAAGTGGAACGGATGCGAGGGATGAGCCAATCACACCCTGGGGCCCAAACCTTAATTTTGGGCAAATGTCAGGGTTGACTATGTGAAAAAAGCGAGGGTTAGCGCTGTTTTTTCATTCTTAAGTATGGCGGCTTCAGATTATAATTTGTTTAAGCCGCCTGTCCCCAGTGCCCCAGCACAAATTTGGGGATAGCGAGAGAGCCAACCAGAGCGACCGAAGGGAGTGGAGGTGGGGCGATGTGTTCTATTGGATGCACACGAAGGATGAGTGGGACTGGTGAGTGGGCGAATCAGTGCATCGGATTAGTGGGAGGGTCCCACTTATCCACTGAGGGACGAAGTTAAACGGAGTTTGTTTGTCGGTAGACGGTTTGAACTCTTTCAAACTTTTTTTCTTTTAGTATGGCGCAGAGCGCCAACAGTTGTGACGTAGGAACGACATCCCTAAGGATACCTTTAAAGCAACGGCAGTCATATACTCGACGACAGGAGAGCACTTTACTTTCCCTAGTGATGGATACCAAGGAGTTGGTCATAGGCCTGGAAGCGGCTTGTGTTGGGTGTGATGTAGCATGGGAATGCTACTGTACGTTCTTGGACGCGGAGCTGTTGAGGGAAGCGGTGCTGCACGGTATCAGATGGTTACAGTCACGGCGTGGACGACGGGAGGTTATGGTGATGTTTGTGAGTCGGGAGGCTCTCACAGATGAGAGATTGTTCTCGGTGTCCGGAAGGCAGTCTGATGAGTTTGTCATTGGCGACACAGACAGGGAGGACTGCAACTTGTTTCTCGTTGGCGAGTGGTGTGATGTCCCTGGGAAGGGGATTGCTCGATTTGAGATTCAGCGACAAGCGGAGCAAAAGAACTGCGAGGAGCTCTGTCAGCTGGTGCTGCGGTACTATCGGAGGGTACTGGAACGGAGTTGTCACTGCTGTCAAGGGGTGCTCTTTGCAGGATTGGATCCTCAAAGAATAGCAGCAGCGTCTGGTAAAGTGGCTACTTACCAGGATCTGAAAGAGGTTTTCCAAACGGTTAACGTTGTACCTTTGCATGAGGGATCGTGGATGCTCGACTTAGCGGAGTTTGAGAGCAGTGATGTGGAGGATGACCGACTTAGGGATAGCAGTGTCAGTGATGACGAGGACGAGTGGATCAAAGTCCCTTGTAAGTCGCGTTGACGGCAGTAGAGTGGGAACTCGACAGTGAAGTATCACGATGTTTTATTTTACTCGCAGTGATAGCAGCAACAGAGATGGAGAGTTTAATCTTGAAGTGAAGACACATGAGTATCAACAAGGTTCACTGCGTTCACACAGGGCTGCCGCCCCGTACCCCGCGGGACTAGAACTGAATAAGGAGTAACCCTAACCTTGCTAATCCCAACTACTAACATTCCCCTCATACGAAACCACTAATCATTCCTCCCTAGCTGATTCCTTTCTAAACCTTCGGGGTATGGGGCGGAGCCCCGTGCGAACGTAGTGAGCCTCCATCATACCTCATACGACAACACTAGTTGTGCATCAAACGAGCCACTTTAGTTTAGTATTACGAGCAACATTTAATTAAAACACTTCAACATGCAATGCACTTTAACATCTCCCACAATGAATTCACCTGCACGCATCTCATACGAATGCCATGGGGAGGCTTTGCAAAGGAGCGCAGCGACTGAAGCAACACGGAGGGACGACGTGTGTTCGAGTGGAACGAGTTGTGTGGAGCACTGTGGTCGGGACGACCAATAAGCGTTTGGGGACGAAACCTTAAATTTGGGCAAAAACCAGGGTTGACTATGGCAAAAAACTCAGGGTTAGCAACGGAAGTTGCACCTTAAGTATGGCGGCTTGACTTTTATAATTTGTTTAAGCCGCCTGTCCCCATGGCCCCAGCCAGAAATGGGACGTGTGCGTCAGCCAACGGAATCGAGTTTACGAGAGGAAGTGGAGCTGTGACGATGCGACGAATAGGAGCAGAGGGTTGGTGGGATGGGAGGGACGACCAATAATACCGACTGAAAGGAGGGAAGGGACCCACTACCGAACAGCGTGAGAGTTTATGGAGGGACGACCAAGAAGAGGGATTCTTCTTCCTTTTTACTTTTTGCAAGAGACTTGCAACTGCGTAAGCACGACATAAGAGCAACGCGAATTTTTCACAACTCAGGACCGTGAAGCTTGAAGGGAGGGACGACTGATAAACGACGAGAGGAGATACACGACACGGTAACAATGTCATTTGAGGGAGCACCGAAGATTGAGTGTTGGCAGCATCGCTGCAATGAGCGGGATTGCGATGGAGGACGGAGATACGTCCTTGTGAAGACTCGTGGTTTAACCACGCTGTTAGGTACGCCATGCCCGAGTCGGGAATGCTCTTATGTCGTGAACAACGACACTTATTTGACGACGGAGGAGGGGAAAGCTGTTCGAACCGTGGGTGGAGAGAACCTCATGAAGGGTCGGTTAGATATATACCGACTCCAGTGTTGTAGTTGTTCTTGGTTGTCCAAGTTGTTTGGGAGAAACAGAGACTTTACTGACCATAGCCGAGACGGGTCGTACTCCAATCTGTGGGACAGAGATCATTCGTGTCGTCATGCGAAGCGGTACTTGAAGTTAGCAGAGGAGGGACGCCTTACAGAACCTGATAAAGGTTGTCAGTGTTGTTGGGTCAACAAGTTTGGAGAGCCGCTCTTTTGGTGGTGGCCGGACCGGTTTGGTCAGGGTCAGCATAACCTTGAGACGGAGGATCAGAGTGGGATGGACTTGGTCATTGAAGGCAGTTCGGTGTGGTATCACCGTGAGTTTAGGAGATTATCTAGGCGAAGGTAGAGTTTAGCGTTGCGGGCGAGCAGACAGAGAATAGACATTGGTTGTCTTTAAGCTATTTCAGCATTGGCACCTTTGAGTCGCTTACGCTCCAACCTAGGGAGTCGCTTTGGTACCCGTGAGGTAATTGACCTTAGTGACAACTCCGTCTAAAAACAGCATTGGAACCCTAAAAGGTATAGGGTTTAACCCACTACGATATAGCACCTGCCCACTATAAGTACAGGGCATGACCACTAACCACAGCAACTGAAGCTAAGTCTGACCCAACTAACAACACCAAAAGAAGACTTAGCACGATCCTCATACGACTCAACTTAGTCCTCCCCTTAGCTTATTCAATTCTAATAAAGGGGGGTACGGGGGCGCAGCCCCTGTGTGAGCGCAGCGAACCATCATCATACTAGTACGAGCAACTTTAGTTTTAATAAAACATTTTATTTTAAAAGACTTCAGCATCACGAACAATGAATCCACTAAACATCAAACTCATATGACTGGCCATGGGGCGGCACGACGAACGAAGTGAGGAAGTGATCCGAGGGACGAGGATTGAATGAGCGGAGCGAGATGTGTGGAGCACTCATGCACGGAGTGACCAATTACGTTCTGGGGACAGAACCTTATTTTTGGGCCAAACCAAGGGTTGACTATGGCAAAAATCTCAGGGTTAAGTGAGCGACAGCGAGCTTAACTATGGCGGCTTGACTTTTATAATTTGTTTAAGCCGCCTGTCCCCATGGCCCCAGCCAGAAATGGGACGGTCGCGTGATGAGGGAGCTTGCGACTGAAGTGTTCTGATTGGATGCACGACCAGAGGGAGTTGTTGTGAGGGACGAATAACAGCAGTCCAAAAGTGGGAGGAGACCCACTTCGGCAAGGGACGCAGCATAACCAGAGGTTTTTCGAACGGGTGAGAAACTTTTCCTTTTTCTAAACTAAGAGTGCAGCGGGTCCATACAACAACAACAACAACATGGTTGTGGACGATGAGATTGCGGATGCAATGAAGACGGAGGTGTTTGGTGATGAGTGGGCGAAACACGAGAAGAGCACGGAAACGGGCAAGTTTCATGTGCAAGGAAGGCATTTCTTCGTGACATACAACAACCGTCGGGTGACTGATGCTGAGAAGTTTTACGAGTACTTGCAGCGCAG
Source organism: Chaetomium tenue (assembly GCF_020726465.1). Lineage (NCBI taxonomy): Eukaryota > Fungi > Ascomycota > Sordariomycetes > Sordariales > Chaetomiaceae > Chaetomium > Chaetomium tenue. The sequence continues at coordinate 1,594,992 of NW_027117335.1, forward strand.
TATTCGGCCACGGATGTGCTACATAGGAGATGGGCAAACAGCAGGTGTGCGGTTTTACGGTGCACGAGAGTTGCATGCGACGGGGGAGCCACACTACCATGTGTTGATGGCTTTCGAGAAAAGAGTGCATTGGCGCGATGCACGGGCCAGGTTGGCCGTGATGATTGATGTCGAGGTGGATGGCAAGACAGTTCAGGAGGTGGATACCGAATCGATTCGGGTCAAGACGCCGAAGAAGACGGAAAGTCTTAGTTGGTTTTTGGATTGCTGCCATGCATATATTTGCAAGGAGGGGAACGACCATGTCTTTGGAGAGTGGATCGAGTCCAATGTTGAGGTCAATGCTAGGAAGCAAGACAAGGTGTTGCGACGGTTGGTGGAGGAACCGTATCGGGACGAGTGTGTGAAGTTGCTGCGGCAGTATTTCCCGAAGGATTTCATCTTCCGGTACCCTCGGGGTTGGTTAGCTACGAAGAAGAGCCAGCGCGCAGGGGGATATATTCCCAAGTTCGAAAGGAATAGCTGGCGTATACCCGCTGCATTGCGGCATTGGTTTCAGGCAAACGTTGTTGGTCCGGTCGAGGGTCTGCCAAAGGACAACGCCCACTGCGTCTTCCCTGTTCTCGGTGGTCCAACAAGCAACAAAGACTTCGACCTACCCGGTTGAGTTGGGGCTTGGCAAATTTAGGAAGGGCTGGTACTTGGGCGTCAGACTGTCCCTCTCCCTTGAGCGGCTTGTCTGTTGCGGGGTTCGCCTTTTTTTCTTCAGAGCGTATAATGATTTTGAGGCGGGGAGCGAGGTGATCAACTATACCGGGGACGAGCACGGGGATACTAGAAAGTAATTCCCCCAGTGGTTGAGATCTGGCAGCAAAGGCGCAACCGTTATTGGAGTAGAGATGATACTGAGCGGATAGTATGGCCCCGGGGTGTCATCGTCGTGACTATTAGTATTATCATCCGAATAACGGATGTCAAGGGTTCCCCTTAAAGCCAGGACCTTCTTGGCAACTTTGAGCCAAGAAGCTCTCAGGGTTCTTGATTGCTTGTCCCTTCGCCCAATATTCGTGCCCATGCGAAAGAAGCTGTGTGAGATAGCCAAAATTAACCATCGCCGGGTTATGCTCAATCGAGACCGGAGCTTCGAGACACGGGCCAAAGAGAAGGGAGAACGAAGACGACCTGGTCAGGGAACGGCCAAGCCGAGTCGAGACATGATTCACGCGATGGAACCACAAGTTACACTGCACGCCAAAGGGTTCGATAATAGCCTAAGTTCTGCTCCCTCTTTGCCCGGTCGCTTTGGCCACCATCCGTCACATGTCTCCTGTCAAATACGCGCCCCAACCGGAACATTTCGAACTGGAGAGAATGAGGTCGCTTTGGGTTAGCGGCCGGTACGAACGTCGGCACCGAATACCGGCAGGGAAGCTTCGGACTCAAGATGGGTTCCTGATTGGTTTGTGACATGTTTTAATGCTGTTCGGAATAAGAAAATACAGGCCCAACCTGGTACCGGGTACCGGGCAACCGAGATGCAGCGCTATGATCTGTGGGGGAGCGATCCCGCCCAGATCGTTGGGTCTCAAGCGCCGCAAGGTTTTCCTAATAGAGTTAAGGATAGGCGCTCGACTAGGAAAAGAGAACGGAGAGTACCCGGTATGGCGTCGGGCCATTCGGGAACTACCTTGGGGAAGCCGGGCGCTAGACCAGGGATATATAAGAAGTCTTTGGGAGGTGCCTAGTTGGCTAGAATCCCCTGAACGCTCGAATGCCAACCATCACCCATTCCAGTCCTCGTCCAAAGCCATATCTCACCACACCTCTGCCAAGAACAACACAAAAATGAAGGTCTTATTGCCTGGTTTGATCTTGGCGGGTCAACTATCCGCCAGCCCTGTTGCTCTCGAGGAGCGTCAAGCTAGTACTGGCAATGGTCCATTTGCGCCAGCGGTATGCATCCGTTATCACTATCACTAGCATCCAAGCAACACCACTAACAACCCCCCCTCCAGGGCTACTACACCAGCAACGCCTTCGGCGGCCACACCTTCTACGCCCCCAAAACCATCCCCTCCAACGCCAAGCTCCCCGTCCTCCTCTGGGGCAACGGCGGCTGCTCCGCCGACGCGACCGGCCAGGCCCCCTTCCTCACGCAGCTCGCCTCCTACGGCGTCCTGGTCATCGCCAGCGGCACCCCCGGCGGCGGCGGCAGCACGACGGCGGACATGATGAAGCAGTCGATCGACTTCATCACGCGCAACGCCGGGTCGGGCGCCTGGGCCAACATCGACGCGTCGCGGATTACCGCCGCGGGGTGGAGTTGTGGTGGTGTGGAGGCGTATGCCCAGATCTGGGACCCGCGTGTGCAGAGCGTGGGGATTTGGAACTCGGGTTTGTTGACGAATTATACGTCGGCGAGGGACTTCCGTAAGCCGGTGTTCTTCTTCCTTGGGGGGCCGAGTGATATCGCGTATCAGAATGGGGAGCGCGATTACAATGCGATGCAGTCGGGTGTGCCGAAGTGGAAGGGCAACTTGAATGTCGGTCATGGGGGGACGTATACGGATTATAACGGTGGGAAGTACGGTATTATCGGGGCCAACTGGGTGAAGTGGATCTTGCGGGGGGATACTTCTGCCTCCGGGTACCTGACGGGTAGTGGAGCGAGGAATGATGGCTGGTCGGTTGTGTCGGCGGACCTGGACAAGATCAATGTCACCCCGATTGGCGAAGGTACTGGTGGTGGTGGCAACCCGACCACGACTTCGTCGACCCCTGAGCCGACTGGGGGGAATGGTGGTGTTTGCTCACCTTTGTGGGGCCAGTGTGGCGGTGACGGGTGGGCAGGACCCAAGTGCTGCTCTCAGGGGTCGTGCAAGGCTTCGAACCAGTGGTACTCGCAGTGCCTGAACTGAGGGTTGGGTGCCACTGGTGGAGGGGGCAGTTGGAGAGGTTAGGGGCTGACGGCACATTCATGTAAATAGCTTCATTTTCGGCTGTTCGTACACGCTGGTACATATTTGAGATCGTTTATTACCGTCTATGGGACCTAGTATTCTCGCAACCTAACACCATATTGTCCTACCAGAAAGAGAACCCAAATAGTACCCAAGAAGATCGTATGCATGTCATAAAAGCCCTGTTTCCCCATCAACCCCCTTGAACGTTAAGCCTTCACGTCACCCTGCTGATAGGCCGGAATGGGCACTGCCGGCGCATACCCCGTACCTTGCCCACCGTAACCATACTGAGGGGCCTGGGTGTAAGGGTCTGCGGTCACATAAATAACGGTGGGGGCGCGATTCCGCCTGCTGCACTCGACGCAAGCAATAACAAAGGTCGTGAAGTGAAGGACCCTATCAGACCCAACCAAATTAGCCTCGAAACACCATAACCCTCCAGAAGCAGAACGAACACCAATACTGAGAAAAAGAACTCACGTCAACGTCGCCCCCAACCCGATCAGCGCCTGCCCCAAAGCCGCCACCTTGCCAATAACCTCCACCGCAGTGTCATAATCGTCGCCGTAGTAATACGACGATGAGCCCACATACAGCTCAGAGGCGACACCAAACAGCCACAGGAAGATGGTGCCGACCACCAAGCCCAGCCACAGCACCAGGTCGAGCCCGACGTTGGCGCCCGGGTGGATGCCGCGGCGGCCACCGCGGGCGAGGATGCAGATGCCTTCGGCGAGAGACCAGATCACGGAGACGGCGGCCTAGGGGATGCAAGGAGTGGTTAGTGGGGTGGTGGTGATGGTGATGGTGGGGGATGGGAGGGGACGGGGGGACTGACCTGCGGGACGATGACGACGAGGACGAAGATGCTCCAGAAGCCGGTGGAGAGGATGGAGCCGACGCAGCCGATGATGGCGATGGCGAGTGCGAATTGGATAACCCGGAGGGTGAGCTTGGACGCCCACATGCCCGTCGGGGAGACATGGGGTGGAGGGGGCTTGGTGTGTTCCATCTTGTCGGCCATGGACGGGAGTGGTCTTCGAAGTTAGGTAGGGATTGGGTTGTGTAGGATAATTATGAGCTCCCCTGCTCCTATGCTACATGTAGAGAAACGAGTGGTTGTCGTCCGTCTCGAGACTCGGACTGGAGACAGTGGGACAGATTTCCAAGAAAATCCCAAGTCTTGCCCCGGGAACAGCCCTTGTCAAATACTTAGCTTGCTCTCTGCTAGCGTGGGCGGAGCACTGCTCCCAAGATTGAAGGTGCATGTGGCTTGCAGCTGACTGGACCCATCGGCAATGCTTGGTCTTTTTGCTTTCATGCTGAACGACTCAACAGGTTTTGCAGTTTAGATCGTCGGAGGCCTCATTCAATCAGCCCTCGCCAACCGCCCTGTTAAATAGAATGCCGACAAGGCATCCCCCGACGGCTCGGGCGTGCTCCCGATGCCTTGCAGAATTCCATCCCGATGACCCCATGTTAAGGGAGATTAGACGGAGCGGCTGAAACGGGAAAGCCTGCCAAGCTTTTAGTCGTCTACATAGGTAGCCACATTTCACAAGTTCACGGCGCTTGGCTCGGTCCCGAGGAGAAGGGGGTGTGAAAAGGTACATATTCTTGCACTTCTATCACTGTTCCCCATTCGAAAAGCCACACTTTAGTTCTTTATCAAGGGCTCTATTCGGTTACTAGGGACTTGCCCTAAGCTACCTATCTTAGTAAGGTAGATAGATAGGTAGGTAGTTTGATAGGTAGTTTGCACTTCAAAACATCCCTAGGGCGTAGACAGCAAGGAAGTTGAGGAGCAATTAGTGGCAAAATCGAGGAATATAGGTAGTTTGAGAAACCAATCCGCCAGTTGACGGAGCCACCATCCCAAGTCTTCATGTTGGATCTCCTACCTCCACGCGGCTTCATCCATCTCCCCTTCCAGCTCCCGGATCATGCGCTCATCGTTTGGCACCCACCCCAGCTGCGGCAGTCCGTCCACATTCAGAATTAGATCTTCCTCCTCAAAAGCGCCCCTCACAATGTCTGTCCCTGGCGTGCTCGCGAGCAGCACTTTGACGGTGGTAGACACGGTCGTATCCTCAGCGAGACGGATGAGGCTTGACAACACTGGTAACGCCTGGCGCTGAAACTCATCTCGCTCAAACAGACACACCCCATCAACGATGCAGAAGAACGTCGTAGTCTCGGGCAGCTGCCGCACCAACCACTCGAGCAGCTGGATCAACGTGTCAAGTCTCCCGGCCTGCAAGGCCGCGAAGTCGATGGAATTGCACATGGACCGCATGTCAAAGTCATGCTGCCTCAGCAGCTGATCTATCAAGCTATGGAGCATGGCTTGCTCACCGACGTGAGCGCCGGCCTCGGCCGGGTCCGTGTGCTGCCCGCAGAACCACACCACCGACACAAAGCGCTCCTTGGCCCGCAGCGCTTGCGTCATGGTGGCGCAGACTACCGACAGCGGCGAGACGTCGGCTATGGTTTGTGGGGGGTTGAAGTCCCAGTGCACGAGTAGTTTGGACGAGCGTGTCGATACGGCCCAGTTTTGGAAGAGCTGCGTGTTGATGATTTGCTCCGCTTGGGCGCGTTCTCTTTCTGGGAGCTGGCCCCTCTTGTCATTGACGAAGGTGACGTCGGCTAGGTCGAGATCGGGCGTGTCGAGCATCCGTCGGAGGCCCCCCGGGCTGATGTATGGCTCCATGGTGACCGCCTGCGGCTGTGGGGTCGGTGTGCTGGCACGTAGCCTCTCGTTTATGATATGGAGGCGCAGGTTCTCCTGTCGGGTGGCTTCGAGCTCACCTGCAGATAGCACATTAGAGACTAATCCGCGTCCCTCATAAAACCAGGATGGAATACTCCGGATGCGACTTACGCTCCTTTCGGACCGCGTACTCTGCAAGCAATCTGTGAATCGAGTTAAACCCGTCGCCCACGTGCTGCTGGAGCTGCCTTTGGAACTTTCGCGTCTCTCGAGAGTCTTGGGGGGGATAAACCATGTGTCAGTCGCAGGGTCCCTTGGTGGGGCTGGGGGTAACCGTACACATATGGAATTCGTGAATATGCGACTTTGCGGCTTCCTCCATGAGGCTTGAGCTCCTCGTCTTGATCATGGCCAGGCTCTCTACCATACTTTTCTCGTAGTCGCCCCTGGTAAGCAGGGCCTTGCCAGCCCTCAGAACTTTATCGTCGGTATGATGCGTCAGCGTTGCCGGTGGTTTGCTAGCCAAGTAGCCGGGACATACACTCATTGCTTATGAAGAAACCAATGGCCCTCTCGATGGCGTCCAGTGTTGTGACAGTGAGGTCCACCGAGGCGGTTCGGATACGCGGGTCGCCCGGAAAGGTCCCCAGAAAGAACTCCACGTCGGAGAAGATGGGGACAAGGCCGTCAAAGGCCTCCAGAGCCTGTTGGCGTACAGACGCGGCAGTGTTCACGGCCTGACACAGCGCCTTAGTTAGCCGGGGAAGTAAAGTACCTAGTTAAGAGAGCTATGCAGGCCGGAGCTGCCGGTAGCTTCTGGACCATCCTATACTTACATCCAGGACCATTTCCACAGCGCCCAGGACCGGCGTGACAATGGGTTCGCCGTGGCCAACAGCGCCGGCAATCCCGACCGCCCCGGCCACCGGCGCAATGTTGTCAGCCACCTTCCGCCGCACCTTCCGCAGCCATCCTACCCGCCCCCCTATTTGTTGATATTTAGCCTGCGCCGCTTCGAGCCGGCGGTAGATTTCCTCCCAACTATCCAGGCTCCGGATGCTGTAGTCGGTGCCGGCCCGGCCGTGTGGTTCTTTTGTCTTCTTAAACTCGGCCATGGCATCGGGAAATATGCCATTCCAGAATCTCATTGCCTTGATATCTCCCCAATCCGGCCTCGATGGAAGATCATCGTCGTCCGCAGGCGATGCTAAGGCGTAGTTGTTGGGAGTATACAGCCCAGATAAGGGATTATACTGCACTGGCGGGTTTACAAACATCAGGTGCTGGTCTTGGAGGTGATGATCAATGTAGGCGACTGTCACGGGACGACTAAACGCCGGTACAAAAGACCCTTGATTCGCCATGGCGGCGGCGTTGGAAGCTGCGAGGTACGTGGCTCTCGACGACGGTCGATTACATTATTTGCTTCTTCATTGTCGGGCAGGATGCCGGAGCTTTGTTGCCGTTCTGGAGAGTTGAACGGTTGATCTGGTACGATAGGACTGCAAGTTGTGGGCGTATGGACATAATATGCACCATGACATGGCTGAAAGCCATTGGTTATATGACCATCATTGCCTTTGAGGCTGCTTCGACAACATGGCTTGAAGGTAACGCATGAGAATTTCTGCGGGCTTTTCGGGCCAATGAAACCACGTCCATGAGAACTGAAGGGTGTGGGCGTGAGGGGTAAGCAGGGGGCCATGCATGATGCCTGCCAAAGTTATTGCGGCTGAGGAGCGCCGGGAGGGGGTTTATGCCGTTCAGACGAGGCTCTGGAGCCTGCATGGTAAGTTGGCATGAATAGACGACATGAGGGAGGTGCCCAATGTGATCCCAACCCTTCAGACGCCCCCCCAGCCATCTTTGGAAGATAGTTCGCCTTGGCCAAACCTTATCTTTCGTAGGTATCTTTCTGTGTATGTTCACAGCCGTGACCTTGTCGTTGCTACAGCTGCCTACTTTATTTTACTCCCTCGGCGTCCATACTTCCCGCGCGGTGGCTCTGTATTGGTGCCGAGATGGGGACTGTAGGAAAATCGTCAAGTGATTCTGGTTCACCGACGGCCGGGACGGAGGCTCAGGCGATCGACCCGACCCCGGGCTACACAACTTTGTCCTCGCTGATCTCGGGTGTGGATAATGGAGAGGGTTTCGCAACGGAGGCGGCTGCCGAGTCTGATATTCCAGCCGGAAATGGCCAGAATCCTGCGGCAAGCGGTGTTGGCGACTTTACCGACAAGATCGAGAAGATGAAGCAGAAGCTCCTTGAGCTCGAACGACAAGCTCAGAACAACCGAGCGCCCGCAAAGGCAGAAGAAACTTACCGGCAGCTGACGGAAGATATGGAAGAATACAAGCGTATGGAAGCCAGTCTCAAGAATCATCGAAAGGAATGGGAACGCGAGACCGGGCCGGGCCGTTGGGGTATTCGAGACGGCGATCCTCGCCTCTACATGAGATTCGCACATCGCCCTTCCGTCTAGCCGTATGATGTCACTTGGGACTTTCATAAGCAGAACGCCTACGAACCATCGAGTCTCCAAGAACTCACTGACGAGGTGGCAGATGGCCAGGGGCAAAGTGCCGCCGGCACCTATGATGAATTTGACCAAATCATTGACTACGGCAGCCGCCGCGATCGGCTGCGCAAGAATTTTGAGTGGGAAATGGACCGAATGTACCTCGCGGAAGAACTGGACCGCCGCAGGAAAGAAAAAATCGAAGTGGCCAAGGCAGAGGCTATACGCTCTGAAGAAAAAAAGGCGAACCCCGCGACAGACAAGCCGCTCAAGGGAGAGGGACAGTCTGACGCCCAAGTACCAGCCCTTCCTAAATTTGCCAAGCCCCAACTCAACCGGGTAGGTTGGGCCGCCTTCAGAATGCTCTCTGCTGTGGAGGAGAAGGATGCATTTGTCATCGACATTCTCATTGGCGAGCCCAACGTCGACAACGACGTCGGTGGCAATCCACGTTGGTACGGCTTCTCGGGTCAGGTCCGCAAGCGGGTCATCATCCCGGACTCCAAAAACTCCTCGCATTTGTTGCCCGGGCAGTTACCACTTCCCGAGAGAGTACGAATCCACTCCGAAGCTCTTACGCAGATTCTCAGCACCATCCTGAAGGAGGAGGTGGATCAGACAACTGTCTTCATCAGGCCTTTCAAGGCACTCTCTTATTGCGAACCAGCGCTACGGGATTGGTGCACGGCCCTGGAGAAGAAGTTTGAGGCCGTGCCGGCCGCAGAAGGAGAGGAGACGCCCCAGGAGGGAGACAGCGAGGACGAAGATAATCAAGACGAGGACAAGCTTGATAGTATAACCAAGTCGCCGACCGCGTTGGAGCACCTAAAGTGCCTTCTGAGCTTCATAGACTCGGACATATCGGCCAAGCAGACGTATCTCCGCAGCCCTGATTGTCGCAAGGTCCTATTCTCAGACCTGTGGCAGCTGTTCAGACCGGGGATGGAGGTGACGGGCAGCAGCGGCAAGCAGGCCTACCGGGTTATCAACGTCAGTAGCGCCAAGCACCGTGTAGCGCCTCCCTGGGAGAGGTGGTCTAGCAACACGGGGAAGCGCAAGGCAACGCGGCCGTTCAGCATTACGTGCCTCTACATCGACTTTGATGGCAAGAGCCTGGGGCCAGTCTCCAAGGTCTTTGACATTAAGAGGTTTGATGGCGAGAGGGATGTAACATCCTTGGAAGTGTATCCTCTCCGCTTCCACCCAGTCAAGAAGGACGAGTTTAGCGACTCGGAGTGGAAGGAACTTGAGGCTCTCCCTGCCAACGAGAGATACAGACACAAGCTCATACGCCGGGGCGCCAAGTTCCTCGACGTCGCTAGCGTGAAGCATATGTACTACGCCGGACCGACGCTCGAGACGCGCGATGAGGTGGAAAGTCAGGTGGTGATTGATTTTGAAACAGCTTTTTCGGTCGAAGATCAAGTCCAACAGATGTGGAAACCCGAGCTAAAGGCGATGGTCGGAAACACCGAGACCGAGGACGGTGAACAGGATATACAAGAGAAGTCGTGTAACGCGGCATGCTGTCGGATGGACAGCGTACACGATGACTTTTATGTGGACCAGAAGCAGGGGGAGGAGTATGTCAACGGCCTTCTTCCCGAAGCAGGTGCCATAAACGAACAGCCGTCGATCGCCATTATCCCGCGGCCCTTGAAGGAGCTGCGCACAAGCAGCGGCAGTAGTCTCGTTTCGGATGACGAGCTCGTCATTATGTCGTACCGCGTCTTTGGTTTCGTTCTGCGCAGTCGCAAATGGGGTAAGTGATCCTCCAAGAGATTCTTCTGAGTTGCCACTGTTCCCGCTCCTGTGCTGACCCAGCCCGTATCCCAGCCAAGCTCGATCTCTCATACTTGACCGACGTTCATCTTCCGGCTGCCGAAGGAGATAAGGACCGGCAGGGTGGCACAGAGGAGAAGAAAACCACGTCTTTTGACCGCCTCGTTCTTGAGGAGTGGCATCGCCCCATGATCCTGGCGCTCATCGCCCAGCACTTCCGAGACAAGAAGTCGACGGGGGGCCAGAGGGAGGAATTTGACGTGGTCAAGGGGAAAGGTACCGGCGTTACTACACGGCTGAGAGTTCCGTCGAACATGATTGTCATACTGACATGAACTCGCAGGAAAGGGCTTGATTCTGCTGCTCCACGGGGCCCCTGGTGTCACGGTTATGGCCGCATGCAGCCGGCCGGCGGGGTACGCTGGCAGTACCCCGGTCCAATCATTGCGTACGAACGCACAGCCAATGAAGGAACAGCCCTGTTGCTCATAAAGGGCCGTGCCAAGGGAATGAGCAGGTGCTCATTCTGCTCGTTAAGGGAACTGTGAGCACCCTGAGCATCCTGTGCTCAGGATGCTCAGAGCTGAGGCCCTGAGCACTCTGAGCACCCTTAGATAGCTAGTATATAGCCACTCCTTCTGGAGAGCTCTGGGAGTTCTCCAGTTAGCAATCACAACTACAGTTCGCTACAAGCTCGCAAGCCTACTGTTGAGACAAGTCTATTGTTGTGCACCCTTTGGCTGCACCGAACCTAAGCATCCTCAAGAGATTACCTTCACCGAAGCTGAACCCTAACAGGATAGGATCCTGGAGTAGGTTCGTCACACCTGGAGTGGGAAAGACGTCCACAGCTGGTTCGTGCTGTCCAGCACAGCTCTGCGCTACCCTCTGCTAACCACCGTCTCTGAATAGAAGGAGTGGCGGAACTATTCAAGAAGCCGCTGTTTCAAATCACATGTGGTGAGTAGAGAATTCCAATCTCACCATCAACACATCTCAAAAACAACTGCTGACGCTGATCGTGCTTTGCCTCGACCACTAGGTGATCTTGGCACCACTGCCCAGGAGGTCGAGAAAGCCCTAGAGACCAACTTTGCACTAGCTAGCCGGTGGGACTGTATCCTGCTTCTGGACGAGGCCGATGTTTTCCTCGCTGAGAGGACCAAGCTGGACTTTAAGCGGAATGGACTTGTAGCAGGTCAGTCTAACGCCAAGCGCACATCGCTTTTCCCTACCACTTACAGCGCTGACGGGCCACACCGGTCTTCCTGCGTGTCATGGAGTACTATTCGGGCATTCTCTTCTTGACAACGAACCGTATCAGAGACTTTGACGAAGCCTTTACATCGCGCATCCATGTCAGCTTGTACTACCCCGAGCTGAACGACGACAAGACTGTAAAGGTTTTCAAGCTCAACATGAGCATGATTCGAGATCGCTTTGCACAGAAGGGGCGAAGAATCGAGATTGACGAAATGGGCATCGGCGGCTTCGCTGCGCAGCACTTCACCGCGCACCCGCATGCACGCTGGAACGGCCGGCAGATCCGTAACGCCTGCCAAACGGCGTTGGCGCTGGCCGAGTTTGAGGCCCAAGGCAATAGCCACGAGCACATTCTCCGACCCGATGCCGTCGTCAAGCTCGGGATCAAGCAGTTCGAAGTTGTGCGCAACGCCTACATCGAGTTCTCCAAGTACATGAACGCCCTGTACGGATCTAACGCGGCGCGCCGCGCCAAGGAGGCCAAAGTACGCGCTATCTGGGTCGACGAGAACAACAATGTTGTGGCCGACCCTGGCGCCGCCGGCGGTGGTGGCATGTCCATAGACAAGGCGGCCTTCGCGGCTGCGTCCAGAGTCCAGCTGCGCCTCCACCGCAGCAGTGGCATCACCAGGCGCCTGCCACGCCAGAACAGCGATACAGCTACCAGAACGTGATGCCGACGCACTCGAGTTATCCCGACGCCAACCACAGGCCACCAGCGCAGGCCGACCAGTTCTCTCCCGGCGGCCAGTCCTGGGAGAACCCGGGCGGGAGGACCGCTGGTCCCAGTACCAGTGCCAACGTTAATGCTAACGCCCCTTACCAGACATCCTGGGAGGGACAAAGCGACACGTCCGCTATGCGGCAGCCATCGCCAGCAGGAGGGCAGAACTATGAGTCGTCGCCGCCGCCGCAACAGCCGCAGCAGGCCTATCCGCCGGGGTTCGACCGGAACATCCAAAGCATGTACCAAGCCTTGGGTCCACAGGCCGCCGGGCAGCTGTCGCCGAGCAACCTTGGGCCGGGCAGTGGAAACGCCTATGCGTCAAGGGCGGGAACCCCCGGGCAACAGTGGTAAAGGGCCCTGGGCTCGCCACGGCGACGATGTGACTAACGATGATGTGTGGCATTGATGTTGGTGCTGTGTTTCATGGTTTCAGTCTCTTGTCTTACCTACCGTTAAAGACCTCAAACTCAAGTTTTGCTCCCCTGGGCTGCTTGATGGCCTTTGTTTTGCTGTCACGTATTATTTAGTAAGACTTACAGTTCAAGGGGTCAGGGGCTCCGCGGTGGGAAGAAAAGTCACTATCGCGAGGCAAGCAAGATTCAAATAGAATATACACCCCCCCTTATAAGTACATAGGTAGGTACCTCCTATCCAAAACCAATCAGCACAGCCCTAATCTCCAGCCGAACCACCTTCCTCCTTAACATCTCACCTCCTCCGCCTCCTCACCCCCCGAACCCTCCTACCCACACCGCCCCTCCCCACACTCTCCCCCTCATCATCATCCCCCCCATCCCCATCCACAAACACCTCCCCAACCCCTTTCCCCCACCCACCATTACCATCATCACCCCTCCCCCTCCCCCACCTCCCCCCAGCAGTCCCAACCCCCCCACCACCACCAACCCACTCCCCCACCCACCGCCTCACCGTCCCCAACTCCCCCGTAAACAACAACCCCAAAAACATCACCACACCCGTCACAGGCAGCGCAGTGGCCCAGTACGCCCACTGGCCAAGCTCCATGTCCCGCACGTCGGCCGAGTTCATGCCGAAGATGGAGGCGACGGCGGAGAGCGGCAGGAAGATGACGGTAACGATGGTGAAGGCGTAGATGGCGCGTTCTTGGCGGTCTTTGGTGTAGTCGATTTTGGTGCGGTTCTATTGTGGGGGTGGGGGGTTAGTGGGGTGGGTTGCGTGGTGAGGGTTTGGATGGGAGTGGGGTGGGGAGGCATGGGAGGGACCGTAATAATGGGGGGGGGCCAAGGGGTGGGGGGATTGGGAGTTCAAAGGGATGTACATGTAATAGTGGGAGCGAGGGAAGACAACGAGGAAAAACATACCGTGTCCGTCAGGTACTCCACCAAATCGCCCATCAGTTTCAGCTCGCTTCGTTTCGCGGTCAGCTCCTGGATTCCCTCGCGGAGCAGTAGATCGCTGAATCCGCATGGTTGAGATGGATCGAGCACACTTTCGGCCATGGCCGCCATTGTGGGGTGCTGGGGTGCTCGCCGGCGAGGCGCCCATGGTAAATGCACGCGACGGGGCTTCTCGTCGGTGAATTCTGCCTCGACATTGCTGCTCACGCTCTCCCTGGTTGTCAACATTTTGTCGAGGATCCCTCTCTGCAACTCGACCGTCCAGTCGATAATGGATAGTTCCTGCTCTAGCAAGCCCAACCTCTGCTCGATCCGCCGGTCTGAGTGCTTGGTGACGATGTCAGATTCCTACGATGCGTTAGTAGCGGGCCAGGATGGGTAGCTGGCAAGGAGAGCCTCACGATCATATTCAAGGAGGAGCCGTAAGTGGAGCTGATATCTGGGAGGCCTGGCGTGACGTCCCTTAACAGCTTCCTGCTTATAAGACTTAGAAGGTCAAAGGGGAGAACCACCAAGTTTTGTATCCGTAGCGGTTCCGATCGCGCCTCAATGATTTCGTCAATCCCAGTGCTGATGTCGGATCCTGCTCTGCGCGCTAGTTCTAGCGCCCGAGTTGGGTTGGAGGGAAACGTCGCAAGGGCAAGGGTGATGTGTATCCATGCGTTAACCAAGACCGCAGGCGTTCTGAGATGAGCTCGGTCGGCTTCCTCAATCCTGGCGATGGCTTCGTTGAAAGCCATGATATCGGTCGCTATGTTTCTCAAGGCCCCAGCGAGCTCGCCGAGTCGTGGTGACGGGCGGGGGCGGTATCTCTCCGTTCTAACGCCTGCTTCGTTCCCTGGCCCCTCGGCCTCCGATTCTTCCGCGGCAGGATGCTGCTCACCATGTTAGTCGACCAAGATCCGAGAGCAAAAGTATTCCCAGCAACCTACTACGTTGATCACGGCCATGACGGCGCCCCAGAACTGCCGGGTAGTCGGGACCGACACACCCGCTGGGAAGAAGAAGCTAAAGATAATGTCGGCAGAGTGAAATACGGTGATAATTCTCCCAAAATCCCAGTTGTTATCCAAGCTGGTATTCTTAGCACCAAAGGCGGACTTTCTTCTGCCTAGGACCTCCACTACGTGCGCTCGTCTGGCCTTGTAGGTATTCTTGTAAGCACGCTGGTCGTCCGGAGTGGTTTTCGTCTGAATATGCTCTTCCATATCCGCAAAATACTGGACCACAGATGCGTCCTGGAACGAAGGGGGAAACGTTGGTTGGGATGACAACGGGGATAGGGTTGCCGAAGGGTTGGCGGGCTTCGAGTTGAGGTTGTTAAAACACTCCAAATAGGCAAATATACCCAATGAGAACTCGCTTCCTGACTTTGAAACATACCCGCTCTCTTCGTCGGGTTTGGAAGCAGAAAGATTGGCCTTGGACCCTGTCGGTACGGGGGCTGTTGCTGAACCACCCGGTCTCTGGTCGTTTTGCTTTGGTGGGAGGGTCACAGAAAGTTGCTGGTTTGATACGGCTGCGTTGTGCGTGGGTAATGTAGCCCCAAGAATGGCATTATCCTTCTCGAATAACGCGACCAAAGCTGGCGGCTGTGGTAGTGAGAGAGCGATTCTGGAACTGGTGGTTAACACAGAGTGGATTCGATATAACTGGGAAATTACCTAAACTTGCCTGAGGTGAAGATCCAAGATCAGTTTCTTATTGGGCCGTGCAGCAAAGCGGTAGAGCCTAGGCCAACTGTGAGGCTTGATTGCGGTTTTCTGATGAAAGAATTGAAGCCGCCGTGGTTGGTAGTTGCGAAAATGGGAGACAAAACTCTGCATGAAAATGATTAGTATATTGGTGCGGCAACAGGATCGCGGCCGCGAGACGTACAAACCACGTTTGGCACTCATGGACGGGAATGGACCACATGATGGCGCCTTGAAACCTCACTGACAAGGTCTTGCTCGGCATCGGGTCAGGGGGTTTGTGCAACGGCTTGACTGTTTTGGTTATGATGTCTGCACATAGCACGTCCTCGTCGATGCGGCCATACGTAAGCAGCAATGCTATGAATGGGAGGAAGTTGGTTAGTTAAATGTTTCATGGATCGGATGGGCTGGTGGAGTTGCACACACAGTTGTCGAGGACAAGGCACCAGAGCTGGGCAACGTGGAAACAATGCCCTTTCGGAGCCCCTCCCTGTTGGCACACAGCCTGCTCCATATCTCTTGCGCGCCTTGTCCGTGAGTACCTCGCCTGGAGCAACGTTGGAGTGGCAAGAGACTTCGGACTATTGGCCGTTGCCAGGAGCCCGGAATAAGGCTCCAAGGAGAAGTACGGCAGCGATACCCATGTTACTGCTTGAGACCCAGCGGGTTTTCCATCCTGTAAGAGGGGCTCATGGCGGAGTTTCGGCTCCAAGTAACGGGCATACTTCCCATCCGATGCCTGAACTGTCTTAGTATGGTCCCTTTTCACACCCGTAATCATTTTTTGAAGCCCGTTCTTCTCGCTGTTAGAAAGACCAGGAACCCCAGCCACTTGCGCCTAAAGCCGAGTAAGCCGCCCAGACGGGGAGTGGAGAGTGGTCACAGGGGCCTACCGCAAAATCGTCAATATCCATGGATGGTCGAGTAAAGTGACTACCAAGAAGTGAGCAGTGGTAACCGGGCAGATAACAGCGTGTGGCTCTTACATCCACCGAAACAAGGACTGTGAGACGGCGGCCCGTTCGCTCAACACAGCCGTAAGCTTGGCCGAGTGATGGCCTGCCTCGTAGCCGTCACCAGCATACTGTGATTTGAGGACATGATAGGCTGCAGCACCTCGCTCCGTGGCGTCTTGGCTCCCTTCGTTGCCCTCACCTTGGGCCACAGTGGACTCAATGTCTGAGATGCTCCCGTCCAGCTGTGAGTCTCGGCGACTCCCGTTCTGGAGCAAATCGCCGAAGGAGTAGAAGACGTGATTCTCGTCTTCGAAATCACTATAGGTGGCCTCGGTATAGACTGGTCGTTCGTGGCGTTCAACTACCGGGACTTGGAAGTCTCGGCGATAATCCCTCGGCGTATCAGGTTCGACAACTTCGATGTCTTTCTCCACCACCAACGCCTCGCGCGACTCTGGTTCTGCGACCACCCGTCTTTTTACGTGTCTCACCCGCTCGTGGACTGGAGCGACCGGATATGGATCATACGAGATATGGGACTCTCGTCGGCGGCTGCTGTACGGCAAGGGCGGTGCGGACTCCGGAATCTCAATAGTCTCACGACGGGCGAAGTCCATCCGGGGGTATCCACTTCCATAGTGATCTGAAGGCCCGTAATGGGTATTTCGGGGAGGCCGTCTGCTGGGAACGATATGAACCAAGGGGTCGGGCCCGTCGGCAAAATAACCGTCATCCTCTTCCGAGAGATGCGTCGCATAACGCCGCTTCCAAGCAGGTGGTAATGACGTCTCGATCCGTGACACACCCGGATGGTGAGACATGATGGCGGTTGAAGAGGGCTGACAAGATGGTTTAGACAGCACAAGCACAGGTGAACGCTCAAAATTGTGTTTTCAGCCCCAGCCTCGAGAAAACCAGGCGGTTGCGGCACAGCAAGACCGGCCTTGATGAACCCCTGCTAGTGTCAGCAAGTGTCTTGGCATTGATGATCCTGATTGATTGTGTTGGGAAATGCTCATTGACGATCTTCCTTCGCGCGTTCACTTTGGGCACGTGAACACTTGAGGCGATTTGAACGAAGCGTATAAACGATCTGTACCGTTTCTATCCAAACTATGCTTATGGTGGCCGACTGTAACTTCTACTTCGTCATAGGATGTCGAGAACGCCAATATCAAACGAAATAAAGCCTCCAAAAAAAAACAGTATGCTATCAACACCAACCAACCCAATCACCAGAAAACCTCGATCAAAACAAAACCGCCTGAACACCAAGACCCATTCGCCCTAAGCCAAGCAGAAACAAAAGCCAGTAGCCCCTAACTCCGTGTCTCTCATCCCTTGCCTTTTTTTTAATCTTTTTTCTTTTGCCTTTTTTTTTTTTTTTCTTTTCTCTTTGTTCTTTCTTTCTTTCCCTTTTTTTTTTTTTTTCTTTTTTGGGGTTTCATTCTACCCCTTCACCCCCCCTCCCTCCACAACCCCCATTCCCCTTCACCACCTCCCCTGCCCAAACCCCACCGGAAACGAATTCACCTTCTTCATCCTCAACCTCGGCCTCTCCACCTCCGCACCACCTCCCGCCGCCGCAGCAGCCGCCTGCGCATACTCCGGCAACTTAAACGGCCGCAGCGCGCTGCTGCGCGGGCTGCTCGCCGACCCCACCGACCCGGCGCTCGACCCCGGCGTCGGCGGTGGGCTGATGCTCGCATACGACTTGTTGCGGTCCGCCCAGGTCTGGCCCATCACCCCCTGCCCCTGCCCCTGCCCCTGTGCGTGTTTTTGAGTGGACACGGGCCCGCCCGCTGTTGAGGACGCGGTTGAGCTGCTTAGGCTGTAGTTGGAGTTGGCGGTCGTGGGCGTGTAGGTGGTGGGGTAGGGCGCGGTGGTGCGCCGGGTGGGCGGGGCGAAGCCCATGGTGTTTTTGCGTCGTGGTGGGAGCGTGCCCATCATGCGGGGTGAGGCGACGAGTGGAGAGGAGACCATGGGCGAGCCGGGGACGGGGCTGCGCTGGCTGCTGCTGGCGCGGCTGGTCTTTTTGGAGCTGTTGTCCAAGATCCAGAAGCCGCGCGCGTTGGTGGTGGCCGTGGCGCTTTGGCGTGTGTCTTGGGTAGCGGCACGCGGCCGGGTTGGGAGAGGCGCGGGTGCAGGGCGTGGGCTGCGGCCGCGGTTCTTGTCAGATTGGTGCCGCGAGGTGAGCATCATCTGTGCTTGCTTGGTTGGGTTCTCGAGGATGTCTTCCATGTCAAAGTGGAGGCCGTGCTCGGCGTATTCCTCGAGGAAGCGAGCCGGGGCGATCTCGTCACCCCAGATGTCGAAGTACGGGGTATCCCAAGGAATGGCATCCGCATCGGGGAGAACTTTGCCCCATACCTGCTCGACGATCGAGGACTTGATGGGAATCAAAGGGGCGCCGTCACGGGCCAGGAGCTCCCACAAGTGGGGGCTGCTACCGGCTGAGATCGACGCGAAGATGCTGAGAGTCGCGCAGAGCTTGTCGAGGAGCATCTCGGCGACGGCAGGTTGAACGACCGAGCTGCAAGAGCCGATCTCGACCTTGAATGAGTCCTTGTGCGGCGTGGTCTGAACCCAGAGATCTGAAGAGTCGTAGGCAGGGCCGAGGACACCCATCTCGCACTTCAGGTTGTCGGACAGCTTGAACTCTTGGCCCTCGGTACCGTCCCGGCCAAGCTGCTGGTGTTGCACAACGGAGCTGAATCGGGTCCAGTCCGGCCAGTCGGTGCAGTTCTTGACCAGCCGGCGGAAGCCGAGGCCTTCGTGTGGCATCGCAGCCATCTGTTGCTCCTGCACCAGCGCGAGGAGGTCGTGGATGCTGTCCATGGCGTTGACGCCAACCCGCACCGGAATGATGTTGATGCAAGGGCCGGCGATGTCTTCGATGCCAGACACGGGCATGTTCCGGCCAAATATGAGGTTTCCGAACACAATGTCCCGTTGGCCAGACATCTTAGCGAGCACGAGTGCCCAAGCGGCCTTGACGAGGGTGGCCTGTGACATGCCCGCCACGTTGACCGGAATCGGAGCGATCGTCCGGGTCCGGATCGTGTCCACGTTGTGCTTGTGGGATGGACCGGAGTGCTCGACGATCTCGGTCATGGACGAGCCCTCGAGCAAGTTGCCCCAGAAGTTGACGGCTTGTTCCTCCCTAACTGCGGCGCCCTGGATGAACTTGCCAAAGGAAGGGCGTTGCATGGGATCCTGTCCGTTGTAGCACTTCTCGAGGTCCTGGATAAGCAGCGGCATGCACATGCCGTCGTACTGGGCATGGGACATGCGCATGATGAGGACGTAGTGGCCATCGGCGTGCAGGACTAGCTTGAAGCGGACGATCGACTGCGAGAGGTAGGCCGACCGTTGGGTGTCTTGCTCGACGAGCCAGTTGATGAAGTTGTCGTCCGCCGAGTGTTCGCTGCCGTAGCGCAAGAACTCGATCTGGTAAGAGCGCAAGACAACCTGCATGACCTGGCCGCGCATTGTCGTGAATAGTGTTCGAAGGATGGGGTTGGAAGCAACCATCTTCCTGCAGGCCTGCTCCAAGCGGAAAGTGTCGAGGTTGCCGTGGAGCCGGAAGAGGAAGTAGTTGGTGTTGCCTCTGCTCCTCATCAAGCCGTGGCTGATAGCCCAAGCCTGGTAGTCGGTTGCCGGGTAGACGTCCTCGACGTCTCCAGGGAAGACGGAGAGCTGTCTACAAACAGTCTCCACCACTTCCTCTTGTTCCAATCCAAGGTAATCAATCACCCCAAACGCTTCGTACTCATCCTGGAATACCGGTTCGGGGACAATGGTGTCATCCTGAGCGGTGACGTTGGCCTGAGCCTGCGCTGCGAACTCGCACAGTTCCTCCAGGGTCGGGTGCTGGAAGATGTCGGACACGTTGACCTTGATCTGCTTGCGCTCGGCAGCAGTAGCAAGTCGCATCGAGGCAATGGAGTCGCCGCCGAGATGGAAGAAATTGTCGGTAGCCGAAATCTCATCCACCTGCATCCCCAGGATATCCGCCCACAACTGCTTCATCTCGCTCTCCAAATCCCCCGTATTCATAGCAACCATCACATCCGAGCCCGACGTCTCCGTGCTCGGCTTGCTCAACTCCTGCGACGAAATCTCGTCCAACAAATCCTCAATCTCCTCATTCAACACCCCCAACACATCACGGCCCATCATCCCACCATCAACACCAGCCGGCGAAAAGCCACCACCACCCACAACATCCACATCGACATCCACCTCAGTATCAAACTCAATATCCCCCACCATCCTCTCCCCCCCCTCACACAACTGCCCCAACACCCTCCCAAACTGCCCCACCATCTCCTTCACCTCCCCCCCATCCACCAACGCCCCATCATAATACACCCCCACCTTCAACCCCCTCCCCCCCATCAAAATAAACTGCACCGCCAACGGATAACTCATCACCGGCGCCGCCCCAACCTCCACCGCCACCAAGCCCAATCCGGAACCACTCCCCGGCGCCACCGCCTCGGGCGCAATCGTCGCCGAACAGGTAAACCCGCACGCCGCCGCCGCGCTGGGGCTCGCGAGGCGGATAGTTTGGATGCCGGCGTGTTGGTGCGGGATCATATCCACGAGGGCGGATTGCATGCGCGAGAGCACGTCGGTGATGGTGGTGGTGTTGTTGTTGTTGTTGTTGTTGTTGTTGTTGTTGTTGTTGTTGCCGAGGGTGCAGCGGATGGGCAGGGTGGTGATCATGGGGCCTTGCATGTCGGCGGCGGAGTCGTCGGTGCGTCCGCTGAGGGTCTCGCCGAAGATGATGTCGCTGTTGCTGCCGGGGGTGGTGTTGGAGTGGTGGGCGAGGACGAGGGCCCAGGCCACGCGGATGAGCGTGGCGGTGGTGAAGGCTTTGGTGCTGGGTGTGGTGGGGGTGGGGAGGGCGAGGTCGGATTCGAAGGTGCATGTGGCCGAGGGGACGTGGCCGGAGGGGATGATGGGGAAGGTTGGGGGTTGGGCGCCGTCGAGGTAGGATGCCCAGAAGTTGAGGGTTTCTTGGGGTGGGGTGGTTTGGAGTTGGTGGATGAATTCGCGGAAGGCGGGTTTGGTGGGGAGAGAGTTGCCGGAGTAGACGGCCTCGACGTCGGCGAGGAGCATGCCGAGGGAGGCAGCGTCGTAGGCGGCGTGGTGCATGGTGAGCACGAGGTACCGCGCGGATGGGTTCTCGACGATGGCGAATTCGGCCAGGGGGCCGCCGAGGGAAACTGGGCGGGTTGCGGCAAACTCGTCGAGGGAGCTGGCGCGTTGCCACACGAGCGGCTTGTTGATGACAGCTTGGTAGAGGCCGCCGCGCTTCTTGCCGCCTGCGTTCTCAAGTTGTACGATGTGGGTTCGCAGGATGGCGTTGGCGCCATAGACGGTGTTCCATGCGCTCTTGTACTGGGCAAGGTCCAGGCTGCGGGGGAGCTGGTAGCAGTGTTGGGCGACATATGCACCGGCTTGCCTCACCGACAGAACAAAGAGGCCTTCCTGTAGGGGCGTGCAGGGATAAACATCCTCGATGGCATCAGCCGGGACGTCACATTGCCGAACAACCTCCTCCTCGACTTCCGAAGTCCACTTGACCATGCTGAATGGGGCAGTGGCCTCGGCGTCAAAAGGAGCGAGGTTGGCACTGGCCGTGTTCGTCGCCTTCTTGGCCATGTCAGAGAGCTTGGGTGTCTGCATGATCGCCGCGACGTTGAGGGAGATACCCTTCGCGCGTGCCGCGGTGACCAGTTTCATGGCGGTGTAAGAGTCGCCGCCGACGTGGAAGAAGCTGTCGTCGGCCATGATGCGGGCAGGGGTCGACTTCATGACATCCTTCCAAAGAGCTGCCAAGGCAACTTCCATCTCGGTCGTGGGTAGGCGGCCAGACTTCTTCTCCTGCTGGACGGGCATGTTGGCTCCGAGAGCCTTGAGCTTCTTGCGATCCACCTTGCCCGAAGGCATGAGTGGAATCTGCTCCAGGGGCATGATGACCGACGGCACCATGTAAGCAGGGATCTTCTGACCCAACTTCTCCTGAATAGCAGACACGTCGAACTCGCCGAGATTGGTGTTCCTGGCAGAAAAGAAGACGACGAGGTGACCCTCTTGGGCAATCTCGGCGACAACATTCTCGATGCCAAAAACAACTTCTCTAAAGGCTTGTTCGATGTCGCCAAACTCAAGTCTCTGGCCACGGATCTTGGCCTGGGTGTCTTTGCGCCCGACGTACTGGAATGAACCATCAGCGTTCTGTGACACCAAGTCTCCAGTCTTGTAAAGTCGGGTGCCGCGGCGTGGAGTGGCCCACTCGGGGTTGGTGATGAAGGCATCCTTGGTCTTGACCGGTTCATTGAGGTAGTGCCGGGCGAGAATAGGCCCTTCAATGAGGAGCTCGCCAACGCTGCCAATGCGGGCGAGGCGGTTGTGGTTCTTGGGGTGAACCACCCAGTAGCAGCAGGAGACGGCCTTGCCGATGCACTTGGGGCTGGACTGCTCGTTGACAAAAGAGTTTGCAGCGCTGCCGACACAGCACTCGCTTGGTCCGAAAGCATTAACAAGACGGATCTTGTTGGACCAGGTAGCGATGTGGGAGGTGGTCATGGGCTCGCCGCAGAGTGCGAGGCAAGCGAGAGTGGGAACAGCTTCGGGTTCAAGGAGAGACGCGACGGTGGGCGTAATGACAGCGAAGGTCGTCGCGGACCGGTTGATGAAGGAGACGAGCTGGTCGGATCTCTCCTCTTCGGTCGGAACACAGACGGTCGCACCAACCATCAGAGACCCAAGAATCTCCAGGAAGCTGGCGTCGAAGCTGTAGGAAGCAAACTGCAAGACCCTCTCCCCGGGAAGCTGACCAATAGCCTGGTGATAACCCTGCATCGCGGTGCAGAATGAGCGGTGTTCAGTAACGGAGCCCTTGGGGGTGCCAGTGGAACCGCTCGTGAAGACGACGTAAGCCGCATCACCGCTCGATTTGACTGCCCGCTTGGTCATGAACGACCTCGGTGCGGTGCCAGGTACGCCAGATCGGCGGTTGAACATATCCCTGGAAATGGCCACAGTGGGAAGGCCAAGACGGTTGAGGCACATGTCCGCCTGGGAAGGCGAAGCGAGAATCCGCTTGGCCTTGACTGTGTTGGTAATCGATCGGAGGCGCTCCATCGGATGAGAAGGATCCATGAGGACGACTGTGGCCCCGGCCTTGAGAACGGCAAGCATGGCCACGACGATCCAAATGGACTTCTCGAAGCAAAGCGGAACGACCTCTTCGCGCTCAACATCCGCAAGGAAGCCCTGGGTAATCCTGCTGGACAGTAGATCGAGCTGTTCGTAGGTCAGAACATCGTGAGTAGACCAGAGGGCTTCCTGGTAGGGGTTCTCGGCCGTGCGCTGAGAAATCATATCCTCAATCCGCAGGTCGAGCGCTGCGGGAAGAGATGCGTTCCAGTTCCAGAGCTGCTGGACATCCTTGTCGGAAGCCATGTGGAGGTCAACAGGCTTGACTTCGGGGTTCTGAACAATCTGTGATAGGATCGAGGCGAAGGTGCCCGCCATGTCGTTGGCGCGGTCGTCGGAGACCTTGTCGCACCAGTAGCTCATGTGCAGCCTCAGAGCTTGACCATTGTCGAGGGCTTGGACAACCACGTCAAACTATTTCTCGTTAGCAACCTAAAAAAGATCTCCGATGGACTCTAGAAACTCACCTCAGTCGGATCCTGACCACCGAGAGGCCGTAATGACACGGCGGAGACATCCTCACCCCCAGGCATGGCCTTCTGCAGGGTCATACCCGTGTTGAACAGAGTACCCGAGCCGAGCTCGTGCGTAATCTCGGCAAGCGAGGATGTCTGGTGCGCAAGGCTATCAATGAAGTTGTCGTGAACAGCCTCGGCAATCTGCGCGATAGTCTGATGTTGCGGGAGAGCGACCCTCGAGACCAGGATGTTGACCAATGGGCCAACAATGTCGCCAATCTCCTTGACAGGGAGGTCGCGGCCCGAGGTGACAATGCCAAAGCAGGCCTCGTCGCGGTCGGCGTTGACATACTCGCGGAGGGTCAACGCCCAGGTGACCTGCAGCAAGCTGAATAGCGAGACGCCGAGGTTGCGGGCGGCGCTCTGCAGCTTGGTGTAGTTGATCCGGTCTACAGGTACTTCGGTTTTGTGAAGGACCTTCTCCGCGGACAACTCGTTGTCGGTAGGTAGGAAGCAGGGGTCGACACTCTCCAGCGATGTCTTCCAAAAGTCGATGTCCGCGGCGGCGTCCCGGGAATGGATGTAGTCGGTGTAGTTCTTGAGGAGGGGCTTGGTGGCGTCCAGGGGCCGGGCCTGGCAAGTCGTGCTGAAGTCCCGGAGCATGATGGCCATGGAACCGCCGTCGGCGATTGCGTGGCTGAGAAGGAAGCTGCAGAATACTCTACCGGTACCAGCTTGGCGCACAAGGCGGAGTTGGTGCTGAGGTGCGCGGCGACTGAGCATGTCCTTGGGGATGTCTTGAATCTTCAGGAATTCGGCCAGATCAGCCTCGCCCATTGAAGCGCGGATCTCATCTTCAATGACATCCGGCTCGTAGTCTTTGAGGACGAGCTGGTCATAGAGGCCATCAGTTGAGTCCTGCTCGACGAAGATTGTCCGTAGTACGGGGTGGCGGCGGACAACGGCCTTCCAGGCCTGCCGCAAATTGTCGAAGGTGATAGGGATGTTAGTGTTCGACTCAATCTCGTAGACTGACCGGAACCAGTACATCTCAGCATCCTTGCTCTGGCTCAACAACATGCCCTGTTGTGAGGGTGTGCAGGGATAAATGTCCTCCACGTTGCGGTCTGCAATCCCAAGTGCTTTCAGGGCTGGATCTTGGGTGAGCTGCAAGCCCAAGCCTTCGGAGACCTCGAACTCATTGATGCTGAGAGAATCTGCGTCGCGGGACCCGAGGACTCGAGCCATGTGCTCAAGACTCTTCTGGTAGTTCCCGATCCAGCGCTCTACGTCGTCGCGGCGGCTCATAGTCTTGTTGAAGCTGAAAGTAAAGACCAGCTGGTTGTTCTCGCATTCGGCGTTGATGTCAATGAGTGAGAACTTCTTGTGCTTCTCGCTAACCTCGAATGAGTCGATCTCGATGTTGCGGAAGTGGACCTGCTTGAGAAGGGCATCCTTGCGCTCCATCTGCTGGAAGGACCCGAAATAGTTGAAAGCCACCTCAATGCTGAACGGCTTGCGCTCAAGGTCGAGGGTGCTAAAGTGCGAGAAGCCCTTGTAGGGGGTGTTGCGCCGGGCATCCTTGACTTGCTTGACGTATTCCGAGATGTCCTTGTTGCAGCGGCGGCTGTCGACCCAAACTGGAGCAATTGTGGTAAACCAGCCGACAGTGCGGGAGAGGTCGACGGAAGGATCCCAGGGTTCGCGGCCATGGCCCTCGTTGTAGATGGGCGGGATATCCCGGTCCTGGAAGGTTGCTGCGAAGGAGTGCATCACTGCGGCGAAGAACAAGTCGAGCGACTCAGTCCCCTGGGCGTCATTGCAAGGACCAAGAAGCAACTCCGAGGTGGCGGTAGAGAGCACAAACTGGTGGTGCTCAAAGTCCTTGGCGTAGTTGGGCTTGCCAGCCATGCCCCAGTACTTGTAATCCGGGCTGGCAACCTCGAAGGGGACCGTGGCAGTGCCGGTCAAGGACTTGCGGTGCGTGTTGAGCAGCCCGCACCACTTCTCGAATGACATGCTGCGATAAGCCGAGATGGCCCCTCCAACGAGGAAATCCTCAAGATCCTTGATCACGACACGCCACGAGACAAGGTCAATGACAAGGTGGTGGGCAGTCAGGAAGAGGTACTGCTCATCACCGATGTTCAGCAAGTCGCCCGCAAACACCGGGCCATTCTCGAGATCCAGGGACTGCTGAGTCTCACGGATTTGCTCAACGGCCTCGGCCGAAAACTCGGCGGTGGAAGCTAGCAGATCCCAAGAGCGGAAGATGTACGAATCCTCCACCACGGGCTCAATCCACTGCTTGAAGGCACGCCCAAGCTTTTGGAAGCGGGCCCTTAGCATGGCGTGGCGCTTGACGACGACATCCAAGGCTTGGCCAACGCGGTCCTCGGAGAGGCGTTCTTTGTCGGTGGAGACCTTGAGCAAGAAGCTCTGGTTGAAGTGGTTTTCGCCAGGCGAGAGGCGGGTAAACATGCGCTGGATGGGGGACAAGCCGAACATGGTGATGTTGTCGTCTTCCTCTTCCTCTTCATCCTGGCCGTTGTTGGATGTTCCCACGGTGAGGGTTTCTGCGGCCGCAGAAGACTGAGAGGGAGCCAGATCTAGGTTCTCGAAATGAGCAGCCAGCTTCTTGATAGACTTGGCTTTCAGGAGCTGCTCGATAAGAAGTGGAATGCCCTTGCCGCGGGCCTGCGCGACGACCTCCATAGCACTGATGGAGTCACCGCCCATCTTAACAAACGAGCCGGCGGAGGGATTGATGGATTGCTCCGGGACATTGAGGACCGCGCTCCAGACTTGGCGGAGGATTTTCTCGATGGCTGTCAACTCCTCCTCATCGGCGGCGGAAGCTTCTGATCCCATGCCAGTGCACAGCTGGTACATTTCCTGAGTCATGTTGTTGAAGCAACCGGTAAGGAAGCGGCGGTCGGTCTTGCCAGAGGCCATCAGGGGCAGCTGGCTGGCCACGATCCAGCACGCAGGGACCATGAAGGACGGTAGCACGCCGGCGAGCTCCTGGCCAACGACGGCGGTAGTGGACGAGGCATAGTCCCCAGCCAAGACATCCAGGCCCTCGGCAGGGTCTGACGCGAACGACAACCGACCGGCGACCTTGGA
Source organism: Chaetomium tenue (assembly GCF_020726465.1). Taxonomy (NCBI): domain Eukaryota; kingdom Fungi; phylum Ascomycota; class Sordariomycetes; order Sordariales; family Chaetomiaceae; genus Chaetomium; species Chaetomium tenue. The sequence continues at coordinate 1,621,808 of NW_027117335.1, forward strand.
ACCAGTCGCCGCCTTGAGCGTCAGAACAGCCACAAGCTTGTTGGCGCAGACACCCTCCTTGATGAGAAGAACCGACCCCTGTTGGACTTCGGGGTGCTTGATCAAATGCTCCTCAATCTCACCCAACTCCAGCCGCTGACCACGGAGCTTGACCTGGTTATCGCGACGGCCAAGGTACTCCATAGTACCACCCTCCTGGTACCGAACAAGATCACCAGTGCGGTACATGCGGCGGTATCCACCGGCCCAGGCAGGTTTGACAAACGCCGCCTTGGTCTTGACCTCGTCATCAAGGTACCCACGAGCCAGAATCGGGCCCTCAACAAGGAGCTCGCCGATGGCGCCGATGGGGACGAGCTTGTTGTGGTCGCGGGCGTCGCCAATCCAGGCCACGCTGCCGACGCTATTGCCGATGGAGCTCTTGCCGGGCCGGAGGGTGGTGGGGTCGGTCACATCGTGCCCGGCGCAGATGACGGTGCACTCGGTCGGGCCGTAGGCGATCAGCACGCGACGTGTGGGGGCACGCCACTTGTCGATGAGTTGGGAGCTGGCAGCCTCGCCGCCGAGGAGGAGGGTGGTGATGGATGGGGTTCTTGAGGGATCCAGGAGTGCTAGGACCGAAGGGGTGAGAAGGGCGTGGTTGACGTTTTGGGCATTGACGAAGTCCATCAGCTTGTCCTTGTCCATGCGCTGCTCCTCGGAGGGGACACAGACACAGCCGCCCATGACCAGGGTGGTGAGGATTTCAGTGATGGAGGCGTCGAAGCCGTACGAGGCGAACTGCAAGGTGCGCGCCTGCGGGGTGTAGTTGAAAGCTCTACCGTGCATGGTAGCGCCGCTGCACAGCGCCTCGTGTTGGATGAGAACACCCTTCGGCTCTCCAGTGCTACCGCTGGTAAACAGGCAGTACGCCAGATCCGAAGGGCTCCGGCGAGCAACCGGAGAGAGGCTGGCCCGGCTGGATGCTTGGATCGTGTTCATACTGCGCGAGCCGATGAGGAGATAGGGAATGGTGAGGTTGCCGCCGATGTCGAGACCAATGTTCTCATGCTGCTCTGAGCAGACAATCAAGGGTGCTTGGACTCGCTTGACAATGCTCACCAAGCGGTCAATTGGGTGCTTGGAGTCCAGTGGAACAAATGCGGCCCCAGCCTTCATGATGCCCAGCATGGTCACAATCGTCCAGGCGCTCTTCTCAAAGCAGAAAGGAACAATGGTGTTGGGCCCAACAGAATACTCCGAGACGAGATGGCGTGCCACGGTGCTGGCAAGGTTATCCAGCTCGGAGTAAGTCAGGGACAAGTCCCAGCCAGAAACAGCGGGCATGCTTCCCTTGGTCAGGAGATGAAGGCTGATGAGCTGGTCACACTGCCCCGGAACGGCCGCCGTGATGGCAGTGCTGTTCCAGCCAAGGATTTGCTGGTGGTCCTCGGGAGTAAGCAGGCTAACAGCCTTGATCGGTTTGGAGATCGACTCCAGGACGTTGTCAATGGCCAGCGCGAATGTCGAGGCAAGACTCTTGGCCTGGTGCGCCGAAAGCACGCTGGTGCTGTAAGTCAAGTTGACATCGACAAAGTCCGGCGCGTCCCCAACATTGAGGGCGATATCAAACTACCCCTGGTTAGTATCCAACCATCAACAACCCACATCTCCACCAACAACTTACCTCGCTCGGATCCTCAACATGCACCGCCTTAAACTCCACCGTCGACTGGCTCGTCCCCGGCGGCGCCAGCCTCTGCACCGACAACACGGTATTGAACAACCTCTCACCCGCACTAAGCCCCAACCCCCGCTGAATCTCCGCCAGCGAGCAAAGCTGATGCGACAAGCAGTTCGCATAGTCCGTATGCGCCGTCTTCAGTACCGCCTCCACCACGCTATCCTCCTCCTCCAACGACACCATGCACACCAGCATGTTGATGAACGGCCCGACCGCCTCCGCGATGCCCTCGATGGGGAGATCGCGACCGGACGCCAGGTACCCGAAGCACGGCGCGTTGTTGCCGGTGTAGACGCGCAGGACGAGCGCCCAGGCGAGCTTGTACACGCTGGCGGCGGTGGTTTCGGCCTGGGCGCAGAGGGAGTGCAGCTTGGTGGGGTGGGGGTAGGAGAAGTCGAGGTGGGCTAGTTGGCGAGCTTGGGAGGTGGAGGGTGCGGTTGTGAGGGCGGGGAATTGGCAGGGCTCGGCCCCGCTGAGGTAGGTCTTCCAGAATTGGCGGGATGAGTCGAGGTCTTGCTGGCCGAGGAAGCTGATGTAGCTGCCGTAGGCGTCTTGTGGGGTGGCGGCGATGGGGGCGCCGTCGTAGGCTTTGACCAGGGTGTCCAGAAGGGCGTTGACGGATGAGCCGTCAATTAGGGTGTGGCTGATGTCGAGCTGGATCATGACCTTGCCTGACGGTTGCTGGGAGAGGACGATGTGGTGCGGTGGGCCGTTGGAGATGTGGTGCTCAGGCCGGCCAAGCGGGAAGGAAGCCGCATCTTCGCAGATGAGGACGCTAGGCTCGAAATCCTTGAGAATCACCTGCGTGTAAGCCGACGTCGTCTTGCCGTCGATAGAGGAACTGGCTTGAACGAAGATGGTGCGAAGCATGGGGTGCTGCTTGACCGTCTTCTTCCAGGCTGCGATGAGCTTGTCGGTCGAGATGGGCTGGGACGACCTAGGAACAACCTCCCAGACGTAACGGACGGCGTAGAGGGTGGGGTCCATGGCTTGGCTGACCAAGAGTGCCGTCTGCATGGGCGAGCAGGCATAAATGTCCTGAACGTTGGCCACCGCCACACCTGCAGCCGGTAGCGTGGTCTCGAGAAGGGCGGAGAGCTCATCGTAAGTCGTCTTGAAATGGGGGAAATCCGCCAGGGTCAGCGAAGACTCCCTCTGCTGGCTGGTGACCTGGACCAAATCGGCCAGGGTATCCGAGCATGCCTCGACCCACTGCTGCACCAGGTGCCGGTGCTTGATCCGGTTGTTGAAGCCAAAGTTCATCGTCAAAACACCGTTCTCGATACCAGCGGATACATCAAAGATAGAGAACCGCGGCACGTCAGCACCGGAGTCCGATGGGGCGTGGAAGGGGGCCCAGCTCATATGGTTGAGCAGCGCACCCTGGCGCTCGAAATTCTGGAAGAGACCGAAGTAGTTGAAGGTGATCTCGACTCCAGTGGTAGCGTTTTGAGCGAACGAAGTGAAGAACGGCAGGCCCTTCTCGGGGATCCGGCGACGGAGATCCTTCACCTCCTTGAGGGAGCGAAGAACGCCGTCCTTGTGGTCCGACAGCAGGATGGGGCACAATGAGGTGAACCAGCCGACCGTGGATGAAATGTCGATGTCAGACCTCCAGGGCTCGCGGCCGTGGCCTTCGTTGAAGATGGCGACCGGGGTCCGCACGGACCGGAAAACCTGGTTGAAGGAGTGGGCGACGGCGGTCAAGAGAAGATCGAGGGGCTCGGTGTTGAAGCCATCATTAGCGCTGCCCATCAGCAGCTCGGTAGCCTGATCGTCGAGCGAGAAGCTTTGCTCAACAACTTGAGCAGCCGTGTTGTCAGCGCTGCTGATTCCCCAAAAGTCAAAGTCCTGAGCAGGAACGTCCACGACATCAACCACAGAGCTGGCACGCTCCTCCAGTAGCTTGCACCAGGTCTGGAAACCAAGAGGCTTTTGGGTCGAAGCCAGGCTCCCGGTCCGGAGGATCTCCTCAAGCTCCTGGAGAACGATCCTCCAAGAAACGAGGTCGATAACCATGTGGTGGCAAGTGATGAACAACACCGCCGTCCCGTCAGTCATCTCGTACAAATCCGCGGCCATGAGTGGGCCCTTGGTAATATCCAGACCGGCCTGGGCCTCAGACGCATACTCGATGACCTTCTGCATTGTCCAAATGGAGCGGAAGTGGCGGCATTGCAGTGAGCCGGCGGCATTAGAAGAAATGTACTGATGCCAGTTGCCACCAACTTGCTCAAACCGGGCGCGGAGCATGGGGTGTCGCTGAACGATGGCGATAAGAGCATTCTGCAGCTTGCCAAAGTCCACGGCCTCGGTGAACCGAAGCAAATGGCTCTGGTTGAAGTGGTTGGGCGCATTCGGCGCAAGCGCCATGAACCACTTCTGGATGGATGACAGAGCGAAGGGGGTGTCGGACTCGGGCTCTTCCACGAGCTTGCTCGCCGTGGTCTGGCCCGTCGAGAGTGCAGCCCGCTCGCAGAACTCGGCGATAGTCTTGGCCTTCAGGAGATCCTGAACCGTAACCATGACCCCTTCGTTCCTGCACTTGGTCACGACTTGCATAGCGGAGATCGAATCGCCGCCGAGCCTCAGGAACGAGGTGTTTGGCCCGATTGTCTTTTGACCCACGTTGAGGATGTCGCTCCAGATGTTGCGGACTTGTTCTTCCAGGGCGGTGTTCATGGCAGGAAGTTCGTCCGAGCTGCCGCCGGCAGAGCGGCTGGCGATCTGCTCGTAGGTGGCATGGTCCATGGCCTTGGTCCACTCGCTCACCATCTTCTTGTTGACCTTCTGCGAGGCGGGCATGAGCGGGATGGAGGTCAGCACAATCCAAATGGCGGGGATCATGTAAACCGGGACCTTCTGGGACAAGGTGTCCTGAATATCCGGAATCCTGACCCAGTCCTCGGGGTTGGCGATGGTGATGTCGGTTGACGAGGCGGGACCGGTAGAAGGCGTGTCCTGGACCATCGACAGCACTCCAACCAAATGGTTGGCACAGGGGCCGGAGCGCGGGTAGAGGACAAGCGCCTGGCGAACGCGGTCGTCCTTGCGGAGGTGGTACTCGATGTCCGGAAGCTCGACGCGCTGGCCGCGAATCTTGACCTGGTCATCTCTCCGCCCCAAGCAGCTGATCGTGCCGTCGGAATTGACACGGCCGAGATCACCGGTGTAATACACCCGAGAGCTGCGACCGTTAGCCCACGTGGCGGGCATTGGGCGGAAGGATGCAGCAGTTTTGGCCTGGTCCTTGAGATACCCCCGGGCAAGGATGCTACCCTCGACAACAATCTCGCCCACGGAGCCGATCGGAGCAAGCTCCGTCGGGCGGCCGAGATCGGCAACCCACATCATACCGCCGATAGAGTGGCCGATGCTGCCGTCGATCTGCGGGCCACTGACGCTGTTCTTGGCGCAGTAGATGCAGCTCTCGGCCGGGCCGTAGGTGACGATGAGCTCAAGCCCGGGGCGGCCAGACCACCGTTCGATGTTATCTTTGCCGGGGGCCTCGCCGCCGAGTACGATGGTCTTGAGGCCGGGCACGGTAGCCGGATCCATGAGGCGGGCGAAAGACGGAGCGAAGAAGGTCCAGTTGACGCGCTTCTCGTTCATGAAGCCGGCGATGCCGTTCAGGCGCGTGAAGTCGTCGGGGATGCAGATGCAGCCGCCAAAGACGAGCGTGGTCAAGAGCTCTGAGACGCTGACGTCAAAGGTGTGGGAGGAGAACTGCAGCACCCTGGTGTCGGTCGAGTAGTTGAATGCGACACCATGCTCCGCCATGCTGCTGCACAAGGTGGCGTGCTCCCAGACGACCCCCTTGGGGGTACCAGTGCTACCGCTGGTGAAGATGGCGTAGCAAGCAGAGCTAGGCGAGGTCTGCGGGTTGACGGGAGGGCCACCGTGGCGCGGGAGGCGGTCGACCATGTCCTGAGAGACTGCAACGAAGTGCTGGACTTGGGTGCAGGACACCAAGAGGTTGGTATGCAAGGCGGAGGTCACGACAACCTTGGCATCGAGGGTGCCGATGATGCTTTGCAGACGATCCAGGGGCTGCGACGGGTCGACGGGGACACAGGCGCCGCCGGCCTTGAGAATGGCCATCTGAGTTACCGGAACCCACTTGGACTTCTCAAACGCAAAAGGCACGAAGCACTCGGGGCCGACACCGAGGGACTGGAGGTGGCGGGCAAGTGTGTTGGACAAGTCGTCCAGGGCCCGGTAAGTGAGGTCTCCGTCCCAAGCGGCCACCGCAACGGCGTTCGGAGTGGTGGCGGCTTGCCGGGCAAACATGTCGTGGACGCGGTCGTTGAGAAGAGGGGGAAGCGTCTTGGTGATGGTGGCAATCTCGGCCCGGTCGCCGGGGCTGACGGTGTCGATGTCCTGGAGGCGGAGGTTGTTATTGAACTCGCCTTGGCACAGCTGTCGCAGGATGTGGTCGAATGTCGCGAGCATCCGCGTCATCTGCCTCTCATCCATGATAGAAGAGTCGTAGGAAGCAGTCAGCAGCATCTGCGAGCCCATGGGTTGGCACTCGAGGGTCAAGGCGTTGGTCAAGAAGTCAGAGGTGGCACGCTCCGAGCTCCAGGTCAGCTGGTCCTTGGGAACGGCGCCGTCGAACTCGGTGTGCACCACCAACAAACTCTGGAAGTCACAAGCAGCCGCAGCAGAAGGCGCGGCCTTCTTGATATTCTGCAGTCCGTATTGCTCATACTCGAGCATCGCAAAAGACTGAATTTGGACGCGGTCCAAGAGGGTCTTGACCGACTCGTCCCAGTTCAAAGGGACTCGGAACGGCACAGTGGCGAGAGTAGGCCCAACCAGAGAGAGGACGCCATCCAGCGGGGCGCTGCGGCCGGTGACTGAGGCACCAAAGACGACATCGGAGTGGGAACCGGAGTAGGCCGAGATGAGGAGAGCCCAAGCGGTGCGGATGAGGGTGGAAGTGGTCGAGGTGGACTTTTGCATTCTTGGGAATGGGATCTTCCGCTCCAGGAGGGCGTTGGCCAGCGGCTGGTAGGAAGACGGCAACGAGGGAGGGAAGGCAGCCGGATCAGCGCCTTCGAGCTGGTTGCGCCAGAATTCACTGGCCTCTGTCTTGTCGATGGTCCCAATGTAGTCAACAAAGGCGTGGAAGTTGATCTTAGGGCCCTGGTCCTTGTTCGGAGAGGTTGGCATGCCAGCAAGCTTCTTGTAAGCCTGGGTGACGGCATCAGCAAGCAGACCCATCGACCAACCATCGTAGACAGAGTGATGGGCCGTGAAGACAAAGCGGGTGGGGTTCTGGAGGATAACGTGTTGCGTCAACTGGGTCCCGAAACCCATCTTCTGCTGGCGGAGACCTTGGATGTAGGCATGCAAATCGTTCGACCGCGGGGTAGCCCATTGAATGGGAGCGGCGTGAAGGGTAACCTGCAACCCGGCGGGAACGATTCTAGTCCTCATGATGGCGTTCTCATCCGTGACGGCCTGCCAAGCGCGGGAGAAGACTGAAACATCAACCCAGTTGGGCAGTTGCATGATATGGTGGGCGATGTATGCGGTGGGGTTCTTTTCCGTGAGCATCATCATCCCGTCCTGGAGGGCTGTGGTTGGGAAGATGTCTTCGATGTCCTCCTCGGGGATGCCGCATTGGAGGGCAATATCCGCAAGCTGCGGGTGCTGGAACTTCTGGCGGGGAGCGGCGACAACTGCCTCAGTGATCTTTGTTGACTTCGTCATCGACCCGCAGAGATTGGTAATAGTGCCATGCTGGAAGATGGAGGCAACAGAGACAGTGATGCCCAGCGCTCTCGCCTGGGCCACGATCTTGATAGCAGTGATGGAGTCACCACCCAGGGTGACGAAGTTGTCATCCACGCCAACCTCGGCCTCGCGAAGACGGAGCACCTTGGCCCACAAAGTTTGCATCACAGCTTCTTCCTGGGTCGAAGGTTGCCGCTTCTCCGCGCTCTGGTCCGACTTGTAAGCGCCCATCGCCTCATCCGTTAGCTTAGTAGCGGCGAGGCGAAGAGTCTTCCTGTCGATCTTCCCAGACACCAACTTGGGAAGCCGGTTCAGCGGAATGAACAGTGTCGGAACCATATGCGGCGGGAGAGTCTGGGCCAACCTCGAGCGAATGTCGGCAACCAGGGACTTGATGTCGATCGTGGAGAAGACACCTGCTGCAGGGTCAGCCTGTGCGGGGAGTCTCTGGGGGAGGTGGATGAAGGCGATGAGGAACGCGTCACGGCCGACGCTGGTGCGGTCGAGCACATCGATGGCAAGCTCGGCCGGTTCGTCGATCGACGCTCGGAGCGCCGTCTCAATGGCTGTGATCTCGAGGCGTTGGCCCCGCAGCTTGATCTGGGTATCCCTGCGTCCCTGGAAGTCGATGGACCCGTCGACGTTCATCCGGGCAAGGTCGCCAGTGCGGTACATGCGCACCGGCTTGGAGCCTTCGCCGGGAACCCAGGACGAAATTTGGGGGAACGCAGCGTCGGTCAGCTTGGCGTTGTTGAGGTATCCCCGGCTGGTGTTGGGTCCCTCAAACACGATCTCGCCGATGCATCCAACAGGGGCGAGCTGCTTAGGGTTGCCGGATTCGCAAACCCAAACGCGGATGCCGTTACCGTGGCCGATGTTGGTGATAGGCAGATCCCGCGAGACCTTGACGTGAGTTCCCAGATTAGTAACCTCAGCTGGCCCATAGACATTGACTAGCGGCACGCCCTCCCAGATGTCCTTGCACGCCTGGGTGAGTTGCTCGCCACCAACCGAGAGCCATGTCAAGCTCGGGCACTCGGCAGGGGAAATCAACGAAGCAACCGTGGGCGTTAGCCAAGCGCGGTTCACACGGAGTCTGTTGATAGCGGAGGCGAGGTTGTTCATCCGGTCGTGGTCCGATGCGACGCAGAGGCAAGCACCCCAGTAGAGGGAGATAGCGAGGTCACCGATGCTGACGTCGAAGACGTAGGCGGCGAACTGCAAAATCCGGGAGTTGTTGTCAACGGCCATCACCTCACCGTTCTGTTTCCCCATGATGGCGACAGCGCTGTGTTCCAGGACGATGCCCTTGGGCTCGCCAGTGGAGCCGGAGGTAAACACAACAAAAGCGACGTCCGCGGGTTGCACCGAGTAGCGCTTCTTGACGGCCCGCTGGGAGATGCTGCGGATGGAGTTCTCCTCGACGGCGAACGGCCGGAAGCCCATGGATTTAATCCTGGAGAAAAAGGTAGGGGCGCAGAGCACCACCTTCGGCTTCACCAGGGACAACACCTTCAGGATGCTGGAGTCCGGATACGAAGGCTCGAGAGCGACGGCAATAGCGCCGATCTTGATTGCGGCGAGGATGGAGACGGTGGCCCAGACGGACTTGGGGAAACAGTAGGGGACATAGTCACCCTTCCGAATCCCGAGGGCGGTGAGGTGGTTTGCAAGTGCAGTCGTACCACGGTCTAGCTCACGGTAATTTAGCGAACCGTCCCATGCATAAACCGCGGGTGCTGTCGGCTGGTTGGCGACGTGGCGTTCCAAAGCCTGGAGGAGGGTCGTCTGTTCATATTGGATCTTATTGCGGCGGTTGTTCTTGATCTGCAGCTCTCGGTCCTTCTTTGACGCGTAGTCAATGTTTCCAATGGCCCGCTTGGTAAGGTCTTGGGCACGGCAGACCTGGTTGAGCACATGTCCGAACTGCGCCTGCAGGTATTGGATCTGTTGCTTGTTGAATACGGCAGAGTCGAAAGTGGTGGTGATAGTGACCCCATCGTCCTCCAGCGTGAAGTCCATGTTGAGGGCGTAGCTGTGGTAACCCCTCAGGTCCAGGGACACATTTTGGAACCCTATCTCTGACTTCAGCTTCTCATCCCCATTTGACAACAAAGATGACCGCTTCGGTTGGATAACCACGAGGTGCTGGAACTGACAGGCCTCGGCAGCAGACGAGCTGAGCTGCGAAATGGCTTGGATACCAATATGCCCGTAAGCATCGAACTGGAGCAGATCTCCCTGAACACGGCGCAGGAGGATGTCGATAGACTCGGCCTTGTCCCAGGTGATGCGCACGGGAGCGGTGGAAATGGTCGGGCCAGCTATAGAACCGACGTTCTTCAAGTTCGAAGAACGGCCAGAAAAGGTCTCGCCGAAGACAACGTCTTGTGAATCGATATAACGACCCACAAGTAGGGCCCAAGCGGCACGAATGCGCGTTGGCATAGTGAACTCAGACTTGGTGTTGTCGGCCACCGCCAACTTCATCTTCGCCTCGCAGTCAGGCACCGGCGTGTATGCCGAACCAATGGACTGGGGGAAGTGGCTGGCAGCCAGTCCGCCATCCGATGCCAACTTGGTGGCCCAGAATTCCTTGGGTGTCTCTGAATCGAGTTGAGACAGGTGCCGGATGTACAAATTGTGTTGGTAGACCTCCAGAGCCTCAAGCCCGGCATACTCCCGCTCCACATCCTCAAATAGGCGCGTGATTGACCACCCGTCGAAGAGAGAGTGGTGTATGGTGAACATGAAGGTTCGGCCGACCAAGCCTAGTCTTACGAGGTTGTCACCATAGCTCATGGGAAGAGATCTGTCTTGCTCGCAGTAGGTTACGAGGTCGGGCCCGGTGTGCCATGCAAGCTCAGAGTCATAAACAACTTGAACAACGCCGTGCTGGCCTTCAAAGATGCGAGTTCTCAGAATGTCATGGCGGCGGATCACCGCAGCCCAGGCGGCCTTGAAGCGGTTGATATCGACAGAGGAAGGAAGCTCCAGCGTGTGGCGTGCGATATAAGCATCAATGCGCATGGTAGAGGCGGTGATGAGAGCACCCTGGAGTGGAGTGCAGGGGTACACGTCCAGGACCTTGTCCGTTGGCGGGCTTCGGGCCTTTACGTCCAGAACGATTTCGTCAACCAGGTCGCTCGGGAGAAGACTAAGAGCGACAGGGATGTCGATCTCCTCATCCCGAACCGAGCTTTCCGTTCGTGGAGCTGCCTGGGCCAAGGCGCGGATGGTCGGGGCGTTGAAGATCTCAGCGACGGTGACGCTAATACCAAGATCACGAGCAGCCGAGGCCACCTTGATCGCCGAAATAGAGTCACCGCCAGACATCAAGAAGTTGTCCTCTGGTCCGAATGCCGGGGACTTCAGAACCTCTCTGCAGCAGGAGACGAGGATCTTCTCATTTCCCGTAAGAGGGGTGGAGGGAGTCTCCATCCTTGCAGCGGTGGCGGTAGCGGTAGCGGTGTTGCTGGGGCTGGCGGTGGGAGTCGGCTGAGCTTTGAAGTTGGAGTAGGAAGAGAGCTGCTTGATGGTTGACTTGTTGGCAAAGTCAAGTAGTCGTCTACGGTCAACCTTCCCAGAAACGAGGTAGGGGAGGCTAGCAATCGGAATGAAAAAGCTGGGAACCGCCGCCGCGGGGAGGTTGCCACGAAGGGCGTCCTTCATGCTGCGCAACGCAGCCGCTTGAGCCTCATCAATGGGGTGGATCTGAATCGCTTGTTCAAGGTCGCTGGTCGTCCCAAAAGAAAGGAAAGCGGCAAGCATTTTGTCCCCGACGGGGCTGATCACATCGACATGGACATCGACGGCTGATGGCATGGCCTTCACAACATGGAAGCGGACCTCGTCCAATTCCATGCGCTGACCACGGATCTTGACCTGAAAGTCGGCGCGGCCCGCGAAAGCGATGGATCCATCCATGGACTGGCGACCGAGATCGCCGGTCCGGTAGAATCGGCGCTTGGAGTTGGCCGGAGTGGAAGGCGTCTTGCGAACCCAAGCCGGGTTCTGGATGAATGACTTGGAGGTCTTGGCTTCGTCATTGAGGTAGCCCTGGGCGAGGATGGGCCCCTCGACGATGATCTCACCAACAGCGCCGATGGGGACGAGCCTGTCGCTGTCATAACGATCGGCAATGAGCATGCGCCCACCGATCGCATGTCCGAGGGACTCCTTCCAGGGCTTCTTGGCTTGGGTCTGGACGGAGAACTCATTCTTTGCGCAGTTGATGCAGGTCTCGGCAGAACCGTAGCCGATAATGAAACGGTCCAGCGCCGGAGTCCACTTATCGATATTCTCCTGACCGATCGACTCGCCTCCGAGAATGAGGGTCCGGAGCGTCGGGACAGCCGCCGGGATCAGAAGGCGAGCAAAGGACGCCGCGAACAGTGCACAGTTAACGCCCATGCTTTCCATAAACTTGGTCAGCCTCTTTGGCTCGATACGGTCATTATCCGATGGGATGACCATGCAGCCGCCATGAACAAGAGGCGTGATAAGCTCGACCACAGAAACGTCGAAAACGTGAGACGCAAACTGGAGAACCCGAGTACGCTCGTTCATGTGGAACTCGCGCCCGTGCTCCCAGACGCTAGTCGCAAGGGTGCTATGTTCCCACTTGACACCCTTTGGAGACCCTGTGCTGCCGCTCGTAAAGATGACATAGCACAGATCATCGGGTTGGACGTGGGGGAGCGGGGCGGCGGCCGCGGGATCATGGTCCAAGTCGACGCAAATGAGATGACGAACGGGGGTTTGCTGGTCCAGGCTTTTGGCGAGAGTATCATGGAGGCCGGCGTTGGTCAGCACAATTGGGGACTTGAGCTGACCCAGAATGTCGTTGCGGCGGGCGGCGGGGTGGCTGGGCTCAAGCGGAACGCAGGCACCACCAGCTGCGAGAATGCCGAGGAGAGCAACTGGCGTCCACTTCGATTTGGTCAGGTAAAAAGGGACAAATAGTTGCTGTCCGTTAGCCCGGGCATTGAGGTAATGTGCCGCGCCGGAGATGGCACCAGCAAGGCGGAAAGCCTGCTGAGCGAGCTCGACATAGGTGAAGCTTCCATCCCAAGCGGCGATGGCGATTTTGTTCGCGTTTTCCGGCTTCGCACACCTCGCTAGAATGAGGTCATGCACGCAACTATCGAGCTTCGGGGGCAGCGGGGCGCTGAACTGGACAATGCGGCTGTACTCGTTACGACTGACAGTGTCGATGGACTTGACGAGCAGGTCGTCGGCGTCAATACGGCCAACCGTGCGAAGCTTGAGCGTCAAAGTGTTTAGCACATGGGCGAAGTTGTCGACAACACTCTGCGCCCGCTCGCTAGACATGGCGTCCCGGCGGAAGGACAGGTGAACATGCACCATTGTGCCCTCCGCGACGTTGACAAATGCAGTTGCCAGAGACTGTGGTTTTGAAAGTCAGCCACCAACTTCTAGCGGGTCAGATCGTGGTCAAACTTACAGGGAAATGCATGTCGGGAAACCTGGGCTTCCTCGAATGCAGGTGAATGGCAGTTGCGATAGTGCCAAAGCCGGTACCCTCGGCGAACGCTCCCAGCGAGTGGAAAGGTAGGGTGTGGCCCATGGTCAACTTCATGTCCTGTTCGGCGGCGCGCATGACGCCGATGAGGCCATCATCGCGAGACATGGCCATGGTTGACAGCCAGGCAGCCTGCTCACGGTCGAGACAAACACCGAAGCTGACCGGCCCATCCTCGCCGGCATAGGACCGGAGAAGGACGGCCCATGCCGCGAGGACGAGGGTGTCCTCGGAGAGGTTATGCATTGAAGCAGCCTCCTGGAGGTTGCCTGTATCCACAGCCATGACGGCCTTGGTGCGGGTGTACCCTTCCTGCCCGACGGCGGCGGGGAGGTGGGTGGAAGGGGTGCCATCAAGCCTGTCAAAGAAGAGGGGCGCATCTGGGGCGGCTTCCACAGCTTGGAGCCGCTGGGCCCAGAAGGACTTGCGGGTGATGTCGTTGGAGAGCCTGGAGGCGTGCATTTTGGCGATTGTCTTGCTCAGGGTATCAGTGTGGTAAGGCACAGCTGCGGCGGGGTTGTGGAGGTTAAAGTATGACAATGAGGGCGGGGGTGTATCCTGTTGTGAGTAGCAAGTTCTGGCAGGGGGTCAATTTAGAGGAGAGAAAGAAAAATGGGCAGGCGAGGGCGTTGAAACAAGCTGAGATCGCAGCAAGGCGATGGTTAGTTCACACGATAGCGGGTAGGGGACGGTAACAATAGACCGTAAAGATACCCTCAAGTGGTTGATGGGTGGGGAGGTATGATGGGTTGGTTGTTATTGGTAGTGCCGGTGTTGCCGTCGTGAAGTATCGACAACAGCAAAAGATGTTGGTAGATGTTGAAGGTTATGACAAGTGAGTTTAACCTTTGGTGGGTGATTGCCGGGAGTTTGTTGGCGATGGTGATACGACAAGAGCTTAATGTCTCTGCTGATCTTGGACGAATATCGTGCATAAGGATGTCGATCAGATGTGGAAGTCGTTGGGTTTATCATGAACCAGGTGGTCTGGACCTTGGTGGCTGGTTGTGAACTTCGTTTCCAACACGAGGCCCGGAGATCCGATGAGCACCTTGATACTGACCAATCTGGTAAGGAGTCCGTTCCCCGAAAGCGGGCCGGGGTCAGTGCAAGGGCTGAATGCAAGTGAGGGTGTTGAGAAGTCCCTTGGCTAATGAAAGGATCGGATCAATGGAGGTGATGGTGCAACCGTCCAGAGTTCCAATATTGAAATTCTGCCGCAGTGGTGAGTGCTACTACTCGGCATGTTAGGCCGTATTACATCTTGAACCCCGATAACGAGCATGGCTCGGCAAGGATAGAGTTGGTGGTTTGAGGGTCGTCCACTCCGTGGATGGGGGTCTAGGGGTCGGGATTGAGAACGATTGGCCGGAAGACAACTTTTGTCAACATGGCGAACCTATTTTTGCGACCGATCAGTAAATGGTGGGGCTAACCAGGATGCCGGTGACTCGTGGGACCATGATATGCCATGGTTGGTATACTGAGCCGTCGGCAGCTGAAGACATTGTTGCGGTGCGAGAAGCACGAAAAGGTTAGGAGTGGAGTTCTACCACAAGTCAGTTCATGATTACATTGGTGGGCCAGTACAACTGCGCCACCATAAGACAGACCTAACCCATGTAGGTACATACTCATGGCAGGGTAGGGACAGGGTCAGGGCCACCACGAGTTGTCTCTGATGGCACAGCGGATGGCTCGGTGTTGCTCGCTTGAGGTGGGAGTGGGAGGAAACTTGGAGCACACGTGGGGCTGTAGCTTATTCGAACAAGCTCAGAGCTATAGAGAAACAAATCGGGGCTAAAACTCGCCGATCTTTCCCGCCGCAAAGGCGCATTTGCTGCGAGCTACTAACCAGTTAGGAGGGCTGCTCCACCGTCTGAGCCTCAGTCTTGCCTGACCTCTGTTTGCTCACAGGCAAAATCCGTAGTTATTTACTGGGTTCGGTGCCTAGTAGAAAGTGGTCGTTCTAGAAAATGTTCAATGCTATTACTTGTCGTAAAACAACAATCCTCGTTAGGTATGCTCCATGCAACCGAGGTTTAACAGAAGACGAAATCTGCGGTCTCATGTATTGAATCCTGCAATGAAACGTGGGCTGTCAAAATGAAACAGAACATCCAGGTATTGCATGCGTCGGCTTCACGCGTTTCTGTTGGGTCGGTTTCTTGGGTTGCACAACATCAGATCGGACTGATGGAAGTTGGGACAGTCACATTGAGATCGAGCCAAGTTTCCTTCTGGAACATGGCAAATTCGAAAGGGTGTGTGGGCCGTGTCACCTAAATATATTTTCAAGCTAACCCTACTTGGGTGACTTGCTATGTTTATTCCTCCCGCGATTTGCGATTTGGCAGGAACGGTTGACCAAGTTCACCGCATGGCTGTGGGGCGCGCGGGGAAATCACGTCAACTGTTGCGATTGGTAAAGCATAGAAAGAAACAAGGCTGATTTTGAAGAAAAACCCGCTGAGCCACTGGGGCTACCGTCCAGCTTTTTCCAGCCGTTGGGAGTGGCACGAAGAGGTTGACAGTTGTCGGATAGATCTGACGTTGAGGCTTACTCTTGGCGTTCTTGGTGGGTTCTGTTTTTAGCTATGGGGCTGGGGTTAAACCTTGTTGGTGTGCACATTATCCAACCAAAACTCTTCAGACGAAGACAAGCTTTTTCACCTGGCACAGCAGCTGAGCGGGAAGCCAAGCTTGATTCGGAGAAACGATCCACTGATCGACGCCATCTTATTCCGTACCACAGACCGAACTTTACTCCCCCACTTCTGCAACACAACGTCCGACGACAGCCAACAAAACAACTTCACGGTACACCACCCAACCTCGAGGTACCTAGATCTCGTCGAACCCACCACCAGATGCAGCTGCAGAGTGACTCTAAATGCAGAACGACCCGCACCGCCCCCACCGCAATGTCGTGATGTAACCAAAATGACACACCCTCGCACTTCAAGCTCCCGTTCGCTCGAAATTGCGGGGCACAATACCCCCATGGCTTACATACTTACACTTCCAGTCACACATGCCTTAGCCTGCCCAGGCTGAACCTATGTGGCTGACCGACAGCAAAGTTGAACAACTCCGATTGTGTACAGGTCCATCCATGCGGATAACTCGCTTGGCATCACGGAGCAAGCTTTCTACAGCCCCACCACCCTCGGCGACCTCAACCCGTTGTTACTTCCCGCCATCCCTGTTCGACCATGTTGTTGATTCTTTATGGCGTGCTTCGCTCGGGGAGGCTTACTTTACCACCAATACCCGCCTCGACCCGCGCCACGGTGCCGAACCACCGGCTTTCTCATATGAGTGATATCGGGCATCACGGCTGAAGACGGCCACGTTCCGACTTTCCAGTCCCTTGCCCTCCCCTCCTTCCAATCTTGACATATCAAGCCCGAAATAGCCTCACCGAGCCCTTGCCACCATCTTCGTATCGACTATTGAATCCCCGCAGCACATCGTTGCATCCAGGGCACTTCGTCTGAAAACGGACATCACAAGACTTCTTCCCCTCCGAGGTGGTGGTTTGCTCGACTTGGCTCACCGCCTTGCTCATGCTTGGAAACCACAACATCTAGGTACATCAAGCGAGAGATGATCCCTTCCCTCCTTGCTCCCATCACTCTCCCTCCCCCTGAATGAACCCACTTCTCTTTGACCCCAGTTTCTCGTCTATTCCGTTCCCCCCGACTGACCAGCGTGCCTTCGTCGGGTAGGCCATGCCCTTGTCTTTCAAGAACACCTGAACCCAATACTCTCACCTCACTTCCCATCTTTGCCGTCTGGTTTGTCACCTCCCTTTTACACTTACTTGTGATCGTCACTCGGACCATTAACACAACCAACTAGGCAAGCCTCAACTCTAGAGCGCGCAGATCATGGACTGCGTCGCTGTCGACAACACATGGGGCCCCTCGGTCGGGCCATGTCGTGGCGGGTTGGACTTCACCCTCACCTTTGAGGAGTCCATCTTGTCCCTCCTCCCTGCCGCGCTGTTAATCATCGCAGCGGCACTCCAGGTGGCTTTCCTCTTCGGTCGGCCGAGACAAGCAGCCAATGGCATCATCTTCTGGGTGAAGCAGGTAGGGAACCCCACATTTGGTCCTCGCCGATAATTCTGACATGATCTAGGGCCTCATCATCGCCCTGGGCCTTCTTAAGCTGGCTGTGCTGATGTTATGGGCGCTCCCGGACACCACAGCACCAAGGACGAAACTAACTCTGGCAGCGGCGGCACTGAACTTTGCCGTCGTCTTCCCCCTCTCGGCCGTTAGCTACTTTGAGCATGCATTCCGCGTAGCGCCCAGCTTTATCATCGAGATATACCTGCTACTTACCGCTCTGTTTGATATTGTCCGGGTTCGGACGCTGTGGCTGATGCCCACTTCAGCTCACACATCGCTAGCTGCCGCCGAGTCAGTTGCCTTGGCCGTCAAATTGATGCTGGTACTCGCCGAAGCGGCCAGAAAAGACCAGCTCATCTCCCCCGATATCAAACAGAGGTATACCATGGAACAGATGGCCGGCCTCTACGGCCGATCCATGTTCTTTTGGCTTGGCTCAACACTCTGGAATGGTTTGTCAGCCCAGCCAAGTGAACCCCATAAAGCGAGAACACAAGGATTGACATTTTTAGGCTACACCCGGTATCTCGTCCCCTCAGATCTATCAGGCCCTCGCGATGACGAATCGGCTGAACTGTTACGGGAGCGTTTCCGGGCGCTGTGGGCGCAAAACCCCAACAAGAGCGCCAAATCCGCCCTCCTAGTAACCCTCTTCAAGTCCATGCCCGGCAAATTCCTGATCCCCGTGTTTCCCCGCGCCATCATCATCGCCCTCACACTCACTCAACCCATGCTGCTCGAGCGCATGCTCACCTTCGTCCAAGGGTCAGGCTACGGCGAGCGGGTCGACGTTGGCCACGCGCTGATTGGTGCTTTTGCTGTGCTCTACTTGCTAATGGCGCTCTTCAACGCGTGGTACCACCACGCTTGCAACAAGCTGTCGCTTGAGCTGCGCAGCCAGCTGATTGATTCGTGCTACCGCCAGTTACTGAAGATGAGGCTGGCTGCTCTAGACTCGGGCAAGGCAGCTACGCTGATCAATGTGGATATGCAGCATATCATGGAGGGGAGCAAGATTCTGCATGATATTTGGGCGAGTATGATCACTGTCGCGGTTGCGGTTTACCTGCTGTATCTCAAGATCCAGCTTGCGTGAGTCTCGCCTGCCTTATTGAGGAATGTGCGGATGCTAACCCAGTCCTAGATTCCTTGCGCCCCTTCTTTGCACCCTTGGTGAGTAAAGGACAGTTTTTGTTCCATTAACTTGAGCTGACCTTTGGTTTTAGTAATGATGGTTTTGGCCGGTATCTGCAGCGCGCCCTTGGGCCCACGACAAGTCGCTTGGCTCCAAGCGACGGAAGACCGCGTCAAGTCTACCATGTTCATGATCACCGGTTTTAAGGAAGTCAAAATGCTCGGGCTGTCACCCGATTACATGCAGAATCTTCAAAAGCTGCGTTTCACCGAAGTCGAACTTGGACGGTGAGCAATAGTGCCCTGAAAACCCAACCGAGACTGAACTTGGAACTAATGATACCTCATGTAGGCGCTTCCGACGCATCCTGTCCATCATCATCACATTGTGTATGTTGTCTCCAACGCCACTTACGGAATAGGTTGCTGACACATCCCACAGCCGCTGCGTCAACCGAACTGTCTATTCTCGTCGCCTTTGGCGGGTTCGCGATTATCAGCAAAATCTACGGCACTCCCCTAACCTTCCAGACTCTCTTCTCGGCTCTCGCGCTTCTCCGCATCTCCCTAGATCCCCTGTTCCTTCTCATCCAAGGCACACCCGCTCTCGTTTCCATGTTCAAGTGCCTGGGGCGAGTCCAGGATCTTCTCAACGAGGAGCGCGTGCTTGAGGTGACAAACGGCCCCTTTGCCGTCTCGGAGACATCGTCCGCCAGCTCATTCACGCTCAAGCCTGAACACAGAGCCACCATGGACCAGTTCCATGCGTATTATCCGCAAGGGTCGGGCCTCCAGGACGCCAGCCCCCGCTACAGCACCATGGTTGACCTAGTCGAGATCGTGGATGCCTCGTTCTGCTGGAAGGGCAGAGAGGAGGCGCCCGCGCTGTACGTCATGTCGTTGGCCATTCCGCCGCGCTCGTTTACAGCTGTTATCGGACCGTACGTTGCTCCTTCTTTTGGACGTCTGGATGCTGCTAACGTTGACTAGAGTTGGCTCCGGCAAATCCACGCTACTAAAAGCCATTCTCGGAGAGATCGAGCACATCTCTGGGACTTGCCAGATGCGTCGTGGCCTTAGGGTGGCATTCTGTGACCAGGAACCTTGGCTGCTGGATCAGAGCGTCAAGGAGAACATCGTCGGCTCTCTCCCATTCGATGAGGAGTGGTATGGACGGGTGGTTGAAGCATGTGCGCTTGGCCAAGATATCACTGGATTTGCCGAGGGCGACGATACTGGCGTTGGAAGTGGTGGGTCTGCGTTGAGTGGAGGGCAAAAGAGCCGTGTGGTAAGTCCATTTCCCATTGAATTCGTCGTGCACGCCATCAACTTCAGTCTTTAAGGACCCAACTAATGGCCACAGGCCCTCGCCCGCGCCGTCTACAGCAGGCCAGACCTCCTTCTCATGGACGACATCTTCAGCGGTCTCGACCGAAAGTCAGCAACTCACATCTTCTCGGCCGTCTTCTCCGAGAACGGCCTCCTCGCCAAGCTAAGCTGCGCAGCAGTCCTAGTCACTCATTCCAGTAACTCTCCCCTCCCAACCCCCACCCCCCCTTCACACCCACACCACCACTAACCCAACCCCCCCTCAGCTCAATTCCTCCCCCGCTTCAACACGATCCTGGTCGTCTCCCACGGCATGATCGCCCACCGCGGCACCTACGACGAGCTCCTCGCCAACGGCGGCCTCGACGACTCGCTGCTCTCCCGCGTGGCCGCGCCCCCCAAGGCGTCCGCCAGCGCGGGCGACGCCGTCGAGGTCACTAGCGACGGCAAGATCGTGCTCAAGGACGCGCCGCTCGATAAAGAAGAGAACCAGGCGAGCCGCGCGCCCTCCGAGTGGGGGGTCTATAGCTACTTTTTGAAGTCGTGTGGGGTCGCGGGGATTACGCTGTTTTTTGTGCTGGCGGCGGTGTTGGCGGGGGAAAGGTCGTTTGAGAGTGAGTTGCGTCCATCATTGGTGTTGCTATTGGCGTGCAAGGGGGTATGACTGACGTCGTTGTTTAGCTGTTTGGCTGAAGATGTGGGCGGAAGATCAAGAGGCTTCCCTCGCGTACTACATGGGTATCTTTACGGCCCTCATCGTCGGCGGTGTCTCCCTTTTGGGCGGCATCTGCGTGTAAGTGACCGGCTATCAGCTAGTAACATTAGGGGTGATGCTGACTGGGTGTTCTTAGGTTCTTCTTTGACGTCCTGCTCCCAACCTCGTCTTTGAGGTTGTACTTGGGGCAGTTAGAGACCTTGATGAAGTGAGTACGGATTGATCTTGCCAAACTGAATTATCTAACATTTCCAGGGCATCGATTACCTACGTCGTTTCGGTCGGATCTCACACTATCGCCAACAGGTACGTCTCCCATCTTGTCCACTTAACGCACCTCGTTAACACCCTACAGGTTTATCCAAGATATCATGCTCATCGACGATGAGTTGCCGATGGCTTTGGTGAACACCACGACCTCCTTCTTTGGTGTTTGCGCCGAGACCGTTATCGTCATGATCTCCTCTCAATACGTGTCCATCTCAATCCCTGTGTTGATCATCATCCTCTGGGTGATCCAAAAGTTCTACCTCCGGACGTCCAAGCAGCTGCGTCTCATGGATATTGAGGCCAAGGCCCCCCTGTCTTCGTTCCTGTTAGAAACGATCAATGGCATCGTCTCCATCAGGGCGTTTGACCGGACCGGGGAGTTCTCTGCCCGCAACACGGAGCTGCTGAACTATTCCCAAAGGGCGCATTACATGCTAGTGTCGGTCCAGGTTTGGCTCAAGATGATTCTGGATTTCGTGGTCATGCTGTTGGCAATTCTGGTCACCACGCTGGCCGTCACGTTCCGGTCTTCGCAGTCCCTGGGCTTTTTGGGTCTGGCACTGGTCAACTTGGTTCGTACTCCTAAAGGCTCGCCATCGATAACTCGACTAACGCCTTCTAGATCTCTCTCAGCACAAGCTTTAAGTATCTTATCACCTTCTGGGCGAACCTCGAAACGTCGATTGGTGCCGTGGCCCGCATCAGGCGCTTCAACAAGGACGTCGAGCCCGAGGAGAAGTTCCCGCTCCCGCCTCCCCATCCGGGCTGGCCGACCCAAGGAGGAATTGAGTTGCAACATGTTTCCGCGTCGTACAGGTGCGTAACATGAGACGGGTGGTCGTGTTTATTAGCTGACTTTAATCGAATAGCCCTCTGCTGCCACCTGCGGTTTGCGACATCAATTTGTATATCGCCCCTGGTACTAAAGTGGCTATCTGCGGCCGCAGTGGAAGGTATGCCCCCGATCTCTCTTGTACCCTCGAGCTGTTACTCACAAACCTCCAGCGGCAAATCCTCTCTTCTGGCAACCCTCCTCCGCTGCCTGGACCTGAACTCGGGCAGCGTGATCGTCGACGGCCTGGACGTCAGCCGCATCTCGCGCGACTTCTTGCGCAAGCGCATTATGACGCTGCCGCAAAAGTCCCTCTTCATCCACGACTCGATCCGCGCCAACATGGTCATGTGGGACGAAGCCAACCCGTCGCGCACCCCCGAAGAAACCGACGCGTTGATCGAGTCCCTCTTCCGCAAGGTCGGTATCTGGGATGCGCTCTTCACGCGCAAGCCCACCGCATCCGCGGAGCCCGCCGACGATCTAGATTCTCTCCTCCAAGAGACCGCCGTCACCGACCCCTCCAACATGTCCATCACGCAAGTTTCAGACATCACCCACGTCGGCCCCACCCCCATGGAGAACGAGAAGCCGCAGAAGAAGCAAAAGAAGAAGAACAACCCCAAGAAGCTCTCCCCCGAAGAAGAGGCCGAGGCCAAGAAAAAGGCCGCCGCCGCGGCGCCCACCACGCTCTCCAGCCCGCTCAACCCCGAGGAACGGCTCTCCATCGGGCAGCAGCAGCTCTTCTGCCTGGCGCGCGGGCTGTTCCAGCGGGGCGACTCGCAGATTGTGCTGATGGACGAGTTCACGAGCAGCATGGACCACGAGACGGAGATGCTGGTGCGCGAGATTGTGGCGCGCGACCTCAAGGGCAAGACCGTCATTGAGGTGCTGCACCGGCTGGAGCATATTTTGGATTTTGATCTGGTGGTGGTGTTGGACCAGGGCAGGGTGGTGGAGGCGGGCCATCCGGAGCAGTTGTTGCAGAATGAGAGTGGCATGTTGAAGGATTTGTATCAGAGTATGAGGGGGTAGGGGGGGTTGAGGGTACCTAGGTTGGGGGGATGGGAGCTGAGCGTTTTGTTTTGGGGGCGGTTCTGGATAATTTCATTTTAACTAAGGTCGTTGTCTATTTGTCAATGAGATTGTTGTTGTCAATTAGGTTTTGCGTTTATCATCCTCCCCCGAGGTGAGACCGGAATCTGGTCTGTAGTCGACGTCGACCGTGTCAAAAAGATCGACATGTTCAGCGGTGTCAGACATTCTATTGTTTGCGGGCAAATCTTGCGGGACTGGATGATTTTTCCAAACCACACACCATACTTGAGTCGATATACCTTTATTTCATTCAGACCTCCCCGAATCGGGACGGAGTCAAATTGTAAGCAAAAAAAGAGTACAAAAACATACAACACCGAGGATTCCCCAGTCGTCACCGACCTGAGTACTAGTTCGGCTCTCACGAGTTTGACTAGGGGAGAGCGGACGGGATCCCGTACTTTCTCGTGGATATGGTCGTATGTGACAGTTGAGCCAGCAAGTGCCGTTCATGAAGGCTGGGTTCTCGAGGTCCACAAAAGGATTTTCATGCAAATGAAAAACAAAACAGGAGTGACCGTGCCGGCTGCGCGCGGCACGCCAAAGGAGCCTGGAGGAACTTTTTAGTTGCTACTATAGAGTGCTTTTTGGAAGTCTGTGATGTTATGGTTGGCAGTTGGCGGTACGCAGCTATCGCTGCCATTAAAGTTGCTTCTCCCCATCTAGAGTTGCGAGAGTCAACCATGTCATTTTTTTTTTCCATTTTTTTTTTCTTCATTTCATGATGGTTATTTACAAATGCAGGGAAAGTAAGGAAATGTGGTTTCTTCAGCCAGACTAGCGTCTAATCGTATAGTCGCGCCCTCTTTTTTCCCGCTGTAGACCTTTTGCTTCGGATCGGCTCCGGAGAAAGTTTGCTTCTTTCTTTTTCTTGTTGGAGTGGTGTCCTCCGGAGCGAGTTGATCTTCCAACAACTGCTCTAGGTCTGAACCGTCGTCGGTGTGATTGGTATCTTGTTGGTGGTTAGCCCAGTTAGCGAGCTTGAAGGGGGTCATACCTGGGCTTGAAATTGTAAGCACTGGCTCGGCGTCGGTTGTGGTCGAGTTCGGCGGTGCTTCAAGGGTGGCCGGTGGCTCGGTTGCCTCATGAACCAGATGCTTCCGGGGCTGTGCCGGGTTTTTTTCTTTATTTGCCAATGAGCTTTGGCCGCCAATGGGTGAAGAGAATGGGTTCCAGCTTGTGATTCCTCGTGGACCGGTTGAGCGTGGTGTTGTAGGCATTGTGCTAGGTCGTATGGGCGTCGTGTTGTGAGCGGTTAAACTGCTTTGTCGAATAGACTCCCAGTCGTCTGGAAGAATTTACTGGGATGCGAACGCTTGTGTCGACGAGTTGAGGGCCTTGGATGAGGTTTCGATCGAGAACTCCCAGGAGGCGACCGCTGCATGCAATCCAGGATCCTCTTGGAAATGGGTTGACAGCTGTTCGCATCCAGCTGGCTAACGATTTCCACGGTTGTTGTTCAACGGGAAAGATGAGGAGGACGTGGCAGACGTGGATACCTTTGTGAGGGGGGCGGTCGTTCTCCGGCTGCAAATACGACGCTAGCTTGACAAACACTGCAGTCTTAGTGAGTGGCTCTGGCCAGGCTGTGTCCATGAGATGGAATGTATCCAGATCGACGGGGCCGGTAAAGAACACACGTGCCGATGTGCCTGGCCAGGGAACCGTTTCATCGGGGTTACCGAGTCGCCGGGGGATACTTCTTGGATGCGTCAGCGTCCATTGCGAATCATAGTTATGGCATAGTAAAAGGGCATACGGTGTTAAACCACCATCACGCGGCATTGCGAGGGTAACCTTCACGGATTGGGGATCGTCTGTCTCCCATCCATTGACTGCTACGCCTTCGAAGGTAAGTTTGTTCGGGAAAAGTCGGGCGACTATGGTGAACCATTTTTTCTCCCAATCCTCTTCCAGCGTTGTTGCTTTCGGTTCTGTGTTAAACATGGAGAGTATCACTGGCAGCCCCGAGCTCTCTTCATCCTCGGTGCTAAGGAGCCGCGGATAGAGGTCGTGGATGAAGGTGGGTTGGATGAATGGGAGGAAGGTCCCGGCTTTGAAGTTTCCCGCGCTTGTGTAGCGGGAGCCGGTTGGCAGGATCTCGCATTGGGCCAAGTCGGAGTGGTAGGTGACGATGAGGTCTCCGCCAGTCGCGCCTTGGTCTCGCTTGTTTGGTAGTGGGGGTATTGGGTAAACGACAGAGGCGGAAGAAGAAGCCATCTTGACTGCAATGGAATTATGAACAGTATCAGGAGATGATAGTTTAGGTCAGAAAATCGGGATGGGAAGAACGCATTGAGTTCCTTGGATTGGGAAAATGGAGCACCGCGGTGTAAAAAAGGTGGCTTCTAGCACCGGTTTGACCTCATCGCCGATGTATGACGTCGCATTCTTGAGTCTCCAGTAAGCTATATCGTCATCTAGGGGCTTCAGTAATCAGATCCCGTAAAGATTAACCTCTATGGCGTAATCTCACAGAGCTGATAGGTTCCGTGTGTTTTGTGCGTCAAAGAAGCAATAGACTTGAGACGTCTCTTTGAGTAACCTTATTGGTTTGATATTGAGTGTGAGCATGGAACGCTCTGTCGTATGTTTCTTTTTCATGATGAGCGACAGAGAATGACGTTGGGTCTGGAAGTGATTTGGAAGGTTGGATCTGGTTCTGGTCGAGGTACAGCTGGAGGAGGGTTGTCCGCCGTGGTCCCCTGTTGTAAGGCTCCAAGTCTACTCGGGCACGTTTTTAGATAGCGATTTTTCTATTGTCGAGAGAAGTGGCTCACGATTAGAGCCGTCGACACAGAGTTTCGCAGAGTGTTTGGTGCTATATAACGATATATTTCAACGGAATTCCTTGTTTGTTTCTGGGATGGCTCATTCGTATGACGGTCGTTCTCCCCTATCTTCTCCTTCACGGAGGGAACCACAGAAAACAGGTTGCGTGGGACATGAAAGGATTCCCTCAGACCTTCGTGTCGAGCCGTTCCAGCCGCCAGCAGTGGGTCAGTTCCAACACCCGGTGATGGTGACAGAACCACAAGACGAGGAGAGCTGGGCCATACGGCAAGCCTCGCGACTGCGGTTGGCCGAGCAAAGGCGGCATGAGCGGGAGGTGACGAGGCAGCGCAAGCGGGAGGCGACGAGGCAACGCAAGCGGGAGGCGACGAGGCAACGCGAGCTAGAGATCACCCGGCAGCGGCGAGAGACGATCAGATCGATGGACGAGGAGGAGCGCCACCGTCAGCAGACGGAGACGATGCGGCAGCAGGAAGAATACCGCCGCCGTCAACACGAGGAGAGGTGTCTGCGTCAAGAAGAACATCGGCGTCTCCGGGAAGAGGAGAAAAGACGACGGCTGGAAGAGGAACGAGCACGGCATCCGGTAGCCGAAGAAATGAGACAGTGGCTGGAGAGACGCCGGCGTGCTGGCGAGGAGGAGGCGCGACGCCAAAAAGAGCTCGAAGAGCATTCGGGCCAGGTTCGCCAAAGGGCTCGAAGGGCGAGGCAGGAAGCAGATTCGTTAACCCCAGAGTACGGGACAGTGTTCTTTTATACGTTAAGTCTGCTGGAGTTACTGACAACGTATGATCAGGAGACGACGTCGGCCACGGCAAGAGGGGTCATCCACGGACAGAAGGGCTGGGCAGGCAGAGGATACTGGCCTGGAATCTGCGGAGATGATTGCGCAGCAAAGGGAAGCACTAGACCGACTGGTCCAGGCAGCGGAGCAGTCCTTCCAAGAGAAACAGGCAGCCTCAGTTCGCCGTGACTGGTGCAACCCTATTCCATCAGAACGTAAAGTCGACACCGTGCAGTCGTTCTTGAAAGCGTTTCATGACGAGAGCACCATGGAAATAGCAACGTGCTCCGTCTGCTATATGAAGAAGAAGCCACGGGACCTTGACCATGTCAACTGGAAAGAGGCGATCCCTGTGGAGATCCAGCCAGTCATGACGAGTCTTCTGGCGTGTAAGAGGTGTTTTCCGGAGGAAGATGGCGAGAATGTCGTGCCGGTCTGCTTTACCTGTCGAGCCGCTTTCGACCGACGTCGGGTCCCGGAGTCATGTATGGGTAGCACGATGGGTACCGGCTGCGAGCATCGATACCCAACGGAATTGCGAGACCTCAGTCCTTTGGAGGAAAAGCTCATCTCACTCAATGCGGCTTACGGGTTCATTACCAAGTTCAACGTGCAACGTGGCCAGAAGACAGGCTCGACGTATCGGAAACACGTCGTGGGCCATATCTCGGTCTTCCCCAACGACGTGGAGTCTTTGGCGGTCAACATCTTACCGCATCCACTCGTATCAGCCTTGGACCAGGTGCATGTAATTTGGACCGGTCTAGAGCGGCCAAAGCCACTGGATGTGAGCAAGCTGCTGACCGTCCGACCGAGTGCTCTTCGCACGGCATTGCAGTGGTTGCGGCTGAATAATCCTCTTTACGCGGACATTGTGATTAACGAGAAAGAGATGGATAGTTGGTTCTTTGAGGGCGGCAGCCAGGTGCCGTCTTTGGCGTACCAACGGATGGTGAGAGAGCAAGAGACTGCAGAGGAGAGCATCCGGACAGCGCAGATCGTGCCGCCGACCGATCGAGGACAGGATCTCCCGGTCGAGCCACCGACCGTTGAGGATATTGCGACGGAATTAGCAGATAGATCTAAGCGCAGTCCTGTTCCGGCCGAGCCAACGCCCAGCGCACCCACCGCCAGTTCGGAGGAGGTGATGGCTGAAGAAATGGAGGAGCGGGTGTTTGAGCTACGCACTTCGGCCATGTTTTCGATTGACGACCAGGCCGCTTTCGCAGAGCAGGAAAAGCTAGAATTCATCAGTCTGGAGCTACAAGCAGAGCGCGAGTCTGACGACCGCCATGAGGCTAGGGCCGGCGACGCACCGTCCATGCAGGTTCATGGTTCCTCGGAACGGCCGTTCGTTCGGGTGTCGCGCGGTAGTGAGTTCGCTGACGCCTTCTCACCCGATTATTTTCCCAAGACGTTCCCTTGTTGCTTCCCATTTGGGCGTGGGGGACCACGGGTAGCGGACCGTAACGAAGAGGGAGGCTCAGCGAATCCGCTGTTGCGGGATATGACGTTGGAAACATGGGCCAAAGTTTTCCTGCAGCGCCACGGTGGGCATTTTGCCCAGCACCCCGTGTTTGGTTTTCTCATATTCAATGTTCTTGCAAGGTCCCGGAACCGGTGGATTGCCAACGGGCGCTTCCAGCGATCCGCATTTCGACGCATAGAGGGCATCCATCGGAGGCTGACGCCGGAGCGGTTGCGAAGCGCGCAAAAGGAGATGTCCGAGACGGGAAAGACGACAGATGAGGACGTTCTGGCGCTCATGAAGGAGCTCTCTCTGTACGGTGGGCGGCACCCACTATCCAACGAGAGCCGAATGGCGATGCGCAAGAAAATCCGGTCCATGATCGTGGCCTTTGGCCTCACAGCGATCTGGTTTACGCTGAATCCAAACGACATCAGCAACCCCGTAAAGCTGAAGCTCGCGGCGCACAGGGGGCGAGATGGCGAGGCCGCTAGAGCCTTTCTCAGCGCACTGTCCACGACGCTGCAGGAGAGGACGCTGTCAGTTCACGATCCTCTCAGCTCGACGTTGTTCTTTTTCCGTAAGATCTCCTTCTTCTTTTGAGCACTACGTCCGTGTCGGACGGCCATCCATCTATGGGAACGTGAGTCACTATTACGCCACGATAGAGACGAACGACCGCGGGGCCCTTCACCTGCATGGCCTGCTGTGGCTGGACGGGAACCTGGATCTGGCGAATCTCGTCCGCGATATGGCCAATCCCGACGAGGGGGAATACCGGTCCAAAGTGAAGGGCTTCGTGGATGACGTATTCACCGCGACCCTGGACGAGACCCTGGCAAAAGAGGCAACCGAGAGTGGTAGGAAGACCACTATAGTACAGCCCCAGTTGATGCACGATGCGGAGTGGTTCTCAAGGGAGTTTGAGCGTGAAGCCAACTTCGTGGCGTCTCGCTGTCAGGTCCATCACCACACCGCTACATGTGTGAAATACTCGTTCAAGGAAGTTCTCAGGTCGGGCGCGGAGAAGCGCAAAGCGCAATTGTGTCGGTTCCGGGCTCCGTGGAAACTAGTGCCAGAGACCAGCTTTACGGAGGACGGCCTGCTCGAGGTTAAGAGGGACCATCAGATGGTCAATCAGTACAACCAGAGTATGGCCGTGGGTCTTCGGCACAACATTGACATATCACCAATCCTTACGCGGAAGAAGGGGCTGGCGCTCGTCTACTACATCTGTAACTACGCCACGAAGCTCAACGCTCCGATGTGGAAGCGGCTAGCCTATGCGGAGGAGTTGCTGGATACGGCGCGGCAGCAGCAAGGAGAGCCAGACGACCCCGGTGCGTGGTCGGCGATGAAAGAGGCCACTAGATCGTTCTTCTTACGAGTCGCAAATCGAATCCACACGAGCAGAGAGCTCTCACAGCCCGAGGTCCTTGGTTATCTGCTCGGCTTTGAGACAGACTTCACCAACGTGTCTGACTGGACCTGGATACATCTCAATTCCTTGTACTGGGCCTGCGCTAGACAATGGGCCGGTCTGCGAGAAGCGTTGTCGATGCTTGGCCAAGAGCCGCACCCAGACAATGTTTACTTCCAAGCAAACGGCTTCAAGCTTCCTTACCTGGAAGCGTACAAGCACCGCGGCCCAATCCTCGCACATCTTTGTTTCTACGACTACGTGTCCTTTGTGGTTCTGAAAAAGGAACGCCACCATCGCAGAGGCCCAAGCTCAATGTCAATTCGTTTCCCGCCGGCGGCGACAATCTGTGAAGGCTGGGTCCAATGTCTCCGAATGCCCCATAAGACGGCAGTACCCATCCTTGACGGTCGTCTAACGGATGAGTTCGACGAACAGGATGAGAATTTGGTGAAGAGGTAGGTATCACGGCGCTGGTATGTGGAGCAAGAGAGTTTACACCCTCTACGTATAGAAACGCAGTGTTGCATCTTGCCCTTTTTGTTCCATGGGAAAAATTTCAGGGCGAGCTAGCGGACGATATACCAGGACTTTGGCGGTCGCTTGAGGGGCAGCTGGGCGCTCGAATACGTTCGCATGTTCGAAATATCGCTTTGCTTCGCGTCTCGGCGGACGATGCCCGTGCTGATCGAAAGCTCCAAGGCCTGGAATAGGAATTCGAGGACGTCATGGACGAGTTTGACTTTGGCGACCGGGTGGGGGACGATGACGGCGTCGGGGCGAACGTCGAGAGCATCAATCCTCAGGAGCATTACGAAGCCTTCCTGGATGTCTTGTCCGCGGTCCGAGGTAGCGAGATCAGGGATGTGGCGGCGACTTCGGCCCTGAGGCGCTTGGACGAAGAAGCGAGAGCAGTTGACCCAAGCCAGGACGACAGCACTGCCGCCGAGCGCGGTCGCCATTTCTATACCATGCTGCAGGACTTCCAAGATTCGCCTTTCCGTGGCATTGGACTTCCCAGCCGCGAGGAGATTGACGCGATATTGAAGGTCCAAAAGAAAAAGGACAGTAGCGTAACAGCAACTATCCGGGGCAGGCAAACGAATCCGTCTTCTGCGCATGACGATGGGTCTCATCGGAGCTCACAGCGGCACACTCACAGAGGCGAGCGACTAGCGGACGAAGTCGGTCCGGGCGGACAGATGCAGCTCGAGCTCGGTCGTTACGCAACGTATGTCGATGTCGCCTTGGGTCTTACGAGGCACTGGACCCTGAACAAGCTCCAGTCGCTGGCGGTATTACTACCAGCAGCGTTCCTTGACGACCGCGGCACGCGGCTGCAGGAAGAGGGGGGCCGGCAGCACTTCCAGTACGTTGGCGGCGAGGGCGGCACGGGGAAGTCTCGCGTCATCCACGCAATCCACGACATGTTCCGGCTGAAGGACGGTCTCCATACACTGCTCCTGACGGGCGCCAGCGGCAACGCGGCCGCGCTGATCGGCGGGGTGACGCTGCACTCGGCGACCAACATTGGATTCGAGGGCAAGAACGAGGTTGCAAGGAACATATCGGAAGAAGAAAAGCTGCGTTGGAAAAATATGGTCATGTTGATCGTCGATGAGATCAGCCAGGTGGGCGGGCTCACGCTCGCGGCGGTAGACAGCCGTCTGCGGCAGTACAGGGACGACCAGCATCGCCCGTTTGGTGGGATCCCAATGGTCCTGTTCTTCGGCGACTTCTTCCAGTTCGACCCCGTTCTGCAGACCAGCCTCCTCTTGCCAATGCCTAGGGACCGCGGCGGACAGAGACCAGAGAGCGCTGCAAGGCACCTAGCTGCACATAAGCTGTTCCTCCAGTTCACCACCGTTGTCATCCTCCGCGAACAGGTCCGCGCAGCCGGCTGTCCAAAGCTGCGGGGCTTCCTTCGGCGCCTGCGCAATGGCGAGCAGACCGAGCTAGACTTCCAGCGGCTATGCCACCGCGTCTATACACCGTCGTGCAAGTCCTCCTTCGTAGATGGTTTGAGAGCCATTACGCCTCTGAACCAAGACCGGTGGGACCTGAACATGGCCGCCGTTGTCCAGTGGGCTCGTGCCCACGGCAGACACATCTCCATCTTTGTGGCCAAGCATGACACCGATTCGGGGAAGCGACTAAGTGTGGAAGAGCTGTGCCGCGTGCTTCGCTACGGAGACGATTCCCAGCTGCCAACCCCGGGCCTGTTCTTCTACGCTCAAGGGATGCCGGTGGTGGTGACTCGGAACCAGTTTGTCGGGCTAAAGGTGGTCAACGGCGCACCTTTCAAGGCCGTCGACATCTTTCCCGACCTTGCTGCCGGCACCATTGCCCTCGCCAGTGACGTGACTCTTCATCTTGGACCGCCGGTGGCCGTCCTCCTTCAGTCAGACGATAGCGCGGACCTCGCCATCCCCGGGCTCCCTAACGGCACCATCTTGATCAAGAGCAAGACGGTCGCCATCCCGAGCCAAATGCGGGGGAAGGAAGGCAGATGGAGGGGCAAGCCGGGTTTTCGGCGGGTTACCCATAGAACAGGACCTCTTTGTACGCCGGCCTTCGCCATGACAGATCAGAAGAGCCAGGGAAAACAATTCTCGGACGTCCTCGTCAACCTCAAAGGCGTCCACTTTGGCGGCACGGCGACTCGACCTAGCTTCATGAGCCTGTATGTGCAGCTGTCGAGGGCGCAGAGCTGGGACGGGCTGCATCTGTTCCGGAAGCCGGCGCGCGGTGACTTTATCGAGCCGAAGAACGTGCTTGATAAAGACATGAAGGCGGCAATCCTCAAGCTGGAACGACAGGGCGAGGAAACCAGACGGCGGTTCGAGCAGGACCACAGGCACGAACCGTGGTTCCAGGAATGGGACGCCATGGCCGAATTAGCGCAGGCCACTGAAGCAGCTGACGAAGATGCGGGTACGTCGCTCTAGTAGTAATAGTCAACCCATAATAGATGTCGACCCTAAAACCTCATTTTCGCCACTTTTTGACAGAAACTTGATATCTTGGTTCGTGATTGTCGAGGATTGCGCGACGGAGGCACACAAAGGCACGAGTGAAGCAGCGAGTCACAGGGGCCCTGATGCCAATGTGGGGGTAAGCGGCTTTTTTCTGGCGATCTGATTGGCCAGATCAAAGCAACAACGGTCCGTGCACCTCCACCGCCAAGTCCAACCGCGAGATGCTAATTCGATGAAGCAGAATGCAGATGACGCCAGACGTCGAGATGCTCGAGAGAGAAGTCGAAAAGGAGAAAAAGCCAAAATTCTACAGTGAGAAGTCGACAGTACAGGTTAGAAATGACACCGTTTTTCAGGGTTGTTTTAGTGGAGAAAAAACTGGTCCGTGCTTAGAGCAGGCCATGGCATTTTCGCCCTAAGGAACCTGGAGTTCCTCCAGGCACACTGAGGATTCACTGGTCGTCACCGACCCAACTACTAGTTCAGCTCTCATCCTCCTACTTCGTATTCTTGCGCTTATGGCTCCGCCCCACTCGCGGTTGAGCCGGGTGAGCGCTCGCCGCTTTTATATCAGGACCCAAGAAGGGCCTTAGCGGGGTATGATGCTGAAGTGGTAGAATACAATCAAGAGGCGAATAGTGCTTACGTATAGGGTGTGCCGTTCAACTTATCGTAAGAGCAAGGTGCTAGCGGTATTTAACTCCGACCCTGTCAGAATCTGTAGCCTACCGAAGGCTGACTCCTGAGTGCGGGGGTGTGTAACCCGCGCGCCGATCTGGGGCAGTGCTTGCGGGGTTAAACACTTAGGTACCGAGACATCATTGATGCCATACCGCACGTAGCCTGGGTCCTTACCTTACCTTATAGGACTTCAATTCTGGGTACCTACCTAATGTATCTACCTCTATTATTGACAAATTTCATGGATCCTATCTCGGCGCTCTCCCTGGCCGCGGCAGCCGCGCAGTTCATTGAGCTCGCTTTAAAGGTGGTCAGCCGCCTGGCGGATTTCGGCGCCAATGTGGATCAGGCTCCCAAAGCTTTCAGGCAGATCATGACGGAGCTGCCGCTCATCATTGAAGGGCTGAAGAGAATTGAGGAGAGAAGCCGTGAGGGTGGCCAGGGAGACAGTGGATCATCAGCCGCTGTGTGTCTGGTAATAAATGAATGCCAAGAGGTGGTCAAACAACTGGATGAACTGCTTGATAAGATCTTGCCGTCACCTGGCGCATCTTCGTTTGGGCGCGGATGGAAGGCTGTTGCCAGCTTGGCTAGCGACGCCAAGGTTGAAGAACTCGCAAAAAGTCTCACCAAATACATTCAAACACTCACATTCCACCAAATTGTTGTTTCTACTACCGGCCCAGCGAGTACTGCTGCGGAAACACAGAAGCCGGAAACTTGGTGGTTAGTTCCCTTCGACCGCAACTCTTCCTTCGTCGGGCGAGAGGAAATCTTCAAGGCGATAGATACGACTCTCATAGTCAAGGAGGACGTGCAGCCCAGAGCGGCTTTATGGGGCTTGGGCGGTATCGGGTGAGTTTCCCACGCACCATCGCTTAGTTGCCGATGTCGAATATTGATTACATACTCGTGTCAAAAGAAAATCCCAGATTGCCCTTGAGTACTGCCATCGAATCCGCCAGAGGAACCTTCGATGCTCCATTTTTTGGGTAAACGCTGCTACCATCTCCCGATTCGAGGAATCGTACAAACGCATAGCCGTCGAATGCGGCCTCGTCGAAAGAAACGAATCAAACAGCAGCGATGTTTCCTTCCTCGTACAGAACTGGCTGCAGACTACTCATATAGAGCCTTGGTTGATGGTGATCGATAACGTCGACGACAAGGATAGCTTCTTCTACTACACACTACCTAACGGCAACACACCATCGCAATGCATCCCGACGTGTGCACACGGCTCGCTCTTGTTCACGACTCGGACGAGCGACATCGCCTTTGATCTCGCCACGCCAGCTGTGCCCATTGCCATTCCCCAGATGACCTCGCAAGAAGGAAACCAACTAGTTAAGGAGCGACTCCGGCGTGCCCCTGGCCCACTTGACAACACCACAATTGGCGAACTGCTGGATGAGGTGGAATATATCCCTCTTGCCATCACCCAGGCCATATCGTTCATATCCAAGCGGGGGACGACCATTCCCCAGTATCTAGAAAGATATCGACAGAGTGATGCCACCAGGACGCGAATGCTCACCTTTGAGTTCGCCGAACATGGTCGCCAGATCGGCTCACTCGAATCGGTCGCCAAAACATGGACCATTACATTCAAGTGGCTCCGCAGCAACAGCCCACGTGCGGCCGACCTCTTGTGTCTGCTCAGTTTCTTTCAACATCAAGCCATTCCACGACAACTACTCCTCACTCCAAAAGGCGAAGCCAGGGAGGGGGTGGCTGCAAAGGAGCAAGAGACCGAGGAGATGGAGGAGGATGGCTTCGACTTTGAGGATGCGCTGGACACGCTGTGCGCCTTCTCATTGTTAGACACTGGTGGGAGCGTCAGCGCCAATGTATTCACCACACATCACCTCGTGCAGCTGGCAACGAGATGGTGGCTCCAGAATGAGAACCCGAAAGAGGAATCGAGGTGGGCTTTGGTAGCACTCCAGTCGATTAGTCGCCACTTTCCGGCAGACGAAATGGCCGCGCCCACAGGATATTGGTCCCTATGTGAAGGTCTCTTCCCACACGCAGAGCTCGCCCTTGCCTACGACTTTCGTTCACAGGGGCTTCCTGATCGTCAACGCATCATCGACCTCGCACGAGCAAAGCTCCTGGTTGCTACAGGCCACTACCTCGTCTGGACGAGCGCCTTCGACGAAGCACTCTCCCGCTTGGAGGAGTCGGTTGCGCTACGGACGCGCCACCTTGGCGAACGGGATGTAAATACCCTCGCAAGCATGGGGCAGGTGGCCTGGTTTCACTCTCTCATAGTCCGAAACCCTGCCCGAGCCATTCCGCTTGGTCGGCGGGTTCTCGCTCTACGCACTGAGTTACTTGGTGTCGACCACGAACAGACCATCGATAGCATGTGTGACCTCGGCGGGGCACTGGAGGAAAACGAAGAGTACATCGAGTCAGAAACACTTCTACGCGAAGCCATTGAGCGGGGAACTCGCACGATTGGGCCCCGGTCGCTGTTAGTGCTCAACTGCACGGCTTTGCTAGCCGGAGCAGTTGAGAATCAAGGCAGACTTGCCGAGGCAGTGGAGCTATATCGATTGGTTCACGAGGAGAAACGCGATATCGATGGTCCCGAAGACATACGTGTGTTGATTGCCGAGTCACACCTTGCCAGCGCGTTGGTTAGAAGAAAGGAGACGCGGGAAGAAGGCGAAGCACTCATGCGACGTACGCTCGCGGCCAAACAGCGAACTTTGGGCCCCGACCACTTTGAAACACTCGCATCGGCGTGGAACTTAATCCTTGCTCTTGCCAGGGCTAGTAAGTTTCAGGAAGCACTCGCGATCTGTGATGCGTTTATGGCGGCGTGCGAGCAAGGCCCGCGAAAAAACAACCCCCACAGTGCAGCGCTTGTTGAGATGATACGAGACTGGCGCGAACAATTTGAAGGCCAAGAGCGTTGTGGGTAACATGGTCTAGGTTGAATATGGGGTCTCAGCCAGCAGTGTTGATGTGCGAGTTCAATTTAAGGTAGCGTTGGCTTGGATATGACGCAGGTACCCATGATAAAGTTAAGGCCGACGGGGTTAGATCATACTAATTACAACGGGAGGTGTGGGACAACCTTAACCTTCATTAAACATGTGGAATGTCAGAGTGGATTGTGATCCAGGAAGGCCGGCACCCGGCTTCTCTTACCGGAGGAGAGTGGAAGGGGCCCTGGCATTTCCAAAGAGGTGCGAGTAGTATAGGGCGGCTAGGTGTGAAAGCGTCACTTATGGGAAGCTATCTAGAGTTACCGTGCGATGGCCTCATCCACAAAGGCCAGGAAGGAGTGTCAATCAGGTAGAGCTTGAATAAGCACCCTCTCCGTAATTTACGAGTCACTGTTGCGGAGAGAGTGGCAGACAGAGAGTCGTGTAATGAAACGGCTCGCGTTGAAAACAATCTCCATAAGGATCAGCTACGGTAAAGGAGTGCATAACCCAAACCAATTCCTCCCATTCCCATAGAACCGTGTCAGTTGACTTGAAGTCGATGACCGGATTCCACAAATGCGCATCACACGCCCAGGATTTCCTTGTCCGACACATTCCACTGGGTGCCACTCGCGGCGGCTGCGGGCCTGGACACCACCCTGGCCGTCATCTGGACCTTCCGGGAGACCTCATCAAGGACCTGGTAGAACAAGACGATGCTGGTGTTGATGCCGGTGTTGGGGGCCAGGCATGCGGATATGTAGCTCCTGGGCGCCACGTTGAGGTCGTGGAAGAAAAGTTCAGGGACTTGGAGGCCTTGGTTGGGGTCGAGCCGGATTACCTTCACCTTTCCGGAGTGGGACTTGTAGATGAGATGGAGCTGCGAGCCATTGTCCACGGCGGTAAGGCTTGTGTGAGGCGGGAACGCCACCGGCTTGCCGTCGTTGTCGTAGCCTGACAGCGGGAGAGGCTCTGCGGGTACAAAATGTTAGGAGATAACGAAGAGTTTGAAGCAGAGGGAGTTAGATTTGCATACCTGATGTGCCCTGTCCACTACCAACGGCATTGTTGTCCATTTGGAGATAGTATATCGGCTGTCCTTTGTTTGAGTCGTCCGAACCACCTCGACCAAGGTAGCCGGGGCGAGGAGGTACTGCGGTCAAAGAGGTGCCGTAGAGGGGCGGGTCTCTGAGGTTGGCCTTGCCATGCTCCCAGGTTCGATGCCAACCGGCAAAGCTGACCATTTTGACGGAGGCGTCCTTGTCGGGGGTCTGGTAGAACAAACACATGTGATTCACGACATCGCCCTTGATGGTGACGGCGGCTAAGGATGAGTAGTGAGCACATTGGATCTTCAAGTTCGACAGAGTCCCGTGTTGGAATTCATTGTTGGTGCTCGAGTTGTAGTATTGGTCGTGGAGGATATTGTTGTCATCCAAGTAGAAGACGAACTAAACAGTCGGATCAGTTGAGGCAAGAGGGAGAAGAGATTGCCTTTGAGTTGTCTCGGTACCTTTTCGGCCATTGGCTTGTTGAGCTCATCCACGAACGACACCGCGGCAAGCGGCGTAAAAAGCTTAGGGGCGTTGGGGCCAGGCTTGCTGCCTCGCAAGCGCTCGATGATGACGCCCGACTTCCTCCTCTGGCCGTAGTAAGCCACTCCGTCCTCAACAGCCCCGACAAACTGGTACAAATCGCCATCGTAGGCCTGTGCATAGGCAAAGATGTCGTTTCCCATCACCATTGAGGTGATACGGGAGTCAGGGAGAAGTACTGCGGACATTGTTGAGGGTGCTGACGGGAATATTCCGATCTTCGATATGCGGGTGCGAATGGATCATGGGATGTCTGGGTTCATGGCCTAGGAAGAGTCAAGGCAAGCCGGAAAGGCCGGGGGTTTATATGGTGTAAGTCCAGCAGTCATGTCCCTCCATTGTTTTTTTCTTGTCATCAACGGAGACACTGGATGGCGGCAAGGGCGGTTGCCGGTGCCAGATGATGAGGAGGCGCCGTACTATCACCAATCAACTTGACGCATGTCGTTAGGAGCATGCAAGAAACACTTTTCGTCAGTCAAGAATATATGACCGCTGCTGACTCCCCTCAAATCAGAACCAGCCCCGTTGAAGTTGTGTTGCCGCAACGGGGCAATTGAGTCTGGCGTAATGCGTCTCGTCCTTTTTTGAACAGGGCTCAGGAACTTTTATAGCCTCGTGCCAGCTGAGATGCACAAACAATATCACCGATGAGGTAATGATACACGTAGATGATTGAAGAATGGGTTACGCAACATTCCTCCTGTCCCTGCTCAATACATCAAGCGGTGCTACCTACATGCTGACAACCCGCGTTTCTTCCTGCCACCTTCCCGCCATCGAAAGTTCCTAGCTTCCTTGGTGCCCTTGGCCTCCTCCATCTTAGTTCAACCCCCAGATAGGTTGCTACCACATGATTGAAGGTCTTAGCCCTTTACAGCCAAAATCCAGGGTTGATAAGAATCGCTCGAAGGGTTGATTTGAGGGGGTACAATTTCCCACAACTGGAGGTCGTCGCTTTTGGCTCATGTCTAACATCGGGATGCGCGAGTTGTCTCAGAATCAGCCGCGAAATTTCACAATGAACCCTCGGTCTACAGCCTTTCAGCTGGATACAGAACCAATGAAAGTATCCCGCAAGCGCCCGTTGTAACGCACACAAACGCCTGTCGACAACTACCCAACTTGACGGGCTGGCCTATGGAAATCTTCGCTCGTTAACGTCGACACCATGTGCTGGCAGCATTTTAGAGTTACACTTGATGCTAGTGCAAGCACTTCAGTGTCTTGGACGCAATGCGGGTGGTCTGGACCATGAAAACGAGACATCATGTGTTACCGATTGATGTCAGTCCAATGGAAGGTTGGAATCAAGGAAAAGGAGGAGGCAGATTCACAGGACGGGCACAACGTCTGCACCTCCAGGCGCAGATAACATTACCCAACAACACTTGCCATATGTTGAGGGTCTTACGGAGCTCTCAAACAAAATGGACAGAATGGCCACGATCCAACCTGTACCGCAGCTCCATCGATATCCCCCGCCCTGAGAAGGAACAACAGCAGAAGCTTATCACGTCGTAAAGAGCAACTCGCCGGGAAAACGCTCATCCTCCTTCCACAGCATCTCATAAGCTGGGTGAGCCCGATCCCTCTCAAACCAATACTCATCCAGCAACCCAACCGGCACGCGGAAACAATCGGACAGCCCCGGCCGCATATTCCGCTTCTCCGGTTCCGCCTCGACCGCCTTCACCCAAAACTCCTTCCCCGCCACCGAGACCTCCGGATCACCATCCAACTCGCCCGCCGCCAACCCCTGCAAATGCTCCACCGTCTCCTCATCAAACAAAATCGCCGACTTCAGCCTCGGCGACGCAGCCGAGAAATACTTTTCCTCCTTCGCAAACCGCGCTAGCGACCACCGGCGGAAGTAGGCGCACACCTCTCCAGGCACGGCGGCGTGCTTAAGCCCAGCCTTGTCTTCCACGAGCTCGGTGACGAAGCGCTTCATGTAAAACTCATCCGACGGCCGCGCATCGCCCGTGGTGGACACCCCCGCGGGCAGCTGGCGGCTGCGCTGGAGCCTCTGCAGGCGGTCCGTTACGCCGCGACACTCGCGCCGCGCCATGGCGCGCATGAAGTGCGTGAGGGCGTGGACGGCGGTGGTGACGGCGGCGTCGGAGTCGGGGGTGTAGGTGGTGCGCAGGATGGTGTAGCCCCATGTGCGGGGTAAGTGGTTCGAGGGGGACACGAAGCGGCATGTCATCCAGTCTAGCCCCCAGCGAGACCTCCGATGCGCTTCGGGGTCGCGAACGTTGGGCGGCAAGTCGCGATTCGGGGGTTTTGCGAGGGCTTCGAGGCATAAGACGTCTTCGCGGACTGCTTGCATTACTGCGACCTCTTCTGCCGTGGGTTCATGTTTGGCTTCGGTCGCTTCACGACGGCGTCGCTCCTCGGCGGCTGCCGCACGTATGGCTATTACTGTTTCGTTCACATGCCCCTCCTCGGACGAGGGACGGGGCTCAGGCATGTTGTCTTTGCAGCCGCGAAGTTTTCGTCTCTTTGGTCCCGTGGCCAAAGGGAATTGGGCTCTCTCTCAGTTCGAGGTAGACCCTACCGCAGCGTTTTGTTGGGGGCAATTACCGGACTCGGCGCTAAGTTAGGTAAGGTAGGTGGTTTTTTTCAAAAATACGTCAAGTAATAGTTAGGTACCTAACCAACCGTTGTTGCGCAGACCAGAGACCAAAAAAGGCCAAGACCTTCCAGTCTACACAGCCTCGAGACAGCCCACCGCCATTACATAGCCCCGAACCGTGTCCCTCCAGCTCTTGCTCGCGATGTCCCTCACACATAGCAAAGTGTCCCTCAGTGCCTCAGTTTTTTGTCCTCAGTCTGTCGCCATGTCAGGCAATCCCGTTGGACTTTCTGTCAAACCTCTGACTCTGCATCGAGACATTTGGTGGCTTCAAAGATTTGATACCGAGTCCTGATGTTGTCAACCACGGCCAAATGGGGACGACAAATTACATGTATCTCTGCGCTCCTCTCTCTTGCAGGGGTTGCGAGAAGCTACCATTCCGCCCTACGTCTTGGCAACATTCTCCTATGCGAGAACGGGAACATTGTGCCAGGGGATTTTGAACAGCGTGGAACCTATCGTCGGTGGCTGCCTCCTCAGCCGTGGCAGGAAAGCCAACCTACTCCAGCGCTGGAAAATTCAGATTGGCCTAAAGTTCGGCCAGCCCTGCGGCGAAGTTGTCCGCCGCGTAGGTCAGGAAGCCTTCCACGTGGCCGAAGAGCTTGGACTGGGACCCCGAGGGCCGGAACCAGGCCTGCCGCTCGGTGTTGTCGGCAAAGGCGACGGGCGCGGCAAACAGCGCGAAGGGCGGGGCGGTCGTCGTCGTCATGCCCGGAGGGGGTGTGTGTGCTGCGGCGAGCCAGCCGAGAAACAGGCGCCAAGGTGCCAAAGATGATTGTCTACTCCTGCAGGCTGCCCGCCACACGGCTATGACGAGGATTTCATTAGGGGCACAGAGAGAGAGCCAAAAGGGTTTGGAGCGTACAGCCCTGAAAAGGCTATGAGGTGTGTTCTGGAGGGGAAGACCAATGAACTGTCGCTGATGGACGTCGGAGCGGAGGAGCTTGGGATGAAGAGAGCCAACGGGACCGCCCCGAAAGACGCCATCTCCCCCAATTTCCGTCGGATGCCAGCAAGGACGAGGTATTGGATCTGGCTTTGCGCCGGACGGAGCAGGGAATGGGGTGAAACACGGTGCATGTGTGTTGCCGGCGACGAGGGGTTGGTGTGCAACAAAGAAAGCTCTCGAAAGGGCGGCACTTCAAAGACAAGCCATCGAGTCCCAGGCCCCCTTGTAACCCACATATACTTTGAGAGTTGGGCCGCGGACCAGACCGCGGACTAGATTGTGCGACTTGATGAATGCCCGGCTGCCCCCCCAGCTCAGTTGGGCCCGCATTCACCGAGTATCCAACGCGAGGGAGGAAAAGATCGCGGCGCAAAGACTCGTTCACAGCACCATAGAGGCCTCCCTACCTAGGCATTCGTCCGTTGTGAAGTCTTTTTGGATACCTACCATACAGGTCATTCGCCACCCCACGCCGCTTCCGAGAACCGCACCAGCGGCACCATCCTCAATGCCCGAGCATTCTCTGCTAGCTAAAATCCGTGACATTCGCCAATACCTCGCGTCCAGTCCTTTCCTCCGGTCCGAGCCGCGTGAACACGCAACATGGCAGATGCCAGTTCTCCTTGTCAAATCGAGGCGACGCAAGACCTGTACGGTATCGGCATTCGCACCGGCATCTACTGTCAATGGATCGCGACCATGGTTGCCGGCGTCGCCCTCCCCGAAGAGATGGTTGCGATCCAGACCAATACCATATGCTTTCAGTGCGCCATTCCCGGGGCTCTCCTATTGGCCACCCTCCGAGCAAGCATTGCCCAGCCAGAAGTACTCATTGTTGTGCCTCTCGCGTTCGGCGGTTTCTCGGCCGCACAGGCATTCGGGAATGGGGCGAGTCTAGTCGAGGCGGGGACTGCAAGGGGAGCCTCGCCGCTCCGGGCATTGATAATGCTGCAGATGTTTGGTTTTCTTGTCGGCTATGGTCTCTGGTTTTGGTGGGGGGGCGTCGACAACGTGTCACCTGCCGCGTGCACGTACTACGCCTTCGTATTCGGCAAGGTGATGATCACCCGTCTCCGTGTCTTTGGGATTGCGATCAGCATCTTTGGCGGCTTCTGCTTCATGATCGCCGAGTTTGTCTTCTTGATTTTACCCACGCTGAGCTGCATCCGCGCGGGGCGAAGGGCTACCGCCCAATACTTCACGGCGCCGGGGTTTTTGTCTAGGGACAAGGAAACACCACGGTGGCAAATCTGGGCTCGAATTGTGGTCAATGTTGCATCTGTCTGCTATATCATCGTCATGGTAGAGATGACCCTTGCATGGAATCCGACGCTCGAGGGGGCCAATACGCTGGAAAGCG
This sequence comes from Chaetomium tenue, assembly GCF_020726465.1. Taxonomy (NCBI): domain Eukaryota; kingdom Fungi; phylum Ascomycota; class Sordariomycetes; order Sordariales; family Chaetomiaceae; genus Chaetomium; species Chaetomium tenue. Next base: position 1,663,946 of record NW_027117335.1, read on the forward strand.
TGGGCCAGCTCGTTCCGCTCATCATTGGCGTGGCAGGGCTTTTAAGGATCTCGTACTCCTTGCTCCGAAAGCCGATCCAGGCTGACAGCAGTATATCACAGACACATAGTTCACCCCCGGGCATTGGCCTTGTAGATACTGCGCAGCAGCATCCCGGAGTGAAATCAACGCTGAATAACTAAATGCTGATTGGCTAGCTATAAAACGGATGAACAAGCTTTCGGAACGGATCGCCATGCTCGATATGGAACTCTTCGTGTGTGATATCTTGGTACAGCCCTCCTGCTTGCGTAATGGATTCTTGGCCCTCTGGAACGCCGTTCTTTAGACGTAACCTCCCCAGGTGCAGCAGAACTCTTCCAAGGTGAGAGCCGACCATTGTAAGCCTCTCATAAATCTTAACAGACTCTGCGTAATACGTCCTTTTTGTTCGTCAGATTAGTTAAAAAAAAAGAAAAGGGCGCGGCGGTGTCAAGTGTCTAGGGGTTCAATGGGAACATTGAAAGGGGAAGAGAAAGGACCGCCGGGGAACACCTACTCGGCCTTGCGCCAGTCATCTTCCTCCCAGATCCTACCGAGCTTCCAGTACGCGCATGCGACATACGGGTGGACCTCGCCGAATGTACGAACCCGAGCTTCTAGCGCCCGGTGGTGGTACTCTCGCGCTTCTTCTTTCATACCTCGTGCCCAGAAAATGTTGCCTTGGCAGTAGATATTTCGTGCGTCCATAGCTCTGAGGGTTCAAGTGTTGTTAGCACAGAATTAATCTTGCAGGATTCCGAGAAATGCATACAGTTTCTGATCAGGAGTCATGCTCTTCGATGTTATTGAGGTCAGTTCAATCGACCTTTTGATGAACGCGTCAGCTTTGTCAAGCTGGCCGCTGTGCAGGGCGGCAAGCGCGACGTTGTGGTGGGACATGGCCAGCATCTGAATCTGCTTGTCGGGGATGGCCAACCGTTGCGAGATGGACTGCTCGCCGAGTTTCAGGGCCTCTTGCACACGCCCAATACCGACGGCTGCCGTACCAAGCCTCATGTATGAGTTAGCAATCTGCGGGTGCTTCTCATCCATCAATCCGGCTTGTACCGCGTCCAGCCGGAGATCGAGAGCAAACTTGAGGCTCCGATAGCTTTCTTCCAAGTCGACCCCCTCTAGCTGCACACCACCAATGACAGTCCATAGATTGGCCTTGAGGGAGCGTGTTTCGCAGGATAAAGCCGCAGCGATGTCGAGTCCGGTGCGTGCGAGTTTAAGGGACGGCCCGAACATGCCTCGTTCGTACATTGACCTGGTTCATTATCAGCCGCCGCTGTTCTGCCCTCCTACCGGCGCAACAGGCTGCCAGCTTTGCCATCTTTGGGGCTCTTTGCAGCACTCACCATGAACAGTAGTATGCCAGCTCCGCCAGGTGCAGTGATTTGTAATTCACCGAAGCAGCGAGTTGGTGATACCTCTTCCCAAGGGCCTCAACGTGGGGCAGATAGTTTTGAGCGAGATGCAGAACAGATGACATTAGTAGGCCATTTTGAGACTGTTTGGGAAAGACAGTCCAGATAAGGTCAACGGCTGCATCGAGAGCGTTTCGGAGGTCTTCCTGGTCCATACGGAAAATTGTGGCATCCTGAACAAGGCGATGGACGCAAAGCATGGAGCGGTCGCGGCGGATGAGAGAGTAGTTGGAGAGGCTGCGGAGGCAATGAAGATAGGTTTCGCGGTCGGCAGGCAGGAGCCACAGGACTTCATGGAGCTCCAGGACCTTTTCGTCCAGAAGCATCTCTTCCTGGATATTATCTGGGTCAAGAAATGCCATAACCTGCAGCATACTCCGAGCTGCATCTGGCAAGCTGGCAATATCTGCTTCCCAAAGCATGGCGAGAGGAAGAGATGCCACGGCGTCCGTGGGTAAGGGCCAACGCATGAGTAGCTCACGTTTTTCGGTTAGGAGTTTGAGCATCTCGTCGAACGTCCGCATCGTCTGCTAAATAAGCGCAGCAGCAAGCAGGATCGCCAAAGGCAGGCCATCCAGCAACTCGCAAAGCTGATCGACCACCGAGACTTGCTCTGGGTCGGTGGATAAGCTTGCGTATTTGGATGGGAGAAGCTTGAAAAGAAGGAGACGACTCTCCGGAAGCGGCATGGCGCTCACATCGATATCCAGGCCACTTTCTACAAGAGTCCCGGTGATATTTGGACGGCGGCTTGTCACGATGATTGTTCCCTTGTGGTTCCTTGGCCAAAAATCCCTGAGCAAATCCTCGTCCTCGACATTGTCGTAAACAACCAGCCAAGCGTCTCGTGACAGGTTAGTAAATCGGGGCCGATAAGAGGCAAGGATTAGAGACTTTCCCATACCGTTTTGCTCCATCCAGCTCCTCCACGCAAAGGCTGCCTTGGCCAGCTCGTTCGCCGGGTCGCCGAGATTGATTCCGAGCTCCTTGCACACTCGCGCCGCTGTGGCGATTGCTTTTTGGCGGTTGTCGGCCGGAAACCAGAAAATGAGCGGATTGTAAACATCGGAATGGTCGTACACAAATTTAACAGCGATTGACGACTTCCCCATGCCCCCTAAGCCGTGAATCAACACAGATCCTCCGGGAAGAGGGTTGTTCTCTGGCCCTATCAGGTGTTTATGAAGTTTCTCCATGATATCTTCCCTCCCACAGAATTTTCTGTTCATGGGAATGTCAAAGCAAGAGAATATCGATGGAAGCTTTAGCTGTTGTGGAGCTAGAGAATGCTCGCGCTGCTTCCAGCTCTCGTCCGCCTGGAACCTGGCTGCTTTGGCTTCGCGCTCCACCTGATAGGAGGTTTGGTTGATCAAGTCGACTCTCTTTTGCAGAGATTCCTCGATGTATGCCTGAGATGGCAGCGCGTACTTGGCTAATGCCCATTGTGGGTTAATAGATGCCACCGTAAAAACGCTGCAGGGTCATCCTGCGGCTTAAGGACAAAAGACTCACGTCCTTGTAACGATTTGACGGCATACCCCAGCAAGTCAATGACATGGTGGCAAAATATCTCGACGGCCCGGCGCAGGTGTTCGCAGGAGGGAAACAAATCCAGATACCGCCCAAATCGTTGAAAATTCTGACTGATAGGTTTGAGGTGTGTGATAACGGCGACGGCAAGGCGAGTATCGCTCTTACTGTTCTGTAGGCTCCGCGGTGGTTAGATGAAGCTCGGCCCTGATTGGGAAAACGACTGTACAAGGGCGCACCGTGATGTTTATTCGGGTACTCTCCCATATCATGGCCCCGATCCCAGGACTGGTTGGCGCAAGAACGGTGGCGAGACCACTTAGGGCGCTCATGCCACCAAGAACAACATCTATGCTCTTCCGGTTCTCGTGGGTGAAGGAAGTAGACAGTGGCATGCCCTGGAGTTGCTGCTGGAGATCCGCCCGAAGCTGGTCAATTGGCTTGGTAAACTGGAATTCCGAGAACGACTCCTGGCCTACGAGGGCCTGGAAGCTCTCCAGCACCGTCGCCCATTCGCTACTACATTTGCACTGTCAGCGGGCAAAAGTTACGAATGACGAGGACACCAATACCTTCCGTTGTGTAAGAGCATCGTCGGACATTTCCCCCTTGTGGAGTGTGGGGTGGTGCTCTGTGGGAATAATACGCTGGGTGCCAAGCTCTGATGTAATCTGCTTGTCGTCTCCGTGCCGTGAGGACTCACCGAGGAGCTTCTATAGCCTCTATTTTCCGCGCGGAAGGAGTGCTTGAGGAGATTTGCTGACCGTCGGAGCCCTTGTTGTATTGTGGCTGTCTTCGAATACTTGGAGGGTAACAGGTCTTTGTCCTGGGATGGAGAAGGACTGGGCGTTTCGCCTTTCGACGCTGACCCATCCATTGCGAGCCGCTTGAATTCGAGTGCCAACACCGGGAGCTCGAACCTACAGACATGGGGAATGCAAAGAACCTACAGCCAGCGGGGAAGAAGGCCACACTTCATTCGGGCAGCCTGAGATGCGGTGAAATCTTCGGCATTCTGGTCGCGCAGGGCCTCCCAGTGGTACTACAAGCCCATGTCATGCGGGAGATAATAGGCACCTGATTACACAATACGCCGGGGGAAGCTCTGGTCCACTTCCAACCAGTGATAAACTATATTGATCCCGAAGCTTTCCGAAAACCAACAGCCTCATGCGGCTCCCGAAACATCCAGCCGAATTTCGAGGGCGCTGGCGCTGTACTACCATTACTCTGCCGGCCACGAGGTGCCACCTATCCGTACCATGTAGCCCAACACCCGCTGTGGGGAAGCCAATACTAATAATTGCGTACGAACCCTAGGTACCGTACAGCAATGTTGCAGTCCTCTCGGTTCTTCTAATTCGGCCCGATAGGACCACATCCCAAGTGGTGTGAAGGGTTCCGGATGGGCCATACATGACTGCAAGTTGCCTCGCATTTTCCGATGGTATCTGTTTAGGTATCCGTTACAATGAAACTCACCGGGGGGATACACGGCAGCTCGGCTAAACTCGCACCCTCGATAAGAGAGCATCGAGATTGGGTTCGCTAGATTTGTGCCAATCGTTAGTTATCTCTCTCTGCGCTTGCTCGTCCATTTGTTTGACCAATTCGCCGGGCAATACCTGAGCAAAGCTACTCTGTTGCCACCTCTCGACGCTTCTGCGGAGGCCGACGCCAACGCCACCTTGGTTGCAGGCCCGAGGGTTGCGGCTTTTGTTGAAATCTTTCCCGACCGGTCGGCCCATGTGCCATCTTTTTGCGCAAGATGAGTATGACTACACCAAATGACGCGAGCAGACTGTGTCCACTTCTGACGTCGGCTTGCGACAGATGCCGGCACGAGACCAAAATCGCAGCCTTGGAAAAAGCTCTTCCCGCTCATGACGCCAGGCGGAGAACATCAGACGGATACTGCTTCCAGCAAAGATGACCAGAGCGAGCCTGCCCGCGCTCCATGGAAGACGTGGCAGCCGCTGCCTCAGCTTCCGGACGAGAAGCCGTGGTATAAGTGGATGAACGACGCCCAGCTCAACCCAAATCTCAACAAAAAGTCAAATACTTTCTCGGAAGAGGAAAAGGGCCACGCCGCTTTACCTTGTACGCGAGCAAGGTCTGGTAGCAGCTCGAGTTCTCAGGGAACCGTAGCTGAGGGTGGTTGATGTCCGCCTAGATCATGTGCAATCAAATTGGATGGTGGTAACGAATCTTTCCCTTCGCCCTTCCTCGCCGTCCTTTTGTATCTAAGAAGACATTTCCTTACAAGGCGCACCCGTTTGTACATTGCAGAGGGCAAGATCTAGGTAGATTGATAACCGCAACCCCGGTTGAGGCGCGAATTTTAAGTTCCCAGTCATCCAAATACCCTGTCGCTGGACTTCCGGATTGGTCCTCAAAAGGGACCCTTCTGGATCAGGACAACGTTGAGAATGTTCATCTCCATTCGGATTCTGCTAGTTGTCTAAAGAAGCTTCGTGCCAATTCCTGTTGATGTCAATGGTACTAAACGAGAGATAGGGGTGCCTGTTTCTTTACCTTTGGAACCGATGATAGACGCGACCAAGTGAACCTCTGACAGTGTGAACAGCTGACCAACTGTTCTTGAATCAGCAGGGCCCAGGGAAGGAGGTATCTGGGGGTTTGGGCTGGTCCGCACACTATGAATACAACCTCATGTTGCCCAGACGTCAGACTTTGAAACCCTGGGCGTCAACTGTATGCAGTCCTGCGCGTTCTCTCTGTCTTGACCTAAAGGAACTCAGACAGAGAGAACATTGGATACTTGGGGTCGAGAGAGGACTTACGAAGAGCGATATATGTCGTGTGCTTCCAGTTCGCCATATTTGAACGGATTGACCATCAATGAGTTGGGTTCGAAGATGCTCTCAATAAAACCACGGAAATGCTCGCGCTTGGATTGTGCACTTCAAAACTGGTATTATGTCACGCATTTGTGCAATAGGTTGACATATGGTTATCGCCCAAAGTTCCCCTTATATTGGGAGTGGAAGGCGGCTCCCACATGATATTGGCCCGAGGTTTTTTACTCGTAAAGTATCTTCGAAATCAGCACCGAACCTTCCAAGTGCCTTCCAAAGGGCAACTCACAGGCGGTGGTTAGTCTTTGGCAGTCTCCATGGTGAAGGGTTGGGTGAGCTCCACTCTTCCCTAAAGTGCACTAAATGCTTCTCCGCCCGTAGTAGCCATTTCAACGAAGAAACGACTTCTTCGAAGATGGCTTCAGCGGCCTGATCTTCAGCGGGCGGTTAGCCGGTCAGCCTTGCAGTCGTGATTGGGGCCCGGTGATACATACTTATGGACTACGACCGTTCCTTTATTGCCTGCAGCTCCCACGAGGGTCGAAACCGCAAGGCCGATTGGCTGACGGCTGCCTGTCGAGCCCCCAGTCCCGGCTGTTTGTCGTCAGCATATTTTACTCGTAGCACCAACAGGGGGCCGGAAGATGCTGTCTGTTCCAACTGCGAAATGAAACTAGTCGTAAGCGCTAGTCGCAGGGCCAGCACCAAAGCCACTGCCCAGGCAAGTAAAGCCCATCCCCCCGAGGATTCCAGGGGGCATGAAAGTCAACAAAAACGCCAGTGGGATGCTCGGCGTCTGCAAATTGTCTCATACTGGCCTTCCCGACGATGACGGCTCCAGGGCCGAGAAGCTTCTGGATTTCCAAAGCAGACGCAGATTCTATACCATATAGCTCGCCATATGCCCTCGACGACGCAAACGTCTTGGCGCCAGCGATTTCGATGCCGTCTTTGATAGCGACCCTCAGCCCATTCAGAGGCTTGTCAGACTTCGCAGGATAATAAAGGCGAGACGGCACCGCGATTGCTAGGTTCGGTGAGGCTTCGGCCGCGGAAGCATCCAGGTACTTGATCCTTCCGGGGGTCTGCGTATTGATGCGATCCACGGAGAGGGACGGAGCGGTGCAGGGACTCGAACCTACTCGCCCAACTTCATCTGTATGGCCGAAGGGACAAAGGCACCCTGGCGGTCGGGAAGCAGCTTCCACACGGGATGAAGTCTCAGGGCTGACGCTATATAGGGCTCATCGAGTATCTCTATCCCTTCGGCGAGATCATGACACATGAGTCCAATTCACGTGGCCCCCAGTGACAAAAGATATTCGGCCAAAGAACTTGAGAGATTTTTTCTTGTTCTCCGGCCCCGACAAGAATACTGAAGTTCAGAAAGTGCTGGTTAAACAAGCCCTGAGTCACCTCGAAGTGCTCGATCTTGTGCTGAACGACTGTGGCGGAGAAGTCGTGATTGACGGTGATGACGGTAACCTGGAATAGGAAACTGGGGAGTTCCAACGAGAGGGTCGAGCGACGAGTTAACTTCGGCACAGGACATCAGGTATCGTAGCAGAGAAGTTGAGTAGGCAGGGTTGACTTGATGTTTGAGAATGATCAATGAAGGATGATGCGCCGGACAGGGACACGACAGATGACATAGAAGCGGTGACGGAGCGGCAGTGGCTTACTTGGTTGGGAGAGCTTTGATGCTGCTCCCTTGCCCCTAGCCTCCTCTGGGCGTTAATATTCCAGCCGACCATGACCAGATAGTACACCCCCGACAAACAGCCGAAAAAGAATTTCCAAGGACGATCCGCCCGGCAAGCGTGAATTAGAATCCGAATGAAACTGAGAAATTCGTGCGGGGCGCCGGGTTCTTTGGGGGCTTCGGCCCCGAGGAAGGAAGGCGCGAGTGTTGCTGCAAGATCGCCAAGATCGCAGCATGCCAGTCTGTACCAACAAGGTACTCTGTACTTTTTGCAAATACCCGGCCATCCTTTTGTGACCGCGTACTTAAAAGGCAAGAACTTTCTTGCAATGATAAGGTTGCTGTGCGACCCCACAATGCTCGGCTCTCAACTCACCTACTTCACAAGCCAGGCGATTCATGAATGAGCCACTAGCTCCCACCCTGCGCGGCAACGAAATAATGCTGGCATTTCCAAAATGGAGAACAAGCCCTCGAATCAAGGTGAATCACCTTTTCACTACTCCTTCCTAAATGAGAAAATCTAGGCACTGATGATAAATTCCACAAGCAATCACCACTTCCCTCTATTACCTTGCACCGCTCCCACGATACCAAACAGAGAAGCCATTTTATGTAAACTTCCCAGTAACAGATGCTACCGGCGTTCCACAACACAATATTCTCCATGACCGACACGACGATGTGGAGGTGCACGATGTCCGCGGCCGCGAGCACAAATTCAACATCGACATCCAAGGCTTCCAGCTCCTGCGGCAACCAACTTCTATGACCAACGATGACTTTGGAATTGATCACATCGTGCGTACTAAGTATTACCCGGAGATAGTCGAGCTTCTTACGAGAACTTTACGTGCAACTCGTGTGGTCCCTTTTGAGCATACAGTGGGTTCCCGAATATCTCACAGCACGTACTAGGCGCTGGAAGATGTGCTTATGTTGACAGCATCGCCTCGCCAATCGCGATGTCCAAGGGTGTGGTTGGGATCGTAAACGCAAGCCGTTGACCGCCGCACACATTGGTAAAAGTTCTCACTACTTCTCTCCCGTGCTAAAATTGAACTAATATCACCGTAGACCAGACTGGACCGTCGGCGAAACAAAGAGTCATAACGTACTCCACCCCCAAGTCGCGCACACCCCCAAGTCGCGCACACCCCCAAGTCGCGCACACCCCCAAGTCGCGCACTTTTGACCGTGCTACGACCTCCCAACCCCAACTTGGAATAACTTAATAGCAAAAAATGGCATCGCAATCCAAAGAGAGTAGAATCAATCTTGCTATTCAGGCAATACAACGAGATAAGACTTTCAGTCGGCGACGCGCTGCCCAAAACTACAATGTACCCGAAGCGACCTTGCGCGACAGGATGAACGGGAAGACGCCGAAGCCCGAATCACGACCTGCAGCTCACCGATTGACAGCAATTGAAGAGGAGGCGGTTGTTCGGTATATATTGGACCTAGATACGCGAGGATTTGCACCCCGACGTGCTGGTGTTGAAGATATGGCTAATTTGCTGCTCGCGCAACGCGACGGGGGACGGGTCGGCAAGCACTGGGCCGAGAAATTCGTCAAGCGACAACCAGAATTCAAGACGCGTTTCAATCGTGTATACGACTTTCAGAGAGCCCTCTGCGAAAACCCAGAACTTATTGGCGCGTGGTTTAAGCTTGTACACAACATGAGGGCGAAGTACGGCATCCACGACTGTGACTTCTACAACTTCGACGAGACCGGCTTCATGATGGGCGTCATCTGTGCAGCTATGGTAGTGACGCGCGCCGATCGACGTGGAAGAGGCAAGGCAGTTTAGCCTGGCAATCGGGAATGGGCGACGGCGATTGAGTGCATCAACGGCGAAGGGTGGTGCCTCCCACCGTTTCTCATTGTTCAAGGCACTTACCACCTCGCCAACTGGTATACCGAGGGCGAGCTCCCACTCGACTGGGCTATCAAGCCAACTTCCAATGGGTGGACCGGCAATGAGACCGGCCTAGAATGGATCAAACATTTCGATAAGCACACAAAGTCTCGTACGAAGGGGGTGTATCGGATGATTGTGCTTGATGGGCATGAGAGTCACCTGTCGGCCGAATTCGAAGCCTTTTGCAAGCAGAACAACATTGTCACCATCAGCCTGCCGGCTCACTCATCCCATATAACCCAGCCACTCGATGTTGGGTGTTACAGTGCCCTAAAAACGGCGTACGGTCGGCAAATCGAGCACTTCGTCAGAGCGCATATCAACCACATCACCAAGGTCGAGTTCTTCCTCGCCTTCAAAGCCGCCCACTTTGCCGCCATGACCGAGAGCAACAACAAAGGGGGGTTCAGAGGTGCAGGTCTAGTACCTTCTGACCCCGAGTCAGTGATATCCAAGCTGGATGTCAAGTTACGGATGCCAACACCAACTGGTCCCCCCTCCGCCGCTGCCGATCCTTGGTTCTCCCAGACGCCACGGAACCCAACAGAGACTGTCTCACAATGCGAGTACATCAAAGATCGGATTGCCCGTCACCAGGGAAGCTCGCCAACATCAATTTTCACTGCTGTCGACCAGCTTGCGAAAGGGACGCAGGCATTGGCGCACTCGGTGGCCCTAATGACGGCTGAGATAGGCACCTTACAGAAGGCAAATGAGGCACTGAGCAAGCGCCGAAGGGCCAAAAAGACACATGTGCGTCTTGGAGGATCACTTACTGTAGGAGATGCACATGATATATTAGCCCAGAGAGAGGTGCAGGAACAGGTAGAGCGTGAAACGCGGGAAAATGGTGGTCGGCGGGCTCGAACAGGGACGGCTCCACGGCGTTGTGGTAAGTGCGGAAAGCCCGGGCACAATGCGCGCACGTGTCAGGGAGACGGAGAAACATCTGATGTACATGATTTAAAATAGTTTCAGTGTATTGCGGTTGTTGTGGTGGTGTAATTGATGTTTCCTATCGGTTCACGGTCAAAAGTGCGCGACTTGGGGGTGTGCGCGACTTGGGGGTGGAGTACGTTATCTGATATCTGATAATGGCTCACCATCGCATTCTAGCCAATCATCTTCATCATTAAAGCGCGCGTCTATTGGGACTAACGTGAAGCGATCAATTTGGCGCGGGCTAGTGCATGGGATGGTATTGTGATAATCACACGCGTTGGTCGGATCCGCGGTTCCGAGAGCCACAGCTCTCAATGAGAATTCTGCATAAAATGCTTTTTACATTATTGTACCGATGTACTGTCTTGGATAAAATCAATCATGACACTCCTACATCTCCCTATTATTGCCTTCAACTGCTTATTCTGACGTTTCTGGACCCGGTACTGTTGTTTAACATGATAGAACATCCGCTCATGCTGCTTTAGTCGAAGCGAACTCTCTTCTGCCAGGCTCTCGAGCTCAGAGTTCGCGAGTCTGAGTGCCTGGATTTCGTCGATGGGACTGCTTTGTATGGCTTTTTCCTCCGTTGACGGCCGCTTCACGGCGTGGAAGGAGCTCCCCACCTCTCGATACAATTCCATAAGGGGGCCGGTTGAGAGCTTGCTGAGGTGTTTCTCAAAAAGATGCCCTTTCTCAGGAAGCCACTGCCATCGATGTTGATCATCGTCGCCTGGGATCAACCGGACGTGTAGAGGATCTACATCTAACCCTATCGTGTCATCTGGACCTCATTAGCTGCTTTGCCAGACAGGCGCTTTGGCTATCGTACGTATATGTTGAGATAATCTGGTCCTGCATTTTGTTCTCCATGTCGTACGTTCGACGTTGGACTTTTTCATTTTGTTGCAAATGTATGAGAAATGCAGTTGTGGAGTACAAACCGCGAGACAGTTCTACATAATGCACATAACATTGTAGCAGTCTGTTTATAGGAAAGTGTTTATAGAAAAGTGCTTCCTGGTCAACGGTATTGTCCTTGACCTGAATCTCTCTTTTGGGTTCAGCGGATTTATGATGGTCAGTTTTACTATGGCAGAGGACAGGGGACGATAGTGGGAAAACAGGAGTGAGAAGGCGAAAAGGGGGCGAAGTCCACAACCTCAAAGGATGTCACATGACACGACAAGATGGAAACACTAAGGGCAGGGTCCGAGAAAGAGAGAGAGCCGATTAACGACTTCGACCTAGGCGAAGTCCCGGGGAACGATGCGTAGGAGGCGTAGGCGTTTCACAAGGGCAAAACTGCTTGTGGCAAAGGACGGGCGCCCGCTATCGACGAGAGCTTTGATATAGTGGACGACCTTCGTCAGGTCGGAGGGACGGTTTTGTGTGCCTCGTAGTGCAAGGGCTTTCTGTCGGTGTTCCGATCGTGCCTGGCTGCTCGGCTCCCTTGGGCTCGAGGTCTTCGCCCCTGCGGCGTAACGGTTGGAAATATGGGATTCGTCAGCAATCCTCCCGCTTGAATGCGGGTTCGAATCGCTGCTTTCTCAACTGGTCTGGCGGGCCGGTATGTTGCCGTGCGGCATGCGGCTCAACCAATCGGAAATCCCGGGTCTTGCAGAATCGTGATATCTCGCTGCCTCTCAATGGCAGGGGTTTTGCTCGGTCGTTTCCTTATTGGCAACGAGGCGATTGACCAGAGAAAGCTCATCGAGGTTTTAGATAGATGTTCTAGATATTAATGTAACTAACTGTTTGTGCCGTATGTATACCCAGCCGTGACCGAGATGTGAAACAACTCTGCTACGCCATGTTGACCTTCCTGGGTCTACTCCTCTAACGAGTTGACTAACTACTCATAATAGTGACACGTTTTAAAGGTTAATAACAATAAAAGTCATTGCAGTATTGTCAGACAAAATCTGAGAGCAAGTGAGTAGGAATCACAACCAGGCCGAGCAGGCCTACCGCCCACACTATAGCAACCCAGCCATGTTGGCCCGCTTCCAAGCATTCACCGCCCTCCAGCCCTACCCCATTAATCGTATTGCCTGGGTTAAATCATTGGCCTAATCCGGATCTGCCTTGAGTAATTCGCCAATACTCCGGAGGGTTGCATAATGCCCGGCATACAGACCGGGCGGCAAGTGGCTCTGCTAGACCCGACGTGGTTACTGACCTTACCCATTATTCCCTAGTCTAATGAAGTGCAACTATGATACAGGAAGCCTCAAACTCGGGGCTTTTTGAGTCCCTATCTCCGCTGGAAGTACCCTGAGTCCGGTCATTGTTAGTCTTAGCTTCAGGGACCATAGTACCCCTGAGGCCAATCTTCTTCATCCGTTTGAGTGGCCGAACATCCTCCAGGCCGCTCACTGAATTGGCCTTGCGTCTTTTGCGAGGTTGTCGAGTTGCAGGAGCGGAGGCGGCGGCCGCCGCCGATTCACTAGTTGGTGATACTAGAGAAACAAGCACGCTGCCGCTGCGGCGCAGGTGTGGCGTACCCCCGCCGTGCATCCGCCCTTTTGGGGAAGCGTCGACGCCGCGATCTTGGTCATCTTGACAGCGTTCGTCTGCCCCCGAGAACCTGGTCGTTCCAGCCGGAACCGCAGAGGCATGAGGGTACACATCGTGCTGCACAGACAGGCACTCAAAGAGACTGTCATTCTCCGAGAACAAGTCTAGATTGCGACTGTCCTTGTCGAGAATCCGCTCCTCGGTGCTCCCGTTGTCAACACTCAAGGTTGATGTGGCGTCATCGGACGGCGAGGGAAAACAGAAAAAGTCCTCCATAAATGCGTCTGAGGTTAGTGAGGTCGCTGGGCTGTAGCTCCGCAAATCCGTTTCCGGCTTTGGACTTTCGTGTTTCTTGTAGCCACAAGTCTTCAACCACTCTGCCCATTCACCGACGATCCTGATGCGCGTAGGTCGCTTTTCCGAGACAAGCGTCCTGGTAATGTCCATGCACTTAGTTCCGCCGAGATCCGCGGCCTGAAGAGATGCAGAATACGCCTGGTTGCCTTCAAGCGTGGCATGATCCGACCACAGCAGGTCATCCGGGGGCGGCGGCGGCGTCAAGGCTAAAGTGGATGGGGACAGGGGCGGATTCCCCAGTTTGTGCTCAGTCCTACCGCCGTCCGGAGACGACGGGAACGGCGTGCTTGTGGCGGCAGGGCCTTCGCCTCCCCGGATCGGCCACTGGAGGAGCTGGGGGTCTAAGTATGCCGGATCACTCAGGATGACGGCAGCGACACCGGAGTCATCAGATGGCGGCCAGGTAGAAGCCAATGACGGCAACTCAAGGTGTTCTAACCCGCGCACCATCGGAACTTTGCTGCCGCCGCTTTCGCCGCCAGCCCATTGCTCGCTGGTGCACGTGTTCAGGGGTGCAATGCTCTCTGACAACTTGCCGGCCTGGGTGCGTGGGGTAGAGTAGCCGTGGGCGTCGTGCAGGTGATCAAAAGAGACGCTCTGGACATTGCATTGGTGGCATTCCGCAGGCAGTCCGTGAGCTTCCAGCATGTGACGGATGGCATCCGCGTCACGTTCCCAGTACTGCATTCTCTGCGATGGAGTGAACTTCTCGGACTGTCGGCAGAAGAGACAAAACGCGGGTAGGATGATCGTGTGGCGGTATGTGGCTACGCCGTACTGTCTCAAGGGCGGTCGCTGTAGTTCAACCCGGCAGTGTTCGTCCCACTCGCTGCCGTTTGGGAACCACTCCGAACAGAAGAAGCAGTATATGAGGTCGCGAGACCTTGCGGCACGGCTCTTCGCCTCAGCTCGTCTTTTGCAGTCGTGGATATGACGCCATCGCCGCTGTTCTTTGAGTCTGTTAATTGTCAGCATGTGCGTACCTCGGAAAACTGCGCTCCTCGCCTTACCTCTCTAAGCTCTTGTTGCATTCAGGACAGCACCCGTCTCTTGGTCTCTCGCCGGGCCGGTACAGGACCGTCCAGTCTTCCTTTAGAAGAAAGAGCACATCCTCCATGGCAGCCTGCAGGTCTGCAAACGCTATGGCTGAGTCGTCGGCCATCAGAATGGCGAGCCGGCCCTTTTGGGGTATCAACTCGTTCAAGGGGTGCGGGTCTCGCTCCGGGCATTGCGCAAGGCGGCCACGGCTAAGGACCTTCTCCTTCCTCCTCTGGACTAGCCAGTCCCATCGATAGGACTCGAGCTTCTCTCGGCGGAGTTTCTTGAGGAGATTCTTCTTTTCGGTGAGAATTGCCACACGTTCAACACCGGTAGCTACCGACATGGCCTGCTCGAGCGCGAGAACCTCGGGATTCCGTTTCAGGGCCGCATCCAATGCCGTAGGAAGCTCCGTGGGCACGCCCCGTTCACGGAATTGACCTATGCCTCGGAAAAATTCTGGGACGCTGTGGTCTGGGTCTTCGTCAAGGAAGGCGGCGGCTCCGTCGCAGGAAGAGATGTTCCCGGCGTAGAACTCGTCGAAAATCCCGGGATGGAAATGCAGGATGTGCTGCGATCTTTCAGCCGCTGTGTATCGCTCTGCCAGCCAGTCAGCCTCCGTAAAACTCGACCTTCGGGACCAGGTGAATTACTATTGAGTTTTCCAGCGGTCTCGCGACGGATCTGATGAACACTCGGCGTGATACCAACATAGTCCGAGCCTCGGATGACTGCGTCAAAGATCGTTCTGAATCGTTTTTCCGTCATAGGCTCGCGAGAAACCTTGCCGTTCTCAATACGGCGCGCGATCGGTAGGGTTGATGCTGAGTCGTTCCACAACAAGTGCGTCTCATTATCCCCATCTGGGATCCGTTGCTGCCACAGGTCATCCGGAGAGGAGATCCCAAACAGCGCGCCGTCGGCGATAGCCATCATCACAAGGAGAAATCCGTCGTTGTAACGCAGCTTGTTACGCTGCCTTCCGGTCATACTATGACTGCAAGCGGTTCAGCGTGAGATAATCAGTAAACAAAGGAGAAAAAAACAAGGCGGGAAAGAGGGGCTAGAGCGGAGAGATAGACTGGACAAGTGACCAATTCTTACGCGATGTCATTTGGATGAAGCGCATTCTTGACATAACGTTGGTCAAGCTTCCACATCAGAGCCCACTCGCCTTCCTTATTCGTACGTCGGAGCACGAGGGTGGTATCCTTAAGCGCTTCAGCAAACAGTCCCCACGGTCAGGGCTGCAACATACCACTTACCTTATACTTTAGGCCCCCACCCTCGAAGAAGGCGCCACTCCTGCCGCCGCTCCAGCAGAAGGATTCGAGGATGAAGTGGAACTGGGCGCGCTCCCTCTCGTGGATAAATCTAAGATCCCGGCGGGTCCAGAGAGTAAGCAGTACTCTGTCCAGATCTGCTACCCCGAAATTGTACTTCGGCCGCTCCGCCGCCGAAACTGTCCCTTGAGGGTTACGTGTCCCCTGTGTGATGCGTTTGATGTGCTGAGATATGGTAAGTTACAACCTTAGTAGCCAAGGGAAAAGCACTTTACCTTGTTTACCAGCGATACCAACTCAGCCGGCATCTGTATCCCCGTCCTCCTGCTAAAACCCCCATTGAACCTCTTCGCACTCATCCGTAGCGACTTCATTGTCGCGTACGGGTTCTTGGAGCCTCTGATTCTACCTTTGGAGCGCTTGTGGTAGAAGTCCCAGAAGTCCCTGAGTTCCTCTATAGTCGGAATTTCGGCTCCAGGTCCGAGAATGGAGACTTCGAGGGACTCTATGTCGTCTGTGCAACCCCGTGCGACCCATGACCAGCTGGTTGACGTCAGACCTCGCGAGGTTGAAACTATCACATGAAAACACTCACTCCACAAAGTTCTTGAGGACGCCGTCCTGCGCCTGTACAACTTTCGGGCTATAGTCGTGATTAGCTCCCTCTTCGTGACACCTCTGGCTCGCTCCTCTTTCGTATCCATTTTTCTTCGCAGCGAGAATGTTCTTTCGGGCTTGTTCTTCTCTTGACCGAAGACCGCGCTCTGTGGCCACTGCAGGCGGCGGCGGAGGAGAGGGCGTTGTCCTGCAGGGGTCTGTTTTTTTTTTTTTTTTGTTTTTTTTTTTTTTGTTTTTTGATTTCGTGAACTGGGAATTCACGAAATAAAACCACTTTTGGTTGCTTGGGGGGAGGGAGAGGAAAAGGAGGGTGGTGGCGAGAGGCGGTTGGACGGGTTGCCTTGGCGCCTGCAGCTCAGGCTGCTCAGGCTGCTCACCCAGGCTCGCGCGACTGGATTTGAGGGTGAGCTGCATTTGCTCACCCGGGCCACTTAAAGCGGCCGGAGCTTGGGCGGAGCCAACCGCGCAAGAGTAGACTATTATTTGGGGATCAACCACCCTAACGGGCCGATGTGGTCCCACGGGGGCTGATATTGCTTGCGTACGGGGTTTGTTCATGGGTAAGGCTCCGATACATGTACACGCCGTGGAATTGTGTACTTCAGCGGTTTAAATTGTGATTGACTTTCACAGTCGTATAACGGCAGCCCTCTTTCCCGGCTCAAACCTCCCCCTTCTGTTCGTGTCCCGCTGTTGCCACCGCGAGGATGCGATCCTCCAGACCCCCCACGAGCTCGACCTTGATGCCTGCATCCTCCAGCTTTTTCCGACCCTCATTCTGTCCAACAAACTTCTCCGGTTCGAGAACACCAACATAGACAGTCTTGATTGCGGCTTTGAGGTTTAGGATCCGCTCAGTGCACGGAAGATTCCCGCTGAGTCGTTTGTTGCAAGGCTCCATTGTGGTGTAGAGAACGGTGTTCTTGGGCAGCAGGGCGCCTAGTTGGTCCTCGGCGACATTGTGTTCTCTGGCAAGCTTAATGAAGCAGCACTGCTCGGCGTGCGTGTTGCTCTCAACTTCAAGCGTATATCCCGTCGCCAAAATGGTGTTGGTGTCGACATCGAGCACGAGGGCGCCGACGCGAAAGTTTGTTGGTTTGGGCGGCGAATTTTCAGCTTGCGAGAGGGCATATTCCAAGTACGCTTTGTGGTTCCCGGCCTGGATAACTGGATGGGCGGTAGCCATGATAGGGGCTGAAAGGGTTGCGTCGGAGAGTGCCAAAGTGGAAATCTGAAAGCTCTGCAATGTTTGGGTTGAAACCGGATCGGCGTGTTCCTACTTTTTTTTTTTTTTTTTTTTTTTTTCAAAAGTTGAGGTCGGAGCTACGGAACGGAGGACGTTGGAGCACATCTTTGAGTACCTATCGGAAGGTACCCCGGGTGTGCGCTTCTGCAGTGGCTCATTCCCGTCTTTGGACCAACGATAGGCAACAGGCTGCGGGGCTATTTTGGCGCTTGGGTTCAGCGGCAAGCAACCCACGTCGCACCACTTCATGTCCCAATTCGAGCCAACCCCAGACTGCAGTGACATCCAGAATGACACCTCGGAGTAGGTACCCAATCTGAGGCGCGCCCATGCCGCGTCGCTTTCCCCAACTTCGTCGCACACCCCGTACACTCCGCACACTCTCACATCTACGACGCTCAATTCTTAGTGTGACCAAGCATAGGTAGGTATCCTTTTAATACGAGAGAGTCGCTCTAGGCTTCTTTTCCTCACTGGCATCAATAGGTTTTGGTCGATCTTTGACTCCCCTTCGCCTGCGTTCATGACCAAGCGACGACGTTCCGAATGAAGTGCTAGACAGCTAGAGCCCCCACAGAGTCACGATGAGGATTTTCGCTGATGGTGGTTGAGGAGCCTGGATCGGCCCAACAACACCATGGTTCGTAGGCTCTTGATCCACTGTCCTCTCGATGCTTGCTATCAGCGACTTTGTTTCACGTTCTACATACCGTGCTAATCTCCATGCTCCTCCACGCGCGCAGTTTGGGAAGAAATTCCTTCGGGGGAGAGCTTGGTGTTGGGCTATGACGGTGTGCCGATGGCCTCGGCGCGCTCGACTTCCTGGACGCGCTCATGGTGTTCCAGCCGCGGCGCTGCGAGAATGGGCTGGAGCACCTCGCCGCCATAAGTATGCTGGCAAGGCCGGCGTCATCAAAGCGCCGAAGGGAAGGGCACGTCATAAGCTCGCGGCTATAGACCTAGCTAGCTGGTATCGAGAAACAGCGCTACCGGCGGCTTCCCCTAATCGAACGCAGGGCTCTGTTGACCGTTATTGGGTCCAGCCATGACCTGGTGAATAGTGGGGAAGACGCTGCTCGAGTAAGGGATGTGGTAAAGAAGGAGGGGAGAGAAGGAGAGGAGGGAGGGTGACAAAGAGCGCGCGGAGGCAAAGCCAAGCGGGCCAGCGGGCCGACTGGGACAAATTCCAATCAGAACGAGTGGCGGTCCGGGATAGCGAGGGCGTGGTAAATAGCGAAGGACTTGGATAGTGATGCCTGGGTCCCTGCGTATCAGCAACGGCGAATCAAACTTGGGCCTGAGACGACGATCATATCAGGTAACTCGACGAGACGTTAGGCTTGCTCCTATCGAGAAGCAAATACAGGCCTACGTTCTTCGCTTCGGGGAACCGATTTAATCCAGATACTACGATGAGGGACGGTAGTGCGTTTGTCTCCGAGGGGGTGAAACGAGGCTACCTGCAATCGCCACAGGATCGGAGGCCAAGCTTTGCCTCTTTTTAGGGTTGTACTCTAAACCGGACAAAACTACAGTAGGAGGACGGTTCCGGGGTTAGTGTTGAGGATAGGTAGGAATAATGGCGGACTGCTCAACACCGTGGTTGAACGGCATAACTGGTTCAAAAGTTGGGAACATCAGACGAGATAATGAAACTAAGCCTAGATTGACTACGGAATTGCTGCTTAGAAAAACAAAGCCCGCAACTGTGCCGTAGCCGTGGTGCAGACGCGTGATAAAGTCATCAGAATTTTGCGCCAGGGTCACGATCTCGACGACGTTGGGGCCGAGTGCTTCCGCGGCTGTTACGAGATCCTCCCCTACTCTAACCTTGCCGGCCAAATCAGCAAGGTCAGAGCCGAGAAGCGTTGTCTTTAAGGCCGGCCACGAGTCCGTGTTCGATTAACTGCTCGCGCTTGCGCTTGCGGCCTCAATTTCCTGTAAGCGAGCTCCTGGCCCAGATGCATGTGGAGATCCTCGCTCACGGCAACATCTACAAAAAAAAAGCCCTCAAGCTGACAGACATGGTTGAGTCGACGCTGAAACCTCGGGTTCTCCCGCAAGCAGAGTGGAAAATCCATCGTGGGTTGATGCTCCCGCCCGGATCCAACTACATCTGGAAGAAGAAACTCAAGGATCCGGCCAATGTCAACCACTGCATCCAGTACTTCCTCCATGCAGGATACAGGGGGGATTGCAATGTCCGAGCCAAGGTGCTGTTGCTGGACCAGATCGCCCATGAGCCGTGCTTCAACCAACTTCGCACCAAGGAACAACTCGGCTACACTGTCGACTCGGGCACCTGGACCAGCATCACGCAGTATGGATTCTACTTTGTCATTTAGAGCGAGAAGACGGCACCATATCTAGAAACTCGAATTGAAGAGTTTCTGAAGATGGTGGCCACAACACTCAAAGAAATGAGCGACGCCGAGTTCGAGAGCAACAAGCGTAGCATCATCGGCAACCGTCTGGAGAGGCTCAAGTACATGGAGCAAGAAAGCAACAGGCACTGGGCTCATATCCACTCCGAGCTCTATGCGTTTGACGCCGGTGAGTTCATACAATACTACTCTTTCCCTTTATATGGCAGTAAGGCTAACTGCCCTCTTTCTAGACACCGTCGCGCAACTCCTCGCGCCGCTTGACGCTCGTCACATCTTGCTTCAGAGGGAGTATGTCCGCCCAACGTCAACCGCTCACGCACTCTTCCCAACCAACCTCCGTGTACTGACCCCCCGCTTTGATGACTTAGCCGGCCCGTTGATTTTCACTTCGATCGGCGCTCGCGTGCCTGTATTTGGATCTGCTACGTGTCAGTTTCAATGCGGCGGCCCGCCCCCGAAACCTTCACCTTGGCGTGCCTCGACTTTAACGAAACCATGCTGGAGAGAAAGCTCCACTTCAGGCCACCGGGGAACCTTTGCCACACGGATTGGGAAGGGTTACGCCGTTCTCGCACCCTAGTAAAGCTCCATACCCCCAAGGATCCTCAAAAAGATCCATTCTTGGTTGCTCTTGTCATCGCCCTCGCGCAAAAAGACCGCCGGCATATAGCACAACCACTACCGCCCAACTCCAGCTTCACCGTGGGTTTCCTCCTTCACTTTTTCGAGTCAAAGCCACTGACCAACCTTGGGGTTGTCTTCCAGGTTCGCATCCTGCTCACTGGGAAGGGACGGCCAAAGCAAATATCATTTGGCCGAGGAACTGGTCCGTAAACGCCGGT
The DNA here is from genome assembly GCF_020726465.1 of Chaetomium tenue. Lineage (NCBI taxonomy): Eukaryota > Fungi > Ascomycota > Sordariomycetes > Sordariales > Chaetomiaceae > Chaetomium > Chaetomium tenue. The sequence continues at coordinate 1,684,609 of NW_027117335.1, forward strand.
CGCCCATCCTTGATGACGGCGAACCGTTTCTTGGCTCCGAGGAGGGCTGGGCGGTGTCCGGTGAGGTTGTACCTGCCATTGCGAAGCCGGTGCAGGACCAGCTCCCTATCCGCTGTGGCTCCGATCGCTATGTCATAGGCGGTTTTGCCGACAAACCGGCGCGATCCGTCTGAGACCTCGACCAAGTTCGTGGGCTTATAGTGCTGCGTCTCGTGTTGGGGCGGGCAAGACTGGAGAAGGTGGCGGAGGAATGCAGACGCAATCCGGACAGTAGCGTGCTCCGGAACGTTGGCCGCGGCGCGACCTTGGCTAACATAGCCGGGGTCGGAGCCCTGGGACGCCTGCAGAGAGCCGCCCTCGCGCGACGGGCTGGAGGAGCCGACCCGCATTGTCGTGCTGTTGCGGTAGACTGGATTCACTACCTGTGTCCGAACTCGCTTGTGTGGGTGGGAGGAATCGGACCCTGGGCTGTACGGGCGTTTGTCGTCTTCGTCGGCGTCCTCGTTCAAGTCACCGCCCTCGATATCAAGACCCTCAACGTCGTCGAACTGGGCAACGGCGGCCCAAAAGGATGCGAGACTTGCGCCGTACTGGTGGACAAACCCTGTCTCGGCCAGTGTGCCGCCGAGGTTGGCCTCGCTGGGCCCCTCCAAGAGACCTCAGATGAGTGGTTGGCTGCAAGCGACTTCGGCTTCACCAAAATGCTCCCGCAAATCGGGCAGGACGTGGCCTGGCTCACTCTCAGACAGGGCGGTGGCGCTGCGAACCACGAGACGGGCGGCGCGGAGCTGGTCAGTCGATCAGCTGCTGGCCGCAGGCAAGGTTGCTACCTTGTTGATGTGTTCTTCGCCAGTACCAAGACCATCCCCGCGCCGCCGTCTCCTCCATTAGCCGGCAATACCCGAGCGCTCCTAGAACCGGAGCTCCTGAAAATCACACGCCTATTAGGTTCAATGCTAAAGACGGTCGGAGGTAGGTAGGTAGCTATGCTTACCCGGCGGCCCTGGATCTCTTGACTGAGAGTGTCGCACCCGCGCATGTTTCCAGCAGCCCACCCGCCATGGCCCTGAGCGCATTAGCAAGCGTCTCCCGGATTGGGGCTCCCCACAACCTGTCCTCCTCCAGCGGCTCCTCCGGCTCGGCCCGCGGCCGCTCGAAGACGTCCCGGGCTATCATGACCGTCAGAGCCGCGACCGTGCTACAGTCTGAATCCGAGTCTTCCCCAAAACTGTACTTAGAAGAGGCCATCCTCGAGGCCACGGAGCCTCGGGAGCAGTTGTCCGGCAAAGACCGGGACCGCTGTCTCGGGAGACGGGGCGTTGCAGGAGCGGTCATGTCAAGTGAGATGTTAACACCTACTGTCCAATCCCAAGTATCTAGGCATCGGGTTCTTCCAGACAATATGGCGCTCCCCAGCCATATAAACTGTGATTATTCATTTTACATGATCAAGAAGTTGGACAACACCCTTATTCTGTGACGGAGCATATAAAGGGGTCCCGGGGCAAATCTAGGAGGTTTTCATAATGGGAGATGTCAAAGATTGTATTTTGAGGCACACGCTGTTGACATTTGATGTCCATCTCCAACTCGGTTGCTCGAGCCAGTTCGTTGGGCCCACAACAACTATCCACGTACGATAAGATAAGCGCAGCGGGGCTCGCAGCGGTGCGGGGTAGAGATCCACTTCTGGAACATCAAAAGAGAGACCGTCAACCCTACGGACCTGGCGGACCGTTTATATAAATCGAATGCATCCTCCAGGACCTCATACCGTTTAACCTTCTCGGAAACCGCGAAGAGAGTCCCGAGATGCTCATCATCCCCATCACGGATACTACCCATAATAAGAGTGGCATCCGACAGGTGGCAGAGCAGGTTGTCTGCGAAACCGAAGATATGGAACGTATGGAAGAACGGGACATATTGAGGCTTTCGGTTCCGCCACAACCGCCGCTTAGGACCCTACTTATAGACCTGAACAATACACTCCATGAGGAAATGGTTCGTAAGCCCTTCATCCGAGGATGATCTGCTGCTAACGAGAAGCACAGCATGAGCCGATATCCTGGTGGGCGGGGGAGAGGGGATTTCAGATTAAGCCGGTTATCTCCAAAGGGCCAGTGATACTCTGGCTCCAGAGCGGCGGCCTAACCTGCGAAATCGGGAACATCACAATACTCATAGTCCTTCCAAGGCCTAAATCCAAACACGGTGGCGGAATCGTTGAACATGCCGAGGCAATTACCCTAGGCGAAGTCGAAGTCGAAGTCGGATCGCCGATCGGTGGCCCTCTGTTCTGCTCATCAGTGCATAAGTGTCACGTGGGCGATATCATTGTTCTGGAGGGGGGCGAGCGGCTCCTCGTGAGGGAAGGTACTGGGCTTCACGGCATTTGTATGTTCTGCGTTATACATCGCACGGTACCGAAGAGCACTATCGAGGTGTAAGGGGACTATTCTGAAGTTGGCGACCGAAATCCCATAAATTCGTCATTCCCTAACCAAACCGCGTCTGGCACAACTCGGTCAAACGTAGTAGCATACCTCCACTGGTTATTCCCCATGCTGTTCGGGGCGGCACCTGTATCCTGTTCCCGAATACAGGTCATCCCCATGCTGCTGCCTCCCACCATCACGCCGGTGCCCAAGCTGCTGATATACGCCATCGACAAAGGTGGTCTGTCCTGGAGGCCGGCCGGATCCACATAGCCACTCCTGCCGCCGGCACTGTTGTCCAGTGTCGCGGTACTCGAGACGTGGCCTGCGCGAGGAACTCCCGCTTGATATCCAACAAAGACTTGGCCAGGACTCTGCGTGCTATCCAAGCTAGCGTCAGCGGCGCCGGACTCGGAATCAACCGGCACGACGGGGCTGTTATGCAGTGCGGGCGCGGCTGTCGCCGGGACGTCGCCTGCACGATCGACCCCCGGTGATTGTGGGTGGTGAGGACCAGGGGTCGGATCCCGTCCGGCCACATTAGCAAGCAGGCAAGGACGCGATTGAACGGGAGACCTCGGGAAGCTGCGTTGGTGTGCGTCCACTCTGGGGGGACTTTTCTCGTCATCCCTCGCCCTCTGGGGGTTGTTATCGGCCTGGACGAGTTTTCGGCATTCTGAAAGAGGCATCATCATGGCGAATGGTATCTCGGAGCTAAGCCATCCCTTAGCAAGGGCATCGAGTTCCGACAACGGGTCGACTGCCGAAAACTCCTCGAGTTCAATAAGCCCGCAAACAGTAGCAAAGCTGGCGCTTAAGTCAGTAGATGAACACATCGTATATCAGCCGGACACTTACTCAAGTTTCATAGCTGTCAGAGCCCAGTAAACAAGCACAGCCGGATGAAAGAGCCGTGTATGACTTGGAACGCTTAGATCGACCGAGGCCAGTTCATTGATAGCGGAAGATACAAACGCATCCTGCCGCTCCTGGCTCATATCACGTATAGTAGATGCTTTGAATTGCACCTCTACCGCATTTAGCGTCTGAAATCATTCTTAACATTGCATCGACTCACTCACCAACAAGTGCATTCAACACAACTAACGCTTCCACCCCCTTATGCGTCTTCAAGCCGTTAACGATCTTACATATCATCACGGCCGCAGTCTCTGCCTTTCTCTTTTCTTTTTCGCTGTCTAAATGGTCGGTCTCAAAATTTGCGTCTCTTCGGCGGCGGAGGTGTTGAACGAGGGGGGATACAAAGCGGCAGATGAACTGGATAGAGGACTTGTCCGTGGCGCAACTGTCCGCGGCTTTGGCCGTGTGTTCGAGCGCGTTCTCGAGTCCCTCGCCAGTATCGTTCTGGAGGTTTCGATACTCCAAAAGATGTTTGAAGCAGCCATTCGTGATGCTGTTTCGACTGTGTGGAGATCCTTGTAGTTTGACGATGCCTTGTTTCACCTTCGAAAGGAAAGTCAGAAGTAGCATGGTGTCGTTTAGATCCGTCAGGAGGGACTGCGGGGCAGTGTTTTCTGGCCCCCCCGTTTTGCGACGTCTTTTGTTAGGGCGATGTTGGCCGTGTGTAGCTGCAAGTTCCTCCAGCTCTTCCTTGAGCGCCGCCGCTTCTGCCTTCAGTTGGCGCGTCGACATATTCCCCGTTCCGGAGTTCCGTTTCCAATCCTCGAACCGCCCCTTTAGATGATCATCTGGATTCGATAACACAGAAAGAGCATTCTGGGACTTCTCCATACACGAAACATCTCCCTCCGACGAAGAAAGAACATCGCGACTACTTCGTTAGGAGCGGACGATTCAAGTGAGACCTTGGGACACGCACCCAGTGTATATCCATCCTCCAGCGCCGAATGCTGCGATATGTAGGCCGTCGATGATGTTGCTAAGTTCCATACGCACATCGTTGCAGCAAGGTACGCACCGGATATAGCTTTCATGGTAGCTCTTTCGCTTCAGAGTAAATTCAGAGACACGAACGCTTACACACACCCTGTGGTGATTGACGGGCAAAATGACAACCCGGGAGCCTACGCTAAGCATGCTCTGCGGGGTGACATCCATCGCTGATTGTGGTTTGCAGGAGCAAATTCAAATGACCACAGAGTGCCATGCTCCAACGCAACACGGGAGCTAGTGCATATCTGTCATCCTTGGAGACTGATTTTTTTTCTTGTCTCCAGGGGTCTACCCCTGCTCCCGCTCGCGCTGCTCACGCTCGCGCTCCTCCAATAGAGCACCAGAATAGCCGATCAGCTGAGAATATCCCGTGCTTCCGGGGGAGAGCACACCCTTTTTCGATTCAATTTCACCGTGAAGCGGTGTTTATCACCAAATTGGGTTCTTGCTAGAAGAGGCCAAATACAGAGCGGAATATTCGGGGTATAGACGGAGGTCCTGTTCTTACTAGACGCTGCTTCTTTGGCCTGCGTGTTGATCCTCCGCCCGACGCTGTGGCACGGCGCCTCAACCCTGTTCAACGAGCAGGCCAATCGAAGCTCCTCAGAGTGACCCACTCAGACCATGGAACTTCCAGCACCTGAGCGGGTCCTATTCACCGCGCTTGCTTCCGCCAAAGTGGTTCCTAACTGAGCGACCTGTCATAAAGGCGGCTTTACCAGTGCGTCCCAGAGGCGGATTTGGTTGGGGTCGTCGTAGATCGACTCGCCAGCGATCTCCCGTCCCAGTACCTTAGACAGTTAAAGGCGCCGACCAGACGCGATACATCGCGCCCGCCCCGGTCGATTCGGTCAGATTCCTGCTGCCGCTACGCCGCGGGGTGCTGCTAGTGGTGGCGGTGGCCGGAGCGGCGACGCTCCGCTGCACAGTCTCCGTCTCCCAGGCTCGTGCGACGGGTCGCTCGAGACGCCGTCGACGGACCCGGTGCGGTTCCGCTTCTCGCACCTGCCGCAGCCGAGCCTGCTGGTGGAGGCTGCGCGGGAGAAGAGAAGGGCGGAGACGGTCTCATGGGTCGAGGAGCAGCGGCTGGAGGAGGAGAGGGCAAGGAGGAAGAAGAGGAAGTCGACGGGTTCGCTGCCGCCGTCGGGGGTGAGCATGAGGGGCTATATCGTGCCGACTAGGTTTGTTAGGAAGGGGGATGGTCGGTAGGGGAAGGGGAGGGGTTGGTCTTGGATAGAGATTTGGTTTTGGGGGATTGAACTAAAGAGACGTCTAACCTGGCTATGTAAAGTCGTAGTCGGCAACTGCGACAAAGGCTGCAAAGGCGGATTCTGGATGTTTGGGCATCAAGGCATTCTTGGCCCTTGCGGTTTGCTACACGCACCCAGGCCCTTAAACCAGAGTGACGCGCGCAGGGCAACGGAATGATTGGGCCGGAACGCTGCGTTGCGGTTGCTCCGGGAACCACGTGAGGCGCTGCCGAATCAGCCAGCTCCTTGGTTGGAGTCCCTTGATGGGGTCCCGGTCTTGGCGCCAACGACTGGGGCGTTTTGCAGCCTCGCAGCGGGGCCTGCCTGGACAATCGTGAAGCTGGGCGTCATATGGTCCATCATACGGCGAGGTTCCGCAATAGTCTCCTCTCATCAAGTGCATTCTCTAACACACGACCCTATAGGGCCAAATTCCGTATCGTTCGCTCCAGGTCTGGGGCTACCGGCAAACATGAAGATCTTCAATACTTTCCACGTCTCAATGGTGAGACCGGGCATTCCTGGCCAAGAACAGGTCGATGACGACGTCACGGCCAACCGGGGACGGGTGGTTACCAGGACCGACGACGGTGATGACGTCGTTGAGTGGAAATTCGAGGACATCTTGGATTACGGAAAAGCCGACAACGGGAGGTGGCAGTATCTGGTCAAGTGGGAAGGCCACGATGCGCCAACGTGGCAACCGGCGACCGATCTGCGCGGTTGCGACGACGCTATCTGGAAGTTCCACGATGCGCACCCGGAACACCCGGGGCCACCGGCGTGGGTAAAGAAAAGGGGGCACAGCGAGGAAAGGCAAGGCGACCAACAGAGGCATCGCGATGGTTACGGCGTTATAGAGGGCGGAACGAAGTGGGCCAGCCGCGGCGAAGCCCGCGGGTCAGAACCAAGGTTATATGACTTTGTTTCAATTGAAACACAATCGCGAGGGTTGCGTTTTTGAATGAATTGAGAGGTTTTGATGGATTTGACGGATCTGACAGCCGGGGGCTGTTTTTGAAGGGAGGGTAGTGTTACGGGCACAGCCCGTTCCTTGTAGGGTTAGGGTCGTTATATGTAGTTAGGGTTGGGGTTCTACAGACGGGCCAAGTGGGGCCCTGCGAGGTGGGGGCTCTGCGCGCAGCATAGGTGGGGCACCGCGCAGTGTGGCCTGTGCGCAGGTACGACGCAACGGCATACATTGTAAGTATACCTGGGGGGGAGTGAAATACAGATGATAGAGCTTGTAGCACTCGTATTTATTCTGTATTCAGTTACTGTATCCGGACCCTTCAGGCTCAGTCAACAACTCCATCCGCCCATCCATCCATGCGCCACCGCTATCTTCTTCCGCTTGCCGCCACTGGCCCAACGGCTGCTCGCGCGCCCCGGCTGGCCGCCAGCCACGCATGGTGGAACCCGTGCAAATGCCGCGGCGGACGACCTCTCAGCACCCTGTCTTTTAGCCCACACTCGACCCAGGGCGTCGGCGTGGCTGGCTGCCGCCGCCGGCCTCGGGCAACCGCTGTAGCGTGCCGTTTTTGCCGAACCGCTGACGAGGCACGCCGTCCAACCATGCCTCGCCAAGCTGCCGGCCGGCACTGCCCGGGACTTGCCGCCGAGCCACTACGGGGTAAAAGCTTCCTGCTGGCCCATGCACTTGACGTCTCCTTGAGGAGTTCAATCAAGACCATTAAGACGCTTTTGGAAGGCCGAGTTTGGAAACGACGATCGTATATGCCGCGGGTCAAATCATCGCCTGGCGCTCTGCAGGGTGTGGCGACGGCGAGAATGTCCAGATTATATAACAGCAGGCAGCCGGGTACACCCCACCACTTCCGCCTTGGCGGAGGCGCCGAGCTTTCGTGGCGTTGCAGTTCCATCAGACCAATAATAGAATGACGGACGAGGTCAGGCGTCAAGCGCAGTCACGTGACTCCTTGTCTGGGCTAGCGCAAAACTGTGCTTTGCTGCACTAACCCTATTAGGCCGCTCTTGCTTCTCAAAAGAGATTGCATTGCATGTAGGCCCACCAAAGCGCCCCTGGCTGCGCCGCATTCAGCTGCAGGTTCACCCTTGCCGAGCCTGCTCACCCCGCTTCGCGCGAGCTTAAAGCGGCGAGGCTCACCCGGCTCCACCCTGCTCACCCGGCTCACCCGGATTGGCGGGTGAGCCGGAGCCATGCACGCAAGAGTAGCTTGATCCCGCTCGCGCGGGCTTACTGTGTAAAGCGGCGAGGCTCACCCGGCTCTACCCTACTCACCTGAGCCATGCACGCAAGAGTAGCTTGATCCCTCCACCGGCCGCATCATGCAGGCGGAAATGCGGCCTCGCTTAGATATCCATCCGAAGCAGCATGACATTGGCTAAAACGAGCGGGGGACATCATGCACCCCCCTTTTATGTCACAAGAGCCCCTTTCAAGAGCGGACAAGCCTTGCGTGGACAGTTCCTTGACTGTCCTCAACCCGTAATGTCATATTGTACGTGGCGCCGGTGATCATGAACTACGAAGGCGCGCCAGGGCTTGAATTCAGCGGAAGGAATGCAAAGATCGATCCCAGCGTCGTCGCAAGTTGGTCTACCCATACCCGAGCTAGTTCTCCATCACGCCAGTCAGCCCCAAGCTGACCCAACAATGCAGAACTCCCCGCAGGCTGCCGCGTCGTCTCAACAGAAAGACACGGCGTCAGTTTATGGGCCAACTCCGGGAGAATCGACGTCATCCTCGAAGATGGCTCGCCCAAGTCCTTCTTCATCAAGGTCGTCTCCAAAGAGGCCGGCCGTAGGATGATGAGCGGCGAGTACGAGTCGATGGCAGCCATCTACAACCTGCTCCCAGACTTCTCCCCCGAACCCATAGCCTGGGGCGCGTACGAAAGCATGCCCGAGACGTACTTCTTCCTCTGCCAGTTCCGTGAGATGACTACCGAACTCCCTGATCCTCACAAATTCGCCGCGCGCCTGGCGGCATTGCACGAAACCAGCTCCTCGCCCAATGGCAAGTTTGGTTTTCACATTACCACGTGCGCGGGCAACTTGCCACAGTATTGTGGATGGGAGCATAGCTGGGAGGTGTTCTTTTCCAAGAGCTTGAAACTCGCTCTCGAGCATGAGATAGCGGCTCAGGGCCCGGATCCTGAGATCGACAGGCTTGCGCCTATCATATTTGAGATGGTCATTCCCCGGTTACTGCGGCCACTAGAAACGGAGGGCCGGTCCATGAAACCGTCGCTGGTTCATGGGGATTTGTGGTTTGCCAACACAGCTACTGACGCTGATACTGATGCGCCTCTTGTATTTGATGCTTCCTGTTTTTATGCCCATAATGAGTGTGAGTGGTTCGGTCTTGAATGCAAACGAAGAGGCTAGACATGCTAACGTCTGCATCTTCAACCTGACCAGACGAGCTAGGTCAGTGGCGACCAGTCTGCAACAGATTTGGGCCTGAATACGTCAAGACATACCACTCTTACCTGCGAATCTCGCCTCCTGAGGAAGACTACGAAGGGAGGCTAGACCTTTACAAACTGTAAGACATCGCACTATCATATTGCAGATTCATGCTCTCCATCGTTTCAAGTCCCGGTATTTGATCTTCACTACTGTATGACTGGGGCTAACCCTTATGACAGGCGCTTCAACACACATGTCTCGGCCTTGTTTCCCCATGATCGAAATTACAGGGCTCAGTACGACAACCGTTGAATATTGTGGGCCTAATATCAAGGTATTGATTGTTGGTAGGGGTTTTTCACCCGGCCCGGGAGGGCACGGTTTTCCTGTACACTAAATAGCAGAGGGTCCGGCACGCCCTAGGGCATAGCGGAGTATGAATAATATAAATATATAATATCAAGGTATGCTAACAGTTTACAGAATGCTGGGGGACATAAGGGACCTGGTTGAACGTTACGGTGCACCGATGTCGGACGAGGCTGTGGTAGTCGATGTACAGAGAGGGGAGGGATTTGTACAGGCCTCGTTGTAGTCTTGAGCTGTTTCGAGCGGAGCTTGTATTTAACTGATTGGGAGATAATGACAATGTCGAATTCCTTGATTTGGTTATCCACGGCGCTAGGTCCTTGTACCAAGGGCCCAGGCCCTACATAAGCCGCGTAGAGACACGCAAGGCAAGGCTCAGTTTTCAGTTAAGACAATATCAGTACTGAAATGACGGGGGTCCTATCTAGCAGATATTTCACATATAGTTCGTTCCTTACCCGAACGAGTCCACGTCCCCTCAAGTTCATCCCCTCAAGTTCATCCCCTCAAGTTCATCGCGGAAGTTGAAGCACACTATCTGCCCATTTTCAATGAGTGGCTCTAGGTCGAGAAGGTTGTTGTCAACACCCGAAGCCTGGATTGTCACCTCCATCGGTGACTACGTTGTTGGGCGCCAGGTTGGGAAACCCCGGATTGTAGGAACAATGTAGTACCTGCGTAGCTCTCTCAATCCAACTCCATGTACTCAACCAAATGGGGTAGTCAGAACAGTAGGTTCTATCTTTTCCTATTTAAAATGTGGGAGGCTGATCTTTACTTCTTGTCGCTTGGCGTATTAAGTCAGAAGCCCCTGGATTGCGGTGAGCATCAGTACCACTAGGTACTTTGACCACATGTGAATAGGTTGAACTCAGAGTATTATAGATCCCAACGACTATTGCATAGATACCTTATTAATTAGAGAAACGGGATAAGACTTATTCGAGCGGCCCAACAAACTGCATTTACATCATTATTGGCTTGCCTTGGATTCATTCGCCCCCTTTGGCTCAACTTCCTTGGCTTCCTTCTTTTCTCTTACCTTTGCATTTTCTTTATTCGAGCTTTTGGACCCGAGGGACTCGAGTTTCGAGCCCACCTCCCAGGTATTAAGAGAGGATGGATGAATACTAGAATGTAATGAATGAGAATTTACCACTTTTCACTTTCATGACGAAAACACTCAATTGTTGATATAGAATCATGGTGCGCGTTTTCTCCCCCCTCGCCAGAAAGCGGTGACTTCTGGGCCCGGCCCGAGAATCAAGGCCCGGAAAGGAGGCTGTTAGTCAGGCCGAGCGGGTGGGCGGGGCAGCTGTGGGGCTCAGCAAAGGGTGGGGCGCTCAGCCCGGAGGATGAGGGTTGCATGAAGGTCACTCCAGGTACATCAACATTGGAAAGCCAGTTGTAGCAAAGCAAGCTTTATTGTTGATGAACCGTATACGGTATTATGAATCACAAGCGAACAGAAAGGCATGCAGTAAGCTGATTAGCGGACACAAACCTTCAAAATATCCAACTTGTCACATTAGTCAAAAGATTTGTTTGCGAGGTGACAATGTAGATGTACCTGACGCGACCACCAAAGTTGAGGACAGCACTGCCACATTGAGGACGGATTTCGAGATTGAGCCACATGCTCTGTTCACCCAATCAACAGTGTCAATGTCAAGCCTTGTGGGCGAACGTTGCGGTTTGGGTGGGGCCCTTGAATGCAGTGCGTGCCTGTGTTCCTGAGGCCTTAAATCCCGTCTGTCCTCGACAGCATCCCCGACCTGTCCCTCGCTCCCTCTCAACCTCCATCGCATCGCATTCTCATTACCGTATCCTCTTTTTCTTGACAACTGAACATAACAAAACCAAAACCCTGCATGGCGCCCTTAAACCCCATTTAAAATCCAAACCGTATCCGCGGTGACGGCGCCTTTGCGTCTCCCAGGCTCTCCATGCCGAAGGCAACAGTTTTCGTTCCGGAGCTATGCTCGATCAAGTAGGATCATTAGCCAACCCGTGAACCTCCCCCTTGCCTTGCCCTAACACGTATTTTTGTAGGCCGACCACCATGGCGTGGCTCTTTCCGGAGAACACCCCCCACGGGGCTCTCCGGGAAACCCATCCTCAGCACCACCAGTGCAAGCTGGAATGCTAGCGGATGACCGTTTTGCTAACCCTACGACTGTTGCTCCAGGCGCAGTCAATTTAGTTCTTCGGATGGGAAGACCTCGGTCTGCCTTTCTTGAAGAAAATTATGCCACCTCCTTGGCCACTCCGCTCAAGCGTCGCAAATCCCGCCACAACCCCAACCTTACCCATTCACGTGGTGGCGCCGTTGGCCCCCAATACGCCCGTTATCAATGTAACCTGTGCGCAATAGGTACCCTCGCCAGCGTCAAGCTGCATGAGACGCCCCAGAAGCTCGCAGCATTCTTCTCCTTTTGGCAACTCCCCGATGCACCACCCGTGGTTCTCGGCCACCGAACGCACCTCCCCGATTTTCTGTCGTCCAGCATTGACCGCGGCACGCGAGGGCATCTTGCTGCTCAAACCACGCTCGCCGCATATCCGCTCCCCCGAGACGCACTTCCACTGGCGAAAGTCGGCCACATGGATCCGCCGCCCAGCATATGGCCAGCTTCGAGGTCAGGAGACCTACCTCCTGCCATCGATCTTGCCCAACAACCCGCGCTTGCTGACTCTGGGAGCCCACGAGTTAACCGGACGGACAAGTCTGAGACCCTGGACGATGAGTCTCAAGTCGCTGCTCGTACGGATTTTGTGTTTGGGCACGAGGGAGACAATGACGAACCCATGACGGAGTTCGGCCTTGTTCAGCGGAAGGAAGAGGAGACGCGTTTAGCCGCCGTTGTTGACGTCGTTTCGATTTTGTTTCTTTTGGAGAGGCTGGTTGAAGGATTGGTGGAATGGTCGTGGCTCTTACCGTGCTCGGACTTGGAGCTCGATTGGTGCCAGCAGGAGGCCATGCTACTTCCGTGTGTCTAGAGACATACAGAGACATGCGCCGCCAAAGTCCGCCAAGGCGCTCCGACCCTGGACTACGTCGTTAAACTAGTCCCCGATCTATCACCGCACCCATCAGCAACCGCCGTCTCCAGGCAGCCCCCGGCATTCACCATCAAACTAAACCGAAGTCATAGCTCGAGAGAGCGCGTCCAACTCACGACAACGTGAGTTGGGTATTCGTACGATGTCAACCAATGAATCCCCAACCCAAGCCCACTCTCCCTCCTCGTTTCAGGAGGACCTCGGGGAGTGGGCCTGGCTCCATCAAACAAGTACTGCCGACATGTCACAATTCCCGCTGGTGCCACCAAGTCCCATGTGCCAGACGTTTAACCCCGATAACTCTCAGGCCGCCGTACCACCACTGATGCCCCAAACTGCGTCTTATCCCATAATGAACACAAACCTCACCGACACGCTGGGATCAAGCCCGGTAGAACCGCTTGTTCGGGATATCGACCTTTTCATGGCGTTCCAGCTTGGTCTCTACCTCGGCTCGACGGATCCCTCCTGGGCCGTGCCGGACAGCTGTGCGCCGACGGATCTTTTTGCCACCACCCTAGACGGCGACCTGTTTTCCGGTCTCGACTTTGCGCCAGGGCCTTTTACCCACACACCACCACATGGGTCTACCAGCCCAGCGACTTCCCTCTACGACATGGACGCCCTATACCTCCCGAGTAGCCACTACGCCCCCGCAGATCCCCTCACCCCCATCTCCCTCTCAAGCGGCACACCTGAATCCGCTCCCTCCCCATATTCCCCGGCCACCATCTTCAGCCAAGCCCTCCCATACCCCGAATCCTCGCACAACAACGGCGCCTACAACAACACCAACTCATCAACCGCCAGCCCTAGCGCAGCGTCAACCACCACCACCACCACCCCAAACCCCAACGACCCGACCCCCCCACCCAACCAGCCCGAAGAACGCAAGCCGCGCGAACCCAAACGCCTGCGCTTCCGGTGCCCCGTCACCCCCGCCACCACCGCGCGATGCACGCAAGGGTTCCTCGACGCACGCACGCTGCACCGCCACGTGTGGACGCACCACAAGGCGTACGCCCGCGAACACAACGTGCCGTCGGAGCAGACGCGCTGCGATTTCCCGGGGTGCGGGTATACGGGGAGGGGGGATAACGTGGCGCGGCATATGAAGAGGCATGGGAGGTGAGGGAGGGGTTCTACTTCTATTTCTGCGGAGGCGGTGGGTAAGGTTTGAAGGTTCGACCAAACGACCAAACGACAAACCCTACTTTTTGTATTTTTTCTGTTTTTTTGCATGTGCTATGGGTGGCTTTTTCGACTGGCGAGTATAAAAGGTACGAGGTTTGTTTACTCTAGCGGTCTTCCCATTTATCAATAAACAAAAGTAAAAATTTACAAATGCTCCCCTGCGTCGGATGTGATAATATGGAAGCTTCGACATTTGTTCATTCTAGCTCATTGACTGGGTGGTAAGGTCGATAAAAACTTAAAAAGATGTGTGGACTCTCCCGCCGGGAATTGAACCCGGGTCTCGAGCGATGTCGGCTTGACAAGCTCACATACTGACCACTATACTACGGAAGATTTGTGGTTGTTGGCAACCACCGTAGCTTGGCGGCGGAGTCACCTCGCCTACCTTATCAATCAAGGAAGCACACTCCCACGCATTGGATCCCTCGGGTTGCAGCTTCTCGCCTCGATGAGGTATGATCATGGTTTAATGGTTATATTTGAACTCCTTCCGTAACCTCGAGACAGAGACGTGGGTACCACCGTTGGACTTATACCTAAACAAACGGCTTGCAGATTTCGAAAACCGACTCCAACAACCCGATCTGGACGACGGCCAAGGCGGCAAAAAGACGGCGGGGAGCGTTATCCTTACCGCCTGCCGCAAGATACAGCAGAGACTCAGCTCGAGGAGGGGCAACAGGGGCCGACCGCGAACCTTGAGGCCTCAAGGGCCCACGGCGGTAGAGAGAGCCGCGGGCACGATCATGCGCTGGACGGGGGGAACCATAGACACGGACAAGGCAGTAGAAGAGGCCTGGAGAGCGAGGTGGTTAAAGGAACGGGACGGCAGAGCAATCACCAGGCCGGCGGACGACTTTGACCATCAGCGGGAGACGCTATTCCGGAACGAAACCCTAAGGAGGCATGACGGTCTCAGCAAGGCGAAAAGCTCACTGCTCATTCAAATCCGGACGGGAGCAATAGGCTTACGGGACTACTTGTTTACACGGGAAGTCCCGGAGGTTCTGACGCCTGCCTGCGAGTGTGGCGAGGGACGAGAGACTGCCGAACACCTGGTAGTGTGGTGTTTGGCCCCACCGTTGACTCGAAGATGGGAGAGAACTGGAATTCGGACACGACGGGACTTTTACTCAGTTCTACACGGTATCAATCCCACGACTGCACGGCTTGCGAGGAGGATCCTCGACTGGCTGATGGACTCGGGGAGGCTGCCGATGTACAGCTTGGCCAGGAGGCTCGAGCTGGAAACGGCGGCCTGAAGCGCCCCCGTTCGGAAGCCAGGAGGCCTCCTCTCTTTGTATACGTAGACTCACCAGAACGCATCGTTCCTTGATTGTTGGTAGGGGTTTTTCACCCGGCCCGGGAGGGCACGGTTTTCCTGTACACTAAATAGCAGAGGGTCCGGCACGCCCTAGGGCATAGCGGAGTATGAATAATAATATATATTTGAACTCCTGGAAACGAAGTCAATGTTATAATTATTCCGCCCACCGTATAGAATAGGGGTAGTTTCCATTTCAGATCTGTGGTTCAACCCCTGGGCTCACGGCACCCGGGCCCCTGAACTCGGCACCTATTTTTTCCTTCTGGCACCTCTTTCTAGTTGAGAGATGCTAGGTAATAGTCGTAACTTGGAAGCGTTTGCCGGGCTTGGTACCTGGGGGGGCCGCTTGAAGTTTCCCCATGGATGGGCATCTTTTGGGCCCTTGACTGGTCGTGAAGGGACGGGATTTCTTGATAGGTGGGCTACAAAATCCCCGAAAGCTGCGGCAAGGTGCTCCCAGATTATTAAAACCGAACTCTTAGGGGCCAATCCAGGAACCAGAGACCCATCACAGGTCCGTTTTGGGCAGCGTCTTACCGATCTGGATGCCGCATTCAGCCTGTCACACATCCTTCACAGTGGTCACAATGCGACTTTCCAGTGCATGGCACTTTCACACAGTCCTCAACCAAGGCCATTTCTCCCTGCTGTTCCAATCCCCCTACCACAGTGGGTGACAGTTGGCATGCTCGTCCTTGATCACTCCACACTACTGCATGTCAAACCGGGTTCTGCCCGCAAGGATCCAGGGCCAGCCGACCTCTCAAGCTGTGCTGCAGGTGCCGAACCCACCCGCAGCCAACGGGGCTCATTGCCGAGTTCTCGCTACCAGGGCCTGCAGCGGTGGTTGTATCCCGCCTCGTTCTGGTCCCAGTCATCGGTTACATCGTGGTTCAGCTCCTGTGAAAATGTCATCCTGGGCATGTCATTACCATCTTGGCGCCCTGTCAACATGCCGATCATGTCAGAATGTGGGGTGGACGGGCGAGACTCCGGCAAAGGGACATCACAGTCCAAGGGGACGGGATAAATAGTCCCGTCTCTACCTCTAGTTTCGGGTACTTCGGTTCGATTCTCAGCATCGTTAATGTAATTTCTGATACTCAAAAATAATCTATATTGTCTGGTTTTGGAACCAAGATGCTGTCCCTCCGGGCAACCTCGCTGCTCTCCCTCCTTCTCTCCGCCGTTGCGCCGGTGTATGCTGACACCTGCTCTGATGTCGAAGCCAACACGGACATCGAAGTTTCGAGCCCTCTCCAGCTTGCTTACACAGCGGAACAAACTGAATACTGGTCGGCCTCCTGCACCGCACTGAAGCCATCATGCATCATCTTCCCCAGGTCTGCCGCCGAGGTTGCCGCTGTCTTCCGGGTTCTCAACACCAACAATGAGACCTTTGCCGTCAAATCCGGCGGGCACAGCCCCAACAACTACTACGCCAGCGTCGACGGCGGCCCGCTCATCTCAACACAAAACCTAGACCACGTCCTCCTAGACCCAGCCACCGGCGTCATCGACGTCGGCCCCGGCAACCGCCTCGACGGGATCGCCAAAAAGCTGCAAGGCACCGGCTGGACCTTCGTAGGCGGCCGCATCGGCAACACCGGCGTCGGCGGTCTGATCCTCGGCGGCGGCCTCTCCTACATGTCCGCCCAATACGGCTGGTCAGCCTCCTCGGCCATCTCGTACGAAGTCGTCCTCGCCAACGGCACCATCGTCGCCGCCTCCAACACCTCCCATCCCGACCTCTTCACCGCCCTCAAAGGCGGCGGCAACAACTTCGGCGTCGTCACCAACTACAAACTCCAAGCCCACCCCCAAGGCGACGTCTACGGCGGCAACCTCGTCTTCCTGCGCACCCCCACCCTCGACGCCAAGCTCCTCCAAGCCGTGCGCGACTTCACCGAACACAACACCGACGACCGCGCGGCCGTGATCGTCACCGCCGAGCGCACCAACCTCAACCTGCTCGACTCGTGGATCCTCTTCCTCTTCTACGACGGCCCGGAATCCTCCGTCCCGCCCGGCACCTTCACCAACTTCACCTCGCTCAAACCCCTCACCAACACCCTCAAGACCCAGACCTACGCCAGCCTGATGGCCGGCAGCAACTGGGTGGTGCTGAAAGGGTTCCAGGTGCAGATCGGGACCGAGACGGTGCCGCTGCCGGCGGCGGCCGACGGCAAGGAGGTGTTGTTGGACGGGATCCACGCGCACTGGCGCGGGCTGGCGGAGTCGGTGCTGCTGGTGCCGGGGATTGTGGCGTCGATTGCGTATCAGCCGTTTCCGAGGCGCATTGCGCAGGCGGCGAGGGAAAGGGGTGGGGATCTGATTGATGTGGACGCGGATGCGGACCGGTTGATTGTGGAGTTGAACTATGCGTTTTTGAACCCGGGGGATTATGCGAAGATGGAGGGGAAGATGGTGCAGACGTATGGGGGGATTAGGGAGAGGGTGGTGCAGTGGCAGGCGGAGGGGAAGTTGCCGGATGTGTATTTGCCGGTGTTTATGAATTATGGGTTTTATAGGCAGGATTATTGGGGCAGGTTGAAGCAGGCGAGTCGGGATTTGGCGAGGGACGTGGCGGAGAGGTTTGATCCTGCGGGGTTGTTTAGGGATCGCACGGGAGGGTGGAAGCCGTGATGGATTATGCAAAGCAGTAGTAGGTTGTTGTAACTGGTGATGCCATCATGAGCGAAAGGTGGTAATATGCAGGTGATATGATATTGAGAGCAATGTGTTCCAAAGACTACGGATAAAACCTCCCTATCCCAGCTACCTCTTCCTGAGAACAACCTGAGCCTTCTCCAAGACTTTCATAGACTTGCCCTCTCCTTCGGGCTGTTTCACCAGACCACCAAACATGGTGTACGCAATCTCATCGCTCCTCTCACTGTTCTTACCGCCCTCAACTCCCACCGGATCCGCCTTGCTCTCAAGAGCGGAGAGCGAGGCCCCGGTGTCGGCTCCGATCTTCTCGACAACGTACTTGTCCTTGGACTTGCGCATCATCATCCGCAGTTTATACGCATCCTTACATAGATCCAAGATGGTGGTGCGGAGCACATCCTCTTCCGATGGCCGAACATGCTTGGAAAGGAGCGGGGCAAGGATGGCAAATATGTCGGTCGCGGCGATCTTGCTTGTCATCTCCTCGATTCCAGTCAGCTCGACGCAGTTGATGGTTGCAATCCTCCAGTCGGTAATGACATTTTCGCTGACTGTAGATAGAGACAAACTTCGTTAGTTCTCGGGGTTAATTTGTGGTGGTGTTGTCTGAAAAACATAAGGTTTAATCATTGGAGAGAACAAGTTCTTACCACCCCGATCCTGAAGTATGCTTTCAAAGCGGCGTAGCCCAGGCTCGATGGGGCCTGTCAGTGCCCCTACGTCCGCCTGGAATCCCTGGAGGCCGAAGCAATTGTAACCAAGGATGTGAAAGTGCAACTCATCAAATATCTTCGCACGCATGCGGAGCCGCCGGTCGACGAGGCCGAGTTGTCCCCAGGTAGCTGCCCGGTAGAATGACGAAATGGACGGCGTGGCCTCTTCCTGTGCAGTAGAGATAGTGGGATTGCCATCGATCAAGTAAGAGGCACTACGCGAGAGCTTTTGGATATCCTGGCGCAACTTGAGGAACCCCTGAAGGATCTCATCGTCGCTTATCTTCTGGACACCGGCCTGGTCAAGGATGATGGTTCGGAACATGGCTTCTTTGCCGCGCAGCTTGTTGACTTCCTCCTGGTGCTCCCGCAGTTGAGCCTCCACACTCGCGGCCTTTCTCTGCGCAAGACCTAGCTCCCGCTTGGCGGCTTCTATCTCGCGCTGGAGGCCACTGTTCCGGTTGCCCAGAACCTTGTTTTCCCCTTGAAGCTCTGCGAGGCGGGTGGCATGAACGTGAGGTGGCGGTGCCGGTGGTTGCTCGTGTCTTTGGTCTGGATACCCAGTAGAGCCCTAGTGAGCATTTTTCACGTGGTTAGTACCGAAGAAGCGAGGCCTAAGGGGGCGGGCGGTATCATACCGGTAGCCAGGCACGCCAACCATGCTCTCCCGAGGCACCAGGCTTGGAAATTCCCGCCGCGACTTGGGCGGGAATAGCTTCCACTTGTTGCATCAGACAGTTGAGGCCGGTTTGAATGCCGGCCATATCTTGGTTCATCTTGGCCTGGAACTCAAGCAGGATGGCCTCTTGGCGCCGCGGATCGCCGCTGACATCGGCGCCGCCAACCCCATGTTGAGGTGCTATGTCTACCATGGGGTCATCGTAATCCATGGTAGTGCTATGCCTTCGAGGACGGACCCCGTATGACGTGTAATAGCTAGCACTCCTCGAGCGCGGGGGCACAGGGGGGCCGGTGCGTCCACGCTCACGCTCACGGTGCCGATGGCGGGACTCGTCGTGGCTCATGAAGGATAGAAATTGAGTTGGTGGGAAAAGGCCCAGGAGAGCTGGGGCGCTGGAAACAGATCTGGCGGTGGAAGAGGTCCTTGGTCAACCTTTTGGCCACCTTTTGGCACAAATGAGGCCCTCGACTTCAGCCTCACGCCATGTCGGCGATCAGTGCGCCTAGGCGCCTAAAAGGGGGGGTAGTGCAGCGAGTACAGGGGATATTGCTGCGCCTCAAATCCCAACACCACGAGGCCACCAATGGAAACCTCTACGATTGGGGAACCCGAAGCCACAGGGCTCAGCTATCGGGCCCTGCGTCGGCACTTGTCCCGTCTAGGCTCACAGCTGGTCAATAGGCGCCCTGGATGTGCATAATCCGCCACCAATTCAAGGGGTCGACAGTGGTGAAACGCGGGGGCTTTCCATTATCTATCTGTGTGGTGTGCAGGTGATAGTCCTGGTAATATCTGAAGGTAGCATAGACTTGTATCTCCATTGGACGATCCCCAGATGGGTGAGTATTGGGTTCCTCGATGATACCATCTAGCCGCTGCAATCCTTGCCTCCCATGCACTGAGGCCTCGAACAATGCCCTTGTCCGTAAAAAGCTAAATCCCGACAAGGCTCTCCCACGAGGAGCCGGCGGAGGGCTGAACGCGGACCGCGCACCACCTTCAATAAAACTCATGTATTGACCCTCTGCATCCCTGAAGTTTTGAGAGCCCTCGGCGCTTCACCGTAATCATTTGCATATTATCTATTAACACTCGAGCCGAACCCATTGTCCCAACATCACCTCCCACACGATGCCTCCGCAACCCCTGAATCCCTTGACTGAAGACCTTGTTGCGCAATTAGGTGAATCCTTCCGCAATATGAAGACAGACGCGCCTACAGCCTACGAGTCAGACGAGAAGCTCATCATCGCTCTGGACTTTGGCACTACGTTCTCCGGCATCGCCTACTGTTTTGCAAACCAACGAGACACCAAGGTTGCTGCCATCCTCGACTGGCCCGGTGCCGAAGGGGAGTCCGCCCCCAAGATCCCGACCCTCATCAACTACAGCAATGCCAAAGGAGGGGAATTTGCCTGGGGGGCTTCGGTGAACCGCATGCAAGACAACATCGTCGGCGTGAAGCTGCTGCTCGACCCATCTCAAGAGCGGCCCCTCTACCTCCCCACCGGCAACATCAAACGGACCATCAAGAACTTGCCCAAGGCCCCAGTCGAGATTGCCGCCGACTTCATCGGTGCCGTGTACCGCCATGCCCAGAGCGAGATTGCCAAGGTAGTTCCCAAGGACTACCTCAAACTCTGCCAGAAGCACTTCGTTCTATCCGTGCCGGCTGTCTGGTCCGACGCCGCCAAGAATGCCACACTCCAGGCCTCGAAGATTGCGGGAATCTTTCCCGTAACGCTGATCAAGGAGCCCGAGGCCGCCGCACTCTACACGATGCACTCGCTCGATTTCTCCCTCAACGTCGGAGATGCGTTCGTGGTCTGCGATGCCGGCGGCGGCACCGTGGATCTGATCTCATACGAGGTCGTGGGCCTCAGCCCAAACCTCCAGGTGAAGGAACTCGTTCCTGGTACCGGTAAGACTCCCTTGGAATCTCCTTTTGTCGTCAGAAACTAAACTCCGTCCCATCTGATAGGTGGTATGGCTGGATCCCTCGGCCTGAACCAGCGCTTTGTCGAAGCCGTCAAGAACCTCGTTGGTGAGGACCAGTTTGCCGACCTGCGAAAAACCAAAGGCTTCTTGCTTGCTGAGAAGAGCTTCGACCGAGAAGTAAAGCGGGCGTTCAAGGGCGACCCCAACGAGGAGTACTTCGTTAACTTCCCTATGGCCTCCTTGGATGACGACCCTGATCTTGGGCTTGAGGCAAATTGCTGGAGGATGACTGGGTAAGTCCACTCGACGTATATCTGGGTGATCATACCTGCTGAGATTCGAGTAGCAAGGACCTCAAAGCCATCTTCGCGCCCCTCATCACGGACATTCTTCGCCTGATCGACGACCAGGTCAAGTCAGTGAGAATCAAGCGCCCCGAGGGCGGTGTTACAGTACGTTCTTTTGGTTCCATTGGAGTATAACAGTCGTATTGACAGAATGCAGGGCATCTTCTTGGTCGGGGGTTTTGGCAGCAGTCAATACCTAAAGGCGTGTGTCGAGAGGGAACACCCCGGCATCCAGGTGCTTCAGCCGACAGATGCGTGGGCAGCTATCGTCAAGTAGGTAAAGCCTAGGTCGGGAGTGGGATATTAAAGAACAACTGAGCCTGACGCATTACTAGGGGTGCGGCCTTGAGCAAGTTACCAAGACAGGCCACCGTTCTCGCTACTTCAGCCACTCATCACTACGGCGTTGAGGCCTGGGAACTTTACGATCCCGAGGTGGACATTGACGTGCCCAGTCAGATCCGCCGGGATGGAACGAAGAGGGCCGAGAGGGTGCGTACCCACAACATCACCCCTTTCCCCTTCCTTTTCAGCCTGCAAAACAACTCACCCACTGGCAGATGACATGGTTCATCAACATTGGCGATGACATCCTCCGTGACCAAAAGATCAAGTTCTCTTTTTTCCGATCCATCGACGACAACTACTCGCCCCGCGATCTCATCTTCAAGGACACGCTCTTCGAGTGTGCCGACTCGTACGCCCCCTTCTTATCTCCGTACAACGTTCTGCTGCTGTTGTCCCACCCCGTATTGCTGACACTGCCTTGCCTTGCACAACAGACACGCACCAACACATTTCACCAAGGGTGACAAGATTAGCACCAACTGCTTGCTGACGGCCGACTTGCG
Organism: Chaetomium tenue; assembly: GCF_020726465.1. Lineage (NCBI taxonomy): Eukaryota > Fungi > Ascomycota > Sordariomycetes > Sordariales > Chaetomiaceae > Chaetomium > Chaetomium tenue. Next base: position 1,706,767 of record NW_027117335.1, read on the forward strand.
TTCCGTCCCCAGCAGCGAATTCGTCAGGAAAGTCGACAAGAACGGGAACCCTTAGTGAGTCCACATGTTTTCTGTATTGCGCGACTCGAGCAACTCGTACTCACCACAGGCAGTTACAATGTCAACTACGATCTTGTCATCACTCTCGAGTCCGCGTTGATGAAGTTCTCACTCGAGATGGACGGTGTCTCGATGGGAAGTGTTGAGGCGAAGTTCAGCTGAGGCAGAGTCATGTAATTGTTCGTGTTTGGGAAGAAGTGCTTACAGGGATGGGACTATTGGGTAAAAAGCCCAGATATATTAATAAGCAGGCTGTGGTCCTTAATATGGCTCCCTCTTGTGCTGCCGCGAATCTGACTGTATCGCCCCACAAAGTCTTGCGCCGGACAACGTGGCATTGACTTGTCTCATTTCGATTTTGAGTTAAACCTGATCCTGGTAGCGCGACGGTTCACTGGATGGACCAGGATCCACCAAGATTTCAAGGTGAGGGCGCCTATGTGTGCTAGGGTCCGAGCCGTTGAGAGCCAAGTCCGACGTGTGTCGTGCGGGTCACGACGCGGATCATTTTCAGGCAGCATTTTTTAGGTTTCTTCCCTGGCTCACACAAAACCAGGACCGCCCCGACGCGGTGGCGCTTCTGTCGAGTGTTGGATTTCGGCTGCTTGCAAGAGCGGCAGCATGGCGGCAACACCTCCTTCAACATTGCACGGCTTGAAATGGCCAGGCAACCCAGGCTATGGGTATCAAGCCATCGAGCTAGACATTGCGGATCAACTAAACCCGGACGGGGGGCACGGAATAGACCCTGGGAACGCCCAGAATCCACAGGCTCGGACACCAAGTAGCGCTACCACCGAACTCCCTCCTTATTCGAAATCATCCCACGCAACCCCGCCGGTTCTTGTCGACGCTGAACTACCCTGGCGGCCCTTTTATCTACAACGGCGCATCCTCTCATGTTTTGCTGTTCTCTTCGCCCTAATCACAATCGCCATCGAAACGCTACTCAAAGTGTCTGACGAGAACAGCGGCATCGCGTCGATTTCTCACCACCGGCGCTATCTGTGGACATACGGTCCGACCGCCTTCCTAACTCTCATCGCGGCAGCATGGAGCCGCGCTGAATATCAAAGCAAGTTGGTGGCACCATGGGTTCGGCTGTCAAAGGGCCCTGCGCAAGCCAAGCACACCCTCCTACTCGACTATCTCTCCGACTTCCAGCTGTACTCGGTGTTCAAGGCCCTCCGATATGGCGATTTTACTGTCTCGATTACGGCCGCTGTTGCCATCATCATCAAGGCCTTGATTGTCATCTCGACCGGCCTCATCACCCTCAGCTGGACCCTTATTCACCATCCGTCGTGGCCAGTGATTATCCAGGACCGCTTCATCGATAGTCCCGCACGCTTGTCGGACGCCGGCACCCTTGCTTATTACATGATGCAGGGGCTTACAAGCCGAAACCTGACGCTGCCGGACGGAATCTCCACAAACTATGCTTTCCAGTCTATCCACGCTGAGTTCCCCGGCACTGCCCAAACGAGCGTTATCGTTGACGGCCTGGGGAACTCGCTCGAATGCCACCCAGCGGAGCTGACATTGAAGGGGTCGGCTCCCCCAGATCCTCATTACTATCCGGAGGCCGTGATGAATGTGACCATAACGTCCCCCGGGTGCAATATGAAGCACCTCCAAATAAGGCCAAGCCCGGTTTGGCCGTGCGCCGGCCAACACAACGCGTCCTGCGACGTACTGTTCACACGCTTCACCGCGAGGCGTTGTGATGGGATAACGGGTGATGAAGGAAGGCGTATCCTTGTTATGTTTGGGAACATGGCGTACGATATCGATAGGTCCATCACACTCAAGGACTACACCGGCGCGAGTACAAGGCATCCATATCTCGCTGAGATGCGGCAGTCGGCCCAGATGCTCTGCGTACCGACCTACAGCATCACAAAGGTGAACGTGGTCCGAAATGAAACTCAGACACGAAGAGTCGCGCTGGTCCCAAACACGTCTTCCCGGACCCTTGATTCCGTCACCGGCTGGGATCTGGCTGATGCGCACATCACTGCCTTCAATAACCCCATCACTATTATGAGTGCCAATGGCGTATACGGTATCACCAGAAGGATTGGCAACACCACAGTTGACGTGGACGAATTCATGAACTTTGCCCTGCCTAGCCAACTAGGCGCAGATCAACCACTTGACTCTCTCTTCGAACCCAACATCCTTCAACGACTCGCAACAGCCTATTACACACAGGTTGCTGCCATCATCGCTAAGCAGAGTCTGATGGAGCCAGCATCTATTCAAACGCAGGCTTCTGCGACCTTCTGGGGGAACAGGCTCGTGGTACGAAACTGGGCGGCACACTGGATGGCTGCCCTGGTGGGTGTTTGCGCAGTGCTCACAGCCGTCGCCATGTTTCTGGTTCCAAAACGGGGCATCTTGCCTTGTAAGCCTACAACTCTGCCCGGGATGGCATCGTTGGTCCGCCACAGTCCGAACCTCTTGGCCCTGCTGCGATTCTCAGGCGCGGCCGATGCGAAGAACTTGAGCCGCCCCTTGCTGTCAGCGAACTTCAGATCAGGCGTGGTCATGGATCCTGTCTCGGGCCAGCCGCATTTCACCATTTTTAGCGAGCACGTACATTCCGTCGACCGGAAATCTCTCACCTTCCCGCAAGTCAACTCCAAGACGACACACCCAGGAGTCTTGCACCCTGGTTTCCGTTTGGCACTGTGTTTGCTGCTGGCAATGCTCATCGTGGCCCTTGAGCTGACGTTACGCAAATCAGTCAATGACGAGGGCCTCGGCGATGCTGGCGATAATAGCTACATCCATTACACATGGACCGCGGTTCCAGCTGTCGCCTTTGGTGGTCTGTCCATGTTGTTTTCCACCATGGACTTTCAGGTCCGGTCCCTCGCGCCATACGCAGCACTCAAGCACAGTGTTAGCGCAAAGCTATACAAAACACTCGACTTCATGGACATGTCAGTTCCTCGGATAATCTTGCGCGAGATCAGGTTCGCCAACATCGGCGCGCTGGCAGCCACCATGGCGTTTCTAGTTGCCTCGGCGTTCACCATTTTCTCCGCATCACTATTCCAGCCACTTGCGATCCCAACGGAGGTCCCGATATCATTCCGGGTTAACCAGTCTATCTCCATGGAACCATTCGACGTGAAAGACGGCAACATGATCTCATCCCTTATCTTTGGGAGCAACTTTTCGTTTCCCATATATACCTACGATGACCTTGCCTTTCCCCAGTTTGTCCCGACGATCCCGTTGTCTGGCGATTACAACATGGATAGCTCCACCGTTTCCATCGAAGCTGTCGTGCCCGCGGTGCGCAGCAAGCTGACCTGCCGTGTCTACGACTCATCCAAGATCACGACCAACCTCACCCTCAACTACACCATTAGCCTCTCAAACTACGACAACCCCCTCGGGATCCGCATCAAAGGCGAAGAGTGCATATACAACTCTGAATCTGAGCAGTATCGATACAACAATATCTTGTCCACGTACCCCAACCTGACCTATTTCGGCATCGGCGACAGTGTCGACAGCGTCAGCGAAGCCCAAGGCTGCAGCAACCTGCTCTACACCTGGGGCAAGCTAGACTACACCGCCAACCCCATCATCCAACACATCACCGCAGTCGGCTGCAACGAAACCATCGAAACCCTCTCCGTCGCCACCACCTTCCTCGGCGCCAACCTAACCATCGATCCCAACCACCCACCCACCCCCCTCGAAAACACCACCCACCACTCCACCATCTCCGACTGGGACTTCTCCCGGCACTACAACTCCCTCGCCGTGCTCTCCACCGTCCCCAACTACCTCACCCCCTTCTTCACCGCACTTACCACCTCCCCCTGGGCCATCCCCCTCTCCTCCCTCGGCTCCCCCGCCGCCACCCCATCCATCCTCGCCGCCATCCGCCACCACCACGGCATCATCCAAGCCCAGACCTTCGCCCAGAACCTACTCCCCGCAAACACTACCAACACGACCCTGCCGCTCCCCAACCCGCCGCACAAATCCCACCCGGTTAACACGACAGATGACCAATTCCACTACCCCGCTACAGCTTACTCTCCGCCTGGGGAAGGCAGGCGGCGGGTTGTCCAGGATGCCACATCCACACGGATCCTGCAGGCGCTGCTGGGGAGTGCGATGGTGTTGGTGGCGCTGGGGTGGGTGTTTTTGAGGGAGACGGATGTATTGCCGCGGAGTCCGAATAGTGTGGCGAGTGTGGTGGCGCTGGTGGCGGGGGGTGGGTTGTTGGAGGATGGGGGGGAGGTTGTGGCGGGGGAGAAGGGGAAGGCGGGGGGTTTGGAGGGGGGGTATGGGAATGGGAGTGGGAGTGGGAGTGATGGCGGGGAAGAGGGGGTGAGGTTTTGGATGGGGTGGGGGACGGTGACGGATTGGGAGGGCAGGGAGAAAGGTGGCGGGGAGAATGAGGCAGGTGTGAGTCGGTTTGGCATTTTTGCGGTGCGGGAGGAGGATGTTGGTGGGGATAAGGAGGGGAAGGCGAGGTTGATAGGTGGTTCAGATGGATGATGGATGTGTATTTCTTCTTTAAAAAGCAAAGGCTCACCGGCTAGCCAGCCCCCTTCGCGCTCGAAGGAGGTAGCCGGTTAACAAACCCCTATTAAGGGTTCGAATTAGGTACTTCATGTGTCGAGTTGCAGCCCGGTGATGCCCCCGGCTTCAGGTGGCGCGTGCTTTCCGTTTTGGCAGCACACAAGTCCTTCACGTACAAGGTGGTGATTGTCCTCCTGTTCTTCTTCTTTCCTTAAGCTTGGTTTATTCGTACATGTCAGTACCTAGCCAGCCGTGATATCTTTGCCGCAACCATTAGTCGTTGTGGCCGGTGCGGAAACGATAGGTATGTAACTAAAGCTATAGACACTGTTTCCTTTCATGGCCCTGCTTTCCACTCTTGGCTGAACCAGTTTGTAGGCATGTGGAGAATCTAACCGCAAAGATGGGATCATGGAGCCGTACCAACCCGAGCGGACAGCATTGGGTCAGCCAGTTGATAGCACTGGTCGTTCGAAGGAGAAAGCAACCTGTCCACATTTTCGCAACTCGTCGTCCGGGTTGAAACGTAAAGCCGGAGGTCATTCTGGTTGACCCACTGCACGGAGGCAGCGCTGTAAAGGTTCATACAACTGATAGCAATACATTGTTAGTATAAGCAAGCCGCCACGTACGTGTATGTAGTAAGTGCATCTGCATGCAAGTCAAGGTGGGATCCCTGTTACTTACCCAGTGCTCCAACTGCCAGTGAATAGATTTATAACCCCGGTACAGTCATTCCCCGACCAGGCGACTACACCAAACAATTAGTCCAAACTTGATTTAGATTTCTGGGAGAGAACCCAAGTTGCCGGGTTTATGAGCTCCTCGACGGTCGTTATACATACTTAGCGTCCATTCACCATCTCGTTTGGCAAGCCCTTCTATAGCCTCCGTTGTATTCAGACTAGATTTCGCATTAGAATGGGCGCTGTAATAGGTAGAGGAGATGATTACCCCTTGGCCTCATGAATCCCGTGCACCGGGTTGGCATGAGATGCTGCTACAAGGAGCGCCGCCCAAAGAGCGGTTGGCCGATGCATCACGGGCGAGCTGGATTGGCGACAGGTGTGATTTGACGGATTGGAATGAGGAGAAGGTGATTGAACTGACAGAAAGGGTTGAAGGCGCGACCCCTATATATAGAGGCCAGATCCTCATCACGTCCCTCGTCACATCCGGTCTCTGCATCCGTCCTGACTTGGGGACCAAATCCGATCCATCCGGTGGCTGGTCAGCAAAGTGTCAGGACCGTGGGGGTAGCGTACTTCGCAAGGGATCCCAGTTTAGGGTAAGGCGATGGATGCATCCCCTGCTTACGAGGCGCTCAGGCGCGGCCGAAGACCTTCGGCAGGAGTTAGGGGCGGTGAGAAAGATACCTACCTAGGTAAGACGGGGGTTGAAAGGAAGTAAAGGGAGGTTTGGGGGGAGGAGTAGGGTTCAGTGTGGCCTCAATCTCACTACTTGCTCACACACTACTTCTGCGCTGCCCTCCTCACTTTAAAATAAAGTCCCATCACGGGCTGTTGGAGTCAAATCAGGGGGAAGGTACCGTAATATTGCACATCCACGGGGGTTGCAAATCAAAGAAACAAGGGGTTTAGGCAGGGGATTTGCTAGTGCCCTCTAGCCAGCTAACATAAGCCAATTATCATCAACAAGCCAAACAAGTAACTAGTACAAAATTAGTAATTTGTATGGACATCACACATCCTTGACGTACCTGCTCTTACCGGTGGCGCCGAAGATGGAGGTGGACAGCGGACGCTTCTCTCTCACAGGCGACACCGATCAGGCTAAGCAAAAGTAAAGGTGCCCGACTGGTACTTCTTCATTCCCCATGTGCAAGTTGCCTTTCTCTCTCCTTCCCAACGTACCATCCAAGTAAGGAATGTACATGTAGTCCAAGACAACATAGACCCCGAAAACATTAGGCACTTGCACGGGGCTAGCTAACATGCACCTCACCCAACATAATGGAAGTTGGAGTTGGCGTTACGGTCTCACACGCAAAGCAAAGTAAGGTATCAGTTAAATAGTGAACATCTCGTTATGCCAAAGCTCGGGAAAATACGTAAACTGTCAACTTCAAACAACGCCACCACTCAGTCTCCTAATCTAGTAGACGTAGCGGAAGTTGGGGTTCTCCTTGTCCGTCAAATCCTCGAACGCATGCGCCAGCCTATCCTCACCGCTTGACGTCGCCTCTGCCAACGCATCCCGCTTCTTGTTCTGGTGGACCAGGTAAAACCGAAGAGAGATGATGACGATGACAAGAAGACTGTAGCATCCGAGGTGTGTGGCAAATGCGATGAAGTAACGGGGCTCGTCCCACTTGAGGAACACTTGCGGACCTAGAACAATGCAAGTTAGATACCAGGGAAGTCCGAAGAGTCATCCAGGGCTTCCTTACCAATGGCATTGCCGGCGGACCAGATGACAAAGTTGAGCGCCACAACCACACTCTTCTTGGTCTGTCCGGCAATGTTGCGCGAGACCATGGACAGAGCCAACGTCTGGGCAGACCAGAACGACAAGGTGATGTAGTAACAGATCACCAGGCCGATCTTCTGCCCCATGGTTTCCAAGGGCACCGTCATGAGACAGATGGTCCCGATGAATGAACTACATTTGTTAGCGGCAGCAGGTATTGGGAACACGAAGGTGGAAGTGGACTCACGGAACCACAAACGCCAACATCACCAACAAGTTCTGGCCCGTCTTCTTGACCAACCACGCCGAGCTTAGCAGCACAATGATGATGTACGCTCCCAGGACCATAGCCAACAACTGGGTCTCCAGCGTCGTAAACCCAAAACTCTTGATAATAATGCCCTGGAAACTCCCCAGCCCACTCGTCGGCAGCGTCGTGCACAGCTGGATCAGCGCATACCCCCACGCCTGCGGGTCCTTAAACCCCTCCCAAGCCTGGTGCTTCTTCCACTCCCTGTTCTGCACGCCCGTCTGGTTGGACCGCACGCGCTCAATCATGAGCTTCTTATCCTCCTCACTAAAGCACTTGGCCCGCATCGGCGAGTCGGGCATCCACCAGCCCACAAACGCGCCATAAATGACCGAAATCACCCCATACGCCAAAAACAACCACTGCCACGACAACAACGGCCCCCCAGGCTGGATCAGCGAGAAGCAGTACGCCAACAAACCGCCCACCATCTGCTGCGCACCGTTCATCATGTACCAGTAGGTGACGCGGGCGGTCTGCTCCTCGCGCTTGTACCACGTCGACGAGAGCACGACGAAGGCCGGCTGGCAGACGGATTCGAACAGCCCCAGCAGCGTGCGCACCGTGACTAGGCCCGTGAAGTTGGTGCAGGCGGCCGTGCAGGCCAGCACGGTGCCCCATGCCATGATGGAGAAGGAGAGGTATTTGGCGATGCGCACGCGCGCGATCAGCCAGTTTTGGGGGTATTCGACTACGAGGATGGTGATGTAGATGCAGGTTGTGAGCCAGGGGTACTGGAGGGAGAGGTAGGGGTTAGTTGGGGTGGGAGGCGAGATGGGGGCGGACAGGGGGGAGGTGTGGGATGACGGACTTCTTGGTCATGCAGATTGGTGTCCTCGACGATTCCCATGATGGAGGCGAAGCTCATGGTGCCCTTGTCGATGGCTTGTAGGAAGTAGGTTGTGATCATGATGGCGAGAATGCGTTTGTCGATGAGGCGACGGAGCCGGTTGTCTTCGGCTTCTGAGATCTCGACGCGGGTGTCGGAGACGTACTGAGCCAGTTCCTTGTCTATCTTCCCATAGTTCTGCCCGCTTTTCTGGAGTTCGGGCGATTGCGCTCTCTCAGCCTCGACGACGTCCTTGTAAGGGTCCGTTTTCTGGTCGCCTGTTGTCGAGCCGTCGCCGGCGGGATTGACCGTATCGCGGTCTCCAGGTCCTGTCGAAGCCATGGTGTTGTTGTGGCAAGAGACGAGTGTGTTTCTGGATGAAGCGGGGCTGAAGGAATGATAAGCCCTCCGCACTTCGGGACCGGGATACAAAAACTTCAAAGTGTTGGTTCTCTATCGACCTGGAAATGGCAACCCTTTAAGCCTGCCCACATCCCGTAGGTTCCCCATGGGGAAACGATCCAAGGATCCCCGGATTTCTCCACATGTCGCGCAGTTAAGATGGAATCCCGGCTCTCGGGTTGCCCCCTTCCACCTTCGCTTGTGAGCTACCCCGAGCTCACCGCATCCCTTGACCGTTAAGAGGAGCGACTCCGCTCGAACCCAGGCACTCTGAACGGAGCGGCAGTGGCATGAGGAGGTGTGGAGATGGCCCACCAGAAATGCGAACGTTCCCCTCCTTCATGTTGTGTAACTCGCTCTTTACTGGACCGAGAGCAGTTTGCTATATTCGGCTGAATTCAACCCGAGAGAGATCCCCAAAATCCACCCTTGTTTTTGGAGGTGGTTGGTTGGCAGGGGTGATTCTCCACCAAGGAGCGGCCGGTGAACGGGAATGACTTCTTAAAGAGGAGTTACATCCAAGCCAGGGAGCGTCGGCAGCTATCCTGCTTTGAGCCACCACGCACAATCTACTTTGCTACTTTGTACCCAGTCATACTGTGTACGACATCAACACCATCAAACCCAACCGAACCACCCCTACCCAACCCCTGACATCATACATCATCATCACCATCACCACGGTGCACACACCCCGCCCACCATGCCGACCACACACGCGGGCATCACCTCGCAAGAGGTGCACGCCAAAATCAACCTCCTCATCTCCGCCATGGTCTCCATCCGCGACAAAACCGGCGAATTCCTGCTCACCCTCCCCGACGGGCGCATAATCGACACCAAAGGCTGGCAAGACTGGGAATGGACGCACGGCATCGGCCTCTACGGCATCTGGCAATACTACACCATGACCAACTCCCCCGCCCACCTGGCCATCATCGAGGACTGGTTCGCCGCGCGCTTCGCCGCGGGCGGCACCACCAAGAACATCAACACCATGGCGGCCTTCCTCACCCTCGCCTGCGTCTACGAGCGCACCCGCAACCCGGCCTACCTCCCCTGGCTCGACGCCTGGGCCGAGTGGGCGTACCACGACCTGCCGCGCACGCGCCACGGGGGCATGCAGCATATCACGTATTTGGAGGAGAACAGGGGCCAGTTGTGGGATGATACGCTGATGATGACGGTGCTGCCGCTGGCGAAGATTGGGTTGGTTCTGGGCAGGCCGCATTATGTGGATGAGGCGAAGCGGCAGTTTTTGCTGCATGTGCAGTATTTGTTTGATGCGAAGACGGGGTTGTTTTTTCATGGGTGGGAGTTTGCGGAGGAGGGGCCGGGGGGGCATCATTTTGCCGAGGCGAGGTGGGCGAGGGGGAATAGTTGGCTGACGATTGCGGTGCCGGAGTTTTTGGAGCTGTTGCGGGAGGGTGGGGTGCGGGATCCGGCGTTTGAGGCCGTCCTGAGGGATACGCTGGCGGCGCAGTGCCAGGCGTTGGGGCCGCTGCAGGAGGCGGCGACGGGGTTGTGGCGGACGTTGTTGGATGTGCCCGAGGCGGAGGGCTCGTACCCCGAGGCGAGCGCCACGGCGGGGTTTGCGTTTGGCGTGCTCAAGGGGCAGAGGAAGCGGGATCTTGGGGGGGAGTTTGACGAGATGGCGGTTCGGGCGGTGAAGGGGGTGTTGGCGAATATCAGTGAGGATGGGGAGTTGCTGAATACGTCGTTTGGGACGGCTATGGGGCGTGATTTGCAGCACTATAAGGATATCCCCGTGACGAGTATGCCGTATGGGCAAGCCATGGCGATCATGGCGCTCGTCGAGTTCTCGAGGCGGTATCTCTGATGGGCATAGCTGGCCGCCTTTCGCGCTCCGTAGACCAGCAACGGCAATGAATAATGTTCCCACCCACGCGGTGGATATCTGGCCAGGACGAAGACATCCATCCATCGAGGGAGAACAGAGATATTCAGACGGGCATATGTCCGACGTTGTCTTGAACGCTCCGAAGCCGGATAGGGGCCGAAGATATGGTGGGAGGGTGCCCGCTCGAATCGGTCGCAATGGGCGACATGACCAAGCCCGGGTAGATCTTGGTCGCCAGCGGCCGGAGGGTAGGGATACAGGAAATGATAATGGGGAGGTTGATTTCCATGATGGACCAGAAGACAATACGGATAGCTGCAGTTGTCAAGTCGTGATTTTCGATATCACGCCGGATGAAGATGACACGGAGCACCGACACAGCGCAAACCCTGCACGGTGGTTAGACCTTCCAGTTCCAGTCCCGTCAACTATCTCGCAGGTCAAGGTGGCGCACGTACCCAAAGCCCAAGATAAACAGAAAGAAGAGCCACAGTTTCTGCCTCCACGGCAGCGTCATGGGCCATATTGCGGGTACCGGGAGGCACAGCATGACAAAGTTAATGAGGATGTTGAGCCCGTTGTCTATGTTGAATTTGACACGGACGTTGATGCAGTTGTTGTTCCAAGGCCTGTCCCAGTAGTCGTGAATCGGCGTGCAAAAAAAGATGTTCGTCAGGGTAACATATGTGCCATGGAGAATTACGGCGACCAGAACGACGTAGGTGGCTTTTCTGACCGAAGTGACGAGAAAAACATCGAGGAAGAGTAGGCAGACGGATACCTTGGTCAAGACGAGGGAGAGGTTGTTGATGAGGATTGCAACATACTGAACCTGGTAGGCCGATGTGGCTGTTTAGCTCAAAGTGTGCGGGCTGCCTGCCGTGGCATAACGGGGGCATGACGGACTTTTAAGCCTTTGTGCAGCTGCTCGACGGGGAGGCTAGACTGGGGCCAGCCCAGTCCGTATGCGACATCTGAAGAAGAGAGGGCGGCATCCGTCAGCGGCGGGCGGTTCAAGTGCAGCCAGAGGCATAACATACGGACTCCAACCATAGCCGTGTTGACGATGCAGAAGAACTGTGTGGTCGGGCGAGAGGTGTGAGCCATGGTTCCGGTCAAGACGGGTACAGATGCCGGGCGGCGCGGGAGTACCCACCAGGGTCACGGCCAAGAACCAGTCTGTCGACCCCAGGACGCGTAAAATGTGACCTCGGGAGAAGAAGCGGAGCGCGACGGCGACCGTGGACAGGGCGGCCATCAACACGGTGCCCCCGAAAAGTTGCGTGCCCCGATTCGACCACTCCATGAATAAGTCGAGAGAGCGGTCGCATCGCCGTCTAAGTTTCGTGGGGTCTTGTTTTTTGTGATCAGCAGAATGGACGAGATTTGAGTTCGTCTCTTCTTGTTTGACTTTGATCCACCGCCTCGATCAAGGGGCACGGTTCTCCAACCCTTTTCCAAATCGAGGATGGGCGACATGGATCCTCGTGATGGCGGCTGAATCATCCAATCGGAAACGTTGCTCGGCGGATATAACCCCTTAACCCCTGAAGGGCCGAGACCCCCAGCCGTTTCTGGCAGTGTAGCCGAGCCGGTGAGCTTGGCGATGATGAGGTCTGACTTCTGCGAGTGGATGTTTGCCTCACTCATCTCGGGAAGGGCCAAGAAACGGGAACATCCGCAGTCCAAGACGACGGAGTATGTACTTACGCGCACATCATCCGCACCATCGAGTGCTCCGATCATGCACGGCCACTCGTCCAAGACGGTTAGAGTAGCGTGGCTGTGTGGGAGAGCCCGGAGGCCCAGAGCGCAGTTGAAATCTCACATCCTTGAAACATGCCTTCGCTTGGGCTGGGGGTTCTCGGGTTGGACGAGACACGGTTCAAACTCACCTGACCAGAAACTATGCCGTAGAAGCGGCGGCCTCGTCTTGGGCCTGGTGCTCTGGGACGGGCAGCATGGAGTCTCCGCGTCCTGTCGCGAGTCGTTTCGTTTATTGTCTCAGCAATGAGGTTTCGGACGATTTTTAGATTCAGTGGTTTCCCATGCCGATCTCGGGGCGTTTCGAACCGCTCGGGCCGTTCGGCTGTCCTTAGTACCTCGGTTTCGCAACCATTGATGAATGGCGTCGTATTCGTGGTTGACAGGGAAGTTGCGACAGTTGAGTCCCTCGCCTCATCACTCTAACCCGGTGCATGGAATACCGTTACCGATGTGACGATGTACAAAGTAGATATGATCGACCGATCTAAGAAGACGATCCCTCCAACCCTTGCAAACATCCCTGACACTGCACCACAGGAAGGAGGTTTAGACTCAACGCCAAGGGCTTGTCCGAAGTCTGACCACTGACAATATTCCGGACGGCCCTCCGTTCAAGCATGGAACAATCAAGTTTCAAGGTCAGTTGAACAAGCTCCCATGGGACACGGACCCAAGGCGCTGGGACCAGACCAGTCAGCCACCCGGTCCGAGAGTTATCGGGCCGTGCATGGTTGGATGAACGGATCTGCCCGGAGTCAGCTCAAATTTGAAGTTATATTCGAAGATCGGGGGAACCTAGGGGAAGTACCTGTTATTTCCATGATCCAATGGAGATTCACCTTTCTGACACGGGCATCATCATCTACGTGTCGATGGTGTCGGAGCACAGGGCACTGGGATTATCGTGGTGTTCCGTGCTTGTTACTCCCAAGCTGCATTCGACGCCGCATAAACAGAAACACCTTGTCCACTCGTCCGTCAAATGCCTTCCAATGAAACATCCCGGAACTCATTATCAAACCGCCTCCTAAGGTTCTCCATCTCGAAACGATGCTAGGCCTCCATCGCTCGCAGCACCGTCGTAACCTTAGGTGGCCTTCTCCTCAACCCCAACCCCAAAGGACCTTCAATATCTCTGTGGTGGAGTTCACAACCGCTCATAGTTGGTGCTTTACCAACAAGTTGCAATACTCTGGGGTTTGTTGTGGAGAATGAATTATTTTGAGTACGGCCCTCACAGGATTCGTGCGTCTTACGATCGAGCAATCATTCTCAGCTGACTTTTTCGCAGCCCCCGGCCATTTCCCCCGCCTGGTGAGAACGGAGCAGAGCACGAGCTGTTGGCGGGGGACAAGGGCTGGCTCTTGGAACGTTTGTTGTCACCGACGGCGGTGGCATTGCGGCGAGGAACTTTACTTGTGCCTACATGTATGGGCGCAAACATCTCGAATTTTAATCACAAAATCATGGAAGCCTCAAAACCCGCCGAGTTAGCCGCTGCGGCGCCCGCTAAGGGACCTTGGGGGCGAGTGACAATTGGCAGTTGCAGGGTTGGGACGAAGAGAAGGAACATGGACCCGTGGTCAACCGGAGGCAGAAGGGTCTTACCCGGTTTGGCGACGTTGGTCTGCCACACACACACCTTCCCCCAGCTGGCGAACGCAAACTCGTTTTCTCTGGAGATCAACGGGGAGTAATACTTGAGGAATTTCACAGCTCCCACCTTTTACCCAACTTCATTCCCAGCTGTTCCCTTTACCCCAATATCACTGACTACGGTAGCTTCTGGCACCACTCAACAGGTTACGAATAAACAAAACTCGTCTATGTAATTATCTCCAAATTAGTATCTAGCCCGTAACGATCACGCAAGAACGTGGACCCCGGGCCGGAGATTTGGCGCGTGGTCGGCCTCACAGACTTCCTTTCCTCGCCCGCTTAGGCAAAAACACCACACACCAGCGTGACAACTCCAACTTTGGGAATACTTTCACCATGGTGAAAATCAAAACACTGGTCGTGGACGGGCTCTACACTCCAACCCTTGCAGAAGTCATCGCTGCTCTCCAAAGGGGTGATATTTCGAGCGAGCAACTGACGAGGGTGATGATGCCCCCCCCTTCCCCCCCTTCGTCTCCCCCTCCTCCCTGACTGTGGTCATGCGCAATTGAGAATATCCCATTTAATGCTGGTGTACCTAGAAATACGCCTCGCGCATCAACGAACTGAATCACTTTGTCAGACCTGTTGGTCAAGCCAACCCGGACGCGCTCCAAGACGCCATTGTTCTCGACAAAGAGCGGGCATGTGGCCAAGTACGAGGGTTCGTTGCGTGCATGGCTTGACAACGAAAGGCAGGCCACGACTCACATTCTCTGTTTTCCTTTTCTAGTCCGCTTCATGGCGTCCCAATCCTCATCAAAGAGACCATGTGTACCCTTGATAAAATGCAGACAACAGGTGAGTCCTCCCGATACCACACAGCATGTTGATCAAGCCCTGATTCTTTCGTCACCAACAGCCGGGTCCTTTGCTCTAGCCGGCGCGCGTCCACCTATGGAGTCGACTGTAGTTACGCGGCTCCGCGACGCCGGCGCTGTCATCCTAGGGAAGACAAGCATAACAGAATGGGGCAATGCGAGGTCGCCTCACACCCCCCATGGATGGTCGCCCTTCTACGGTCAATGTTACGGTGCTTTCTTTGGCAGTCAAGATCCACAGGGCTCTTCCTCGGGGTGTGCCGTCGCTATGTCTGTCGGCTTTGCTGCGGCGGCCGTTGGAGTCGAGGTGAGTGATGACAACACAAACCTTCCACGAGTCAACGTGGCATGCTCGGGATTGACATTCTCGGAAGACATGCGGAGACATTACCTATCCCGCCCAGAACAGCGGCGTAGTCGGCCTCAAACCCACTGTCGGTCTGGTTCCTCGCTCTGGCATTGTACCGGTTTCGTCGTTCAAAGATACCGTGGGACCCATCACCAGGACTGTTAAAGATGCAGCCATCGTCCTGTCAGTCATCGCCGGTAAGTTCCAACATCAAGCTCCCCAAGTACTGCCGTTAATCGCTGAGGATTAGGCCGGTGCATCTTTGACCCCGCAACCATCCCTATCCCATTCGAGACGGTCCCCGACTATGTCGCCGCCTGCAAACCCGATTCCCTTCGGGGGGCACGGATTGCAGTGAGTTTCGCGCCGAATCGTGAGTAAGCAAGCGTTTGTTTCTGACGGCGTAGGTCTCCCCGTCGGTAATGGAACGATATCACGATGAAGACATTATGAAGGCAATAGAGGCCGCCCTCCAGGTCATGGAGTCAGCAGGTGCCGAGATCATTCGGGACTACGACCTCGTGGGCTGGAACTACGGTGTCTCCGAGAGATCTAGAATGCCCGATAACGTGATGCTGAGAGAAGGTGAGTCCGCAAACCCAACCTCAACTTCTGTTACCGAAATCTGATCAAGCCCAGGACTGGAAGCATACTTCCAAACTCTCGCCACAAATCCCCACGGCATATACACCATGGCCGACCTGGTAAGCTTCACAGCGATGACGCCGGCAGAAAACGCGGTGGGCTACGGCCTCGAGGGCTTTCTCGCAGCGCGCGACGAGACGCACACCAGTTCCTCCCCAGAATTCCACGCCGAAGTGCACCGCATGCTGGAGCAAGGAAGCGCCATCGCAAAGATGCTGGACACGGCGAGCTGCGACGCCCTTGTCGTGCCGACCCAGGCCGACATCCCCTCCGACCTGGGACAAAACCCTGTCATTGCCGTTCCGCTCGGCTTCCGCCCGCCCACAACCAGGGCATTACGCAGCAACCGCACGCTGCCCAAGGACCGCGCAAGCCAGATGATAGGCAAAGGGCCCAACTCACCGTGAGCACGCACCTACCGGCCCGCTCCCCCCCCAATGAATTGTTGAGCTGACTAGGTACTCGTTATTAGTTTCTCGTTGAGCTTCGTGGGGAGGAGATTTAGCGAGGAGAAGCTGATCGGTCTGGCCTATGCCTTTGAACAGAAGACCAATGTTCTGGCAAAGAGTCGCACTTGCGTGCAGTCGACTGTGCCTATCCTACCGGGACCGTGTCCATCCGGTCGGGAGCGTATCGGCCCTGCCAACGCCGCGTCTGCAAAAAGGCGGGGAGCCCAAGGGTCGGGCAGCAAATGATGAACTAGATATGGGTCGTGTTGGTGTTGCGGAGTCGGGGAAGGCAGGTTTGGGCTATGTGGTGGGAAAACATTAGGCTCTTACCGGCTAGCCGTTGTCTTCTGGACTTTTCTCAGGCTCTTCGTTGGATAATATTTTTAAGACGCGGACTGGGAAGAATGAGAAGCACAAACAATGCATAACTCTATTGGATAGATCGTTCAGCGGAACATTGGTCAGACCATCTCTGGCAGCAGACATTCCCGGCACCTATGCAAAAAGAGCAAAACTCGAGCCTCAAATTGCTAAACAGAACCTCCACTATCCATTCCAGCTCGCATGCCGCCCCATCACCACTCACGCCCCCGCCTGCAGCTTATACGCCTCATCCCCCTTCCGCCTCTCCTCCTCAATAATCTCCTGCACCGACTTCGCCGCCGGCCCATCCCCCGCCCCATAATACTGCTCCGCCAACTCGATACAACGCAAGTTCGCGGCCAGCTTATTCATCGTCTCCATCCACTCCTCCGTCTTCTCGCTATCAAACACAATCCCGCCCCCCGCCTGCAGATACGCCACCCCCGCCTTCACCAGCATCGTCCGAATCGCAATGCACGTGTCCATCTGGCCCTCGTACGCAACCACCGCGCGCGCCCCCGTGACCTTGTCCGTCTCCACGCGCACCTCATCATACGCAAACCAGCCCGCCGCACCGGCGTAAATCCCGCGCTTCTCCGCCTCCAGATCGTAGATCAGCTCCATGGCCTTGATCTTGGGGGCGCCCGACACCGTGCCCGCGGGAAAAATACTGCGCATGGCATCCCAGCGGGTGCACTCCGGGCGGAGCAGGCCGGAGACCTCGCTGGTGAGGTGCTGGACGTGGCTGAAGCGGTCGATGCGCATGAGGCGGTCGACTTTGACGGTGGAGGGGTGGCAGACGCGGTTGACGTCGTTGCGGGCCAGGTCGACCAGCATGACGTGCTCGGCGCGGTCCTTGGTGCTGGCTTGGAGTTCGGCGGCCAGCTCGTCGTCCTCGGCCGGGTTGAGGCCGCGCCGGATGGTGCCGGCGATGGCGTGGTTGACGATGCGCGGGCGCGAGCGGGATTGTTCGGCCGCCGAGTAGGCGAAGCGCGTGTCGATGGGCAGGGGCGCGTAGCCGTCGGTTTTGACGAGGCATTCGGGGGAGGCGCCCACGATGTGGAAGTCGGCGCAGCTGAGGAAGAAGAGGTAGGGGGAGGGGTTGAGCGTGCGCAGGGTGCGGTAGATGTTGAAGGGGTGCAGGGCGGTGCCGCGCGAGAAGCGTTGGGAGGGCACGGCCTGGATGATGTCGCCTTTGACGATGTGGGATTTGAGCGAGGCGACGAAGGTCTCGTAGCCGTGGCGGCCGACGTTGGAGGCGTATTGTTGCGAGGCGGCTGGGTCGGCGGGGCTCTGGGGTGGGAGTGGGGTCTTGGGCTGCTGGATGACGGCGAGGGTTGCGCGGAGGGTGTTGCAGGCTTCGTCGTAGGCGGATTGGAAGCCGGAGAGGTCCTTGGGGAGGCGCATGTGAGTGGTGATGGTGAGGGCCTGGAAAAAGTGGTCGAAGGTCACGATGGTGTCGTACAGCATGAAGAGGGCTTCTGGGATCTGAAGGTTGTCCTTGAGGGCGCGCGCTGTCTTGGGCTCAAAGTACTTGATGCAGTCGTACGACACATAGCCGACGGCACCGCCAGTCAAGCTAGGGAGCTTGAGCAAGGGGATGTTGATCACCCTGTCCTGGCCGAGCTCAGTCTCGAGGGCGCGAAGCGGGTCCCCCACATCCTCGTAACCGGGGCCGGTCGCTATGACTTTCCTTGGGTCTGCGGGCATGTTAGTAGGTGTACAACACCAAAAACACCAACAATTGATTTCAATGAGGACATACTGGCTCCGATGAAGCTGTACCTCCCAACCGTTTCGGTGCTCCCCGTGGCGCTCTCAAGTAGGAATGAGTACTCGGTGGTGGCGCTGTGGAGATGAGTCAGTTGCGCCCCGGTCACTGCAAGTCGACGGGGCATTCAATCAGGGATCGCATACCCATTTGACAGCTTCAAGTAGGTCGCCGAAGGTGTTAGCAGGTCGGAAGGCACCGTAATGCACACGGGCAGCAGGGTCGGCTTCGGGCTCGAGGTGTTTGTCTGCTCAAACAGGGTCTGAGCATCAGCCACCGTTGGCCGAATGTCGAGTTTCCCGTGTGCAGTCATGGCAAGGTACCGATGAGGATGGGGGGTGAGGATGGGGATGGGGCCCGGTCAAAAAAGAAGAAGTCGTGATACTGGGTGCTGGGGGTGCTGGGGGGTGCACAACTAAATGAATAATCCTTGTGCCTTTTTTGTTGGTTCGGGTGAGCTCCAGGGAAGCAAGCAATCAATCGCTTGCCAAGTTCGATTTTTTTGTTGCTCCGCTGAGTCGTCCGTTGTTACACTTCTCCGACTTCGGGTGACTCAGATGTGGGCCCGGGGTATCGCAGCGAGTTGCTGACACTTGGAGGTTGAAGTAGACCCTAACCCTTTCCGAAGGCTGCAAGCTAATCTAGCAAGACGGTTTGGGATGAGGCTGGTAAATGAGAAAAGGGGACGGAGCAATAGCAGGTTGGCAGGTTGTTTTGGCAGTTGAACAAATTTGGCGCAAGGTTCCTGCCCCATTCTTCCATTCAAAACGGACGAGGATGTGAAACCAACATTCAATCCCAATGCATCCATTTAACTTTGAAAGGAGCTGGAAAGTAATCTTAGTCAGCGGCCCTGGAGCATAACTCTGCCGCTGGTCTGCGGCATGCGGCTTCTGCAGAACCGGCGACTTTTACCGCGCTAGACCTGGAACGAAAGAGCTACGGCGGGAGCTGAATTTGGTGCCGTTTCTGCTGACAGTCAGCTCCCCGCTTTCTTATCGCCGGACCACCTTGCCGTCTGGGTACATGATGTTGATATCTTCGTTATCGGAGCATTGGGTGTCGCTCGCAGCGTTCGGCCTTATCCAAACGAAAAAGCTATTGGACATTTGGCTTGAAAGTTTAGGTTGGTCTGGTCATCATCTCGTCAGGGCGGGCAGCTGAGAGATGGAACAAAGAGTGAACTTGACGGGGGCTGGGTTTTCTTGCCGGAATGTTTGAAGTTGAAGAGATCTGAAACGGAGATATCGAATGGAAGTGCGCGTGGCCATTGACTCTATGTGATTGAGACTACAAGGGCAAGGGCAACAACCTCGAATTATTGGCCCCAGCCTGTATGGTAGGTAATTTTCCGAGAGCTCTGTCTTGTCCCTGGTACCTTGTTCTAGCCATCCCCTATGGCCCCAATCCCCTCTTATCTACCCCTGTGACTGGCCGAAACCGTTGGATGATTGTTTGGCCTCAAGTCAACCCCTGTTCTTTTTCATTTTTCGTTTCACCTTGTATTCATCTCAAACTTTTGGTAGACCACCTCAACTCGACTCAGTACATCAGTAGAGCTCCCTAAGAGACATCATGCTAACCGGAATTGGTTCAGCCCTTTCACTTGTTGTACGAATCTTCAGGTTTTATAGTTCTAACGCATGGCGGAGAAGAGAGTTAGCGTTTCTCAAGGTGTTGCAGCGGTGGTTCGGCTTGTGATGAACTGCAACTCAGGGAGCATCGTTTTTAACCATCAAGTCCTTGTTCCCGTCCTTCTTTTCCTATCTAGGGGGATGGGACTTGCACTGCTGTCCGCGCTCAGGAATGCCAGGGGCGAGCTGTGAACCACGTCCTCAAGGATGCCAACGCCCCATACTGTCTGCTTGCTGGCTGAAGGCTTGGACTCGATATATGAGGCCGCCTTGGCGCCTTGACGCTCACCATGGTATGCCCCTATAATTGTAAATGTCAAGGTCAATGTCAACATACGGGCTGCCATGCTAGAGGTTGCTTGCTCCGTTACCCCGGCCACGCAAGTTCACTGCACCTCTTCGCCGACCGTCACGATAATGCCGTCAGGGATACGTCTCAGATTCTCCGTGTCCTGCGTCTTCCCCGGCGCGGAGAGTGCTGGAGGGTGTGATCGGTCGGGGGTGTGAGGCCTCTAGGGGACCCTTAGGCGCCGCTTCCGCGCTATGAGCCCGCCATCACTGTCGGACTCTCTCTTTTGTGCTATTAGTATTGTTCGGAACGTACCCGCTTCCGGGTCTAGGATCCATTGTAAGACGCCTATGGGAGGGGAAGGGGGTAATTAAGTCATATTAGTCACGTCACCTCTTTGATGGTCCAGAATATCATGATTCTGCAGCGAACGCTACCTACCTACGTTTTCCACTAATCTACTTCCGCAGCTCCGCCAACAACTCTCCATATACAGCCCTTTCAAGTTCGTCGTACAGCTTGATCACAATATCATCCGGAAACGGGTCAATATTCACAATGAGGGTCGCCGCAATGCCCGTCGCTCGATCGATCCACTGTCCCCGTTGTCAGTTACTCAAATTCCTACCCCAACGACCGCACAGAGCAACTTACCCAATGTGAGTTCGCCATGCCCATCCACTGCATACTCCCCGCCCTCCTCTTCCCGGGCACATCCTCCACGTTTACAATCCCTCCCATCCCATGCTGCACCACCGTCCCCGGCGGAAACTCCGGCATCATCGTATCATGCTGACGACCCACCGTATCCTGCAACGCCGCCCGCTGCACCTCATCCAGCTGCGGACGAAACATCTCGTCGACCGTCTCCCTTTTCAAGACCCCACCTCCCTCACCCCCCTCAGAAATAGCCAGCAACGCTTGCAACATCCGCGCATGGTCCCGCGCCGTCATCCACAACCCCGCACCCGCGCTCTCCACCGGCGGTTCCAGCGGCACTGGCAGCGGGGACATCTCCAGCGACCGCGTCACGGGATCCCGCCGCGTGCAGCCCGCCTTATCGATATTAGGCCTGGAGGTGGAATGGAGGGTGGTATCCGCCATACCCAGCGGCCTCAGTATAGTCTCCTCGAGGTAGGCGCCGAGCGTCCGGCCCGTGATGCGCTCAACCAGCTGCCCCGCCCAGTCGATCGCCGTGCCGTACTGCCAGCCCTGGCCGGGGGTGAATTTCAAGGGGGTCGTCCAGCCGGCCAGGGTGTGCTGCAGGTTGGTGTCGGTCCTGCTGATCCAGGCGGACCATTTCGTGATGTCGGGGTCGGCGATGTCGTAGGCCAGGCCGACGGTGTGGGTGAGGAGGTGGCGCAGGGTGATGGGGGTGTTGGGGGTGTCTTCGAGGATGGGGGCGCCGGTGGTGGGGTGGAAACCGCGGAGGATTTGGAGGCTGGCGAGTTCGGGGAGGAGGGGGCGGACGTCGGCGTCGAGGGAGAAGAGGCCACGTTCGGTGATGGTGAGGATGGCGGGGATGGTGATGATTTTGCTGAGTGAGGCGACCCAGGTGAGGGAGGAGGGGGTGAAGAGGGGGCTGTTGGAGGGAATGGAGATGCGGCCGGCGGCGCCTTCGTAGAGGATTTCTGGGATGGTGAGTTGTTAGTTAAGGGGGCGGGGATGGGACTGGACAGGTGGCTGGAGTTTACTGTTGCTGTCAACGACGACGAATGCTGCCCCGAGAAGCTTGTCGCGGGTGTCATCGCCTTGAGTGACGTATCTCGCGAGGATCGCGTCGAGTGCCTCCATGATTGCCAAGTCGTAGATGTGTCGGAAATATGGCAGAGGTAATGAATCTCGGAAGGGATGGCTGGCGAAAGCCAATCAGGGCTGACGCGGGAGGTGTGTGGAGGGGGCACTGGGGTTGAGGGTTGGGTTGACAATCTGGGGGGTGGGGTTGGCTGAGCTGTGTTTCGTCCATTTAGGGGTTATTGGTGTTGTTCTTCCAAAGGTCGATCCTAGGGCCTCAGAACTGGACGAGTTAGAGAATTGTACCAGACTAAAACTTCGCACCTGCACCTTACATCTTGCACCGTGTAGGTCTCTGTACCTAGCTGGCACAAAAGTGAGTTACACGTAACTATCCAACATAGATAAGGTACCTATGTCTGCACACGCCGAGTACCCATCTAGCAGCTGCCAGTATGTCTTACAAGCCTGGTGTGAGTCAGCTCCCACGTACCACAGGCTTGAGACTTTCCTTTTCGTCCATCAACATCGCAAAACAGTCACTGGGAGAACTGCCGGTACAAATATACACTACCTACCTAGGTAGATTATTAGTATGACGACAACCCTCACACCATTCTCCCTCGTCTCGCCGATGTTTCCAGCCAAATGCATCCTTAATTTTCAAGCCACCCCCCTCTAGCGCCTAGGCCTACCCATAGCCGAATCCGGCAGCTCGCGCACCAGCGTCTTCCTCCTACCACTCTCCTTCAACCGCCTACAGTCCCAAAACACAAACCCCCACTTCTTGAACCTGTCCTTGACCGCGTACCCAAACTCGTTCTTGTACTGGCCGCGCCACATGATGACCCAGGCGAGCGGCGGGGCGTCGGCGCCCTCGCCCTCGCGGTCGCCCAGGAAGGGCATGGGGTCGCGCCGGCGCTGCGCGTCGTCCTCGGGCGACGGGTGGTAGAGGTGGCGCCGCCGGTTCTGCGCCGACCACGTCATGGCGTCTTCCATGAAGTCGATGTGCGAGGTCATGTGCTGCTGCATGGCCGCGACGAGCGCTTCGTGCTCGGTGGCTTGCAGGACTTGGAGGAAGGACTGCAGGCCGCGGGACGCGGTGCCTTCGCGCAGGTTCGAGCGCTGGTCTGGACAGAACGTTAGTATATCCGAAATAGGAAGAGGGGGGGGGGTCTCGGGATTATCGGGGATGTCAAGAAGGCGAGGGATCGTAGGGGAAGTAGGACGGGATACGCTAGTATGAAACTCACAAGGACAAATGAAATCTGACTCACAAGGTGAAGTGAGATCGAAGGACCCCAGGGGCGCCCACGGCCTCTCTGATCCCTGGAATCGCGGATGGTCTTTGGCGACGTCATCCTTAATGACATCGAACAAGGCCTCGTATTTGTCCCGAAAAAGAATATAGATGCATTCGATTTCTTGGATCTCCCACGGCGAGAACCAGCAAAAAAACTTCATCAGCCGTTCTTCTTTAGCAACGTCGACTGGCTTGATCTCCCCCGTGGTGCCCATGCCGAACAGGTTGCAGTACGTCTGGTAGCGGTACAGTGCGCGGAGGAGACGCGTGCGCTCCGTACGGGAAAGTGGGCCGACAGGGAGAGATGAGCAGAGGCGGGTGAAGAACATGGTCGCGCACGGCTGTAGTAGTGGGCGCGCTACGCCGAGATAGAAAGCTGCCATCCCGACGGGGTCTGCTTCGGTGGTGGTGGTTTGGGTCCACAGTTGCTCGGGGGGGGCTGAACGATGGGCAGAATATTGCATCATGAAGAGGCGGAGGGTTTCAGGGTGGGTGCATGATCTGGGTCCATTCTTGCGCAGCAAACCAGATGCGTGGGTGGCGTATGCATCTGCGAGGACGTTGCCGTTGCCAAGGGTGTTCTGGAGTATCCGGCGGAGAAACCATATGCGGCGGGAGAGGTACTGCGCATGGTAGACGGGTGATGCAAATACCAGTGCCTTCAGGTCCTCAAGCTCCTCGATGGATCCGAGGATCAGGCATCGCAGTTCGGCTGGTAGCGTTTCTAAGTTTATAGGACCTTGAACGGGCGCCGCGGGCGGTGCCACGGCCACGGGCGACGTTGACGTTGCATTCTTGGCTGGCCGTTTGCGTCTGCGCAGGCGCCCGAAAAGCCCACAGGACAGCGAGAGTGTTGCCATTGTAGACTTTTGTGTGGCTGGGATTCCTGGGGGTTGTAATTAGGATTAATAATTATGTCGAATATTATTGTTGTTGTGCGAGGAGTGCAAAAAGGGCCAACGACTGGAGAGAGAGAAGTGACTGTGTTAGGTTGTTGTCTGGTGTGATGTGACGGGAGGCTGAATCGGATTTAATGAATCCAGGTCTGGGAAGCAGGCACGTGTCGATACGCTGAATCTCGTCCTCTTTGATCCCTCTGCTTTCCCTCACCGACAGCTGATTTGGTTGGACGTCAATAGTATCCAGTCGCGCGGGGTACAAACTTGACCAGTGACGACATGAGAATCATCAAGGTACCTCATGTCCAGTCGTGACTCAGGCGGGCGCAGACCGAACCCAAAAACGGAAGAAGTTACCCAACGAAGATAACTGCTGAGATATGAACCCTCGCTTCTTCCATTGGTCCTCCTGAAACACATGGCTGCGTCAAATTGTATAGGTATATCCCCTAACCCTTCAGCTCGTCTCCAAGAATCAGCCTAACCGGGGGGATGTCGCCCCCGTCTTACCGCACGAACATGATGCTCAGTTAGGACCTTACCCCCCTAGGCACTGAGACAATTGGAATCGGTTGCCATCAAAGCTGTTGTAGCCGGCATGGCAAGATCCTCTTCCCACGCCCTTCGGATAAAGATGACTGCTTCAGCATCTGGCGCAGTTAGGGGCGTCTACGTGTAGTCACCCAAATATTGTCACTCTTGAGGATTCATTCGTTACCACTAGCCCAAATGGCACATAACTACCGTTTTTTCGCTTTCCCCTTGGCCCAAAGCTGGCCTCGCCCTAGCACGCTTCCACGGCTCTCTCAAGCCGGTACTGAGTTTGTCGCCAGCTCGCCAAACCCGACCAACCTAGGTTCGGCTTGGACTTCTATCCATCATTGCTGGTGACCTGCACAGAGCCTCGCTTACGGGTTGCAGCCGTGGACGTCAGACTCCTGAACAGTCGTGCAGTCGATGCCCGTTACCCTCAAAGCATACTTGAAGCCACGGTGCTTGCCGGAAACCATCTGCCCGATCAGATCACCCCCGCCGCTGTTGGCGTGTTCATCCACACAGGCAACGTGCGCATCCGCTCCGCCCTCGATGGCCGAGTTGAACGGGTACTCATCGCAGGTGGCCTTGTCCCCCGCCCCCGGTTCCCCTGCTGGGACTGTCCGGCCTGATGAACGTGGAAGGCATTCGAGGTCAGTCATCTCGTTACATCTGCCGCAGTCTAGCGCTGGGTACGTACCTGTGCAGCATCCACGCGAGCTCCTGCAATCTGATAGTTCGCGGTTGGGAGAGCCTGGCCCGTAGTACGTTAAGATTTGCTGATTCGGCGTCGTTTCCGGGCGTCCCAACGCGATCTGGCGTCGTATTCCTATTTGACTGATCAGCTGGTGGCTACGGCTAAGTCTTGACATGTTCTAGGATTACCGAGGCAAGTGTTCTCGACCAGCTAGATGGGCACACAGCGTTAGCTCTTGGCTTCATGAACCACCCGAACCCAAATAACCACACAGACAATACTCACGTCGGAGATGATGTTGTTAGGCACGTAACCAAACTCAAGAACCGGCACATTGCAGTATCCAGGGGTGGAGCTGCACGTCGAAGACTCCGGGCAGCCTGCGAAACGGAGTCAGTTACTGTGAGAAAACATCTGCACATTTTGACTCTGGCCCTCAAATGGCCACACTTACACCACCCGTCACAACAGACTTCATACTCGCCACAGCACGTATCCTTGTCAGCAGACGATCCCTTACAGCACTGGCTAATCTCGGGATTCGACGGATCGCAGCAAGCCCCCGTCCCACAGCACGACGCCCAGACGGGACACAAGCTGCCACCACCGCAGCACTGCTCGTCCAGCTCCTTGCAGATGGTCGGGTCGTTGAGGCACAGGGTCGTGTCTTTGGG
The DNA here is from genome assembly GCF_020726465.1 of Chaetomium tenue. Lineage (NCBI taxonomy): Eukaryota > Fungi > Ascomycota > Sordariomycetes > Sordariales > Chaetomiaceae > Chaetomium > Chaetomium tenue. The sequence continues at coordinate 1,732,801 of NW_027117335.1, forward strand.
GCAGCAGAGACCGCCGGAGCAGACGGGCTTGGTGGAGGGGCAGACGTAGCCGTTACCGCAGCACGTCTCGCCTGGTTTCTTGCAGGTGCGCGGGTCGTTGGCGCACTCGGTTGTGCCCGTCGCGCAGCACCCGCTGGGCTGGCACACGGGCTTGCTCGAGGCGCAACAGCCTCCGTTGACGGAGATGCACTGTGGGGGAGTTAGTTGAGTGCGAGGTTATTAACACTTCAAGCATGGGTATGACAGGGCGCGGCACAGCTTGCTCTGCAAGCATAGGGAAGGTATGTACATACGCAAACTGGGGATGCAATGGGGCAACATCTGCCGGCACAGGGGACTAATTTATGCTGTCAGCATTTTGTAGACTCTTAAAGGAAAGGTTGAGGGGTGTCAAATCGTGTCACAACTTACACGGATGGGTCGGGGGACAGGTTTGTCTGTCGAACAAGCCGAGGTCACGGCCCAAGATCCGGTCGGCAGCGAGGTCACCGGACGGGCTTCCGCGCATTGCTGACGCGGGAGACGCCGACAAGCCTGATGCCTTACGGTTGGCTGCCGCGAGAGCCTTGGGATTCTTGATCCGACCGGGAACCAAGATGGTGTCCCCGCTCCACCGAATGTCGGCCTGGCAGAGGCTAGCAATGCCAAGAATGACGGCCGTGAGTAACACCATGATGTTTACCAATGTCTCAGGCGATATGTGAGAAGGCGGTGTAGGCCTTTGTTTAAAGAGCCGACAAAACTGAAAGACGCAGCTCGGGAGACGCACTAGAAGAGTACCTAACTATATAACTGACTTAGACCGGAGCCACCCTTCACCCCGGTCAGTCTCTCCTACCCCAACTTCCTCTTCCCTTCGTTCACCACAGTATCATCGGTGGCCAAGCCGGCGAATTGTGTTTTGATGTTTGCGGCTGAAGGTGCATTGCAACGTTTCAATGGCTTCAAGAGTCTCAAAAAAACCAATCACTTTTTTTCCCCAGGCCAAATACCCCGCCCCAAGATCCAACACACTGTCAGCATGGACTGAGGTTCTCCCGCGAGAAAGTTGTGATGGTGGTTCACAGGCAGCAGGGGACTTGGTAACCAATAAAATTCACAAGGTATCACTAGTGCATCCTCTCGTTGTAACCTGCCCCCTCTTCAGACTTGACTCAATGTGGAACAGTTCAGAACCATAGAACCAACGGACTAATTCCCCCCTCCCTCTTGTCGAATAGGAAATTGTTGCGAAAGATTTAACTACCTCCTTGGAGGCCATGTGTGGGCTAAAAGCCCACCCTCCCTAAACTTCCGCTGGAACATTGTAGGGATTGATCGGACCGACCCTCAACTGGACTGGCTTTGACCCGGGCATGTCCCTTCGCGCCGGATGCTACTGGCGCGAACACAAGGGGAGCGGGACGCAGTCTCTTGCAAACTGTTGGGGAAGATAGTACTAGCAGCTCCGCTAGCAAAAGGCGTCTTACTTCTTGATTATAGGGAGCGAAAGTACCGAGTTCTTGCCTTCAAATGGTTTCGATACTAGACCCCGGTTCTCTTGTAACTCTGGACCTTCACTATCCTTAGGTCGTCGAAGGATTGCGTATGTGGTTCAACCCGTGAAACGGGGCCACTATCAACTGTAACTTAAGTTGGAAAACATATATAAACCTCAATCTTAACAGTTAAATCCGCTGAGTGCCTGGGGTTACTGATTCAGGGCGAAACAGGACCATGGATGTGTACAGTAGCAGCCCTTCCTTTTACTCTCTGCTGTATTACACGCCACCTTCAACCAATATTCTGCGCCCCAACATGCTGTAAGGGCACACGTTCTTCCTAAGAAGGCATCGCCGTACATATTAACAAAGACAAATGCTGATTTCCTAGGACCTCGACCATTGCCTTCAGATAACGAGAGCCTGATCAAGCCATTCAGCGAGAACTTTGCTGTAGGCCCTGGACATAAGCGCTTCCTGCTTCTATTATAGCCTCACTCCAAACCAGGCACCCTCCCCTTCAAAAACTCTCGAATCGCCTCAACGCCCACCCCCCTCCTCATCCCCGTCTCCTCGTCCCACGAGCTATGCAAGCCCACCAACATCCCCCCCATCCGCGCCGTCTTCCCAATTTCCACCAACGGCGCCCCGCTATGACCCCAATACGTCCAACAAGTATGCATCAGTGCCCCAATCTCCTCATTATCCTGCACATCCTGCCCCTCCGCATACCCCCGAAACCGCCCCTCACTCACACACACCACCTCATACCCCGTCTCCACCCCCTCCTCCTCACACTCCAGATCCTCACTCCCCGGCTGCCCGACACACACCAGCTTCGCCCCAAGCGCAGGAACCCGCTCGGCAATCCCAAGCGCCGGAAACTCGAACTGCCAGCCGGAATCATCACCACCACCCCCTCCTGACGACATCACACCCTGCGCCCCCGTAACCCGCAACAACGCCAAATCCCGCCTCCCATCCCAGGCCACGCACTGCGCAATAACAACATCCCCAGAGGACGCGAACAGCAGGGCGTGGGACTGGGACAGGTCGAGCTCGGCCTCGGTCTCGGCGATGCAGTGTGCGCAGGTGAGGAGCAGGCCGGAGGGGTGGATGCATACGGCTGTGCCGGCTTGGGCGTGGGCGAAGATGAGGGTTGTGGAGAGGGTTGTGGAGGGGGTTGGGGGTGTGGTGGTGGTGGTGGTGGTTGTTGTGGGGGTGGATGTTGTGGGGGGTTGGAGGCGGAGGCGGGTTTGTTTGGTGAGGAGGAGGGCGTGGTCTTGGGGGGAGAGTTTGGTGTGGGTGCGGGTGAGGCGGGTGGGGAGGGGGATGATGGGGGGAGTTGGAGAGGGTGGGTTGTTGACTGTTTCTTGTGGTTGTGGTTTGGTGCCAGGGTTGAGTTCGATGGGTGTTTGGGTTTGTGTAAGGAGGAGTTGCCGTCTTCGGAGGCGCGTCTGGCGGGGTGATAGACTCATGGCGGCGAGTGGACGGTAGGCTGGAATGGGGGAAGCCTTGAAAAAAGGGAGTGTTGGGTGTTGTGTCGATGTTGACCAAGAGAGTTTTGGGCGCCAGGATTCGCGGTTTTCCCAACATGGAAACCCCCTGGAAATTGTGGGGCGGCTGCCTAGAGGTTGATTACCATCTCCTTAACAGGAATGACTCAGAGAAGACATACGAATTTCCAAGGTGTCAACAAAAATGGTTCAAATTGAGCTGGGCAGGCACTCGGGCTAAACAGTAATGAACTCCGATTCAACGACCTACATGTGGGTAAAGTACCTATCTACCTACCTACCTAGGTAGCTTCTTTCTTGTCCCTGTGTTAATAACCAGCGCTAACTAATATGGCCCATAACTCTCATTTCCTACCCAATTCGACGGTGAGACTCCACGCTCTTGCTCCCGTTCCTCTTCTTCTTGAAGCGCCAACCAGTACAGCTCCCGGGCCTTGTAAACCGCTTGGATCGAGACCCGTGTTCCAACAATCACTAGCTTGACACTCGGTATATTCCAGGGCTTGACTTCACCCTTTTCCGCCTGCAGGACCTCCTCGAGCTCCTCGGTGAACTTAGTCTCCATGTACTTGACATACGCGTCAAAGTAGCCCGCCGAGTCGCCGCCGTGCGCCCTCTTCCATTGCAAGAGATGCTCCCCGTCGTAGCCGGTACAATACAGCCCAACGCCACAGGTCATATGACTCCGGCCCGGCCCCCACCAAGCGCGCGGCGCGGCATCGGCCTCATCGCACTCGATCCATTCCCACAACTCATCATCATCCCCACCATTCTCCGCCCTCTCAATCTCCTCCCGCGCAGCCGCACTGCACCCGTACAAGAGCTGATCGCGATCCCCCCAGGCCACCCGCCCCTGCACCGCAAACAACTCGCGCACATTCGGACACAGGCGGAGCGTGCGCGACGTATCGGAGTGGTAGCCCCCGACGTAGACGGCCTCCAGCGCGAGGCGGCGCACGCGGACCAGGTCGTCGGGGTGCAGGTCCCAGGGGCCCGGGTTGTCGCTGTCTTCGTTGATGCGCCAATCCGGCTCGTTCCACTCGTGGGCGAGCCGCGGCAGGTACAGCGTGTCGTCGCGGAAGCAGAACCACGTGCGGGGCCCTGTGCTGCGCGTCCGGAACGCGAGCTCGTAGCCGTGTCGGATCAGCACCTGTCGGGACTCGGCGCAGGTGTGTAGGAGGGGTGGGATGGGCGCGGCGCTGTACAGCGCGTGCGGCCGGGTCATTTGCCAGGCGGCTTTGGGCTGGGTGTAGAGGAGGTGGGGCGGGATTTCGGGGTGTTGGGGGGTTGGCCGCCAGGGCTGCGGGCGCGACTTAGTGGTGCTGAAGCCGTACGCGGTGAGCAGCGTCTGGGTCGCGTTGTTTGGGTCGCGGGGTTGGAAGCGCCATTCTGAGCGGGGGGCCTCACGGAATTGGATGCGGTCGCGCCAGTCGTGGGCAAAGTATGTAAGAGAGGGATCAAGAGTCAGGTTCCAGGGGGCCAGGCGGGCGACGAAGACGTCGACGTCGGTGAGGCCTTCCTCTTCTTCCTCTTCGGTGACCTCGACGAGGGACTCAACCCGCAGCTGCACGAAGCGGGGCTGCGTTGCCAAGAGGTATATTTGCCAACGTAGCTCCGCTGGGAGGCGCAAAAATGGGTGGAAAACAGTGAGGGACATTTCTGATTAAGCGGCCATCAAACTCAACGATTGACGTTTACCGCCATTCGATGATCGAGGGATGGCTCCGAGATGACAGCCAAGCTCTCTATTTCATGTTCCGGCCCACTTATCAGGACCCACTCACAGAAGTCAGACCAATCCTTCCGAACCAAACCTCTTAGAATTCTTGCTTGGAAGAAGCAGACTCGGCCGAAGAGCATCAAATACCAGCCGAGCTACCTTACCTCGCTAGTAACCATTAACAAGTCCTCCAAATGGGAAAATTTCCATCCAGTTAGCTTCAAGATAACGATACAGTTATTACAAGACGGAAGCGGGTTGGTTGAACTTTTCTCATCCTATTTACATTTGGCCTAGTCCTGGGCCCGGAATCCTTGGATACTGGACATCAACGCACAAGGCTTCCTCAAAGCTCTTGCGTTTTCTGCGCCCCGTCGTTCGGCGCTCACACGAGAATCGAACCATTGTGGGCCTCTACTGCATGTGTTTCCAAGCCTACCAGTACCGCGAACAGACAAGGGTTCCAAACTTGTTGTCAATGTAACTCTCCTCTGTAGCGTTTTGTTAGCCTTTCCACTTTGTCAGGTCTCTGGGAACCTACCGATCAGAAATGAGGCCTCTTTTCCCGCGCAGGTGCACCCAATGTTGAGCTGCTGACCTCCCCAGATCGGGTCCGTCGTCCGGAAGAGGGAGCAGCCATCGCATTGAGCCCCGAAGTTGCCGCTGCCTTGCCACTACTATCGTATTAGTTTTGCAGTTGAATAAGATGGTGGTTTTTTTCTTACCACAATCTTTCCCTGTGCTGCGTCATACGTGAGACAAGTGTTGAGGTCCAACGCCGTCGGCTGCCAGGCAGCATGGTCTCCTTGGCCGTCATTGCACTCCCCGCTCAGGACCTCAGTGGTAGGGTCGAGAGCTAGGTTCCGACATGTTACGCTGATATATTCCGCCGTGGCTGCCGCCAAGAGCGACATGAATGCAATTGATTTCATGATGTCAGTTGGGTGGGTGCAAAAAGCTTGTCTGGGCCGAAATTAACAGCGTGCATACCGAGGGGAGGCTTCGTCGTGTATTTATGCTCCTAATACCACAATCACCAGCTGCACCCAACCCGCCCTTCGAGGTATTCCTCACGTGAAGGGTCCGAAGCCTCGGACTTACCACAGTCTGTCGATAGGTCCTGAGCCCCCTAGCTGCAGAACGCTCCGGAGTGCGTTAGTCCGAGGGTGCAGCCAGATGGAAAGTTCCTCAGGGTAGGTAGCAACCAATATGCAAGACACATGGGACTTTTCGAGATTGAATCCCAGAGTAACATGCAACCGGCATATTCATTGGTGAATCGGGCAGCCCAACAAGCATTATAAGCATCAAACGCTACTCCAAATGGAGCATACCTAAATATAGTTAACCTTAAATGCATGAAGCACTTTGACTAAGCTCTTTATAAAACGCGAACGCTAGTTTAGGTAGACCTGGGTTACTGGGGTAAACTTGTCTTCATAAGCCTTTCGTAGCTCTCCAGCGCTATTTATTAGTCGACGCTTAGCCTAATCGGCTCGGTTGTGAAGAAGGCCGGGTATGGGGTGGGTACCGCAGTCGACTGCTCGTGTGGGAGGGGCAGAGAGGGCGAGAGTTGATCACAGGATATCGGGGAAGGCTCACTTTCAGGGTGTAACAGGGAGGAGGGTGATTTAGCCGGGCGGCAAAAACCGCCGAGACTGCGTAGGCTGGGCCGCCTTTGCACAGAGTTACACATGCAAGCGGCAACTCTACTACAGTTTCTGGAAGTCAGTCCATTTTTCTTTTGGACAGGGGGATGGCTCGGGTTGGCCGGAGTTTCCTTTGTATCTTTAGAATGAAGAGTTGACTGGTGATATTATGAGCGTCGGAAAAGAAAAGGAAGAGAAGAAAAGTGCCTGTTCCTTGGACTCTTCAAACCACCTACCTTACCCACCGAATGTTGGACCCAAAGTAGTTCGTTTCTCTCTTGAGCCTGAAGGAAATGTACAACATTTTTTACGACTTAGAAGTTGAGGAACACTGAAACTGTAAGAGGATAAAACCGGAGGAATTATATCAAGCCGTCGTCGCACTAAATCACTGCTGAGGAGCGGCAGCACGATGAATCCCAATGAAATTCTTTTCTTCGGCATCCTTTTGACGCCACCCTCCTCACTTCCAAAACCGCACCGCATTTTGATGAACAATCCCTTTGCACGTGCCCTTCACCTACTTTTCAGGCCCTTCAAGCACCTTTTACAGTACTTTCCCCGATATGACACTAACCAGATATGTTATGATAATCCATGGTGGCTTCCAGCCTGCCCGTACCGAGCGGGACAACACCGGGCCATGATCAAGACATGAGGCGCAGCAAGTTCGGAGTAAACAAATTGACGAATAATACACCGCAAATGCGACAAAAGGTTCATTAAGAAACTTGAAACTGGACTTTCCCTGAACTAAGAACACTACGCCCCGCCCGTCACGGCCCCCGACGTCGGGGGTACACCAAGGTTGGAGCAGGAGCTTATGATCCACAGCACGAGGAGCGAGCCGGCGAGGGTGCTTGTGTGGTTGGGGTTGGCGTCGTTGTTGTTGTGGCTTGGTCGGGCGGGGTTGGTGCCGGTGATGATGGCGAGTGTGCTGCTGTCGTTGGGGTCTGCCTGGGTTGGGATTGGTGGGGGTGGAGAGTGCGGGTTGGATGCACGTTGGGGGATGAGGGAAGGGGGAGATGGTGGCTGAGATGGTTGTCGTGGTGGTTTTGGGGGTCGGGCTCAATGGGAGAGTTGGGATGGAGGCCGGTAGTTTAGGTTACCTAGGTAGGTATGTTTCACTCCTGCCTGCTGGGGCTCGAATGATGTCACTACGGTCTGGAAACCGATCCTGTGGTTGTCCATAGCTCTGTTTATACTTAAGCGTAGGGTTACTTCCGGTTGGAAACCTACCTAGGTAGGTAAGCTACATGTACCCACCCGTCACCCAAGGCAGTGACGCAGTTGTACTTGGCTAGCGCGGTGACTGGCTTTAGAGTGAAATCTAAGGTCAAGTTGCACTTCATTGCCGAATCGCGATACTGTATCATGCACGTCAGTAGTTGATATGCCCCTAAAATCCCAGCGTGTTATAACCTCTAAGCTCCCAGTCTGGTGCCCCTGGACGGCAAGAGCTCTGGTTGTCCTCCGCATACCTTTTTCCCATAATAACCTCTTCTGTGCCTTCTCAGAAGGCCGGGGCCCAGGGCGAGTAGCTAGATGGACAAGAAAATCCAGCTTTTGAAAACAATAATGGCTCTTTTGGGCTTGAGACCACCTTATTAACAGCGGAGGTTGAGTTACATGTTTGGAGACGCTATCTGTGAATCGAAATCGTACCCAGGTATCTTTGGGAACGCGCACATGCCCGATATCTTTTCACTATTTCGTTTCACGGCTCTATTTACCGTTTATACCGCTGTGTGCTGTGATCTTCACACCGCCTTGTGACCAGAACATGAGTTCTTCCAACGCGTTACAAATCTTGTTCCTTGTCAGCCAAACGCGTTTCCCGCCCACCATGTTTCTCTTGGCATATTGCAAGGCGCAGCAGCTGAGTTCCATGCCAGTTGGGCGTGCGGGTAGTCCTACCGACCTTGGCCGCTCAGGGGGTGGGCCATGTCAAGGCACTGTCGCCAACCGTTGGCCGCCGACGACTTGACCCGCACGAAACTCGTGTTGTACAGCATTGCCAGCAGCATGCCTAGGCGCAGCCTGTAGAAAGCTAACGCCATTTTCGGTTAGCCATTTTCACCGGAATTGAAAACGCTGGGCTGGCGCTCCTCTTGATCGTTCCAAATCTGAAAACCTGGAATCCGAGCCAATGGCGCGCCACGGCATGTTGGTCTTGACTCCAGCCATTTTCGAGTTGTTTGAAAAACTTTGAAACATTGGAGTTGCATTTTCATCATAATTACTTTCAGGCAAACGGCCTTTACGGATTTGATTTGGAAATAAAAGGCTTACAAACTCCTCACCTTGGATCGAAACACAAACTCGAGGCCTCACTGACCACTGGCAACACTCACGAACCTTAATTATTTCTCAACGCCACAGCCGACGCTGTTAACGACACTCAATCATGTTGCCGTTTCGCCCCAAACCTTCAGCGGAGGAACCGAACCCCCACGATGGCACCGCCCACACGGTCCGCAAGCAGGCTACGACGGTAAGTTACTGGAGCCATTGCCATCAATTATGCTGAATCCTGACCCGGTTTTAGGTTCCACTATGCATCCAGAACAATGACCTAGTTAGTTTGGACGTCGAGGCATCATCTGTGCCTGTTGTCCCCGCAACTGAGATTGCCCCGATGGCCAACTATGAGGCGCCCACGAATGCCCTTTCAGAAGCGACCCCATCTTCCTGCGGTGAAACCTTCTCCACGTTCACAGCAGGCACCCTGCAGTCTCGCTGGGCCGGCCAACCGCCGCGACCCCTTCTCGTGTTCAAGAATTTTATCGTTTACGACGATGCCGCTCGCACCTTACCTTTCGAGATCGATGAACATCCAGAGGTGTCGGGTTCTCGTCCACCACCCTCATGTCCTCTTTCATGGCAGTACGAGTTTTCGTGGAGGGGCGGAGCCATCCTCTTCGCTGGTGATCCCTTGAACACCACCCAGGCACGCAGCCGATCTAGTGACCTTTGTGATGCCACTTTTGGAGATAGCGCGGAGCGGTCTGCCACCCTTACAACACACGCCAGGACATACAAGTCAGCGGACGAAGTGACGTGCAAGTCATGGGACTCGGAGGGCCTCAGGAATGCAGCGTTTAAGCGAGGTCAAATCCAGAAAGAAATCGAGGAGACCCGTGCCTACCTTCTGGAACAACTGGAGGCTTACTGGAGGTCGCATCCCCCACAAAGATCACCCGGCCGACGAAAAGGCAAGGGTCCCGCCCATCAAGCAGCGCAGCGCCCTTCCGCTCGAGACGTCAGTCGGCCCTACAACAAAAGAGATTTTGCAGGTGGTCGACGCAGAATCGGCCAAGGATGCGGAGATGGGGATGAGGACGATGACGACGGCGAAGATGATTCGGCCCCAACAGCAGCCTCATCAATGCCAAACGCACAGGATCGGTGGTATGCATGCCCATTTCAAAAGTGGAGGCCACAGCACTACGTCTATGAGTGCGGGACTGGCTTTCGGCGCATCATTGATGTAAAGAATCATCTACTCAAGAAACACTACGCAATCACCTGCCCTCGATGTGGCAGTGTGTATGATGATGTCGATTTAGTACGCCTTCACCTTCTCAAAGGCTGTCAAAACCCCCCAAGAAGCCACCCTGGTGGCTGCTTCATGAGCGAACGACAAAGGGAAACCATCAGCGCTCATTTCGGCGGCAAGAAGATGCCAGACCCCGAAAAGTGGAAGTTTCTCTTTCGGACACTGTTTCCGAACGAACCATTTCCCGAGAGCATATACTTGCTTCCCCGACAACAAAAATTTCGAAACTTTCTGGACAGCTGGCTTTGGTCGGAGGGGAAGAAAGCCCTCGACGATATTCGCTGCCAGGCTCTTTCCAACCCGCGACTCAGCTGGTATGAGCCGGAGGAAAGTCAGCAGGCGGCAGTGATTGCGCAGTTCATCACATGGCTCCTAGAGAGGGCATCCGAGGAGCGCCTTTACGCCGACTCTGCCATGGCCCGACAAGACTTTGAAAGGACCTTATCTTCAAATGCTTGTGTCTCAGCGGTAGCCACCCATCAAGCATCGGCTGCGCCCAGTTTAACCTGGGCTCACGACCCCGTGGCGCAGTTGGCCCCCGGCGAGTGGAATCCCCAACAAGAGCCAAACCTTTGGTGGCCCATGCCGACCATAGGAGAGGACACCGGTGTTTCAGGGTGTCTAAACACCGATATTGATAGTCTGGGTCCGACCTCTACCTGCTCCAACGGTTCATCCGGGCCTGGCGAAAACCCAATCATCTCGCTCAACCACTGCGATACGCTAGTTCCGCAGAACGGCCCAGCTTTCACTTTCAACACTGACGGTCTCGGTATTCCTGGGATCGACCTCCCAGGGCCGTCCTCAGTTGCCCAGTGGGCGGGAGGTTACCAACAAGACGGGCTTATTGACCTCGATTCTTCCCACCTCACCAATGGAGCAGTACCCGCGTCGAACGCGAGTGGTGTCGATGGCCACGCAAGGCCTTTGACAGCCTGGAATCCCTGTGTACAGAGTGGGAATTGGTGCCTCCCTGATGATTCATTCAATCAAGGGTTTGACCCGTGGCGCATTTTGAATGACGACATGATAAGTGAGGTGGTTGGCCACGTGCAAGAATAGGAGTCATTTCGGGGATGTTCGAGTCAGTCAAATCCATGATATCGTGCATTATTTAGGGGAGGGACATTTTGCTTCGATGGAACTCATGTTTTCACTCAGATCCCTGATGATGGCTTGGCTCTGGTTACGATCTCATGCAGTGCGAAACGAATTTTAAGCCTGGTTCACTTTTCTTCAGCACTAGAGTCTAGAAATGCGAGGTGCATTACATTTAGGGGGCTCGTGGCTACCATCTCGCCGGAGCCGGTGGCGGCAGAAACACAAGACTTGGCCCGGTGCTAAATCTAATGCAGTAGCTTAAACGACAAGAACGTGGCCCGCGGCTTATGCACGCTTCAAGCCATTCTCAGAAAGTGGTGATTCAAGGGACATGCGTATGCACCAGAAAGATACAAAAGCGTGGTTGTTTTGATTCAGATGAGTCCGCGTTTGCCGCAACTTCGATTCCCATTCGCCGCAGGTTGTCGTCCCCCGCATCATGAGGGCTGAATTTTGAAACCGAGATCAAGACCATCCCATTGCCCTCATGCCGTGCAAAGTTGGTTGGGCTCTCATGCAGGGCACCCAATTGGTGACCTAACTTCGCCCCCGTTTGTCAGCTTCGTAATACCTGAGCTTCCCCTCCTCCCCTCAACGTCATTTGCAACGATTCAATATTTAAATCTTATTCTCAAATCACATCCTCGAGATTCCCCCAACTGCACAAGGGTACAGTACCATCCAGTCCTCCAACCACATCAGCAACATGGAGCAACCAATCCCGTGGGAAAAGTAAGCACGACCACAATGCACCTATCATCTCATCGAAGCACGTGAGACTGACAAAGCCCCCAGAATCGCCTCCTCCCAACCCTACCGCTTCTCCATCGGGCCGCGGAAACGCCAATTCACGATGCACTCCGCAGTGGTCGAGGCCCAGTCCCCCGTGCTCAACACCTTCGTCAACAACACCAAGTTCAAAGAGGCCGGCGAGCGGCACGCCGAGCTGCACGACGTCGACGAGGACACCTTCATCACCTTCATCCAGTACGCCTACACGGGCGCCTTCGAGGTCGCCGGCACCGCCACCCACCAGCGGGACCGCCTCATGGACGCCGCCCTCAAGGACTGCGCCAGGAACGACGACGACGACGGCGGCTGGAGCGCCGGCTACGACGCCCGCCCCGCGCGCTTTGTTTCTCAGGGCCCCGGCCGCCGCCGCAAGCCCGATCCGTGGGCGACCTTCAGGACGGCCGTGGCCGCTGCCCGTCCGAAGGGGTACAGGCCGCCGTCTGAGGAGGTCGTCATCGAGCCGGGTGATGATGTCGCGGATATGCTGATCCGCTATACCCGGTTGTATTTGTTTGCGGATTGTTATGGTATTGATCGGCTGATGGGCTTGTCGTTGTATAGCCTGGGGCGGACGCTCATTGCGCTTGGCCTCAATGTGAAAGGGGGGAATGAGGAGATGGTGGAGGATGTGGTGGCGTTGTTGCAGTTTTGTTATGATGGTAGTGATCCTGCGCCGGATCCGCTGACATCCTTGATTTTGCGCTATGTTGCCTGCAATGCGGAAAGGCTGTGGAAGAATAGTGAGTTTCAGAAGTTGCTGGCGGCGCACGCGGAACTCGGCGCTTCTCTGGTTGGGTTGTTGGTGGAGAGGTTGGATTGAGGTTGCGGGTTTCTTGGACTCTTTTGGGAGAATGGCAGGACTGGGAATTAATACTCGAACTGGAAATTTCGTTTGCATTTTCGCTGGGCAAGCTGCCTTTGGCATCTCGACTGCACCAGGTGCCCAGGTACATACATACTTACCGATATAATGACACGCCAATGAATGGTCAGATGCCTCATATGATATTGCCCTACGCGCTATTCTGGGCCGTTTCGTCCTGTGTTTAGTCAAGAGGCAACATTACTACCGGGCGAGACCCATGACTTGAATGGGCCTACCTATCACTCGAAGGACACATAACATGTCTTGGTTGCCTCTGTTCGTCACCTAGTGGGGTAAATGGGGAACATTACTCGCGCCCTGGAACAATGCTAGCTGTTCATCAGCTCCATGTGCTTGTACGGCAGACTAGAACCTTGTTTGGTGTCGAGTTGCGGCGCCACGCACTGTTCATGGAACTTGGAGGGTGAATTGGGGCAACTCCCCGGTATTTATTATCGCATTATCTGCTGCGAGACCAAAAAGGAAACGTTGGGAACGAACCGCACCTCCTACCTCCCTCATCCAGAATCACAGCAAGCAATTCTGCAACTACGAGCATAACATTACCGACTAGTACACCATCACACGGTAGGAACATCAAAGCCTGCCCGCGGCGATACCACCGAAAAATAAGGCGTCATGGAGCAAAAAGTCCACAAGGAGCGGCCTTCGTGGCTAAGGTAAGTACTCGTCCCGAACCGGCAATTTCCGAGATTACCCCTACTAACAACTCTTGCTATACTAGTATTTCGTCCTCCAGACCCTTCCGATTCGTGGTGGGCCCGGATAAGCGCGAGTTCACGGCCAGCTCAGCCCTAATCGCACATCAATCGCTCGCTCTCCGAAAACTAGTCGACGGCGGCTTCGGTGAGGCTCGGAATGCATCTGCCACATTGAATTGGGCCGATGAAAACACCTTTACACGATTCATCCAATATGTATACACCGGGGATTACGACGAGATCGACGAGGCTGCGGAGTCCGCTCTTGTTGATGTTGAACATGCGCCGAAGGCGGCCGCCCAGGTACAAGAACCGGAACCAGTTACGAGTCTCAAGAGAGAACGACCAGGAACTGAGACACAACGACCAGAGGAGCCCAAGGTACCACGTCTGGAAAAAGCCGGAGGGGGGAGGCTAAAAGAGTGGAGGGTGTTCCGGTACAACGAACATAGCCGGCGAGACGATACCATGGAACCTGAGAGGAGGCGCCTTTGGGATCGGTTCATCGAGGCCGCAAACCCGTTTAAGAAGAACAGCTTCCTGGCCCGCACGGACCTGGAGAAGGACTACAGCCAAATCTTCCTCTGCCATGCCAAGATGTATGTCTTCGCTGACTATTACGGCATCACGCGTCTCATGGACCTTTCTCGAGAGAAGCTCGGGCATTTACTGGTCGCACTCACGACCAAGATGGAATTTCACGGCCAAAGACTCGCAGATTTTGTCGACTTGGTGCAATACTGTTACGATGAGCCCGCACCAGAAGCGCTGCAGTCGTTTATCATGATGTACGCCGCTTACCACGCGAACCTTCTCTGGAAAGACGCCCAATTTCAGGACCTCGTCGAGGCGGACGGCGAAGTGGCTTTTGCTTTTATCAAGGAGATAATGCCTGCGTACGTAAACGCCAAAGACGGGGTTTGCTCGGAGATAATGCCGGCGTACGTAAACGCCAAACTGAAAGACAGGCTTTCGTCGGTGGACTCATTATCATCGGACTCATCATCATGGGACTCAACATCATCGGACTCATCATAAGAGGAGTCATCATCACCGCAGCAAAGTCCCGAACTCCTGCGGATGGGCCCCTTTGCGAGGTTACGGCTACAATCTAGGAACAGCAGGGTTGGTTGATTCTCGATTCCTATAATCCCAGCCTCCCACGTCATATCTATAGAGGATTAGCCATATCCCCCGTCAATGATACTCGCCCATTTTCGCTAACACCTGGAACCATTCGCGCCCTGTTAGGTAACCAATTCGTAACTTGCTTGCAGATTCCACATTACCTACATTGATATCACTGCGAAACCTAAATTACCTCACCTACCTTACTTATTAACATTATCGCCATGTATCCATGTATCATATTAGTTGCACAACATCGGCAGAGATATTTCTCACTGTTTCCCCCGAACCTGTCTCTGCCCACTCGGAAAGTTGACTAAAGAACAACCAAGTAAAGCCTAACCACAGATTAAGAGGGGCGCGCCGAGCAAGCCTTGCTAGCTCCGTTTCACTCGGCTGCCCAACGGCGCATCTCTCTTCGCCCAGGGGGCCGCACGTTTGCGAGAGTTTGGGTCGCTTGATTGGTGGCATTTCAGATCTTGGTTGATTCTCCGCCCACCAGATCGGCCCACATACCAGTTTCGGTCATGGTGTTGCAACTCTGAGCTGGGGCACAGGCCCGAGGACCACGAGGAGCTCCACTTCGCTAAATATCTAAATCTGTCAATGGTAAGGCCACTGACTGAGGAGGGTTGAGGAGGAAGACAGTCCGTGACTTGGGGTTGGGCTGCAAGTGACACTCCCTGAGTCGTTTCCACAAACCACAAGCAAGAGTTCTCACAAATAGTCAAGGCGCGCAGGAAACGGAGCTGGATAGCAGTATGGTTTGCCCTGACGGTTCATTTACCCCTTTTTTCGACTCCCGGTATTCACGGAAGTCTTGCTTCCAGAGCTCGGAGATATGAAACACCGGTTATGAGTGGTGGAGAAAAGGGGAGATTCCACGTCGTCTGCGAACACGATGGCTAGATACGAAGACGGAAACACCCGTCTTGTGGATCTAGGCTGGGTTCCCAACACTCCGGTATCCTGACGATCAGTGATAAAAGGCAACCGAGAGCCATCTCCAAGCTTCAACTTCGAGCTTCAGCAACCAGCCAAACCCCAAGTTCACAACCACCCAGCTCAAGCTCAAAGATGCACCGCTACGCCGCTCTCGGTTTCCTGCCGGTCGCCCTCGGGTGTCTGAACCCCAACACCAATGCCTGCGCCAGCTACATCAGCGCCAACCAGGCGACCGCGTCCGCCTTCTGCGCGACTTTCACCCAGAGCGTCGTGACAGCCACCACGGGTCTTCCCTCCTGGGCCTCAAACTGCGGTAACAAGCCGAGCCAGATCTCCAAGGAGTGCTCGTGCTACTTCACCGGCGGCAGCGGCCCGGCACCGACCTCGGCCTCTGGGAAGCCGACCACGCTGGTGACCACGACGGCCAAGGCCACTCAAACATTCGGCGGCGTCACCACCACGCTGCCCAAGAGCTCCGGTGCCACGGCCACGTCGAAGCCCATCACCGTCGCTGCCGGGCAGACGTACGACGGCGGCATGAAGAACTACGATCGTTCGCGTAGGTGTCTCGTAAGCGAAGTTGACTTAGATATGAAACTGACAGCCACCAGCCAAGGTCTGTGCGGAACAGGAGGAAACAGGCGAGGCCGAGGCCATGTTCGTTCTCCAGGACGGTGCCACTCTTTCCAACGTACGTATCGAATAATGTCGAGAGGAACCTAGCACAGGGCTAACCATGTTTTAGGTCATCATTGGCCCCAACCAAGCTGAGGGTGTCCACTGCAAGGGCACCTGCACCCTGATCAACGTTTGGTTCCAAGACGTCTGCGAAGACGCCATGTAAGCTCACTATCCCACCTCCCCCCTTCCTCCAACCGCACCCCCCCCACTACATGTAACCACTAACCACCGCCCCCAGAACGCTCAAACAATCCAGCGGCACCTCCAACATCATCGGCGGCGGCGCCTTCCACGCCTCGGACAAGATCGTGCAGTTCAACGGCTTCGGGACGGTCAACATCAAGAACTTCTACGCCAACGACTACGGCAAGCTGCTGCGCAGCTGCGGCAACTGCAGCAACAACGGCGGGGCGCGGCACGCGGTGCTCGACGGCGTCGTGGCCGTCGACGGCGGCGTCCTGTGCGGCATCAACACCAACTACGGCGACACCTGCACCGTCACCAACAGCTGCCAGGACAGTGGCAAGAGTTGCGATCGCTTTACGGGTAATAACAGTGGCAAGGAGCCGCCGAAGATTGGGAGCGGGCCGGATGGGAACTTTTGTAAGGTTTCGGGGCTGACCACGAACTGCTGAGTGTGAGTGAGTGGTTGAGTTGGGGCTGGGGGTGGGGTGAATAGGGGGTGTGGAGGTGTGAGTGAGGGATGGGCTTCTTAGTACATACTTGTTTAGCTGCACATACTTCGAGTCGATAATTACATCAACATATCGATGGACATCGTCAATTTCTTCCCCGTGGTTAGTTGCCGCCTAGGTCTGACAATTAATGGCTACGTTGCGCTTCACCTCCTGGGCCACGGGCTCTTTGTAAGGGATGCCTATGGAACCGGAAGGCTTTGCTTCTGTAATTATTATTATTATTATTCATACTCCGCTATGCCCTAGGGCGTGCCGGACCCTCTGCTATTTAGTGTACAGGAAAACCGTGCCCTCCCGGGCCGGGTGAAAAACCCCTACCAACAATCAAGGAACGATGCGTTCTGGTGAGTCTACGTATACAAAGAGAGGAGGCCTCCTGGCCTCCGAACGGGGGCGCTTCAGGCCGCCGTTTCCAGCTCGAGCCTCCTGGCCAAGCTGTACATCGGCAGCCTCCCCGAGTCCATCAGCCAGTCGAGGATCCTCCTCGCAAGCCGTGCAGTCGTGGGATTGATACCGTGTAGAACTGAGTAAAAGTCCCGTCGTGTCCGAATTCCAGTTCTCTCCCATCTTCGAGTCAACGGTGGGGCCAAACACCACACTACCAGGTGTTCGGCAGTCTCTCGTCCCTCGCCACACTCGCAGGCAGGCGTCAGAACCTCCGGGACTTCCCGTGTAAACAAGTAGTCCCGTAAGCCTATTGCTCCCGTCCGGATTTGAATGAGCAGTGAGCTTTTCGCCTTGCTGAGACCGTCATGCCTCCTTAGGGTTTCGTTCCGGAATAGCGTCTCCCGCTGATGGTCAAAGTCGTCCGCCGGCCTGGTGATTGCTCTGCCGTCCCGTTCCTTTAACCACCTCGCTCTCCAGGCCTCTTCTACTGCCTTGTCCGTGTCTATGGTTCCCCCCGTCCAGCGCATGATCGTGCCCGCGGCTCTCTCTACCGCCGTGGGCCCTTGAGGTCTCAAGGTTCGCGGTCGGCCCCTGTTGCCCCTCCTCGAGCTGAGTCTCTGCTGTATCTTGCGGCAGGCGGTAAGGATAACGCTCCCCGCCGTCTTTTTGCCGCCTTGGCCGTCGTCCAGATCGGGTTGTTGGTGTCGGTTTTCGAAATCTGCAAGCCGTTTGTTTAGGTATAAGTCCAACGGTGGTACCCACGTCTCTGTCTCGAGGTTACGGATGGGGGTAGACTTAAAGGCTCCCGCCACAATCCTCAGGCTCTTGTTCTGGGCCTTCCCGAGGGCCTTGGTGATGCCTTTCTTCACCGGTTCGCCTCCCACATCCGTGGGAATGTGGAACGACGATGCGCCATAGGCCAGCGCTGACCGGATGCACTTTGTGTACACTTCTCGCGCTTTGGCTAGACCCAGTCCCCACGTCGATGCCGCTAGCCTCGACAGGGCATAGCTCTGGGTCCTCAGCTTCTTCTCCACCGCCGCAAGGTGGGCTTTCCAGTTGAGCTTCCGGTCCAGCCAGACTCCCAGGAACCTGGCAGACTCCTTCGGTCTGACGGGGCTGGTGCCTCCCCCTGGGTTAGTGAGTTCCAGCTGGTTTGTCCACTGCCGTCGTCCCTTGTTGAAATGGATCAGTTCGCTCTTTTCCGGGGCGAACTTCATCCCCCGACTGTCCGCCCATCGCATGCATGTTTCCCACGCCGCCTCCAGTTGCCGGACATTGGCCTCGGGGTTTCGACCAAACACCAGGAGGTTGGTGTCATCCGCAAACCCCGTTATAGCCAAGTGAGGGTGCTCGTCTTTTAGCTGCTTGTATAATGAGGAAATATAGAGGATGAAGAGAACAGGGGAAAGGGGTGAGCCTTGGGGGACCCCTGCCCGAATTGCCGTCGGTGCCGCCGTCTTGCCGTCGAAAAGAAGGGTGGCCTCTCGACCAGTCAACCAGTCTCTCGTCCAGAGGACCAGCCACCTCGGGTAGCCCATTTCTCGCAAAGTTGCTAGCAGTCGGGTGTGGTTGACCGTGTCAAAGGCTCCTGAGATGTCCAGTTGCAATAGGGACGCCGCACCCTTCTGTCTCCACGCCTCCTGGACCTGGGCTACTACTAGCCGGACAGCCAGCTCTGTGGAGCGGTGTGCTCTGTTCCCCATTTGTTCATCTGGTAAGAGGCCGTTGACTTCTGCAGTTTGAGTGACCTTCCTGGCGACCACTGACTCTATTACCTTCCCTAGGGTTGGCAGCAGAGCAATGGGCCTGTATCCCCCCGGGGTCTGATACACCGGCGGAGCCTTTCCTGGTTTCGGTAGTACTACAGTCTTCGCCCTCTTGAAACGGTTCGGGAACCATCCTAGCTCCTGCTTCTGTAATTATCCATAGGTAGGTTGAGGTTCTCAAGGGTATCTTATCCACCACGACCCAGATATTCTCGTGGTTACCTTGGTACTTGGGTGCCTACCTAGGCTTGTGCCAGTTACACATGTGATTCCTAATTTTCCGGACTTTCGCCTTGTGATAAATCCATCCAATATCCTTGCGCCAACCGGCCTCCCCACACTGGTATTATCCGTTCCCATTTTCGATCCAGCGCATCGGTCCAGCAGCCGGCGCTGCACCTACACACTTCCCCAGTCCATCCACGAATCGAGCGGTCCTGCGGTGAACAACACAGCGCCGTATATCCGGCGCACGGTAGTGAAAAGTAAAACCGAAGGGAGAGAAATGAAATAAGAACTTGGAACGAAATGAAATGAAATGAGCACAAAACTCGATCCGATCATTGATTTAATGTCATGTGGTCGTTGGGACCTGCTTTCCGGGGATGGTTGTAGTTCCAGTGAAAGATGGCCAACTGGATGAAGTAGTGAATAAGAAAGGGAAAGGGAAGTAATAGGCAAACCAGTCGGGCTGTGGATCTGCTGTCCCTCAGATCGAAGCCATTTCTGAAGAACTCTTGCCGTCCTGGTCTGGCGTTCATACTGTCGTGAACAGTACGGGTGTCCATGGCGACTCGAGATGTGGGTTTGGTGGTTTGTTTTACACGAGTTGTTTCACTTGCAACTCTGTCCAGTTGCAGCCAATGTTGTCAGAACGGCGGGCAAGGCTACTTGGCATTGCAACCAGACAGTTTATATTTTCTGGCTGCCTTCAACGCCATTGTTAGTGTTGGGGCTGTGCTGGTTTTCAGCGGCACAACCGCATTGTTGATGTTGGCGGCGGCGTTTAATGGCATGTGCCGCGCGGGGAACGTAGCCGTAACTCTTTGCATTGTCCAGATTTCAGCTATCGAACCTGCAACACTTACCGCCGCAGACCCATATTAGAGCATGTGCCAATGTTGCCCTCGCGAAATACCTGATCTCGGGTGGCGAGCGGCTCAGCCCTATAACTGGACGGCCATACCACGGCGTAGATCCGGACGAGCCGGGGACGGAGCGGGATTAGAACGGCATTGGGTCTAGGCAATGCGGCACAGAGGTCGCACCACATCGGCCCAAGCGCGCGTGGTGAAACGAAAGAGGCGGGCTGACTACGCCGCAATATCGGACGTTTCGAGGGAGGGAGGTGGTAGGGCTGCGCCGCATCTCACCGTCCCACTGCAGAGTCGCACAGGGACGATTGGTAATTCCTAAGTTTGGACGATCAGGGTTGAAGTGCATTGAGTGGTATTCGCTGACCATGACCGAGGTCAAAAGCTGGCATACTTATACTTTCGGACCCCTGGCAACGGCCTTGTCTTTAATGGGTTTTTACATTTCCAGCGTTGAGCCATCATGGATCCATCTGGAGGACCACAGGGAATACCGGTCGGTGATCTGGCCGATGGCTTGGCCGGCATCAAGAAGACGGCATTCAAGGTGGGTGCATTTTTCCCAAAGAGGCTCAGTGTCACATGCCTAACTCGCGGTGGGCAGGCCGCAGTGGCCGTCTTCTTCGCCCTGGCAATCCTCTCCGTTTTAGCAAGGGCAGGATTCCGCCTCCGTGCAAGACAGGCTCTCGCCCTAGACGATTATCTCGTTTTCGCAGCAGCCACCCTGTTGTCAGGGGGGACAGGTCTCCTCTATAACATCTGCGACAACCTTTACCTGTCCTCAGCCATCCATTTGGACCCGTCCATCGCGCTTCACCTGGAGTCTCAGAGCGTAGCCGGCCTGGTCGACGCGGTTCGAGGATACCGCTCCTATCTCGCCATTGCCTGGACGACAATATCTCTGGTTAAACTTTCGTTTCTGGCTTTCTTCCGGCAGCGAATCGGGCAGACGCCCAATATTCGGCTGCATTACTGGTCTCTAGTTGCTCTGACGGTAATATCATGGCTTCTATGTGTCGTGGAGCCGTTCATCATATGCCCCAACGTCGGGTCCGGATCCTGTAGGTTTCCCCCGAAACCTATCCTGCACATGCTAACATTATCCACAGCATGCTTCGCAAACTCCGATGCCGTGGTTTGCGCTTCCCTTACCGGCCTTACCACGGCCCTTGACATATCGACCATCATCCTAAGTACGCTCCCATTTTGCACCCCGTTTTACCCCTTTCTCCACCCCAACCGCTTTTCTCCCGTAAAGTTAACCCAACCCAACCAACCAAAACAGTCACCACCATCCCCATCACCCTCACTCTCCAAAAACAACCAACCCCCCTCCCCAATAGCAACAACAACAACCTTACTCCCGAACCCGGCACCTCGCCCACCCTTACCCCTCCCAAACCACCCAGCCCCATCCTCGGCACTGCTCTCATAGCCCTTGCGCTCATATTCACAACCGCAACCGCATCATTCTCCGCCGTGCGCGCTAGCCGCGCCGCCGCAGCCGACCTACCCCAAACTGCCTTCTGGCTGGCGCTGCAGGCGAGCAGTGCTGTGCTTGTGGTAGGGTTGGGGACTTTCTCGCGCTCGCTGCTTGGTGGGCGTGGTGGGCCAGGGGGGGTTGAGGGAGGGAATTCGACTGGGGAGAGGGATACCGGGGCGGGTGAGGCTCGCGGGATCAAGGATAGGGCTGGGAAAGGGGGGATAGCGGGGCTATGGGGGTTGGTGACGGGGGTTGGGGGGCGTGGCGAGCCGGAGGTGTCGCAGCTCGGCACTGTGGTTGTGGTTGGGGAGGAGGCGGACGGGGTTCCGCCTATGAAGGAGAAGGTGGGAGTGAGGGAGGAGGTCCGCCAGACTACTTCTTCGCCGGTGCCGCGGAACCCGCCGATTGCGTACCATTACCCGGTAAGTTCAGATTGTCATCTTGGTTGTTGTTTGCAGACGTTATGAGTGCTGATGGGATGTCCCTGATCATAGATGTGGGGACCGCAGTCCACACACGGTCGGTCTGCGACAGAGGATGAGATGAGGGCAGGCCAGGACCTCATATGGCTCAACCCGTCGTTGCAAGCGAGCCAAACCAGCTTTGGGAGCGCAACGTTGTACGAACGGAGAGGTTCGGAGCGGAGAGGGTCAGAAAGGAGAGGGTCTGAACGAAGGGGGTCGGAATCGGTAAACCACATCGCACTAGTAGGCGCTATTGCAGAGTGTAAAATGTAATGATGCCATCTCTCACGAGGCTCGCCCATTTGGCACACAAGGTATCTTCAGTGTGGTCTCGGGTGGAGGAGAAGTTTGGGAACAACGCCGCCAAAGTAAACTCATAATTGGAAATACCAAAAGCCAGAACGCTGCCTACCTAGTCTACCGAGCATCCCCATTGCCTCCAACGGCCACCGTCACGGGGCTGGACGGCCCCGCGCGGTAGTATCAGTAGTGCGTTGTTCAGAGTTCCGCGCCACCGTCGTCTCCCTCGGCTTCAGGAGTGCAATTGTGCAAAACATGGCCTCCGATTCCCGCTTAAAAGCCAAAAACTTACCAAAGAACTCCGGCGTAGCATTGGGGACCTCCCACTCTGCCGCGCGTAGCCTCCTGTTGCCCATGTAGCCAAGCAGAAACATTATGTCCCCACCATCCCTCCTAGCCAAGGACTGGTCTCCGCAAGCCTTGAGCTCCGCCCAACGCTTGCACTTGTGGTCGAGCAACAGCGCCGGCTTCAGGACGCGAACGCCGTTGATCATCAATACGCCAGCCGTGGTCGGGAAGAGATGGCCGATCTGTTGCGGCTCCCAGAAGTAGATTCTGTACCTGTGCCCGTCCAACCCCCTGTACCAGACCATGATCTTGCTTCTCCTTGCCTTGTGCGCCCCGAAATGGACACCGTTACTGTCGGCAAATTTCCTGGCCCACTGCTCGCTACTGCTGGGTACGAAAATGTCGATATCCGAGGTGCGCCGCGTCTGTCCCAGGAGCCGGAGAGCAATGCCGCCCATCATGGCGTAGGTGCTACCCCCGAAGAATTGAGCCAAGCCAGTGACTAGGTCTGACAGCAATTCAGGCGGCATCGGGCCCCGGGCCATAGTGGGCGGATCTTCTGCATCCAGAGGAACAGCCTTGGGCCTGGCGGGCGCCACCCTTCGTTTTGATCCAGGTGCCGACACGTTTGTGGGAGCATTATCTGCTGAATCTCGCACAGTCATGTTCTTGTCCCGTTGGTTAACTAATGCCCCGCTAGATGTATGTGAGAGGTGTAAATCTGGGATTCAGACATACGTAGGTATCGTTATTGGCCTTCTTGGAGGAAAAGGGTAAACCCAGTAGGTAAATGGTCTGTCTGGTAGCAAGGTTCTTCGCAAGGGGAAAAGAAAAAAGGTTATTGAAGCGACTCACATCCTAGCACAGATACCAAAATCGAGCCGGAGACAGGGCCAGTTTATACCTGATGCCTAAATCCTACCATGGCCCACGGTGGCCCCTCGTCTATGGTGTTGAAACCAACTCTACTTCGTAAGGAATGGTAGTTATCAAGAGCAGGATCATGATGACGTTCTGGGCTGTTACACCCAAACGCTGCAGCCAGCGATAAGACCAACCTGTTACTAAACGAGCAGGATTGCGAGGATGCAGGAAGCTGATAACTAACGCCGCAGGACCGGGTCGGTTTGGCCACCACCCCCGGCTATGCTAAGCACCTTGGTCATTCCAACCAACGCCCACCTACGCCGCAACCATATGGTGACATTACCTATCTTGGCGAGTTGCGCAGGTAATAACGACTAACTGTCAAACAAGAGACGAGATTTCTATACTTGAGTTCGTTTCTATGTCCTCAACAACGTAATCCCCCTATCCACAACCCCACCAAGCCCGTTCGGTATCGGCCTGGTCTCGGAATGAAGAATGGGCAGCACTCAAGTTACGCACCAAGCTCGAGTGACAGCAAAACAAAAGCATTCATGGTTAGGTTTCATATAGGCACCTAGATACCGGAATAACCACAGATCAAGAGATGCAAATTACCAAACCGTAATAATGTCCCCCCAGGTCATACATTTCGAGACCCCATATTCCGCAGTTCGGTCGCCCCGAAGGTGACACCACCCCCGCGGTTCCTCTCACTCCATCTCCGATCTTTCCACCAGCGTGCGAGGGGAAGCCGGGCAGATGAGGACGGCCACTGCAAGGTATCGTGCTCACTAGCGCGCCAGGCCGTCATGATGACAAGAGTGAGTGGGAGCGCAACGATCCACAAGATCCAGAAGTCTGGGTTGACGGTCATGTGCTGCTTTCCATAGTCGAAAAACTGCGTGCCGAAGATGGAAGTGACGGCTGTGAACGGGATGAATACCAGCCCGACGATGGATATCAGCCGCACACTCCGGCTGTTGTGGAGGTTGACTTGGCTGTCGTGGGCGGTGTTGATGTGGAATGCCTGTCATGCAGAGTCCAGTCAGCATAAGTGGGTGAGATGGCCAATTGGTAACACGTACCAGATCTTTAGTGTTTTTAATCCTTGCCTGGCAACTAACGGTCCTCAGCTTTGTCGAGTGAAATAGCTCACGGCGGTGATGCAAAAGCCGATGGGTGTTCTCCCATAACCTCTCGCCCCTTCGCGATTGTCCAAAGAGTTCATGGTCTGATAAAGTCGAACCCACCAGCCTGATGGCGGCATCCAAGGCTTCGATCGTGAAGATGGCGTTCTTTGCGCTTGTGTGAATACGATGAAGGTCGAGGTCCGTGACGGCAGACTCGGTGGTCGACTTGAGCATTCGCGCGCGCTGAAAGATGTCCTCCTCCTCGGCGCGGATCAGGTTTGTTACATCCCACGCGACCTTGTCGATACGATGGTACCAGGCAACCAGCGCAATGTCAGCCAGAACATAGGGGTCGAACGTCGCAGTTCTCCACCTGGGAGACTTGACAAACTCTACCAAGCTCTGGAGAGCCTCGACGGGCGGCCTGAAGAGGAGCAGCCCAACGGTGTAAGTCATCTGTGTCACCCCCGGAGGAGTTGAAGAAGGGTTAAGAGGTCGTCAAGCTTGGGCTGTTCTGGGCAACCAGGTAAGGATGAATCCAGATTTTAGCCATTCCGGTTGTCGATCCAGGGAATCCATGTTCGGAACGGCGCCCAGGAAGTGCATCCACAACACTGCATTTCCACCACTGTAAGGTCAGGTACACGGGGGGCTTTGCTGAGGCTGTGGTGTTAGATGAAGCTTGAACGTACCGTCCCGGCCATCTTCGTCGGATTGGCGCCCAAACGAGTGGGTGACGCTCGTTTCGCGCTCCCATACAAACTCATCTGGTATGTTGAATTCTTTGATAAGTGTCTGGTATTCTGTTTCTGGGCCGCCGTATGTGCCATCTAGCGGCGCAATTCTTGGGAGCGATATCAGCTCCAGGTCGACTACTCAGGTTGAACTTCCGAGGTGCAAAACGAATCTAACGAGAGCACGAACAGAATATCTAAATCCAACTCCTTAGACCATCCCGTAAGTTCAGCTGAAGAGATAAACTGAGCTAGTTTTGGAGCCTCGCCTTCATGCATGGAACGTCGGAGATTGGTAGGTACCTGTCAGCTATTACCAAGATCAAGGGGGTTGTGGGCTGGTGAGAGGGTTCTGCACACCTTGTCGCCTGCGAATCCTCTGGAACCCAGTTTGCGACCTGTGCACAGTATGTGGAGGGTGGCTCTGCATCATTCATACACAGGGAACAAAATGGAATGGACACTGCCTGTCCGTTGTACGCACCTGAGTAACGAAAAAACAAAAAAAGAATTGCAAATTGGAACGGGGTGCCAATCTGTCAAAGAGGGGTAGGCAGTTCGGGATCCTGACCCAAAGAAGCAGGTAGATACAGAGATCCTTCACCGTAGGTGGTTACAGCCTCGTGGGGGCCGTTGAAGACATGGAACAGACACCAACATGATCCAGCGCGGTAAGGTAATTTTAAATATATTATTGTCACACCATCAAGCATCCCCTTTCCTTCGCCAGACGCCAAACCTTCTTTACGAAGCCACCAATCAGAACAAATTGAACCATACCGGTGGAATATTAGCTGCTGTGCCTTCATCCGACTATTTGGTTCATTGCTGCCTCATGCATGACAGAACCACAGCCTTGTGTCCCCCCTCTCCCTCCCTCCCCTTGCAGACTGCAACTTCCTGCGTACACGGCCCCTGATGGGCATAAGTACCCTGCCGGGCATGAGGAAATACATATTTTTGCTCTCTCCAACAGGAGTTCCTTATTCCTTTGCGGACCTGGGCAAGCAGAGAACGCCCCCTGATTTATCAAACCGGCATGGCATCTAGTGGTAGCAAGTCTTCCGGACACCACGGCTCAGGCGTCAACCCAGACCAAGTTAAATATCAAAAGTATCTCGACCAACTGGACAGTCTGTTCCCGCCGCCAGCTCCTCCTGCTCCCCCAGCACCTCCTGCTCCTCCGGCGCCTGCTCCTCCAGCACCTCCCGCCCCTCCGGTGTCTGTCCCTCCGGCACCGCCCGCCCCCCCAGTAGCATCCAATCGTGAGCCAAATACCGAAACTAATGCGATGTGTCAGAGTGAGCACTGCTAACGTGCTACTCCTCCCAGCCTCCTCGCTAGTGTTTGACAACCTTTACGCAACCCGAGCCACTACCATCTGCCTCGCTACCTCAGCGGGGACATGATATCACAGGAGACTCAAGCCGCCGCTGGCAACGCGGCGGCCCATCCCAACCCGTATCTTGACGTCCCTAGCTGGTGGTCGTACTTCTTCGGTGGCGGCTTTTCATGGCGCTGGTTCTCGAGCCCCCACCTCTACTTCCCCTCAAACCTCGAATACGTGCCGAGCCCCACCCCCTTTACCGTCATCGATGGGCTAGGCCGAGAGAAGACGTACGAGAAACCGTTCGAGTGCTACATCGACCCATTTACTGGCAAGATCAAGAGGCTCTACGTCCAAGCTCCGGCCTCTCTCTGTCACCTGTCGGCCAAGACTCCAAACGCCACATGGAGACGCACGCCCATCCGGAATGCCACGTCTATTCTTCTCCGCATAGCGAACCTTCCATACCGCCTCATCCCACTAGAGCGGAGGGGCGACGTGCACAGGTATACGGCCCACGACTGGCTGGTCCTCATCCTTATGTGGATTCCTTCCGTGACTGTCTTCCTTATTGCGGCAAGTACTCGAATACATTAGAACAAGATATGGTTGTGCTTGTGTTAACATGTTATTAGTGGCTAGTAATTGCGGCTGGCATCGACCCAAGCCCCCCTGAAGGAAAGGATCCGACAAGATACCTCCCCCTGCTCTACAGCGGGCTTCGATATCCTAGGCTGGCGCGAAATATCCTCGAGAATCGCGAGCAAGTGGCTCAACGACTCAACGGTTACGCCACCTGGAACACAGATACGGCTCTCTCCACCTACCGAACCTTCCGGCCCCGTTTTCTGAATTATTTAGTCAAGCTCGACAGGAACGGGCAGCCGACATACCACTACGAGCGCCGACCGGTGGGTCCGAACGACTTGACACCACCCTTCGTCATGATATGCTACTCCTCCAGGCACTACACCATTTCCGACCAGGACCAGGCCGATGGTGACAGTGAAGATCTGGAAGCTCTTCTTGCCGTGGGAACAAAAGCAGCCGCCGAACACTTTGGTCTTCTGCCCCGTGATCCAGAACAAAAGGCGCTACCCCTGGATCTGGAAAAGGAGCCCAGGGCGTTCTGGGTAGCAGCAAACTGCATGCCATACAACGAAGTCACTGATGAAGATGGAAAATCCCGCAGGGTGGAAGGGCTCGAACAAGAGAGACTTGGGAATCAAGATGTGAGTTTCGCTCAACCTAATTCCTGTTGTGTCTTATTGTTGTGTAGTGATAGTCCCTAACCTGCTATCCTCCTTTTGCAGACGTACTGCATCAGCGACATTATCCGTGCCGCCAAGCACGTCATTGTCGTGGCTGGCAATATTCGGCGCCCTTGGCGTGACGATGCGCTTCGCGTCTGGGGCCAACGCGTATGGACTCTGCCCGAAATAGTCTTGAGCAAAGGAGATACGGTGACAGTCTACCACCTTGGGCACAGCGACCGGCCCATGATGCAAGTCAGCGAGATCCCCAAGGCGCTTCTCCCCAGCCGCGCTTGGGGGGATCCCCTCACCTCCCGTCAGCTCATCGAGCACTACGGCAACCTGCATCTGAGCCGCCTCGAGCTCGTCAAGGTTGCCCTGGAATGCCTGATGAGTCGCAGGTTCAAAGCTCTGCACCCCGGCGACCGAGTCTACGTCTTGATGGGCCTGTTGCGGATCCGTCCTCCGATCGACAAGACAGACTCTTCCTTCCAGGCTTTCGCTCGGCTGTCGCCCCCGCAGGACAGCGACAGGCTCATGGAGCGGCTCATCTGTCTCTTGCCGGAAACACCTGGCGAGAACTGGGAGCTGATGACGGATCAGTACAAGGCCAGCCTCTGGGACATCTACCCTGACATCCAAGTGTGCGGAATCGGGAAGAACGACACGGTGGTAGTGGATAACGCAAGGGGGGCACAGATTCAGTGGTCCGGCTTCGACGAGGTCCGTTTGTTTAGGAAGCTGACCATTAAACGCATGGCTTTTGTCTACCTGATCGTGTACTCGCCTCTTATCTTCTTAATAGGCGCCGTCATCGTCGGCTCGACCGACCGGACCAAATATTCCGATTACTACGGTCTGAGCCCGCGGAGCCAACCAAACCCTCTATTCCAAGCGGGCGTCGCCATCATGCTCATCACGCTCTTCCTCTTCATTCTCCC
Organism: Chaetomium tenue; assembly: GCF_020726465.1. NCBI lineage: Eukaryota > Fungi > Ascomycota > Sordariomycetes > Sordariales > Chaetomiaceae > Chaetomium > Chaetomium tenue. The sequence goes on from NW_027117335.1 coordinate 1,761,699, forward strand.
GGCGCCATACTTCATCTGGAACATGTACGCCGGCAAGGTCTGGTCCGCAGAGCCGTGCTTCTTCGGCATCGAAGGGTACGTGCCCATCGAGGCCATCGAAGAACGGCTCTTCGGTCCACTAGGAGAAAAGGACCGGCGCCTGCACTGGAGCGCCTGGGGCTCGCCGCTCTCACGCCACCGTGAGGGCACACCACAACAAGAACGCGCGGTCCAGTACCAAGACGCCGACACCGACGCCGACGTCGACGACCTCACCCCGCCCACTTCCACCACCTCCCTCCTCCCCCAACAACCCACCCCATCACCATCACCACCGCCACCCACCCCCCCAATCCTCTCCATCACCACCCTCCCAACCTACCCCATCCACCCCCTCGACCCCACCACGCCCTGCCCCCTCTGCCTCCCCAACACCACCACCCACTGCCCGTCCCACCCGACCATCCCCTCCCTCCAAACCCTCTCCCACACCAGCCCCATGGGCGCCCCCAAAGTCTTCACCCTCGTCGACACCTTCGCCATGACGGCCACTTTATTCTACGCGGCCCGCCCGCCCACCGTCCTCGTCATCGGCGGCAGCGAGGGCGGCATGAAGCGCGCGATTGCGTGCTCGTTGGATGTGGCGACGGGGACGTTGTGTAGGGAGACGGTGTTGCGGTTGCCGTCGCAGAGTGTGGATTGTATGGAGCGGTTGCCGAGGGTGAGGTTGGGGTTGGGGAGGGTGTTTGTGGAGGGGGATGTTGATGTTGTTGTGGGGGGGGTGGATGGGAGGGGGGTGGTGCCGAGGGTGGCGGGGGCGGTGGGCAGGGTTGGGCGGTGGTGTGTGAGGGAGCTGGGTAAGGTTTTTGGGGGAGGGGGGAGGACGGTGTACAATCGGGAGGGTATTAGCAGGTAGTGGTTGATGATAACTTGATCTGAAAGGTATAGATGAGTGCGGTCAAATCCGCGTATCTGTAACGTTGCCCCTTTAATTAGTTCAAAATGCCCGTGTTCTATAAACGCTCGTGAAGCTCCAAGACGGGAATCTAGCAAGAGGCGTGGTACATTATGACCACAGGCAATGAAGACACCATTGAGCATTAATTTGGGTCATGGCTCTCTCGGTACCTAGTTGGATCGTCGATCTTGAAGCCCTGGGGACTCAAGTACTAAGCTCTTTATGACCTCATATCTGTGTATTCTGCGGGATCTTCTTGAGCTTTATCCTCGAGACATCGAGCCGGACAGAACGGTAATCTCGAGTGCCGTCATTTTGCGGGTGTCAAGTCCACTTTGTGGCCTTAGGCCTAGAATAGTGGATAACTAGAAGTTAATACTTTGTTGCTTCTGTTCAGCATTGGATATCTTTAGGTAGTTACCTAATTAGCATCTTGCCGGCGATACGGCAACTCGGGATAACAACTCGGGATATCTACACCAACCCCGGACTTGGGACAACGTCATAGGATCCGGAACTCCGGGCGGTCCTCGGCCGCATATCGCTAGCAGCCGTTACCCGAGCCGTCGTGTGTGCTTTTTCCGTCGCCCAGCAAGCCCCGAGTCCCCGCACTGCAACTGTATGTATGTCTCTCTCTAAATGCATGCGGGTGGGCATGCAGGTGATGCCAATTTGTGTCTCGTATCCGCTATGCGGCCCAATCAGCAACCCCCATATCGGAGGATCACACACAAAAACTTGACAAATTGACCCTCCTTGGCATTTATGGCGACTGCTGCCAGGTTCGAGTTTCATCTTCCCCGGACCCGAGTGCTGATCCTCCGGAGCAGCCCCGGCCGATACCGAACAAATGCCGTGCCGTCTTCCGAATTGGGCACATTTCGAGGCTTGAATATATAGAGTGACCGAGGCAGATCGAGTTCGCACCTCTAATTGGTCCTTGTCCGTTTTTATATATGTACAATAGCTGCAAGGAGGGGCGGCTACACACGGATGATTGCCGGCGACAGGATGCTGTCCACAGTCGATGCTAGGAATTGCTAAGTCTTGGTAATGTTGTTTTCCCATATACCGTGGACCCCAATTGTTGCATTCAAGTCAAAGCCGTAGTCTCACCGTCCTTCTATTCGTGGGTAACCTGGGGAAACTGGCTTTCCGCACCCTCCTCGCAATTTCGAGACTCAGGTCATGCAGCAGAATAACCCCTTTCCGGGGAAGGCAGCCGAAAAGGCCACGAATTCGCAACTCCGAAGAAATCAGCCCACCATCCGTTCGCGACGAGGCCCTTCCTCGACCTCTTGACCGAGGATGCACGATGACCAAACAAATGCGTTTTAGAGACCAGGAAAGGCTTGCGAGAAGGAGGACACGGATCCCATCCCTTACTGCGACGCGTATTCGCGGTTGACCACACCACCTCGAACTGACTTCGCTCTCAGTCTAGCCCACCTTGGCTTCCTCGTCGACTCGCCGGTGGCAAGAGTCCAGGTACGTGCACGCTATTCTGTTTTAAGGGACAGTGGCCAGACCGTTCTGTCAGCTTGGGGTTCGGTGTGGGGCCCCACATCCCGCAACCACGAAGGAAACGTCGGGAGTCTCGAACAGGCCGGCGTGTTTGCGCCCTTCGGAGGGAGGAGTCCAGGAGGACGGAAATGTCGTCGCCCTCCCACCGGGTACCATGTCCCGAGAACTTTACGACCCGCGCCGCCACCTCCTCCCGGACTCTTTGCTTGCCCTCGCCGACCACGTCCGTTTCGACCTCAACCACAATGTGTGGGAGAGCCCGACCCGCTCCAATCACCCACCAGGGCAAAGTCTGGCGCTCACTATGATTGGCACGGACCTGTCCCCTGTTGCTTGATTTAGTCCCTCGTAAAATGCCCTCCAATAATTGCACAAGGATGCAAAGTAGTTGAAACAATTCGAGAGTCAGGAAAGTCAGAGGCCAGGAATGGGATGAGAACCGTGAGATGTCCGATGCCGGCGCTGCCCTGTCGTTAGGTAATCGGCCTCGGAGTTGGCAACGGGCCGGTCGGTAAGATGACGGTGGTGGCTAGAATTCTCAGGGCCTTTTTTTGTTGGAGCTGAATTGGAAGGGCCTTCGATAAGTGAGACCTGAGACCGGGGGTGTGGGAGCGAGATTTGGAGATTCGAATTCTGGTGGCGTGTTTGGCAAGCGCTGCGAAAAATCACGGCGCCACAGTGGCACGGCAAGGTTTTGTAAAATGAATATTTGCTGAAGATGCGTCGACCTTGTTGCTGCTTCTGCATGTGAAGAGTCACCACTGCAACCTCACTCCCTGACTGCGCGCATGCCCTGGCTTGAGCCTGGTCGAAAGTCCCTCGCTACCGTTGGGGGCGGTGTTGCGGGCGAAAAGGGAAGAAGCGAAACCGACAACCGAAGAGACGCTCAGACAATGACAGGCTTCGGGGGTGGACCCGGTGACAAAGACCCTCGCTCCTTGGCGCAAATCCCGGATGAATCCCTGCGAGCATCACGTGAGATGTGCCACTGATGAGATGAAGAGCATTGGGAAGGCAGGAGTGGCAACATATCCTTCCCCTTACAAACGCTGACTCTCCTGCAACTCGTGCAGCTCGATCACGCATCCTCGAGTTAGACAATCGGACCCTTCACCGCCGTGACACTAACTAACAACGCCTTGTTCGCGCAACGCTTGTCGGGGTCAGAGCCCTTGAGTCCATCGCCCAATCCAATCAGGTCAGGTTTTGAGCCAAAGTTGGAAATTGCCAGCGGGGCATTCTCAGACAACCATTTCATCGCGTTGGCGCCGTCGATTTTTGGTGCGCGCCAGACTGAGGCTAGAAGGACTTTAATTCGACAATCTTGGGGGATGAGTGAGCTTTGATGGGGATTGGTGATTCACGGACCTGCTGATGGAGGTCCCAAGGGAATGGATAGACAGACTCACAGACCACATTTTGTGTTGAAGTGAGACAGGGAGAGAGGCTAGATGAAGCTCGTTCCTTGGTCGCCCCGCATCACCCCGGACTCCCGAAGGATTAACCATGGCTGTGGGATCTTGGAAACGGCTGTTGCGCAGCACAGACCGCCGGCCCGGGCAGCCATGCGCGCCATGTCCCAAACCCGTCTGATCCCCGGGTCCCATGCACATGATGCACAAGCACACACACGATGCACCCAATGCTGGTCGGAAATGCTGAAGGTAAGGTTGCACGGACCGCCAGGAACCTGGAACTTTGCTGAGGAGAACTGGAGAACTGGTGTGGGGAAGGAGGGGAAAAGATGCTGCAGCTCGAGAGGGAGGCTCCCTGTTGGCCAACGCATTCGCAACGGAGCTCGGGCCTGGACAATTTGGGCTCCATTTGGCAACTACTCCGCAGCTCTCCAGACGCACTCCAAAACCGATCAAGTTTCTGGCCTAGCCGACCCTCCAGCAGTAGCAGGGAAGGACGGGGGCACGCAACGAGCACGGAGGCCATTCAGGCCAGGCTTGCTAGGGCAAAAACCCGACAGCGAGGACCTGGCTCGTGCCCCACCCACTAACCTCGACTGACTGCCCTAAGCTACCTTGGAGTTAGGTCGTAGCCTTCACCCCAATTGGCCTGCACCACCGAACCCGAACTGCACACCTGGCTCGGTTAGGGCGTTGCGCTCGAGCCCTCTTTCCATCGTCACATCGGTGTTCGTTCAATGCTGCAGCCCGCCACCTCCCCCCCCCGCTTCCGCTCCTCCCCCGGATTTCCAGGATTCCACAAGCCCTTTTTAAAACTTTGCACAACCCGGTTCGCCATGTGGGCTGCATCGGCCGACCGTCGTATATTTCATTTCAGTTAATTCCCTCGCCTCCCGCCCGCTGTGCTTCCGTCTGCCGTTCCCTGCTCTCCTCGTTGTCGGGAACCTTGGCTGCGACTGCGACCGCGAGTCTGCGACCATGACCGCGCCTCCATCATGAGTAGCGACGACAGCGGAGACCATCATGCCTACCAGAGCGACAATGGGGATGCCTCCATCTTCTCCCAAACCCTCGTCGCCGTCTGGGTGTTGACCGGCGCCTCTGGAGCCTTCCTCTTCGTGCGCCTGTGGTGCCGCCATCGCTTCTCGAAGCTGTGGTGGGACGACCTCGTCCTCTCGATATCATGGGTACGTTTGGGAATCGCCATGGGATGCATTATGGGTGGCAGCGAGAGATGGGATGGAAATGGGACGAAGTGACTCAGGTTCTAACCCTCCCGGATAGTGCATCTTGTTGGTTGCCGCCGCCCTCCTCGCCCGCACCATCACGTCCGGCTACGCCTCCGACGATGATAAACGCCAATTCTTCCTCTTCCAGAACACGTCGACTTCGATGACCACCCTCGCCACGGCATGGACCAAGGTTGCTTTCGCCATCACCCTCTCCCGCATCGTTCGAAACCGATTCCTCCTCTACTTCCTGTGGTTCGTCATCGTCACGGCAAACTTGATCCTCATCCCGGGCATGCTATCCATCTGGATTCCCGCTTGCGAGGACCCACGCTCCATCTTCCGACCGCAACACGCCAAGTGCTTTAACCTCATCTACCTCCAATACCTCGGCGGAACGACGATTGGTACGACGACCTGGCTGGGATTCGTGGGGACGAACCAAAGCTGACTCTGTTATTAGTGTACGGCGGCGTAATCGATGTCCTGCTCGCCTTGTTCCCCTGGTTCATCATCCGAAAACTCCTACTCGAAACACGAGAAAAGTGGGGTCTCACACTCGCCATGAGCCTCGGCGCCATCACAGGCACCATTGTCATCTTCCGCGCATTTTACCAAATGAGATCAATCGACAACAATTACCGTACGCGTCGAGCTTCCAAGGCGATCTGCAGACAGGGGTAGCTAACCAGCATACAGATTTTATGGTGTTCATGTCCATTTTTAACTTCCTCGAACCGGGCGTCACCATCATCGCCCAGGCAATCCCCATGTTCCGCGTCCTCGTCGTCAACGTAAAGAGGGGGTCCAACGCGGTCCGCATCAGCTCACCGACGGGAGCCGCTGGGACCGAGACCGAGTCACCACCGATCCGGAGCTGGAATAGCAAGCGGCTTAACCCACTCGAAGTCGACGAGGAATTGATGCACGTACGCATCGGCCCGGGAGGCCGCCTCGTCCACGTAGCAGGGCCGGACGGCTCGGACGACGATCTGAAGATTTATGACGGCAGAAAATAGCAAAAACAATAATGATACCATTTTCTTTTCTTGTTCAACATATCGCTCCACATATGCTCGTATTTGGTCCACCGATGTTGTTGAGTCGTTATCAAACTTTGTTCAGGGGTGCTCTGCACGGCCCATCGGATCGGTTTGCCTTGGAAGCACCAAGGAGGCAATTCGTTCGTCGACGCTGACGACGTGGCTGAAAAGGGTGGGTCCAGCAGCTCTGGAGTCAAGGTGACGGGATTGGCTGGTGTTGCTCGATTTGGCAACGACACGCGGGAGCTCGGATTCAAACCGACCAACGTTGTCACCAGCGGGCTCAACACCATGGACTCAGGGGTCGTAACGCGAATCCGCGGAATGAATGCGATGCTGCTTGACAACGCTTGATGAAAAAGAAAAAGAAAAAAACACCCATAAGTATGCGGTCGTGCTCGCCTCGGTTTCGAATGTGGTCGACAACAATTTCCGATTTACAGAGCCCGCGCTCGTGACAACGCTCGTTGCTCAGTAGGACTACACCCGCATCTCGCTATGAGGTATCTTCACCTCATTATTGCCCTGGCAGCTCCGCTGGTGGCAGCATCTGCGTGCCGACCTCCGAAGTGGAGAGTCGGGCAAACCGTTCAAACCTCCAGTGGCGCCGTCGAGGGTCATGCCGCATCCACGGCCTCAGAGGTGTCCGAGTATCTCGGTATCCCGTATGCCCAGCCGCCTGTGAGAGCCCTCCGGTTCCAACCTCCAGTCCGGTACAACGGGAAGGGGAAGATTAGCGGCAAGAGCTTTGTAAGTGCCGCCCTTCCAGCCTGGGGCGCCGACGCGCTGATTGACAATTTAGGGGCCCGCATGCTTCCCGTCTAACATTAGCGCCTACGATGCCGACTTCCCCCAAGAACTTATCGACGTGTATGGCATTACCGAGGTTGGCCGCCGCATTCTCGCAACCATCACAAACCCGGGCATCCCGGTGAGCGAGGATTGCTTGACGCTGAATGTCTGGACCAAGCCGCAGACCGGCGAGAAGCGGAAGCCTGTCATGGTCTACATACACGGCGGCTCTTTCGTCTCAGGTAACATTATGTCGGCCTCGAAGCTAGTAACTTCACGCTGACCATGTGTAGGCAGCTCCGCCGTGCCGGCCTACAACGGCCAGTTCTTTGCCGACGAGGAGGATGTCGTCCTAGTGACCATCAAGTAAGCATCCTTAAGCCCCATCACAAGTCGACCCTTTGCTAACTACCAGCCCAGCTACCGTCTCACCTTCTTCGGCTTCCCGGGTAACCCCCATGGGCACCAAAACCCCGGCCTGCTCGACCAGCGCATGGCAGTCGAATGGGTCCGCGACAACATCGCGTCCTTCGGCGGTGACCCGAAACGCATCACCCTGTTTGGCGAGTCTGCAGGCGGCGCCTCCGTTGACCGTAAGTTACAGCAACCCATCCACTACCCTAAACGCCCCCCCTCCCCCCCCCCAGCCCCCTCCAACCCCACCCCATGACTAACCCCCTAATCAGACTACTCCTTCGCCTGGCCGCACGACCCCATCGTCGCGGGCCTCATCTCCATGTCCGGCACCGCCAGCGGCATCACCCCACGCCCCGCCTCCCTCGCCACCTCCCTCTGGTACAACACCACGCGCGCCCTCAACTGCGGCGACGCCCACACCCCGCCCTCCACCCAGCTCACCTGCATGCAATCCATCCCGGCCCCCGCCCTCCTCGCCACCCTCCTCAACACCATCTCCGCCCCCCACTCCACCCCCTACTCCCCCACCATCGACAACCACCTCGTCTTCACCACCCCGTCCCACCACCCCACCGCCCCCCTCCCCCTCCTCATCGGCACCACCGACAACGAATCCGGCCTCTTCCGCATCTTCGTGCCCCCCCAACCTCACCTCACCCCGCACCAAGAAACGACCTTCTGGCACGCCCAAAACCAAATCAACTTCGTCTGCCCCGCCGCCGCGCGCGCCAACCGCTCCGCCGCCGAGGGCATCCCCACCTGGCGCTATCGCTGGCATGGGGTGTTTCCGAACACGGAGCTGGCGCGGACGCCGCCGAGTGGGGCGTATCATGACTCGGAGGTGGCGGTGCTGTTTGGGACGGTGGATGGGTCGGTGGTGGGGGAGGTGGAGGGGCAGAGGGAGGTGGGGGGGTATATGCGGGGGGCGTGGGCGGCGTTTGCGAGGGAGCCGTGGGGGGGGTTGGAGGGGTATGGGAGAGACTATGAGGGAAGTGAGGGGGGGGGTGAGGGGAAGGGCAAGGGGAAGGGGAAGGAGAAGGGCAAGGGAAAGGGGAAGGGGTGGCCGAGGTATGTGGCGGGGGAGGAGACGTTGGTTAGGTTGGGATGGGAGGGGAAGCCGGGAGCGAGTGTGGTCAGGGGGGATTTTTATGATGATGGTTGCTGAGATTAGTTGGGAGAGGGAAAAAGAGTGGGAAAGTTGGGAGGGGAAGACGGGTCGTTGAGGCGGCAGAAGGAGGAGGGAGGCTGAGAGGGGCAGTTGGCAGTGCGAGAGGTTCACTTCGTTACCCGTATATCTTGTTTTAATACTCTTACACTTTCGCTTCTCAATGTTTTGACCTTGCCCTAATTAAGGCTTTCTCCCTAGAGACTACCTAAACCCGGAGCTAACACCCAAACCCACAGCATGGTTGTTGAAATTCTGATCCCAAGGTGTGCTGCCAAGTGCCAACCCAATGCCAAACACTTGCCTCACCTCCAACACCATGCATAATTTACACCCCCTCGCGTTGACACGTGCGTTCGTGTTCCTTTTTGACCTCGATTTCTAAGCAAAGGCTTCCTCGACGCGTGTCGACGGGCGGATGCTGACCCGCCTACATGTCTTCGTCTGGATTTCTAAGCGCCAAGCCGCCCCTCTGTTACCCCTGAATGCAGACAACGAAACCTCAACACCAACGACCCCCATAGAATGACGGAGGTGAAGGCCCAAAATGGACATGTTAAACAATTAAACCACTCGGCGTGAGTCACTTGTTGTCTTGGCCAAATGAGATTACTGATCCGTGCAAGAAACAACGAGGCTAAAGGCGTGCATCGCGAGGCTGAACCATGGTGTTGAGGGTGAGCGTTGAGTTGGGGGACGAAGAGATTGCTCGGTTAGGGAGATGTGATGGCTAGCAAACGGCATCATGGCTCTGGCTTTGATGTGAGGAGCCAACTATAAGAGCATCGTCTCGCCACCTCTCCTTCCCGCTTTCCTCACCACACAAACAACTCCAACAGCACAATCACCACACTCACCACGCACCAACCCCTCTCAAACACAATCAAAATGGCCACCATCACCTCCATCGGCATCGGCAACATGGGCGCGGCCCTCGCCTCCGCCCTCCTCAAGGGCCCCAACCCCCCTCAACTCACCATCTGGAACCGCACGGCCGACCGCCCCCAGGTCAAAGCCCTCGTCACGCAAGGCGCCACCTTCGAGCCCTCCCTCAGCGCCGCCATCGCCCGCAGCACCACCATCCTGATCTGCCTGCTCGACTACGCCGCCATCACCACCGCCCTCGCCCCCCTCTCAACCACCCCCACCGACAACAACAACAACAACACCCCCGGCCCCCTCGCCGGCAAAACAATCATCAACCTCACCAACGGCACGCCTACCCAAGCCCGCGCCATGGCCACCACGCTCACCGCCCTCGGCGCAGCGGCCTACTTCGACGGCGGCATCATGGTGACGCCGCAGCTGGTGGGCACGCCGGCGGCCTTTGTCATTCTGAGCAGCGGCGGGGTCAGCCAGGCCGAGTTTGAGGATGGTGGTGTGGCGGCGCTGTTGCAGCCGGTGGGCAAGGTGGAGTACGTGGCGGGGGACGATGCGGGCGCGGCGTCGCTGTATGATGTGGCGGCGTTGACGGCGATGTATGGGATGTTTATGGGGGCGTTTACGGGGATTGCGTTGTTGGGGAAGCGGAAGGGGCAGGGTGGTGTTGGGGAGAAGGGAGTGGTGAAGAAGGCGGTGGATGGGGTGATGGTGCCGGTGCTGACGGCGCTGGTGCCGTATGTGAGTCTGCTGGCGGAGCAGGTGGATCGGGAGGATTGGATGGATGATTTGGGTAATCCGTTGGCGATGCAGGCGGCGGCCATGCAGAATATCATGCAAACGTGTGAGGAGGAGGGCGTGGATGGGACGGGGGTGCGGTTTATCTCGCAGCTGATGGATCGCGCGGTGGAGGAGGGGTTTGGAGCAGGTGGTGTCGCGGCTATCGCGAAGTATTTGTTTAAATGAGGATAGGTGATTCTAGCGAGGGGGGCTGTGCGAGTTTAGCTCCAAGGTGCCTTTAGTCTGCTGCTAGATGGGAGATACCTCGCTTACTGTTCTGGAAAGGCTTCATCACAAAACATCATCTCAGAAGAACTGGCGCTGTGGATGTTGCTTCTCGATATAGGTTCTCTATAGTTACACTTCATACTTCTACGCTAGGTTCTCTTGCAAGTTAACCACAACACCGGATATTTATGATTCTTGACAAAGATACGCTTAGAAACGTGGTTACACGTTACCATATAACCATTATCCGCTTGTCCTCCTAATTTCTTGGGGTTGTTTCGGCCCTGGATGAGCTGGCGCGGTCCAAGTCGATCTTGATGCCCAAATCTGCCAAAACAAGACACTCGTGGGCGGCTGGGAGGGAGTTAGAGATATCCTTTTTCAGCTCTTGCGGGGAAACTCACTCGGTGGGATGGCCTTAATTCGGCGACCCGGGGGGAGCACCTTGACCGCAGTGCTCCACGGCGTGGTCAGAAACGCGGGGCCGTTGAGATCGTCGTCCGGGCGGAAGATGGACGCGTGCATGGTGAATTCGCCGACATAGTCGACCTTGACGCTGTCAAAAAGGAAGTGCATATTTCCCGCCGTATCCGTGTTCGGGATTTGGCGGTCGATATGTTCAACCACAGGGCTCGGATCCGCAACTCGAATGCCGCTGTTGTTGTAGAAGATGGATACGGTGGCTTTATACCGCGGCAGGGACCCTGGTACTCTTCCCGGTGGGTTGGTAACCGTGACGACGAACGACCGGAATTTGGCTGCAATTTGGACAGTGTCCTGGGGCTGGATAAGGAACGTTGCCGACATGGAGTCATGCACTCCTGGGAGCGTCTCGCAGAACCAGGGATGGACCGGGACCAACTCTTTGGGTGTGGAGGCCTTCGCTATCTCGAATGTATGGGGGGATTTGGGCTCTTGGATCAAGCTAGGCTTGGAGCGGCCCCGAGAAATATCGGCAACATATTTGACTCTCATCTTATTGATGTGCTAATATCAAGAACAAGGGAGAAGAGGTTGAGGGGTGGCAGATTGATCTTTGCCTGTATTCTAAGGTGGCTGCACCTGTTCCGGCAGCGAAGCTGCGTGTACAAGAAAGAAGTATGCAGTATGGCAAGTAGGTACCTCTGTCTCAGCTCCTGTTTCTGCACAACCGTGGGGTAGTGACTGGAAGGAAAGGGTCCGCAGGGGAAGCAGGAGCATCGGGCTATAAATTATAAATTGCAGCGGGCTCGTAGCACTTTCCTGATTCCCCCTTCGCTGCCTTCTAGCCTGTGTTAGTTGACAAAGCATGTGAAACCTGTGTGCTTAGAACCCCGAGGACATCAACAATGGTTTTGGTTCCAGTGCACCTGGCCATGGCACCATTCTTTGTGAATTGTGGCGCCATAGTCTCAGCCCCCGCCTCCTCGACAGGGCCGACCACATCCAGGGTAATAAAATGCCGTTGTTACTTTGATAACATGGAAATTGGGGAGTATTTTGTTACGTGGGGGTGGATTAGCGCTCTGGGTACCTACCGAGTATGTATAATATCTATATGACGAAGAAGATATTATTCCGGTTTCATTGGCGTTACCTATAGCACCAGAACACACGATGATGAGGCTCAACTCGAATAGAAACAAATTGCTACACCCCTATTATAAATGCAAACAACGCCCACCAATGCAATGCTCGGCGCAGCCATTCGCCCATTTCTACCACCCACCCTTAACCACCACGACCACCACCACCACCCCAACCACATTGATTCAAAACCCCGCCAACGGATTCGGATTCTCCCCCCTCCACCCACCCACCACCCGTCCCTGCACCCCCGCAACCACCCCCCCAAACCTCCCCGCCAACTCCCTAAACCCCCCCAACAACTTCCCACTCCCCAAATCCTGATTCACCACCCCCACCATCCCCCCCTTACAATGCTTCCCCTGCGCACAATAAAACCACACCGGCTTCCCATCATCCCTTACCACAAACTGAAACACCTCCCCGGACTGCACCGCGCCCCCATCAGCGCGCGCGGGGACGGGAAAAAACCCCGAGTCAAAGGAGGCCGCGTCTTTGGGGACGCAGGGCGCGTCGAAGGCGGCTTCGACGACGCTGTGGTTGGCGGGCAGGAAGTGGAATTCGATGATGGAGCCGGGGGTGGCGACGATGTTGTCGGGGTCGAAGCGCAGGCCGCCGCGGCCGGCGACGACGGTGTGGGTGGTGAGGGGGGAGGCGGCGGTGAGGTTGGGGGGTGGGGTGGTGGTGGTGGTGCCTGTGGGTGCTGCGGTGGTGCCCGTGGGGAGGATGAGGAGGGTGGCTGCGGCTGCCAGGGCGGCGAGGAGGGTGTGGTGGTTGAGCATGGTGGTGGTCTGTTGGTGGGTAGGTAGTGTGTGTTTGGGTGTGGTTTGGTGGCTTGGTGGTGGATTAGGTATTAGTGTTAATTGAGTCTTTGCCAAGAGAATGCTCAGAAGTGTGCAACTTGTAAGCAGAGGATGATGAGGCTGGTGATGTGATGATGGGAATGAGGGAAATATGTTGGGAGACTTATCATGTTATATACAGCTACAAAAGAATCAGCAAGCTCACAACCACGACCACAATTAGCCCACAACCCCCGATATCACGATGCACCGGCGCGCAGTCACGCTTAGGGCCCGGACATGATGACTTCCGGAAGCTGTGCCACGAGGCGCGGCTGTCCTGCGCGCTAATCCGCCGGACCAAGCTATCGCCGTGTGGCTCGTGCTTAAATTGTGTTTGTGGCCCTCGCCCGGGCTCGACCCTCGAAATAGAAGGGGGCTGACGGATCGGGAAGTCGCCCATCCGGTAAGCAGGCCGCTTGGCGCGAGCCACCTACTGTGTTAGCGCCAGCTTTTACCGCGGCAGGGGATTGGCCGGATGCAGCAAACTCTTGCGGTGCTGAGTTGATGGGCTGCCCGATTCGGGATGTGATTTCAATGCGCCGTAAACATTGTCATTCTTCCATCACGGTATTGTGCTTGGCAACGTTGGATCTGGGAGATATCATGGATCAAAACGAAACTTAGGGGCATTCTTTCCCCGTGCTTCAACTTAATATGGGTTCCGAGGAAGGGAAGAGAACTCGGTTAAAAAGAGATTAAGAATACAAGAGGGCCAGTGGGGCCAAGAAGGGAAAGAGGTATGATGTGTCTAAAGATGGTGTCGGGAACAGAACCGAAACCAAAAATGTACAAGAATTAAAAGGCTAGGTAGGATTGAGTTTCCACATGCAAATGTTAATTGCATTGGATATCCTTTTTTGGCCAGCCACGCCATGAGTGGATGGGATTTTTAAAGGCATTGCGAGTACCAGTCGTTCTGCTTTTTGCAGGTTGTGCCACAGGTGCAGGTCTTGCACCCAGTGAAGCCGTTACCGCCGCACTGCCCATACTTCTCGGTGACGCACGAAATAGGAGAGGACGACTTGCTCGGCGAAGCGGAAGCCGATGTTTTAACGGAGGGGACGGCGCTGGTTGGCGTGGCGGGCTCGGGAGCCGAACCCGGGGTCGAGGTGGGCTTCGGAGCTGAACCCGGAATCGAGGTGGACTTGGGGACGGCGACGGGGCTCGAGCTGGAGCTAGGCTTGGGCAAGGCTGGTGTGGTGGGCTTGCTACCACCACCGGAAGGGGCGGCGATGGCGGGAAAGCTAGAGTCGTCGTTGCGCCGGCAGCCGGTGCGGGCAACGAGCTCGGCGGGGCACTGCACCTGACGGAAAGTGAAGTTCGGGTTGTCGGCGTTCTTAAACCAGTCGAATCGCCAGTAGCAGCCGGGCTTGAGGGCCTCCGGGAATGCATCGCACTCGCTGCGGGATGACACACCGCCGTACCGCTGGCCGCCGAGGCCGCCAAACTGTGGCGAGCAGCCGTCGAAGATACCGACACCGCCGCCGGGGATGTTGAGGTCGAAGTGGTTGCTGCCCAGGTCACCGCCCGTGCTGGTGGACTGAACGACCATTTTCTTGCCCGCCACGGGACCGGAAGTGAAGGTAAGCCTGGGAGTAATTAGACAAGCCATTGCAGTTTTCTGTTCACCGTGGGCTACTCACTCATAGCAGGAGCAGCACCACGAAGCCTCTGACCCGCCGGCAAGCGACGTGGCCGCGAAACCGTAGGCGAAGTCATCGTTCAGGGCCCAGGGCGTTTGGTCAGCGCAAGAGAAGGCCGAGCCACCATCGCACCCGGATTTGGCGTTGGGATCCGTGATGCGCTGGAAGCTGGCACTGCAAGCGTAGACTGGCTGGTTCACAAGGGCTTTTCCGGGCCAAGAGCATGATGGTTTGCAGCAGTCCCAGTACCTGTCTGGTGTTAGTGACATTGACTTTGCCCTAAGGCCTACAGATGTCGCTGGAGAGCCCACCTGGTGGATTTGCCATCGGCAGCGTATGCCACGAGGGGCAGGGCAGCAGCCAAGGCTGTACGAAGAATGGGAGTAGAGCGCATCCTGTGCGGTGGTTTATGAAGCCGTCAAGGGAAAGATAAAGGAGTGAAACCTTGAAGAGAAACTAAGAATGAGAGGACGGCTCTAAGTGATGCCTGATGCGGTGAGTTGCCAGCGATTCAACATGGAGGGCAGAGCTCACTTGATATACTCCTCTCGTCATGTCCCTGCCACTGATAAGACCTTCCCGCCAACGACCGAAGGATCCGAGCACACGCCATGTCAACGTTTTTTGACGGCGACCCCCTTGGCAACGTTGACACCCAGGAGTGTACATTAGCGTAGACGAAATGGTGTTTGGCGGCAAGGAGCACAGCATGCACAACCAGACCCCGCCCAGCCGCAGGAGACCAGGATCACTGCGCACTATCCACGGCGCTGGCGTCCACGATGAAACAGAAGTGGTCCCACACGTTCGGGTTCTGGACCACAGGGCTACCAAAGACCGTTTAATTGTGTCTGTATCGGGAATGGCGCCGTTCAGCGCTCGATCTCCAATTCTCCAGACTCGTCGGGCCTACTACCTAAATCGACAAGTACACCGGAAGGAACATCATGGAAGGAAATGGGAGCCCAAATACGCGGCTTCCTTCTTTAGTTGAGAACAGTGCTGAGAGTAATGACTCGAGTGCAGGGAACAAGGAAGACCAATCGAGGAGTGTGAAAATGACGAGTGCAGCACAAGCTGGCTCGTTGAATGGCATGTGAGAGAATGCCCAGGAGAGTTTGAGACCTTGAGTTGGTGCATTGGTGCCCCCACGTTGGGTTAATTGCAGGCCAGCACAGGATGGAAAGATGGGGCTTTGTTGTGGACCGAGGACCTCAAGTGGCTTGTTCAGATGTGGCGTCGTCAGGTGTGGCGATCAACAAAGCTGCGCCAAGACTGATAGCTGCTTAGGGACTAGCGTCTTTCGCCGCGTCTTTCAAGCCTTGTGAAAATCGACCGGCAACCGATCGCCTTCGAACCTCAACAACCAACTTCAAACCGAAACAATCACCATCCACGATCCCTCGACCGCGGTTACTTTCAACCCGAAATCACACCATTTCTTCCTAATCACTCTTACCATTACATCACGGGACACAATTTAGTCCTTGATAAGACAGACCATCTGCGCACGTCGAGTTGATACGAAACGACCGCGTCCCCGCATCCCGTGGCGATTTCTAAGCTCGCTCATCCCACCTCGTGACTGAGCGTCTCTTATTTCTTCTTGCTGTAGCCATCAATTCTTGCCGACCTCTATTCCGTTTCTCCTACATCTTCTAACCCGTCACGGGTTCCTTAAAACACCCGACTCCCGATTTCTAATCCAGCGACCACATTCTCTGGATCATCTTGCCTCGACATGGCCGATTTTGCGACCCGGGACCCGTTGGGCTACGAAGGGCGCTATGAGGAGAATGGCGAGCAATACGATCCCGAGCCCGAGCTCGAAGAGGCCGAGCTCGAGGATGCCGAAGACACCGATGACACTATCACAGCCGAAGACACCTGGGATGTTATTCAAGCACATTTCGACTGCAAAGGCCTTGTTGCGCAACAGATCGACTCGTTCGACGAGTTCACATCTACCACAATTCAGTCTCTCGTCGATGAGTACGCCGACTTGACTCTCGATCACCCGAACCCCGGCGATGATGGCGGTCGGGACATCGCGATGCGGAGATACGACATTCATTTCGACAATGTGCTGATTTCCAAGCCGATGCTCACAGAAGCCACCGGCGAAACGACGAGCCTTTTGCCCTACGAATGCCGCGACCGCAACCTGACTTACTCTGCGCCTATGTATTGCAGAGTAACGAAGCGTGCTCGGGTCGCTATCAACGAAGAGGTTGCTCTAAAGGACATGGACGAAGAGCAGCAGGAGTACATGGCCCGGACAGGCGAGGCACCGAAAACCGTCCGCTGGGAAGAGGAGGATACCGGGCCGACAGAGGGCTCTGGAAAGGGAGGGGAAGACAAGGGCGACCTAATCTTCCTTGGCAAGTTGCCAGTTATGGTCAAGTCACAAGTTTGCCATCTGGCTGGTGAGGACGACGAGTCCCTCTTTCTTCTCAACGAATGTCCTTACGACCAGGGTGGCTACTTCATCATCAACGGCAGCGAAAAGGTGCTAATCGCCCAAGAGCGTTCGGCCGCCAATATCGTTCAGGTGTTCAAGAAGCCGCCAGGAGGTAGTGTCTCCTATCAGGCCGAGATTCGCTCAGCGCTGGAGAAGGGTTCACGACTTATTTCGTCGTTGCAGATGAAACTGCACTCCAAAGGCTCGCCCGAGAAGGGAAGGCTGGCGAACACAGTCAGCGTCACGTTGCCATATGTGCGCGAGGACGTTTCACTTGGCATTGTTTTCCGCGCCCTTGGCATCGTGTCCGACGAGGACATCCTCAACCACATTTGCTACGATCGGACAGACACCCAGATGCTCGAGGCCCTGAGGCCCTGCATCGAAGAAGCTTTCTGCATTCAAGACCGCGAGATCGCCCTCGATTTCATCGGAAAGCGTGGCAACGGTAACGCCGGCCAGAACCGTATGAACCGCGTGAGAGCTGCAAAGGACTTGCTCCAGAAAGAAATGTTGCCGCATATTTCACAAACTGAGGGTTGCGAGACCCGGAAAGCCTTCTTCTTGGGGTACATGGTGCACAGGTTGCTCCAGTGCGCCCTTGGTCGCCGGGACCCCGACGACCGCGACCATTTCGGCAAGAAGAGGCTGGATCTCCCCGGCCCTCTCTTGGCCAAGCTGTTCCGGAACGTTATCCGGCGCATGACGCAGGACCTGATGTCGTACATGAAGCGTTGCATCGACACCAACAAGAACTTCTCCCTGCCCTTGGGTATCAAGCACTCGACCCTCACAAATGGCTTGAAGTACTCGCTGGCGACGGGTAACTGGGGCGACCAGAAGAAGGCCGCGAGCTCCACTGCCGGTGTGTCGCAGGTGTTGAACCGCTACACTTTTGCCTCGACGCTGTCCCATTTACGGCGCACCAACACGCCCATCGGGCGCGACGGAAAGCTTGCAAAGCCCCGCCAGCTTCACAATACTCATTGGGGATTGGTGTGCCCGGCTGAGACACCAGAAGGCCAGGCTTGCGGTCTCGTCAAAAACTTGTCACTGATGTGTTACGTCAGTGTGGGCACCCCCGCGGACCCGATCGTCGAGTTCATGATCGCCCGAGGTATGGAAGTGCTCGAGGAGTACGAACCACTCCGGTATCCGAACGCCACCAAGGTGTTCGTAAACGGCACCTGGGTGGGTGTTCATCAAGACCCAAAGCATCTTGTCACGCTGGTTCAGGGGCTGCGGAGAAAGAACGTTATCTCGTTTGAGGTTTCGCTCGTTAGAGACATCCGCGACCGTGAGTTCAAGATCTTTTCAGATGCGGGTCGGGTAATGAGGCCGCTGTTCACGGTGGAGCAAGAACCGAATGGCGAGAGCGGCGCTGAGATGGGCGCACTGATTTTAAACAAGGATCACATTGCGCGCCTGAAGATGGACGCAGAGATGGGCAAATACCACCCGGACTACTGGGGCTGGCAAGGCCTGTTAAAGTCGGGCGCTATTGAGTATCTTGATGCTGAGGAGGAGGAGACGGTCATGATCTGCATGACCCCCCAGGATCTTGATCAGTTCCGCGCCCGGAAGATGGGAAGGATCGAGCAGGACAACTCCGGGTTGGGCAATAACCGGATCAAGACGAAGCCGAACCCGACGACTCACATGTACACGCATTGTGAGATCCATCCCAGCATGCTCCTCGGAATCTGCGCGAGCATCATCCCCTTTCCCGATCACAACCAATCGCCCAGAAACACATACCAGTCTGCCATGGGCAAGCAGGCGATGGGCTTTTTCCTCACCAACTACTCGCGGCGCATGGACACCATGGCCAACATTCTCTACTACCCGCAGAAGCCGCTTGCCACCACGCGGTCGATGGAGTTCCTCAAGTTCCGGGAGCTACCGGCCGGCCAGAACGCCATTGTTGCAATCGCTTGTTACTCCGGTTACAACCAAGAAGACTCCGTGATTATGAATCAGAGCAGTATCGACCGCGGTATCTTCCGCAGTCTGTTCTTCCGCTCGTACACCGACTGCGAGAAACGAGTCGGTATCAACATTGTCGAGCAGTTCGAAAAGCCCAACAGGAGCGACACGCTCCGCCTGAAGCACAGCACCTACGACAAGCTTGATGCCGACGGCATCGTGGCTCCCGGCATCCGCGTCTCGGGCGAGGATATCATCATCGGGAAGACATGTCCCATCAACCCGGACAACGCGGAACTCGGCCAGCGGTCCAACCAGCACGTCAAGCGGGACGCGTCCACGCCGCTCCGCAGCACAGAAAGCGGCATCATTGACCAAGTTGTCATGACCACCAACCAGGACGGTATGCGCTACGTCAAGGTCAGAGTCCGCACCACCAAGGTCCCGCAGATCGGCGATAAGTTTGCGTCTCGCCACGGTCAAAAGGGTACCATCGGTGTCACATACCGCCAGGAGGACATGCCCTTCACGGCCGAGGGTATCACGCCCGACATCATCATCAACCCTCACGCCATTCCGTCGCGTATGACCATCGCCCATTTGATCGAGTGCCTGCTGTCCAAGGTGTCGACGCTCAAGGGCATGGAAGGCGACGCGACCCCCTTCACCGACGTGACGGTCGACAGCGTGTCGGACCTCCTCCGCGAGCACGGCTACCAGTCCCGCGGCTTCGAGGTCATGTACCACGGCCACACGGGCCGCAAGCTGCGCTCGCAGATTTTCTTCGGCCCTACTTACTACCAACGCCTGCGCCACATGGTCGACGACAAGATCCACGCGCGCGCCCGCGGCCCGCTGCAGATCATGACCCGCCAGCCCGTCGAGGGTCGTGCGCGTGACGGTGGCCTGCGGTTCGGTGAAATGGAGCGTGATTGCATGATTGCGCACGGCGCGGCGAGCTTCCTGAAGGAGCGCCTGTTTGAGGTGTCGGATGCGTTCCGCGTGCACATCTGCGAGATTTGTGGCCTGATGACGCCCATTGCGTATGTTCCTCCCTTCGTGATTCGTTTATGGATGGTATGGTGATACTGACTGAGATATGTAGAAACCTCACCAAGCAGTCGTTCGAGTGCCGGCCGTGCAAGAACAAGACCAAGATTGCGCAGGTGCACTTGCCGTACGCCGCCAAGCTGCTCTTCCAGGAGCTCATGGCCATGAACATTGCCTCGCGCATGTTCACCAGCCGGTCGGGCATCTCGGTGCGCTGAGCGGATGGCTGAGAGAGAGAGAGAGCCTGAGGTACTGGTGGTGGGGTGGGCATCTGCGGATGTGCCACGGGAGAGAAAAGGGGAACTGAAAATTGCATGCATTTGAGGGTCGTTTGGCGTTTTGCGTTTCGTGTGGCTTTGCTTTCCCACCTCCGTTTGCTTGCTTTGCGGGAGGGGGATCAGCTGTGATTTTTGTGGCTCTTGGTTTATGATTTGTATGAAGCGTGGATTTTGCTGCGGCCGTGGTTTGGACGGTGGCCCCGTTGATGCCGGCAAAGGGTGAAGGGCTTTGCGATTCCATCATAACCACTCTGTAAGTAAAATCCGGTAGGTAATTTAATTTTGAGGATGGGGGTTTTGCTTTGCGTTGTGAGATACCATACAGTAGCTTGTTTAGCGAAATGCAACCGACTTGGAGATTATCTATCCTCTATCTTGCGTGGTGGTTATAATCCTTTACAATATGGTACATGTGGTGTGGTGTGCATCGTGGGCCACCTTGTGGCCGTCGCCTGCCAGCTTCTTTTCCGACCGCTTCCGTGGGTATCGTCCTCCGTCTTTTCCTCATCCCACCCGTCCGTTTCCCCTGAAGTCTCCCGGTGCAAGCCCAATGCTACCTCCCCGTCCCACTCGCCCCCCCGGATCCCTCCGCCGTACTGTCCCGCACCGTCTGCTCCTTCTTGTACTCGGCCTCGAGCTCTCGCTGGATATCGAAGTCGGCTTGGCGCTCGCGCTTGATACGTTGCTGTTCCATGTCGCGGATCACACCCTCGTGCATCGCCTGGTGGTGGGGGGTCAGAGTCGTTAGCCTAAGTAGCTTGGTCGAGACGAACCGAGCTTCCAGGGAGGAGAGGGGGGGGGAGGGGGTGACGAACCTGTTGCTCGGCCTTTTGCTGGAAGTGCACGAATACCACCGTGCTCATGGCAAAGAGCGAGGTGCCCAGCAAGGTCATCTTGGAGGCGCGGGACATGGTGGGCGGCGTGAATTGGTACCTGGACGTGCTATTGCAGAGGCATCCTGGGAATTTCTCAATGTTGGAGTTGACCTCGTTCGGTTTCCAATGCTCCGATGAAGCCCGGTTGCAAGCGGCGGCCAAGCTCAATGATGCATGTTCTGCCGGGCCACACCGCCTGTCTCGGCTCGGCAAGGCGAGCAAGTGAGCGCCAGTTCAGTGAGGGGCGTGGGTGGGGCGGTGCCGTCAGCGCGGGCAGGGGAAGCTGTGCCGCCTTCGAGCTGCGGCTGTTGGTGGATGGCTTGTTTCCACCGACGGCTCCATCCGCCTTGCTTGCGACCGACGACTTGCATTGTATCTCGAAACCAACAACTGAACGGTGCTTGCAGCTTTCTGGACGGATACTTGACGATACAAACGACACTACCCCGCGATCAGACCTGTGGATTACACCTATCACCTTCCGTTATCGTTACCCAGAGACGAAGCTCCCAAGATGGTATGGTTCGCAGCTGTTGCATCGAACCGTTCTCACTCGAGATCCGGCTGATGCCTTGTCCGAGTCTTGCTAACGTCGTGGCAGTCTGCACAAAACTCAGCGGGCATTCAGACCCTCCTCGATGTACGGCCCCTTTCCACCTCGATTACGCGACGGTTACTCCAAATACCGGTGGGGAATTGGCATTGACTGACACGGAGTAGGCCGAGCGGGAGGCATCCAAGATTGTTCAGAAGGGTATGTCCACCGACAGTTAGCCATCCCCGTAGCAGCACTAACATGCATCTACCACAGCGCGAGAGTGTACGTCCCGACCCCCGACAGCCCGACCAACGACTGACACGATCCAGACCGCACCAAGCGAGTGAGGGAAGCACGCGACGAGGCCAAGAAGGAGATCGAGGCCTACCGCGCGGACAAGGAGGCCGAGTACAAGGGGTTTGAAGCACAGGTCTGTCGACCTCGCGAGGAGCCACGGTACCGAGGGGGCTGCTAACTGTTTGGTTACAGCACACGCAGGGAAACAAGGCGGCGGAGGAGGAGGCCAACAAGGAGGCCGACGAGAAGATCAGCGAGATCCAAGACGTCGGGAAGAAGCACCGCGACGAGATCATCAAGAACCTGCTTTCGGCTGTCTCGCACGCGCACCCTACCCCTGTTTCATGAAGGCTTGAATAGCGAGACGATGGGGGACTGACAAGGAGGAAGTGGGGCGTGCATGACGGGCTGCTTTATCGTACGGGCTCTGCGAATGGCGGGAAGGATTAGACAGCACTGGTTGTGGGAAACAATGTATGATGGCGACGCTGCAGCGGTCAGAGCATCATGAGCTCGAGTTAGGCCAGTGTCAACGGATTGGACCTTTAGAGCGTGACTTTTAAGGATCGTGAGAACGGCCGGTGACCATGGTATCTTGGTATCTAACTTGATTTACACTCCTTTATCATAACACTCCTGCCTCCGCCTTATTGAAGAAATTGAACGAGTGCCTTTAGCATCTCCTTCGTCTCGTTCCCTTCCTCCGACTCGACATCAATGCCATCAATCTGCTCCTGGATGGTCCCCCTAATATCCGCAAACGACTCATCCCTATCAGCCAAGAGCGCCTGAATATTTTTCCTCGCCCCGTCGTCTTCCGCAATGAGCCATGCCAGGATTACGTCGATCGTCTGGAGGCGGAAAAGGCCGGCGTCGAGACGGCGGGAGAACCACTCATCCGCCATTTCCTCTCTTTCCGCAGCGTTCATGCCTTTTCGTTCCTCCTTGATCCGTTCATCCACGCGGCCAATAACCGCGGCATAGTTTCGCCGTAATTGGACCAGCTTGGCCGTCTTCTCGTAGTCCTTCTCCACAAACTTGGCGAGCGCGCGGATCCGCTCCGCTGAGTCGGCTGGCAGCAACCGCAGCATTGAGGCAAATATACCCACCAAGTGTTCGGTCGTCTGGTTGTCGCGCGTCTTCATGAACATGGTGAAAGTCGTCTTGAGCCCGCCCGCATCTACAATCTTTTGACAGACGCTAGCCCCAGCCGGCCCACCCACTGCGTGGTCGAGTAGTCTCAACGCTGCTGGCTTGCTGAGCTTCCCGTCCTTGAGCATCATCAGGCACAGCTCCACGCCCTCGGCGTCCACGAACTTGGCCTTCCCCTCGGGCTCGTCCGCAATACTCGTCAGCGCCTCGAACAAGTTCTCCATGTACTCCTCCTCGTCCCCACCCTTCTCCGGATCCCGCTTCCGGTAGGCCGCCACAAGCTGTAGTATCTGGTCCACCGCATCCAACCCCGCCAGCCGCCTCCTATTCTTCGCCGAGCTCTGCACCAAAATCGCCAATATCTCCGCCGCATACTGTTTATTCTGCCCCACGGGCACCTCCTTCCTCCCTGCCCTCTCCAACAACCACTTCACCAACGCCTCCTCCTCCCCCACCACCTCAGCCGTCTCCAACCTCGAGCACAAATTCTCCACCACCCCCAGCGCGCGATACACCCCTTCACGATCCGTCTCCTGCGTCTCATCCAACCTCCCCAAATTACTCACCACCAACCCCAGCAAATCCGCCTCCACCAACGCGTCCACCAACGCCCCCCACTGCTCCTCCGTCGCGGCCACATCCTCATCCGTCAACTCCCCCACAATCTCCACCGCATCCAGCGCAATATCCGTATTCTCATGCGCCAGCAGCGACACCAAACTCCCCACGCACCCCAACCGCGCAAAAGCCGGATACAGCTCCGGGTGCTCGGACAAGATCGACAGCGCTTTAATCGCGCCATCCAGATCCGCCTCCGAGTCAATAAACCGTGTCGGGTCCGACTCGTAGCGCGCGCGCAGCTCGGCGTTGCGCGTGATTTTCTTTTCAAAGGCCAGCGCCGTCTTCTTCAGCCAGGTTTGGTCGATGGTTTCGTCTTCGGCATCGGCGGCGGCCGGGTTCGTGTCCATGTAGTCGAGGATCTCGCGCTCCGTGCGTGTGATGCCCCCGCCGAAAAAGCGCCCGTCGGCGTCGTCGCCGGGTTCGTCTTCATCGTCTTCGTTGTTGGGTGGGGCGGATGGGCCGTAGTCGTCTTCGTCGTCGGGGGGTGGAAGGGAGGGGCCAGCTTCGGTGTCGGGGTCGTTGTCGTCTTCGATGTGGGCGTGGCGAGAGGTGGAGGGGGTGACTTTGGCGGATTTGTAGACTTCGGCTAGTGGGGTTGCGTTAGTGAGATGTGTGGGAAGGGAGGGGATAGGAGAGGAGGGAGCAGACATACTTGGATCACGGACGGGATCGAGCTTGCGCTTGCTGGGGAGCCCAGATTTCTAGGAAATGTTAGATGGTTTGATGGATGACAATTGGATTGGTGCGGGTGCGTGCATACTTGGAAGAGTTCGTCTATGCTCGTCATGGTGGCGGACTCGTTATGGTGATGATGTCGGGTGGAGGTTTGGAGAGGCTGTTCAGCCTTGCAGCGATCTGGAATGGGTTTGGTTGGAGTTCTTTGGCAGCACAAAGTAAATCCACACTGTGTTGTGTCCAGCACCTGCCAAGCCATGCACAGTGTGGTGGGTCCGTTGCCCGACTCACACCTAAACATCACCCAAACTTGAAACATTCAACACCGAGAGCATTGTTGCACGCCGCTGTTTCGATATTCCTAGATCCTGAATTGCTTACTTGGGTTGATAATTCCCTTCTACCCGGCCTCACTCCACCTAAAACGAATCCCTAAAATGCCACCAACCGTTATCCTGGTTCGGCACGCGCAGGCCCTACACAACGTCGAAAATAAGTCCTCAAACTTGTCTTCTTCCTCCTTATCTTAGATCACCCTCACTAACATACACCACAAGACTACTCTCTACATGACCCGGTTCTCTCAGAACTTGGCCGACAGCAATGTGCCGAGCTAAAAGCCCACATCACACCTACGATACTCAAAGACCTCGACGTTGGGCTCATAATCGTCAGTCCCTCAATACGGACCATTGAGACGGCACTGCTCGCATTCGGCGACCTCATTGGCAAGGGGGTACCAATCGTCGCACATGCAGGTTGGCAAGGTAACTATGATTTGTTTATTCTTATCGAGTTGAAATTACTTCTGTCCATGATTAATACCCTGCTCCTTCCCTCCCAAACATCAATCCGAGTCCGCCAGAATTCCAACCAACCCCTGTTTAAACCGCTAACACCACCACCCCCACCCCCCCAGAAACCTCCCTCTCCCCCTGCGACACCGGCACCCCCCTCCCCACCCTGACCAAGCTCTTCCCCCAAATCGACTTTTCCACCGTCGACCCGCTCTACCCCGACAAGACCTCGCCCGCGGCCGCCCCCATCTATGGCTGCACACGCCCGGCCATCCTCGCACGCGGCCAGGCCGTCCTGCGCGACCTGCGCGCCCGTCCGGAGAAGGCGGTGGTGGTGGTGTCGCATTCGGGGTTTTTGAGGGTGGGGGTGACGGGAAGGTTTTTTATGAATGCGGATTTTAGGGTTGTTGAGTTTCTTGAGGGTGATGGTGAGGGGGGTGGTGGTGTGGGGTTGAGGTTGTGGGAGGGGATGGAGGCCGGGGGGATGGGTTGGAGTTGGGATCGGGTTGTGCCGTTGGGGGATGGGTTGCCGGAGGAAGATGGTGCTGTGGATGGTGCTGCTGCCGAGGTGGTGGATGGTGTTTGAGGGGTGTAGAGGTCGTTTAATCCCCTGGGAGGTGGTCTTTTGGGTCGGGTATGAAATGCTCCACTGGGTCGCGGCTCTTGTCCAGCCTCCGTTGTTCCGCCATCCATCGGTTGTGCTGCCTGACCATCGCCGCCCTTTCTCTGAGTGTCTCGTCTGTGGGCCTCGTGCCTCGTGTCACGGATTGGGCCGCATACATGCGGACCAGGGGAAGCGCCCAGAAGGCGCCCGGACCAATCATCAGGGTTAGGATGCACGGCGATCTGGATCGGTGCCAAGAAGGCCATATCCAGGGATAGAGAGGATATGGGCCATAGCAAGTACATCCACCACGGATATACTGTTGTGAAGGCATATCCATAGGAACCTGGATAGTATATAGTCACTCGTTCTAGAGAGCTCTGGGAGTTCTCCAGTTAGCAATCACAACTACAGTTCGCTACAAGCTCACAAGCCTACTGTTGAGACAAGTCTATTGTTGTGCACCCTTTGGCTGCACCGAACCTAAGCATCCTCGAGAGATTACCTTCAACGAAGCTGAACCCTAACAGGATAGAATCCTGGACAGGTTCGTCACACGGGGCTTTTGATGGGGGGTGAGTACTTCTTGTTTGACCCTGATTTACCTAGGTACCTAGGTAGGTAGGTACCTTACCTATTATGTATGTACAGTTAACCTGGAAGCCAAGCGCCACCCATAAAACACCATCGCCCCGATTGACGTTAGATTTAGGTGGATAGACATAGCATGGTGCCTTGAAAACGCTCGCCGAAGGCTCTTCATCTCCTGCGAAGGTCCATCGATGGCACCGTTCTCCCGGGTTTTACGACTATCGCGTGTCTCTTTTGAACATCAGAACTTGGAATTCCAATACAGGTTACCTAGGTAGGATATAGTCATCCCACGCACCTTGGTGTATACAGTCGACCATGGCCTTTTGCGTTTTCGGCCCGTACACGGCAAGGTTCATAACGGAGGTCACCGTTGCCACGGCATACGGGATCCAATCACCCCTCCGCATAAGTAAAGAAGAGACGCCATGTGGGGGAAAGGTTATGGCACTCAAAACAACCAGGATTGTCTGGCTCAAGAAGTAGATGGGGAAGATGCGTCTTTGGAGCGTGGTGAATGCGGACCGAGGAAGAGCGAGGAAGGCGATTTTGGTGTTGATGAAGGTTTGGAATAGTTCTGTACCAAGAAGTGTAGAATAAAAAAGGACGTGGAATGGGGCAAGGTTGCTGAACAACGCCGAAGCAACAGTGTTGAGGGTGTCGAGGATGGGCATGTTGACACTTGACAGCGAAAAGGGGTTGCTTGAGGGTTAGGGTCAGCCTGATATCCTCCCTGCAATCCAGAACGGAACGTAGGTGCTTACCTAGGTGGGCTTTATATTCCTAGGTCACTGCGAGTTGCCGAAGGATCTCGGCAATAGTTACCTTCTCGTCGCGCTCGCTTACTTCTTGGTTTGGCGAAGAGTGACGCGGCCATGTCAAAATGAGAAGAAACGCCGAGGCCTCTCGGGCTTTAGGGTTAATGGTTTATTTTGAGCCATGATTTCTAGGGTTGACAAATTTGGCGTGTTATCATCTCTGTATCCTATCCTGGATGGTTTGCAGCAGGATGATTTTGTTGCTGAGAAAGAAACGGCTCTAGCTTATGCCATGGACTATTAGATCGGGTTGGGATGTATCACGGATCATAAGGGATGCTGGTTCAACCCCTCAAGTCAGCGGAAGGCTATGTGTGACTCGACATGCAAAGTAAATGCAAGTCAAGGCAGTAGAAGAGGCCTGGAGAGCGAGGTGGTTAAAGGAACGGGACGGCAGAGCAATCACCAGGCCGGCGGACGACTTTGACCATCAGCGGGAGACGCTATTCCGGAACGAAACCCTAAGGAGGCATGACGGTCTCAGCAAGGCGAAAAGCTCACTGCTCATTCAAATCCGGACTGGAGCAATAGGCCTACGG
Organism: Chaetomium tenue; assembly: GCF_020726465.1. NCBI lineage: Eukaryota > Fungi > Ascomycota > Sordariomycetes > Sordariales > Chaetomiaceae > Chaetomium > Chaetomium tenue. The sequence goes on from NW_027117335.1 coordinate 1,789,384, forward strand.
GACTACTTGTTTACACGGGAAGTCCCGGAGGTTCTGACGCCTGCCTGCGAGTGTGGCGAGGGACGAGAGACTGCCGAACACCTGGTAGTGTGGTGTTTGGCCCCACCGTTGACTCGAAGATGGGAGAGAACTGGAATTCGGACACGACGGGACTTTTACTCAGTTCTACACGGTATCAATCCCACGACTGCACGGCTTGCGAGGAGGATCCTCGACTGGCTGATGGACTCGGGGAGGCTGCCGATGTACAGCTTGGCCAGGAGGCTCGAGCTGGAAACGGCGGCCTGAAGCGCCCCCGTTCGGAGGCCAGGAGGCCTCCTCTCTTTGTATACGTAGACTCACCAGAACGCATCGTTCCTTGATTGTTGGTAGGGGTTTTTCACCCGGCCCGGGAGGGCACGGTTTTCCTGTACACTAAATAGCAGAGGGTCCGGCACGCCCTAGGGCATAGCGGAGTATGAATAATAATAATAAGTAAATGCAAGAGACTAATACGACCCTACATGAGTAAAAGGGAAAACCAGGTTTCATGGCGGCTGCAGCGACTTCCTCAGAGGTGGTGATGGTGCAACGACGGCTGTTCGTGTGGTTCAGTAAGGTATCACATATTGTAGGCAACTGCATCACAACCTGGGCTAATTCAGGAGTCAAAATCCGAGGAGCGGTTGAGGATCCTAAGAGAACATAAGCTGTACAACACCCTAAAAAGTACCTATCTAGCTGGTATGAGGGCAGCTGGGGGGTGGGGGGGGGTGCCAGGTTTGCCCCGAAACCTCTCGTTGATGCATCGTGTTATCTGTTATTGGTCACATCACCCCAGAAATATTACTCTGTAGATGCGGCACTTTATTTCCACCCTTCTAGCAAATTCCATGGGGGCTTCCATAGAATGTTCCTCTGCCAAAACACTGGCTTTGTCGATCTCCACGATCGAGGACACCAAGTCTTGTAACAACTCCGGCCATTGGGCCGCATACTGGGATCAGTTGTTGGATATTTCCAATCTAGAATCACTGCAGATGAATACAGATTGGACCGGGGACTTGGATGCCTCAATAGGATGCCGAGGTTCCGAAATTACGTCAATGCTCCCAAAGATATGGGTTTGACGGAAGTTTGGTTGTTGTGTTTGTCCATGTGAGTGCCGACGAGCATGCCGTCGTACCGGTCCAACGCTACCTTATGGTGTACCTAGGTAATATAACCACGCCGTGACATGGTTCCCCCACAGGCTTTGCACCGGGCAGGCCGTCCGGTAAAATGCATAGGATTGGCGATCCATCAACGCTAGAGCTTTTGATAGGCCTGGGTAATGTTGTCAATATAAACCACCAGCATTCCACCGTAGGCCGGCACTTGAATTGCTCAGTTTCTAAAGATATCAATTTGACATAGTGGCGGCCTTTCGTTCGGGCATTTTAAAGAGTGCATGCGGCCCGGCTAGATCCGATCGCCATCTGTTCATTTTCTTCTCGTCTCGTTGACTCAACTGAGCTTGCTACTCTTGCCGTTTGGCTGTTTCTAGTTTTGTCGCAACAAATCGACCTACACGATGCTTCCTTTGCTGGGTTTGCTTTCGGTGCCCGCCGTTCAGGCGCAGTACAGCACCACCATGCTGCGGTTTGGATGCTCTGAGCTCAGCATCGACCGTATCGATCCGTACGTCACACATGTTTTGAGAGAAGGAGACGTGCATTCTACTAACACTGATTCCAAGCCTCGTTGAGCCCGGAAACGTACCGTCAGCCCACGTCCACCAGATTGTCGGCGGAGTAAGGCTACCTACTTGTCCGCCCTGTGCCTCTGCTGGTATTCGCAACTAAGTGTCGTAGAATGCCTTCAACGCCTCGATGCCCTCGACCGATATTTCCAAGCTGGCACAATGCACCAGCTGTACCTTCGATCAAGACCTGTCGAACTACTGGACCGCCAACGTTTACTATCGGGCCCGCAACGGCACCTTCAAGCGAGTCCCCCAGATGGTTAACGACGTCATCGGCGCAGCCAACGGCGGCATCACCGTGTACTACACTGCCCCAGGGCCCAAGACGGTTACTGCATTCAAGCCGGTACGGCCCCGCCCCTGATGGGAATCTGATACAACAGCACGCAGACGCTCACGAAACGGGTAGGGTTTCCGCATGTTCTCTGGCGACGTCTCCCGCAGAAAGCCTACCAACCTTGGGCGCGGCGTTCAGAGCTGCTTCCGCTGCTACACCGGCCCTAACTTTGGCGGTAACACCTACTCGCCATGCTTCGACCCGCAGCGCGACACCGAGAGTTTCCCGACGACGCCGTGCCCCGGCGGTATCCGGTCGAGCGTCATCTTCCCCATGTAGGTGGCCCCTGGAAAGGGGATCATGATGTCCTGGCGAATACATCACTGACGTTGTTTGCGGTACAGCTGCTGGGATGGCAAGAACCTTGACTCGCCAAACCACATTGACCACGTCGCCCATCCCACGAATGGCCCGGCTTCGTTCGCTATGGTCGATGGTAAATGCCCGGATACCCATCCGGTCAAGATCCCGCAGGTCCACTACGAGGTACGGAACCCCCAAGCCGCGAATGCGCATTGAAATTGATCTTGACACGCTGGCAGGTTGTTTGGGACACCACCAAGTTCAACAACAAGGCCGACTGGCCTGAGGATGGGTCGCAGCCGTTTGTGCTGTCCACCGGTGATCCGTATGTCCCCCTTCGATGTTTCACCATTACTCGAGTTCTCTAACCCCATTTAGTACCGGCTACGGCCAACACGGGGATTACGTCTTTGGCTGGAAAGACGACACCCTGCAACACGCCATGGACAACCGCTGCTTCGGCCCAACCTGCAACGGCTTGACCACCCAGGCCTTTGACAAGGCCAACGCGTGCACTGTCAAGCCTTCCGTTAAGGAGGACAACGATGGCTGTAAGTTCCCCCTGTCTAGGTAATATTACCGGAAGTCGCGGAAATATTGACTTGGTTGAACTTGTAGGGCTCACAGAGCTTCCGGGAGGTCACCAGGTTATGTAAGAAGCCGTGTATGAGTCAAGCTGTGTTGTGGGCAAGGTATAGTGAGGTAGTTGCGCGTTCCGACCGACTTTCTTTGTTATATGCCATGGCTCTGGCATGTAGAGAAATCGTATCTTTCCCTACCTACCTACATTGTTTTGTAGGTGCCTACGAGATATCTTTCGTTCCGGTGTCGCTACCTTATTTATTGCAAGAATGAAATACCTTAGACAATTCGTTACGGCTGCCCCTCACCGCCACTACCATAACGCCATGCTAAGTCTTTGAACAGCTCCAAATATCCAGTCCATATCATCTTTCTAGCGTGCTGAGACGCACAACATGACGCTTAGGGTTCTCTTCGCCGCACACACCGAGTCAGTCGGTGGCAAGAATAAGAATGTCACTGACGTCACCATGGGGATTTAAATGGGCGATTGTCCAACGCCCATCACGATGCTTTCTCGCATTCACCACTCTCGAGCCACACACTTTACCTACCTACCTAGTACTACCTACATGTACCTTACCCATCCATAACCACAACTGAGTAGCACCGCCAGCTCGGCGTCCAGGTTAGCAGAATGGCACGACAAAGTCTTTGCCTCAGTGCTCTGCCCCTCGAATTATTTGACATGGTCATGATGGAGCTCGATACGATCCGTGACCTCGCCAACTTCGTTTCTACCACGCGCTTCGCCTACCAGCGTTTTATAATACAACGACGCACCATTCTCTTTCGTGTCCTCGAAAATGAACTGGGCCCAGCATTGCCCGACGCTAGGTTCCTCCTCGTCTTCTCCGCTTCCAGTATCTCAGACCAGACAAGAGACGACAAATGCGAGAAATACTGGGACTGGATCCACGTCATGGGAGGCGTGTACCGGGGCATGCTGCCACAAAACGAGCTGCCCCCTAACATGAGAAACGACGCGCGAGCCGATCCGGGGCTCCCGCGCATCGACGAGCTGATCTCGCTCTGCCGCACTCTCCACCACGTCAACTTCCTCACCGACACGTACATCGCCACCCAACTCGGCTTCTTCTCCCTCGCCGGCGGAGACGGGACCCCGGCGACCGCACCCCCGTCGCGCCCCGAACGGCAGCGCATCATGCGAGCCTTCTACCGCCGCCAGATCGTCAGCAACGCGTGGGCACCAACCCGGCATTCGCTGCCGGGGCGCGACTGGGGCGGGGACTTCGTCGCCCTCCTGGAAACTCGCACCGACCCCGGCCGCCGCCTGGGCCTTCTGGCCTCCCTCGGCCCGTGGGAGTTGCAGCTGGTCGACCACGTCGACCATTTCATCATGCGCCTGGGCCGCGCCATCGTGCACCGCGCGGCCGAGGCGGCGGCTCAGGGGCGCGGGGACGAGATCGCGGCCGCTCATGTTAAATACCCCAACCTGGATTTAGCCTGCCTGGTGAGGTATCTCCGATTATATCCCGATGTTGCCGCGGCCGCGACCGATGACCTGCAGGCGGAGAGGGAACCGCCAGCGGGGGACGAGGACGAGTTTTCGGAGTTGGGGGAGTACCTGTACCCGTTCGAGGTGTGCTGGTATGAATGCCTATGGGAGGTGTTCGATTTGGAGACAGATAGGACGGTGCAGGAGTGGTTCTGGATAAGCGATGTTGTTGTGCGGGACCGCCTTGACCAGGTGCCATATGGCTGGTCGGATGCGATGGCGGGACGCTATGGTCCCTGCTACGGCCGCGGCCTCCACCGCGTCTCCCCCTGGCCTCCTCGGGTGGACTTCGGGGAGAGTGAGGAGCGTCATTTTTTTAGGATTGAGCTGTGGAGGCTCGCTGGATTTGCGCTGTGGGATCAGAAGAGGATTGAAGCGTTGAAGAAGTTGAAGAGGTTTGAGAATCTCAAAACCGGGTTTGTCACTTTTGACATGCCTGAGTGCACGGCGGCCAGTTGAGCTTCGCGTCAGATAATTCGGATAGCTCCTCGCGGCTCAGTGCTTCCCACTCTCTCCTGCCCTTTGCCCAACCCCAGGCTTTGGCCCAACACTCTTGAACACCCTGGTTTCCCCTGATGCCTCCAGTTATCTCCTCGCTAGGTATCTCTCAATAGGGCTTAATTTTTCACATTTCTACCCTACTCCATCGAGTGAGGCTGTGCCATTGCCATCACACGACGCAGAGAAGTTGTGGCTCAGGACGCGGACGTTTCTCGTTGGCTAGGGCCATCCAATCACAGTGAGGTGAAGATGCATATGCGCTGGACTGCTGGCATCACCAAGGCCTCCTGCAAGGCTTTTAGGTCCAACCGTGTCCAAGCCTTCCCAGCTGCTAACCCCACCTCCGACCCTTAGTTGCCCTGCCCAGCCCATTCATTTCCTGATTCTTCCTATCCGCTCGCAGCTCCGACCGGCTAGAGCCTGACTGCTCCCACGGCACTCATCCTCCAGACAGTGCCTACCCAATGTCCGTCGGTTTCGGCTTCTCTGTCGGTGATTTCCTCGCCGCCCTTAACCTCGTGAGCACTGTTATCGATGCCCTGCGCGACGCCTCCGCATCGGGTGCCGCCTACCGCGAGCTGCTTGCCGAGCTGTTTGCCCTCGAGACCGCCCTCCTGCATGTCAAGCGCCTCGACCTCGACGATGGGCAACGCACCGAGAAGATAGCGCTGCGGCAGGTTGCAGCGCAATGCCAACGTACCATCGACAAGTTCTGGGACAAGATGCAGAAATACCAACCGCATCTGCGGGATGGCGGTACAGGATCTCGCGTCAAGGACTCCTGGGTCAGAGTCAAGTGGGCGGTGTGCAGGAAGGACGACATGGAACAGTTCAAGGCGGATTTGAGGGGCCACACCGGATCGATCCAGCTTCTCCTGTTGGCCGTACAGATGGAGGCCACTAGGTTGGAGTCGAGGAGGCAGAGCGAGAGACAAAAGACACTGGCTGGCAGGATACAAGAGTCCTCTTTCCAGTGGCTCAGCAAGCTGTCTGTCATAACGGATGGTGTCAACCAGAGCGTGCAACAAGGAAAAGTGCTCCTCGACGCCACGGCAAAGATCGTTCAAACGAACCTGCGAGTATTCCAAATGATCTTCGATATCCACCAGTACATCCTCCAACTCCCAGCTCAGATCAACCGTCAACAGCCCGTCTACATGATCGATGCATTTGGGAAGTCATCGCCGTTCCATCTAGAATTCGTCCGGTCGGCAGAAGCATTTATGGCGATTCTGAAGGTGAACTTCAAGTCGAATGGGCCCCAAAAGATCGAGCGTGGCGAATTCGTGATAGAGGATGATGGCACAAAGCGAGATATCGACCTTTCCAGCGACTGGGAGACATGCTTCCTCTCCGGCCAACGCGTGTCGATGAGCATGGTATTCAAACGCGTCAGGAACCCGACAACGACCACCTGCCCCGGTTGTGGCACTGAACCCGGATCGGCCCCTGACCGAGAAGTGATGTGGTACGTACATACAAGCTCATCAACTTAGAATTCTTGAACCTCTAGGCTTACCCGGCCTTAGTGAGAAATGCGGGGTCATTTTTCGTCGGGTGAGGGAAGAATCCGACGAGATGCCGCCGCCAGTACACCCAATGGCGTTGCCGGAGAGGGTTCGATCCTGGGACCGCCAGCTGTTACCCGGAGCCGAACCACAACCTCTCGAGAGGCAGAGAGGGGCCGAGGAGGTTGGTGATGTCCGAGGATTCCGACGAGTACGACTGTTGGACTCGGGAACCCGCTGCAAGATTTACTGTTGGATGGCCCACGCATGGCGGGACCATGGAACGGGCTATGGGGAAGCAGGTCGTGTGACTCGTGTCGTCGGGGTGGGTTCATGACTCCCCAACGTCTGTTGCTAACCATTTTAAGGGAGCAAGAATCCGCTGACTTAACTCCGTATTGAACCCAAGCGTCATTTCAATATTAAGGTCTTATCAGGTGATAAACCGCATCGCTACTTAGTTCTGGATTGGGCGCCACGGAAGGCGACCCGGATACATCAAGGCGAGGGGCTACACCTCCTACCTAGGTATCTTGCCACGTCCGTAGCTAACCGGAAGCAAACTAGACACTTTTCTCATTTGGACCAGCGTACATAATGGCCGCGCCTGGGCACTCAGCTTCCAAAGCGCGGAGGGATGTATGGCAGTCTGGTATGTCTCCGTCGTCACACCACCGCCTCATTCTCAACGTTGCTTACCCTTGCCTACTCACCTAACACCCGCCAGGAGCAAATTGACATACGACATACCTGATCCGCAGCATCCCACACCGCCACCCCACACACCACCCGTCTCCAAACACACCAGACCTCCACCAGAGCACCATAATCTCGCCCCTGCTGCTCCCACTCCTGAATCCCTCCCCACCGACGTCCTCGCATCACTCACATCCACCCCGAGCAAACGCCACCTCCCCAACCAACTTCAATCCCCGCCCCATCGCCTCCTCTTACTTTATCAACCTCGGCGGCGGCGTTCTGCCCAGTGGACGACCCTACATGCCGACGCCAGATATCGGCGCACCCGCGCTGAGCGTGCGTCCAGCAGCATGGCGAATGGTATGTACGTGCCGTAGATCTTGGTGTTGCAGCACCGCTCGGGGGGGGGGGGGGGGGGAGTCATTGTAGTAGAGCGTGGCGAAGGGGCCTGCTTTTGCGGCGCTGAGGGGGAAGGAGTGGGTGATGAGGTTTGCTCCCGTGGGGTGGTGCCATGGTTTTGGTTGGTATTGATTGATGGTAATAAGGTGGGTTTAGATCAAGGGAAGGGGGGGGCATGGGAAAGGGACCGATGTACTGGGGGCTTTGGCGGAAGCTGCCGTTATTTGCGATGCCTACCTAGGTACCTAGCTTCGTACTGCGCCCCATCTGTAGTATTGGCCCTTGTGGTGACCTACCATGTTCAACCTCAATGTGGGCTGTTAGAATGGGTTGCAGCCGATCGCTGTTGTATTCGCTGCTGGCTGCTTGGTGTGTTTCATCGACCATTAGAGGAGGCCTCTAGCGGGGAGGGTGGTTGTACCAGACGAGAATGGCATTGGAGGGGATGCTCTCCCTCTTTGGCAAAGTTGGAAATCAGGCCTACGCTGCCATAAGGCGGCCGGCCCTGGCTTGCCTCGGTATTGGTCAATTTCTGGCTCTTGAACGGTGGGATTGACCCGAACTCGTGGGCGTCTCGTACTGTTCTGATATAGACGTGATTGTTTAGCGACAGGTTACCAACTGCTCTTCCAAAGTAGGTGGTACTTTCAACAACATACCTGTCTTGACCAGCTTCCTTAACTGGCATGCTGCTGGACAGTGGACTTACAGCTGCAAGGAGGACGGTAAATCCGTTCGGAGAGACGCATATATCACGGTGCAATCAAATGACGAGTCGCAAATTGTAGTTGAGGTTGGTGTCCTCGTCTCTCAGGAGCCCACCTATCTAGGACACCTACCAACCCGGGGGCCTGGGCGTCCTTACATGTAGGCTCTTTGACAATAGGTACATTTACGGATAATGACTTTGGCATCTCTACATCCTAGGGAATCATGCAGAGGGATCTACGGCGCTGAAAGACACCAGCTGGGCGGGGAAACTAAGGTAGGTAGGTAGCCACTCGAAGTTAGGTAGTTTTGAAGTTATTTGTTAGGCGCGATAGGCGGGAGTGTCTACGCTCGCAATGCGTTTCCACTATAATGTGCTTGCGATCCACGACTCAGAACCCAACCACCCCACGAAGGGGCAGATAATGTCGAAATCCTCGTGCAGGTGTTGATCAAATCTTCGGCTATAGGAATGAAACGAAAGCCCCCCAGGAACTTCAAGAAACCGTGTTCACACGGCAAATAACGCGGATGCCGCTGGTGCCGCTGGTACCGCTGGTGCCGCTGGTGGCGTTGGCGGTGTGGATGCGGCTCATGTCACTGTACATAACAATATGGTTCGGTATTGGTGGCGGCTCCTACGGTACTCCACAGTGGCGCCATGCAACCGGGTTTCGAGTCCAGCTGAGTGATATACACGTTGGGCAACGCGGGGATGGATAGCTGCCTAAGTACCTATAGACCACAGAGGTTGATTGAGCGCGTGTTTTATTACAGAGGTTGAGTTTCCCAATGAACCTTGAATTCAGCGCGGTTTAAAGAAAGAGTATGAGTGACAAGATGAGTAACGCATACCACCATTCACTACACGTAAATCTCACGATGTTGCTGGCCGTAGATGTGGGCCAGAAGGAGTGGCGGCTAAGAACACAAGGTACCACGGTCTTATGCACTTGAGGGAGCACGGCTCCGCCTTGCAGCCATCATGGAACGCGAGACGCATGTTGGGTTGCGTCGGGGGCGCTGGAAGGGACGAAAGTCCCGTAGGAGGCTACAGATTGATGGAAAAGCACGCCACATTGGATACATGTACCTAGACAACGTGGTTGAACAATTGCGATGATGCACACCGCCAGACTGGGGCGTAAATCAGAACATGGCCGTGATGTGGCCTCCTATTGGGCTGCAATCGCTGGCGTGATTATTACCTAGGTACCTACCAAAGGACCCTTAACCGTTTGGCATATAATACTGGGTGGTGAGGTCCTCTTCGATTCCCCCATTGAATTCATGCTGACCAGTTATCTCTCTCTCACAACCCGACAAGTTCTCATCATAGCACCACACCAACTCAAAATGGCCCCGATCCTCAACCGCAGTAACCTAGCAGCCGTTTCCTTCGCCGACGGCAACGGCGACCACTTCCGGGTCTACTACCAGGATGCCGAGGGCTACATTAGGGAGACATTTTACGACAGCCACAATGGCTGGGCTCAGAGAGATGACGACTTCGTCGGAAAGGGCAAGCTTAACACTGGCATCGCCGCCATCACATGGGACGAGGGAACGGAGGTATGGGTTCTTTCCCCTTTCATTGACAGACAAGGCGGGCAGGCGGATCGAAACCTGTCTCCATGCCGCCCATGTTGATTACCTTTTTGTACACTAACGATTTTATCACCGGTTGCCCGTGCATAGATCCGCGTCTATTACCTCTCCGAGGACAGCCACCTTGTCGAGGTAATCATCGACCCATATCCTTACCCTCTACTCCAACCGCTGATACACAATCACTCATAGCGCTGCTACTCGGGCGGTGCCGCGGGCGAGTGGTTCGACGGCGCCCTGACACAGGCCCAGTTCCAGGCGGCCCCCTACTCACAGGTCGCCGCTGTGCCCTTCAGCCTCGACAACTCCGACATCCGTGTCTATTACCAGGACAGCGAGAATAACGTGGTCGAGGCCGTGCTAGACCCCGGGTCCGAGACCTGGGGCGCGGGCGTCCTCGACCTGCCGACCGCCATCCCGGGCACGAGCATCTCAGCCGTGTCGTCCGTCAACCGCCCGGACCAGCGGGTTTGGGTGTACTACCAGCTGGCCAACACCCAGCCTGTCGAGTACGTGCTGCAGCCGCACCATGGCTGGGTGGTCGGTAAGTCAAATGTGGAGCGGGTGTTGTGGCCCGCAGTGTCGCCACAAAACCGGCGTCCTCTCTTCCTTTTCTTCCCTTCCTTTCTCCCACCCCAAGTCCCAGAGGCCTCGCGTTTCTGACGACATTTCAAATCCCAGGCGGCTATGAGCCCAGCGGTACGTTCGCCCCAGGCGCCTCCATCTCAGC